>NC_136057.1:799898831-801098831 GCF_964261635.1 Lissotriton helveticus | reverse complement strand
ATCATCCAATTTTACAAAGAAATAAAGTTAGAGATAAACATGCAGAAAAAAAGAGAAAGAAACGGTGATAGACAGTCAGAGACAAAAAGAAATTGTAATTCAGTAAATTACTAATAGAAATAAAAGGAAGATACTTTCAGTGACAGAAAAGAAGGATAGAAGAGAAAACTAAATTGAAGTTGTGTAAGCTACTAAAAGAAAGTGAGTAAGGTAAACTATATAAGGAAAGGGTGAATAAGGAAAAGAGAGTGAGGGAGAGAGGAGACAGAGGAAGTGAAGGAAAGAGTGTCAGATACAGACTGAGTGAGGCAACAAAGAAAGATAAATGATTGAGGGTGAGTTATACTAACTGATTGCACCAAAAAAGGAGAACCCAAAAATATTTATTTAGAAAACAAAGGGAGGAAAGATGGAAAAGACAAGCGAAGCAGAAGGTTTAAAAGCTGGAAAATGGTGCAAGGGAGAAAAGAAAAAAGGAGAGTTGGAATAGGGAAACAAAGGTTGAAAGATAAGTTGAGTTAGAGAACAAGGGTGAAAGAGAATAAAACAAAAGGCAATGTGAGTATGTAAAGAGGATTGATAGAAGGTAGTAAAAGACGAGTGAGCATGAGACAAGATGAGTACAAATTAAAATTCACTATACAAAGTACAGAATTAATTATACATGTTAAATGGTTTATTTTTGCTGTTCTCAGAATATATCAAATTTCACTAAAAACAGTGAGTTGAAGGTATTCATCATATAACAGCAGGGAAAAAAAAACACAATCAAAATGATTGTGTTTAAAAAAACCATAAAACATAACCAATCAGAAATCAGAACTCCTCAAAAGTAACTTACTTTCCATGACGTCGAAGGATGTTCTATGAACAGCTTATACTCTGTTGTGCTGTTATTATTTTCTGCCCGCCACTTTCTGAAAGAAAAGCTCCATCGTTTTGACAAATATGTAACATACAATAAATGACTTCTCGCTCTCTACCGCACTTCTCCTCAAGGCCAAATAGTGTAAGAGCCATTTATAACTCTTGGAATTCTTCTAAGCAAATCCCGTCATTTTCTTTTTCCACAACTTTCAGAAAGAAAACGTTCAAGATCACTTTCACAATCCTGTACTAGTAATATCTCACCCTTCTTGCTCACTCATGTTCCACATTTCCTATGACACTGATACTGCTTACTATGAGGCACATTACACTACCTCTATGACTACTACAATTATTTAATTCTCTTGATCACTGTTAATCACAAAGCAATTTAAAACAGTACATAAAATTATATCAATTCCTAGAATCATTATAGGCCAGTTACCTACCCTAAATTCTCTCGTCTGAAAACACAAAGTAAGAATATTTTAAGTCAAAAGGCAACATTGTTTCATAGTCAAATGGGAATCATTTCCGAAACACCAGCTTTTTTTACATTTTAAATATGCTGTGTAATAAGCGGATGTTGTCAAAGGACAATCATGTCATATAATAGCTGCAGTTACAAATGTTCTTCCTAAAATCAACGACTGTGTAGCCACAACATTTGTAATTAAAGTTGGAAACTTACTTTCATCAGGTTTATATAGTTGGAATTTTAAAATGACATTATAACCAAAAGTTTGTACAAATAATGTGGACAACATTGCAGACTTACATTACCTCTACTCCATGTTTTGATTGGCTGCTTGAATTAGCTTATTAAAAGAAACAGTTTTTCTGAACTCATTCAAAGGGCAGTTATTTTTCCATGACATCAAGTGTTATGGTAAGACCACCGTTTGCTTTGGGAAATACTCTGTTGTCCTTTAACTAATCCGTGCCCACCACTTTCTGTAAGAAAACCTTCTTTTTTTTCAGGAACTACTTAAAACTCAAAAATAACTTTTCACTCTGTACTACACTTATCCTCAAGGCCAAAGTGTAGGAGCCATTAGAACCTCTTGAAATTCCTCAGAACAAATCCCGAGATTCTTTCCCTAAAATTTTGGTTGTAAAAACAAGAGGTAAGAATTTTTAAGGTCAAAAGGCAATTTTTTTTTTTAAAGTTAAAACAGAATCATTGCAGAATGACCAGCCGTTTCTAGACTTCAAATAAGCTGTGTAATGTCCTGATGTGGTTGAAGGACCGTCATGATATATAATTGCTGCAGTTACAAAAGTCCTTCCAGATATTGACAACTGCGAAGCCACAACATTTTTAATTAAAGTTGTCAATTTTGTTCCATCAGGCCTACATCGTTGGAACATTAAAATGACATACTGGCCATATCTACGTGTAAATAATGTGGACAGCATTGCAGACTTACATTGGCTACACTCCATGTTGTGATCGGCTGCTTTTACTAGCTTATTAAAGGACACTGATTTACTGTCTGGCAAAGTTAAATATATAAATCTTTCTGCGTCTACACTAGTAGTACTTGATACCCTACAGTTCTCGCAGTCATGCTGCCATTTATAAGAAAGGCCAAACAGATGATCTACATCTACACCTTCATCTTGCAATACATCAGGCATATACATTAAAAACTCCTGACAATCTTGCTGAATATTTTGAGAGAATTGCGTTTGACCTGAACATTTGTCTAACAGATTTCGAATTTCAGACACACTTTCTATTTTTGTTCTATCAGTGCTACATTTCTCTAACACAGAATTCAATAAACAGCAAAAACTTTGATCTGAATTGATCACAATCTCTTCTTTTAAAGTTTCTAGAGAAAAGACAACATTAACCACTACATTAGCATAGCAGTTGACACCAGAACTATTTTCAAATTGAAAACCAACAACATCTTCAACAGAATCCATTTTCTTTCTGCTTATAATTTTGGGTTCATCGACTTTTCGTCTTTTTGCTACAACCTCCCTACTACTGGTCACATTTCTTCGTTTCCGGCCTACCACACGTTTCTCAAACAAAGGATATTGAGGCAAATGTGGCGCATACTCTCTTCTTAACCTATTGTATTCCTTAACACAATCTAGATCCGCACAAATGTTTGTGACATCACACTCAATCAAGTACAATCCCGATAAAGTTCTGACTCGTGACAATGCCACATATGCCAAACCCTCCTTGAACACAGAACTGCCAATGTTCACCAATGCACTGTCTACACTTAAACCTTGCGATTTATGGATTGTCACCGCATATGCCAAGCAAACAGGAAACTGCTTACGGCGAACATATAAGTCTTTTACAAGCAAAAACCTAGCAGAGCAATGACCAATTAGCTGTACTTCCTCAATGCCATCAAATTTAATTTTTAAAAATTCAATTCCATCTCTATTTCTGTATTTCTCAAAATCAACAACATTACCCATTGATCCATTTACCAGACCTCTTTCAACATGTAAATTCCTTCTCAAAATGATACGGCAATTTAAGCACACTTTTCAAAACCAGCAGTGTTAGATATAGTCTTCTCTAATTTATCCAATTTAGATTTCAAATTCTCAGACAAAATAATTGTTGCTCCCATATGTTCTATTCTGTCAATAGCTTCCAGTTTCACAATCTCTTGGTTTTCTAAATTCAACATTTTGTTGTTGAAGATGGCACATTCTGCAAGAGTTGGCATCAAACATATTCCAGATTTCTTCTCAGTAATTTTCCGAAAAATGTTCTCTGGCAGAACGTCTTCTTCTGGATACAAATTTGACAGTAATCGTGCATGTAAAGCTTCTTTCCCATGCTCGGTCACTTTTCCGATTCTAACTTCTTGTAGAATATTCTTGTAATCTTCATCCTTCGCTTGACGCATATTTTCACGCAGTTCAGCATAATTGAAGTTTAACCATATATTAACGTTGCCAATGCTCCCTAGGCACTTCCTGGTGTCTTCATGTGTAAGTAGTTTAAACACTGGTTGTCCTTTCACTGGTGTCAGCTGCAGAAGATCACCGAAAACAATGATGTGTTTGCCACCAAATAACACATCATACTCTGTTTTAAGAACTTCTTGCATTCTCAAATGCACAAAGGCAAGCATGACATTGGAAACCATGCTTACTTCGTCAATGATAAGAAGTTTCATTTTCCTCAAGACTCTTGAAACTTCACAACAAGCATCTCCAGATAACTTGTGGTATTGTAATTTGTTATCATGCTCCACTGGCAGCATCAGTAGACGATGCAAAGTAATACCTTTAATGTTATGTGCTGCCAGTCCAGTTGGAGCGGTGACAACACAAGACAGCGATGACTCAGTCCTTTTCTGCAAATAACATGAAATTGCTTTAATGAGGAAACTTTTTCCAGTTCCTGCTTCTCCACTCACGTACAGTCGGACAGGCTTCAACGACGTACATGAGCACTCTTTCTTCTCATGACTTAATCCATGATCAATTTGGTTGGTAACTTCGTCATATATTTTCCTCTGCTCAACGTTGAGTTGTCTTTCCAAATCTTCTAAGTTAACCGCATCCTCCTGAGCATGTGCCATGGCTCTTTCCACTTCAATCATGGCAGTGGCAGCTTCATTTTCGATAACTGGTCCTCCTAGTGGATCCTGACTCAATGAAACAGAACTCTGACTGTCCTGAGAACTGTTTCTAGCAATCTCGGCTGCAATTGTTGCTTCCTGCTCGATTTCCGCATTCAACATTTCTAGATATTTTGGAAAAACAGGACATTCTATGGTCTCCTTGGCTGCATTGAAAGAGTCTTCGTAACAGAGGAAATCTCCAAGCAGTTCCTCTTCTGCACGCCAAGGCTTGAAAAGTTGCAAAAGAGCTAAATAGAAAAACTCTTTTCTTTCAGGAGATTCGCCACTCAATTTTCGATGATTTACCAATTGGCATTTTCTTTGCTTGACCAGACATCCCTCACTTCCAATTACAGCATACACTCCTTTATCAATATCTTCTTTGTTGTTCCTCTTGAATATGTAATTTTGTAGAACCTCATACAGACAAACATTCTCGAGGTGACTGCTTCTATTTGGATAATATGTATCCAACATGTTGGTCTTCAAAATATCTGTACTGTTTGGCTCCTTTTCCACCAAATACTCAATTTCCCGTACAGGTTTCAGAACTCGATTACGCGTTGCAGGAAGACCAAGACTCGCCCAAATGATACTCCTAGATTTGGCATAGAGACTTGCTGAAGATAACCGGTCAGAACATTCGAAAGCTCCGATTTCTCGATGCGACAACATCTTCAGACTGAAACTGTACAACTTCTTACTGAGGCTCTTTTCATGGGAAATGTCCTCCCACATATCCTTCAATTCTGTCTTTTCTTTTTTTGTGATGTAAGATGTCACATACCGAGCCACAGCCATACAGTTATCAGCCACAAACTGTATATCCATGTTAGCATTCCACATGGACAAAATCACTGGGTTGTAGTCGTTGATGTACTTGGACTCTTCGTTTCTTTTCAAATTGTATGTATTTTTGGGTGATTTCCTCATCACATTATGTCGTAGCGAAGACATCAAACTGTTCACTCTTCCTTTAGAAATCACCGGTCGTGGAAAGCTGAAACGACATTTTGTGTAGAACTTGTCCTTGTTTCTGAATTTACGACGACAATACTTTCCACAACGATGGCTTTGAAAGCGTAAAACTTGTTCTCTTAGGCTTTTGTCTTCCTTTGTCTTTGGAACAGCACATGTAGAATACTGTTCTATGAAACTCATCACTAAGTCATCCGGATCTGTTCCAAATGTGGGTGCATCTTTGATCCATAGCAGCATATGTATATGAGGAGCACCTCTTGCTTGATACTCCTTTCTCCAGAAGAAATCCAACACCTCTCCAAGAGGTGGATTTTTCTTGTTCATGATGAAAGACATCATAGCTTCAAATCTATGATTGAAGTACCTGCATACATTCACTGGATCCAAAGAGCACAGTTCTCCGGGTGTCTTGAATTCGATATTTTCAATGTTTCCATTTGCCTCTCGTAGAAATTCAAGTAAGTCTTCCCAGCCATACTCGGCACAGCTGAGAGTGAGGAACCATGTGGGAGTTCCTAAGTTCCTCAGCATACATTTTAAATCACCATGACGACGGTACCAGTACTCATTAGTACCACGCTGACATGCCATGAGATTAATCAGGTGAGAATCCAAAATACTGTCTTGCACATTGACTTTATCCATAAAGTCCCTTGCCGAGATATTTTGCATCTGTACACCACTTTTCAAGATGTGGTTCACTGCATATGACACTCCAGACAGATCACTTTCAAACAGTAGATGGAACAAATAGGGAATGCATTGACGAAACCTAGGATCTTCTGCAGACAATCGTAAAGTCCGGTATTCAGAAGCAGGAATTTGATCAGGTCGCTCATCATATCTTCCTCCTTGACCTGTTGGAAATAGCTGTGGGAAACACCGAGCTTCCAAACTTTCCTCCCAAACACTAATGGGACTCCCTTTGGCTTGTTTCATTTGAAACAACTCAATAGCATTCCCCATGACTTCCTTGGAATGCAAAGGATGAACACTATAATGTTCATATATTTATTCATTTTTAGAGGCTTCTACTATCTCAATTTGTCCAGCACACAAATCGCTGTCCTCTTCTTCACTTACTTCCTCTTCTGCAACACATACATTCTTGTAGTACTCATTGTTTTTCATCAAATACAATGTTGCCTTTTTGACTTTCCTAACATCCACTAAATCTTGCCAGATTTTCTTACTCTTTGTCGGAACCCCATTAACTAAGATAACCAGAGGTTCCTCTTCCACTTTCTCTACTCCAATTGTATTAATGTTTTTCTTCAAATCTAGAGGCATATAAACAACTCTTCCCTTTAATCCTCTCTGTAAATCTGATGGAGGCAATTTCCCTGTCTTTGGCTCCATTCGTACAATAGCCTGAAAGGGATGGACACTTTGAATCAAAATAGATTCATAAGTATTTAAATCCTTCAATTCAGAAGGAATGTCAACCAATTCCAGATTATTATGAACCGCTCTAGCAGGCATCCGGTTTTGATTTAATTTGTTACAACAATAAGTACACACACGTTGATCCGATCCCAAATCAAAACAATTTTCTACCATCAAGTATGTTGCAAAATCCTTCCATTCACTATTATTTTCCCTTTCACTTTTTGCATATAAATCCACTAACTTAGTCTGATTCTTATAGTAAGTGCGTCGACAACACACACAAGTGAAATTAGGCCTCTCACTTGATTTTACCTGAAACGTGGCAATTTCCTTCTGAAAATTATCTGTACTGGAAACCTGTACACTCTCTTCCACATTACCTTCTTCTTCTGGGTCAATTTCAACATTCTCCTCTTTACTTGCAAAGTAACAAAACTCAATTTCTTCACAAATATTCTTCACATCTACATCAGAACCATGCAAAAGAGCACTGCTTAATTGTTTAAGCTTAATTGCTGGACTCTTAGCAAAATACAACATTCTCACTAATTTCCTCACATTATTATGATGGACTGCTAGCATCCTGAAATGATGAAAAACACTCTGGCATACTCTCCTGGAAAGACAAGCCAGTGAATGACCATGCAAACCTGTCACTTCTCTCACTCTGCATGGATCTAATTCCTGCAACAACTTCATTTTCTGTTTGAAACTTTTCTTATTAAATGTCCGTACAAAATCACAAAGCAAATTGATGGAATCCTGTCGCACACTGCAAATACTACTACACTTCCAGGTGTACACTGGACCCTTAGCACGTCTCCCTAAAACTTTATCACCTAACACCTCTTCTGCCTCTGTTGACACAAGTTTTTCTTTTTCAACCGGACAACCATCTTTCACCTCATATGCTCGACCACTGGTGTCAACTGCATGCACCAAATCATTATCCTGAAAATAACTCTCCTCATTAAAAAATGCCTCACAACTTGAACTATGCATCCATTCTCCAGAAAAAAACGTCACAAAAATTACTACGATTAACTGTTCTCTTCCATCTACTATTTGATTTGAAATCATAAATTGCCTTGCTTAGTTTCCTAATTCTATTGATTATCAAAATAAATAACTTTTGCTTAATTTCGAAAGCCTGATCAATAATTTTCTCTACATTTTTTTTTTCTCTTATAAAAAGCCACTTTCTGTTGACCTTTCTTAATATTTTTTAACAAATTGCCAATTATCCTGTTGCGGAACATTCGTCTACGAATGTCCCTAAACAGATTTTTCCTTCTACTACCATGCACAGAGTTATCTCCTGCTCTAGCAGTAACATTTTTGAGTGGCCTTTCCTTCCCATTTAAATTGGCTCTCTTCTTCTGGACTAAAACATGTTCTGTAGTGATACTTTTTCGTCTGCAAATGTTTCTTAAAAAAGATTTTGTTGTCTTACCCGGAGTTTTTCTGGTGACTTGACAAGTTTTTATTGTAGAGGACTGCTGCAAAGGTTTACCAAGGTGGGGTGTAAGTTGCTTTGCTTCTTTTCTTTTTCTTTGCCTTGAGGGCATTTTTGAATTTTTCAAAAGATCTTCAGTTAAATCTGTGGTAAATATTTTTTAAAAAAGGTATTAACCACTATTACCAAACAGTAAATCAATAACAGTTGTCAAAAAATGAACACACTAGTTGTCAATTCTACATACAATCATTTTTAGTGCATTGACAAATTTAAAACTCACAAATAGTAGCAAAGAAATGGAATGCTTCTACATTTGACCTGTGCTCGTTTATATGTGAATCTGAACTAATTTTATTAGCATATTTCACTATTTTATTAAAGACACTTCACACAAGCTATTTTTGAAGTTGTATTTAATTTTAAATAAAACGGTTAACATGGTTACTTTTCATTTCCAGTAACTTTTAAAAATAAGTCTTTATAGTTCCATAGGCTCGAGCAGGTCAGCTTCCCACCCTATGTCATACAATTCTGACAAATCGGCATCCTCATCATATTCTTCATCATCCACAGGATATAAATCATCCAAGGGATCTACTTCCACTGACGTTTCAATGACAAGTTCAATGATAAGATCAAGATCAACAGATTGCTCATTATCACTCATGGTTGATGTTGTCGTTATCTTTAAAGAAAGAGAACAACAATGAGATGTTGCAGAGTAAGACACAAATCTCAGAGACTATAATAGTAAAATTGTTTAACAAGAGTAACATTTTGCAGATATTATTTAGCCATGTCCAGCGATGCTGAGGAGGTGAGGCCTATGTCCAAGTTTTCAGTGAACAGGACTCATCTCTTCTTAACCTTGGATAAGCCTCACCGACTCTGTGTCCCCTGCTCATAGTTAAATGTAAAGGGGCAGATTTATGTTAACTGGCGCATCCCCAGGTATGCACTAGTTAACGTGCGCCGCTGCTCTGCCACCCATGGTGTGCCGCATTTATAATGCGGAGCACCATGGGGCAAAAACAGCACAGATGCGTCACGCATCTGTACCGCAAAAGCAGCGCATTGCAGAAATCACGTCGCAAGCGCGACATGACTACTGCAATGCACAGTGGCAAGCCACACATTGCATGGTGCAGCACTCCTTATGCCTGTTTCAAACAGGCGTAAGGATTTGATTCAGCAATGCCATAAAGCTGACTCAGTGAAATCTTGTAAATTTCACTGTGTTAGTTTTACAGGGCTTTCATGCAAGTGAACGCCCACCCTGCAACAAAACCCCCGCATGAAACCTGACGCAGGTTTCATGTGGCACAGGACTTTACAGCGTAACGCATCTGCCTAGATGCAGCAAGTTGTAAATATGTCGTAACATAGCGCATCTTTTGCGCCGCCGCTGCATCACAAAAGTGACGCAACGGCGGCGCAAAAGAGGCACACGGCCATCATAAATCTGCCCCTAACATTTTAAATGATTGGTTCAGGATGCAGATAAGGTGTGGCCTATTCAGAGGTTTGTTTGAGGTGAGGCCTACTCAGGGTTGCAGATGAAATTTAGGCTTGTTGAAGAGTACAGAGGAGATAATACATGTGCAGGCCTACCAATGAAGTGAGTCATGTCCACTGCACTCTTGAACAAAGGCCAGACCTCCTCTGTCTCCCTGGACAGGCCTAAACCTCATCTGCACAATGTGATTCGTAATGTTAGGAAACACAGGTGATGTAATTGAAAAACATGCAATTTCTTTTGCTCATTTCACAATCACATCACCTGTGTTTCCTTTGCTTAGGTATCTCATTGTGCAGATATAGTCTAGCATATCAAAGAGTACGCAGAAGATGAGCACTGTAAGCAACAACTTTGACACTTACAGAAGCCTCAGCTTCTCCATGCCCCCTACACAGTCCTAAATATATAAATTTTAAGCTGACGGTATCTTGTTGCAGATGAAGTGAGGCCTATCTTGCAACATGGTGCATCTTTTGCACCGCCGCTGCATCACAAAAGTGACGCAACGGCGGCGCAAAAGAGGCGCACGGCCATCATGAATCTGCCCCTAACATTTTAAATGATTGGTTCAGAATGCCGATAAGGTATGGCCTATTCAGAGGTTTGTTTGAGGTGAGGCCTACT
Source organism: Lissotriton helveticus (assembly GCF_964261635.1). NCBI lineage: Eukaryota > Metazoa > Chordata > Amphibia > Caudata > Salamandridae > Lissotriton > Lissotriton helveticus. The sequence continues at coordinate 801,088,378 of NC_136057.1, read as the reverse complement.
CAGGGTTGCAGATGAAATTTAGGCTTGTTGAAGAGAACAGAGGAGATAATACATGTGCAGGCCTACCAACGAAGTGAGTCATGTCCACTGCACTCTTGAACAAAGGCCAGACCTCCTCTGTCTCCCTGGACAGGCCTAAACCTCATCTGCACAATGTGATTCGTAATGTTAGGAAACACAGGTGATATAATTGAAAAACGTGCAAATATTTTTGCTCATTTCACAATCACATCACCTGTATTTCCTCAGCTTAGGTATCTCATTGTGCAGATGTAGTCTAGCATATCAAAGAGTACGCAGAAGATGAGCACTGTATGCAACAACTTTGACACTTACAGAAGCCTCAGCTTCTCCATGCCCCCTACACAGTCCTAAATATATACATTTTAAGCAGACGGTATCTTGTTGCAGATGAAGTGAGGCCTATCTTGCAATATTGTGCATCTTTTGCACCGCCGCTGCGTCACAAAAGTGATGCAACGGCGGCGCAAAAGAGGCGCACGGCCATCATAAATCTGCCCCTAACATTTTAAATGATTGGTTCAGAATGCCGATAAGGTATGGCCTATTTAGAGGTTTGTTTGAGGTAAGGCCTAATCAGGATTGCAGATGAAATTTAGGCTTGTTGAAGAGTACAGAGGAGATAATACATGTGCAGGCCTACCAACGAAGTGAGTCATGTCCACTGCACTTTCGAACAAAGGCCAGACCTCCTCTGTCTCCCTGGACAGGCCTAAACCTCATCTGCACAATGTGATTCGTAATGTTAGGAAACACAGGTGATGTAATTGAAAAACGTGCAATTTTTTTTGCTCATTTCACAATCACATCACCTGTGTTTCCTTTGCTTAGGTATCTCATTGTGCAGATGTAGTCTAGCATATCAAAGAGTACGCAGAAGATGAGCACTGTATGCAACAACTTTGACACTTACAGAAGCCTCAGCTTCTCCATGCCCCCTACACAGTCCTAAATATATACATTTTAAGCTGACGGTATCTTGTTGCAGATGAAGTGAGGCCTATCTTGCAACATGGTGCATCTTTTGCACCGCCGCTGTGTCACAAAAGTGACGCAACGGCGGCGCAAAAGAGGCGCACGGCCATCATAAATGTGCCCCTAACATTTTAAATGATTGGTTCAGAATGCCGATAAGGTATGGCCTATTCAGAGGTTTGTTTGAGGTGAGGCCTACTCAGGGTTGCAGATGAAATGTAGGCTTGTTGAAGAGAACAGAGGAGATACTACATGTGCAGGCCTACCAACGAAGTGAGTCATGTCCACTGCACTCTTGAACAAAGGCCAGCCCTCCTCTGTCACCCTGGACAGGCCTAAACCTCATCTGCACAATGTGATTCGTAATGTTAGGAAACACGGGTGATGTAATTGAAAAACGTGCAATTTTTTTTGCTCATTTCACAATCACATCACCTGTATTTCCTCAGATTAGGTATCTCATTGTGCAGATGTAGTCTAGCATATCAAAGAGTACGCAGAAGATGAGCACTGTATGAAACAACTTTGACACTTACAGAAGCCTCAGCTTCTCCATGCCCCCTACACAGTCCTAAATATATACATTTTAAGCTGACGGTATCTTGTTGCAGATGAAGTGAGGCCTATCTTGCAACATGGTGCATCTTTTACACCGCCGCGGCGTCACAAAAGTGACGCAACGGCGGCGCAAAAGAGGCGCACGGCCATCATAAATCTGCCCCTAACATTTTAAATGATTGGTTCAGAATGCCGATAAGGTATGGCCTATTCAGAGGTTTGTTTGAGGTAAGGCCTACTCAGGATTGCAGATGAAATTTAGGCTTGTTGAAGAGAACAGAGGAGATAATACATTTGCAGGCCTACCAACGAAGTGAGTCATGTCCACTGCACTCTTGAACAAAGGCCAGCCCTCCTCTGTCGCCCTGGACAGGCCTAAACCTCATCTGCACAATGTGATTCGTAATGTTAGGAAACAGGTGATGTAATTGAAAAACGTGCAATTTTTTTTGCTCATTTCACAATCACATCACCTGTATTTCCTCAGATTAGGTATCTCATTGTGCAGATGTAGTCTAGCATATCAAAGAGTACGCAGAAGATGAGCACTGTATGCAACAACTTTGACACTTACAGAAGCCTCAGCTTCTCCATGCCCCCTACACAGTCCTAAATATATACATTTTAAGCTGACGGTATCTTGTTGCAGATGAAGTGAGGCCTATCTTGCAACATGGTGCATCTTTTGCACCGCCGCGGCGTCACAAAAGTGACGCAACGGCGGCGCAAAAGAGGCGCACGGCCATCATAAATCTGCCCCTAACATTTTAAATGATTGGTTCAGAATGCCGATAAGGTATGGCCTATTCAGAGGTTTGTTTGAGGTGAGGCCTACTCAGGGTTGCAGATGAAATTTAGGCTTGTTGAAGAGAACAGAGGAGATAATACATGTGCAGGCCTACCAACAAAGTGAGTCATGTCCACTGCTCTCTTGAACAAAGGCCAGACCTCCTCTGTCTCCCTGGACAGGCCTAAACCTCATCTGCACAATGTGATTCGTAATGTTAGGAAACACAGGTGATATAATTGAAAAACGTGCAAATATTTTTGCTCATTTCACAATCACATCACCTGTATTTCCTCAGCTTAGGTATCTCATTGTGCAGATGTAGTCTAGCATGTCCAAGAGTACGCAGAAGATGAGGACTGTATGCAACAGAGCAATGTACATTACTCACCTCCCTTGATATTTATTTAAAGAAGCAGACACATTTTTGTCATTGTCATAAATGTAAAAACCATTCCTTTTCTTTATGAACAATTTTCATGTCATAATTTGAAAACACAGCACAACTCCTATGTACAAGTACACCCTGTCAGTACTTAAATTTGCCAAGCACACATGCAGGCGTATTTACAAGAGCCTTGCACCACGGAGAAATGACTTAAATTTACCAAGCACTCATGAGGGCTTATTTACAAGGACCTTGCACCACCTTTAAAGTCACTTTTAACGTGGGGAAAATAACGTGAATGTGGCTCATAAGCTTTGTAAATTTGCCCCCATGTTGACTATGAAACTCTTGCAGAACATATTGTGAAACCTTAATGACTTCAAGAAACGTGTTTTTAAACCGACAAACAAGGAAAATATTCTCCCATATTCATGGTGGAAAGTGAAATATTTATTTAAAGAAGCAGACACCATTTTGACCTTCTCATAAATGTAAAAAGCATTTTTTTTTTTTTAAACGATTTTCTGGTCATAATTTGAAAACACAACACAGCTCCTATGTACAAGCACACCCTGTCAGTACTTAAATTTGCCAAGCACACATGGGGGCGTATTTACAAGGACCTTGCACCACGGGGAAATGACTTAAATTTGCAAAGCACTCATGAGGGCGTATTTACAAGGACCTTGCACCACCTTTAAAGTCACTTTTAACATGGGGAAAATAAGGTGAACGTGGCTCAAAGGCCTTGTAAATATGGCCCATGCTGACTATGAAACTCTATCAGTACATATCAAGTAACCTAAATGATTTCAAGAAACGTTCTTAAACACATCAAGTAACCAAATTATTCACCCAGATTCATGGTGAAGTGACTTAAAATGCCCTAACAGACATGGGGGCGTATTTACTAGGCCCTTGCACCACTTTTGCGTCACTATTAACATGGGGAAAATGACGTGAAAGTGACTCAAAGGCCTTGTAAATATGCCCCAAGCAGGCTATGAAACTCTAGCAGTACATATCAAGAAACCTCAATGATTTCAAGAAACGTTCCTAAACACATCAAGTAAGCAAATTATTCACCCAGATTCATGGTGAAGTGACTTAAAATGCCCTAACACACATGAGGGCATATTTTACAAGGCCCTTGCACCACTTTTGCGTCACTTTTAACATAGGGAAAATAACATGAAAATGGCTCAAACATGAGAGTGTATTTACAAGGCCCTTTCATCACTTTAGCGTCACCTTTAACATGGGGAAAATAATGTGAAAGTGGCTCAAAGTCCTTCTAAATATGCCCCATGCTGGCTATGAAACTCTAGCAGCACATATCAAGAAACCTAATTGACTTCAAGAAACGTTTTTAAACACATTAAGTAAGCAAATTATTCACCCAGATTCATGGGGAAGTGACTTAAAATGCCCTAACACACATCAAAGCGTATTTTAAGGCCCTTGCACCACTTTTGCGTCACTTTTAACATGGCTATGAAACTCAAAGAAACAAAATCTATTTGTAAAACACTTGACACAAAGCAACATTTTAAATACACAACTTTCTTCATAATTTTCTCCCTAAAGCATACTATTCTCTATCTAAATTAAATGAATCTTTTCTCACCTTAGCAAATACTTTTTGGGTTTCAAAACAGTCTCAGACACACACCAATTTTTCTTTAGCAGAGCAAAGGGTATGCACTCCAGAGGCTGCAACCAAAAAAGGCACAGAAATGCTGTAATTCATCACACATATCTCTCATGTCACCCAATCAAAACTCTTCCCTCACTTTTTTCAAATCAACACCCTTCCCCCCTCTGCCCTTTCTGCCTTTTTTCCATAGCAACCACCTCCTGAAAGACCTCTCATGTTTACAAGTTCACACAACAATGTTTCAATTGAACTCTGAACTCTCAGTACACCTGCATATCCAGTGCAATCTTTCATAAAATGATTTTTTCTTGACCACTCAAATTACATCTTTCAAAGAACTCATCCATGCACCCTAACTTTCTGTGTTCAGCAATCAAAATCCACCAATCACTGCTACTGAATCATTAGCACTGAAACTCCACAGTTTTTTTCATTACAAACTCCTACTGTTTCAACTGCCATTTCATTCCCACACTTCATCTGACTGCAGCAGAACCTCCTCTCACCATGTTTTCTGTCTGGATTGTTGGACATAGTTACATCCACTGGGCTCAAAGGTATGCTGATAACAGAAATTTACACAACCTCAATTTACAAAATGTGGAAATCAACTGGATTGGCCACAGAGGATTAAGATGTCACCAATTGATACCATTGGTGAAAACCTTTTTGCATTTGCCAAACCCTGACCTGTTAATTGTGCACTGTGGAGGAAATGACTTGGGCATTTTGACTGGGGTAGGTCTGGAAATGCTTTTAAAGGACACCTTTGAGCAATTGATGGCACTTTTTCCTCAAACTGCCTTGGTTTATTCAAATATATGCCAAAGACAGAAATGGAGGTGGTCCAACCAATTTTGTCCACAAATTGAGAAATCGAGGAAGCATGTAAATAAGTCTGTTTCAGCTTACATGAGAGACCATGGAATGGGCTCCATCTACAACAATAACTTGCGTTACTACATGCAAGATATCTACAGAGGAGATGGAGTTCACTTCCCAGATGAGGGGAACAGAATTTTCATCCTGAATTTAAGACTATGTATTGGTACCTACTTATAAGTACCTAGAACTTACACAGAACCCAAAAGCTCTTTTCAGAGCTACCTTAACTATGATTACTCTTCTAAAATTTCAAATGTACCTTTTTTCACTAATTTTCACTTTTGTTCACTTCCCGGTTCGCTACCCGGTTCGCGTACCGGCAGCTAACCTCGCGAAAAATTCACATTTTTTTTTCTTTTTCGACATATATGAGCCTCCTCAGCCACCCTTAGAAAACCTAGGGGGTCAGGATACGTCTCCCGTGCCCCCTTATACCCTTTCCCAACATTCTTTATCCTCCATCTTGTGTCTAAATTCATCCGAAACACAAGATGGCGGACTCCCGTTACGCTATGGGTTAGCTTCCCAGTCCGCGAACCGGGGCGCGCAACGGCAAACGCAGTTAAAAAAAAGGTGGGAAGTTAATTTACGAAGAAAGCACTGCAGACACTTTCACCAAATTTGAAATAGTTCCTAATGCATACCAGTCCCTACCATTTCCCCAAATTTTAATGAATTCCATCGAGCCATTCAGGCTCTAGCCCTGTCTAAATATCCTTAGGTAAATTACATGACAAAAACACATTGGAAAGAGTTGACATTTTCAACCAATGATAACATAACTTTCAAGTTGTATTTTTATGTGCTGTCATTTGATTGGTTTGGTACATGAATATATATGAAAAATAAGAGGGAATGACAGCCATTTTGACTGGAACTCCCTGAGGCACATTTAAAGAGCATTTCCTGGCAAAACACTTTTGTAAAGGTGAGTTAATAGTTTCTATGAGGAGATATGTTGTGCACCTAAAGTTAATTTTATAAAAACGTTTTCTGTTAGTTATTTACTGTCCCTCAGTTATAGTTATAGATTGACTTAGGCTTCTCTGTTGTAGTCATGGTTTGAGTTAGACATGGTTTGAGTTAGAGTTTCTAAGGGGAAATATGTTGTGCACCTAAAGTTATTTTTATTAAAACGTTTTCTGTTAGTTATTTACTGTCCCTCAGTTATAGTTATGGATTGACTTAGGCTTCTCTGTTGTAGTCATGGTTTGAGTTAGAGTTCATCACATGCTGTACTTTATATTTCTACTTCCTGCCTTGTACCATACACTGTCCAAACATAAATTCACTGTTAAAAACTCAGAACTATGTTGTACACGTTAATTAAAAAATAAAAATATAGACGTTTCTAGCTTAAACTCTATTTCTCTCTCTCTTTTTATGCTACCTTAACAGCAATTATGGATAAAGAAGCTCAGGAAGCCAAACTTCAATCAGAAATTCAACAGGACATTGATGATTTTTATAATGAGGCTGTGGACAAACAACTTTTAGAATTCATGGACAATTTTGATAAAAAAGAGACAATTCATGAAAATAAAGATGAAGAAATTCCAGATTAACTTTTACTCGAAATTTCCAACAATTTTTAAATTTAACATAAATAAAATGTTATTTATAAATTAAAAATTGTTTGCGACATTATTTTTTTTTCCAAATATAAGATATAATAGTAGAGTAATTATTTAAAAAAGTCAGACTAATGGTTAAAGATTCAACATTTTAATATTACTATGTGCTCAGGGAGTGCTCAAAGGATCTGTTTCTGCTTTCCTGACAGACAATGTTATGGATTCCATATTAGAACATGCAAGACATCTACAGAGGAGACGGTGTACACTGAATTTTAGACTCTTCATTGGTAACTACATGTTGGTACTTTCATCACCCACACAACACAACAGCTCTATTCAGAGCTACCCTACCTCAAAGCACTCTAAATATATTATTTTACTGTTTCCCTTGGTTTTCCCCTTGTTACGCTATCCGGAACGCTACCCGGTACGCGAACCGGACGCTAACCGCGCGCAAATTTGAAAAAAATGTGGGTTTTTTTTCGCATATATGGGCCTCCTCAGCCACCCTCAGAAAACCTAGGGGGGTCAGGATACGTCTCCCGTGCCCCCTTATACCCATTTCCCACATTGTTTTTCCTCCATCTTGTGATTAAATTTGACCGAAACACAAGATGGCGGACTCCCGTTACGCTACCGGTTTTTATTTTTTGCCCCGTGGGACCCTTTAATAGCCCCCTCATCAATCCTAGGGGGTCAGGAGTGGTCTACCTTGCCCCCTTTCATTAATGTCCCCCTTCGTTTTTCTTCACCTCTTGTCTCTCGATCCTACCGAGAGACAAGATGGCGGCCGCTCCGGACTGTTTAGAATGTTGACAGACACCGGAGAGCCAATCAGCTTCGCTTCGCGAAGTTCTGTTACGCGTCAGGTACGCGAACCGGGGCGCTAACCGGAGCGCTGTTACAGATATATATATATTTTTGAACGTTAATTTATCAAAATCCACTGGAGCACATATATTGAGACCTAGCAAAGGCACATCGGGCAAACAATATCTACAATTTTGCCAAGTTTCGTGGAAATCCATTCAGCCGTTCGAGCTAAAAGTGAGTCCAACCACCCAATGGAAAATTGCATGGGAAAAACGCGTTTTGGGACCCCCCTTTTTTCTCGACCCCCCCTTGACGAAACCCCCCCAAATTTTCAGGGGCTGCTCAGAAACAAAATGTTCCATTTTCCTGAAAGTTTCAGCCAATTCCTTCCTCAAACGCCAAAGTTATTCGACATAGAATTTTCAAAAATCCCATAGGAAAAAAATCCTAACTATATATACCTACTGGCGGTCGCCAGTAGGTATATATAGTTAGGATTTTTTCCCTATGGGATTTTTGAAAATTCTATGTCTAATAACTTTGGCGTTTGTGGACGGAATTGGCTGAAATTTTCAGGAAAATGGCACATTTTGTTTCTGAGCAGCCCTTGAAAATTTGGGGGGGGTTCGTCAAGGGGGGGCCGAGAAAAAAGGGGGGTCCCAAAACGTGTTTTTAACATTGAGTTTTCCATAGGGCGGTTGGCCTCACTTTTAGCCCGAACGGCTGAATGGATTTGCACGAAACTTGGCAAAATTGTAGGGACTGGTAGCCCGATGTGCCTTTTGTAGGTCTCAATATATGTGCTTCAGTGGATTTTGAGAAATTAAAGTTCAAAAAAAGATATATATCTGTAACAGCGGACCGGGCAGCGCTCCAGTTCGCGTACTTTTCGCGCAACGGAGCTTTGTGAAGCGAAGCTGATTGGTTCTCCGGCGTCTGTAAACATTCCAAACAGTCCGTAGCGGCCGCCATCTTGTCTCTCTGTAGGATCGAGAGACAAGAGGAGGCCAAAGCGAAGGGGCAAATGACCATAAGGGGGCATAGTAGATTCTCGCTGACCCCCTAGGTTTGATGTGGAGGTTTTAAAAGGGCCCCGCGGGGCAAAAAAAAAAAAAAAATAATAATAATCGAACGGCTGAATGGATTTGCACGAAACTTGGTAAAATATTAGGGACTGGTAGCCCGATGTGCCTTTGCTAGGTCTCAATATATGTGCTCCAGTGGATTTTGAGAAATTAACGTTCAAAAAAAGATATATATCTGTAACAGCGCTCCGCTTCGCGTACTTTTCGCGTTACAGAGCTTTGCGAAGCTGATTGGTTCTCCGGCGTCTGTCAACATTACAAACAGTCCGTAGCGGCCGCCATCTTGTCTCTCGGTAGGATCGAGAGACAAGAGGAGGCCAAAGCGAAGGGGCAAATGACCATAAGGGGGCATAGTAGATCCTTCCTGACCTCTTAGGTTTGATGTACCATTTTGCCAAGTTTGGTGTAATTCCGTTCAGCCATTCAGGCTGTAGACGTATGTAAATGTCCTATGGAAAATTGCATGGGGAAAACACATTTGAAAGTGTTGAAATTTAGAACCAATTAAAATGTTACTTTGGTTTTGTATTTGTGTGTGATGAAAGTTAATTGGTTATGTATATATCTCAAATGAGAGGAAACCACAGCCATTTTGTGATACTACTGTCTGAGGTACATTTGTGAGTAATTTTTGGTGGTGAATTTCTGGTGTTTGATTTACACAGTACTAACACTTCTCCTACTTTTAAAAAGGTGAGTTGTTAATTTGTAAGGGGAACTATGTTGTACACTTGAAGATAATTTGAAAAATGTTTTCTGTTATTTATTTGCAGTCCTTTTGTTATACTAAATACTTGATAAAGTTAGTTTTATATTATGTATTACTAAAAACGATAAATGAAAGTGATTATTTTTTTCTGCAATTTACAGCAAGCAATTTCAAAATAAAATGGCTCACAATGAAGAGACCGTGGCAATTTCTTTTGCATTGTCCACTACATTGATTGAAATTGAGAGCACCAATAATGAAATATTGTCACAAGGAGGAGATGACTTGTATGATTTCATTAGATTGATTGAAATTGACAGCACCAATAATGAAATATTGTCACAAGGAGGAGATGACTTGAATGATTCCACTACATTGATTGAAATTGAGAGCACCAATAATGAAATATTGTCACGAGGAGATGACTTGAATGATTCCACTACATTGATTGAAATTGACAGCACCAATAATGAAATATTGTCACAAGGAGGAGATGACTTGAATGATTCCACTACATTGATTGAAATTGACAGCACCAATAATGAAATATTGTCACAAGGAGGAGATGACTTGAATGATTTTTTTGATCAATCTGTTGATGGCGAATTTATCGAATGTTTGGAGACCATAGAGTTACAAGAATCATCATTGCAGACTTTTAATGAGGAGATTCCAGATGAGATGATTGAAGAGGAAATTGCTGATGAGGACATGTTACTAGTTCTTTCAAATTTAGAAAATTCTGAAGAATAAATTTATATTTAGAAATCAAAAATTGTTTGAGACATTATTCATTTTTATTTTTAATTTATGAGGTTGTAGCGAAGTGATTGTAGTATAAAATGAGACTTATAGTATAGAGTGCAACATTTTTATGTTACATGGTAAGTTTACTCATATTTACTTCCCTTCTCCCACTATATTATCTCCAATGTGTATTTGACATCTCTTCTTCATCTCCGGTCTCCTTTCTCTCACTGTGTGTCTCTGATGCATCTTATCGCTGCTATTTTGTGTAATTACAGAAGAGAGTAAAATAAAATAGTTTGGAACGTGAAAAGGGGGCAAAGTAGAGTACCCCTCACCCCCTAGGCCTTCTCAGGCGGTCCCAAAAGGATCAGTTTCTGCTTTCCTGAGAGATTATGGTATGAGTTCCATATACCATAATAATTTGCATTACAACATGCAAGATATATATCTCCTATTACCAACTTTTGGAGATATTCGCGCTAAGCGCGAATATCTCCAAAAAGTAACACCTGCCCTGAGCAGTTCTTAGCCATGTTATCCAATGGGAGGTGGATAACATGGCTAAGAGCATTAGCTCGGTAATGCATGAATATCGCTGACTTTTTAGCGATATTCATGCATTGCGGCCGTTTTTTATCGCATTTGCGATAAACCTTGATAATAGCAAGGTTTATCTTCGATAATTTCTGACGATGCTTAGCGGTAAAAAATTCGTTGGTAAGCATCGTTAGCGATAAATATCGCTTAACTTTGGTAATATGCACCAACGTCTGTTAACGTTCGATTCGAAGGAAATGAGGAAGTGTTGAAAAACATTGTTTGCGCCATCTTGCCTTTTTTGAAATGCCACACTTTTGTCGTGCACAGCAGCCATTTTAGATGCCTTGACCAGACCCACTCTCTGCACGCTGTCGATTCGTAGCATGGCTCCCCACCCTCGCAAGCATCTTCCCCAGGCACTGGTCACCCCCGCTCTCTGTGTTATGCATGGGCAATAAACCTCCCCCCATCTGCGCTGCTCTTCCCTGAGAATCACACTCTGTGCCCGCCCGACACCTCCCTTTCGCCCTATTCACTACCGCACCCTCTGACACTCCTCTTCCTCTGTGTCCGATTGTCCAGGCTATCAGCTAGCCCTGCAGATGTAGTTTATGGCTCCAGCTGTAAAGAATCACCCCTCTTCAAAGGAGTTATAGTAGATCAAGGCCCACACCCGATGAGATCCGTCACACCACACGTGTTCCTACTATCTGAAAACCATCCTGTATTGTGATTGGGGAGGGGACCGAGCCTGAAGCGGAAGATTCTATGAATGACTCTTTGTACATCAAAGTTTTTACAATTATGTGTCACATTAAAAATATATAGCACTCCAACAAAGTAGTAGGATTATAAAACTTTAATAACATATAAATATATACAACAAAACAAAAACAGTAAAAACATTTAAACAACGAAGAGACCGTGGCAATTTCTTTTGAATTCCTGATGAGGACATGTTACTAGTTCTTTCAAATTATGAAAATTCAGAAGATGTTGCCTGGGGGTGGGTCGTCAGTAGCAGTCTGTTGTGCGAATAGTTCCAAGGCAGCAGAACGCGCTGAAATCTAGATGACACGAAAGTGATGTCTAGTAAGTTGCCGCCCAGCAAATAACGGCGTGGGGCGCCACGGGGTGAGTGAGTCCAGTAGGCACCACAGCTATTCTTACCGGCATTGCAGAATTACTGCTGGGGACAATGCCTGTGCTGTAGCAGGGTCACAGCAGAAACAAAAAGGATTCTGTTGAAGATGTTGTTGGTTTTCAATTTGAAAACAGTTCTGGTGTCAACTGCTATGGTAATGTAGTGGTTAATGTTTTGTTTTCTCTAGAAAATGTAAAAGAGGGGGAGGCAGTCCAAAGTTCCGTTAAAAGGGCAAAGGAAAGGATCGGTGGTTTGAACTATCACTTCAAAAGGGGAGGGGGTGCAACAATTTTTCCTACCGGGTCACACTGTGCTTTCACCGGAACTGAGGTCTGCAGGATTCTAGTAATTCAAAGTGAGGCTGGCGCCAGCATGGGAGCGCCGACGTCCCGCGGATACAGTTTCGTCACTCCACGGGCGATCATGGCAGTCATTCCCCATCGGGGGTCGGAGACTCCCGCGGCTCCTGTAGAATCTTCAAGGTCGTGGAGGACTACGGTGGTGGAGTCAACCAGTGACCGGGCCATTTCTTCATGCTGGGCCCGCTCTTGCCAGGTCGATCGCCATTTTGAGAGTTCGGCAGCTACCGGCGATCGCGGGGTCACATGAGCGGACGGGCTCCACCCTGCCGGGCGAGACGTTGCAGCATCGCCACAGTGGACGAACCCTTTTCGGGGCGCCTGGAGCGCTCAGGGTGCAGCTGGGAAGCCTTCACCTGAGGAGGCGGGAGAGGCCTGTTCGCACCGTCTCTCCCTCCAGTGCACCCCACGGCGCCCCGCTTGACATTTGTTATGGCCGGTGGCGATGAGGACGGGGGGGGGGGTCAGATGCATGTGCAAGACATCCCCCCCAGTGTTGTCAAAGCCATTTTTGAAGAAAGAAGTGGTGCCTGGCGTGTTGCCGCTGCTATTACGAAGGAGAAAAGAAAAAATGTCCCGTCCGTCTTTGGGCCGGGCTTCCGGTGGATGTCGACCGGACGCCCCTGGCTCTGGCCCCATGAACGGGTTCCTTGGTTTATCGGCTGCAGCCGGATCCCGTCGGCCTCGGCCCCCGACCGTTGGTGGCCGGACCGGAAGAGCATGTGGCGGGACTACCTGCAACTCTCAAGGGCCACCGCCCCCTGCAACTCTTCAGCGTTGTAAAGGCAATCCCCTGGCCGTGTCCCGCTGGCCTCGGCCTCTCCTCCGGCTACACCCTACGTTAGGATCTCCTGGCCAAGGCGTGGCAGCAGGACCCGCCTTATATGGGCTGCTCCCGGCTGGGCGTAGCCGCAACCCTGCCCCACCTTGGAAGTTTCCAGAGTGGGGGCGGATGTTCTACTGACTTGCATTTTCCCTAGTCTATCGATTTTTTTGGCGTGGCAGGCGGTGGGACAGCGAGGGGTGATTTGGTTTCTCTTACTGTTTTTCTGGTCTCTCACCACTGGCATATTTCTAACGTTTTCTTGTTTCTAGGACATTAATAGGTTTTATCATTACGTTATGTTATCGTTTCTTTGTTCGTTGTTTAATAAAAGTTCATGTTCATCAGTGGCCTACTGATTTTCGTTTTCCTATTCTTTTCTTTCCAGGTTGTTTCATGCTAAAGTTTCTGTTAACAGGATACAGTGATCACTTCGTTATTATTGCATATGTCCTTTTCACTAGGGGTGCTCTCTGGTCGGGCCAGATGACGTATCTCTAGTAAATGGTCCGGGTGAAACAGGTGCATCAATCAGTGGGGAGTAGATAGGCATGACAGATTACAACGGGGGAGAAAGGTCCGCATTACGTACCCTTTCACTATTTGCAAAGATTTTCCTACGTATATTTGCAAACAGGGAATACCTCCAAAAAGAACCAATTCCCAAACAGTCAATGTTTGGGGAAACAATCAATCAATGAGGAACGAAATAGGCATGACGTGTTAAAGGTTTGCGTTACCTACCCTTCACTATCTGCAAAGGGAGAGAGAATATTCCTATTCTTCCTCGTTTGCAGGCAGAGAAGATTCTTAAGAGAACCAACTTCGAACAATTCAATGGTCGATTCAAACAATCAACAAGGGGCACTGTGAACACAAATGAACGCCGCTTATGTACATACACATTGGTATTATCAACAGGTTGTTCCTAATGTTTCTATTTTAGGGAGGTCAAAAAGAGATCCCATTAGTGGCCTACTGATTTTGCTCGATTCCTTTTGTTTTTTTACACGATTTTTCGCTATCTGCAAAGACTAAACAGAGTATTGCGACTCTGTGCTTGTTTGTAAATAGAGAATGAACCAAAGAGAACAATCAATCAAATGGAGAGAGAAGCAGGCACGACGGATTACAACGGGGGCAAAGGCCTGCGTTAACTACCCTTCACTATCTGCAAAGAGAGAGTACTCCTAATAGAAATGAGGGGCAGCATTCAAAGCAGATCAGTGTGCATAAACACGAAAATGTTTTTACTTACCACGTACTTGACATTCGACAGCTTATGATATTTGCTATTAAAAAAACCATTGAAATTCACTGAAAAAACCATGGGTTATAGACCATATATAGTTAGGAATTAGCATTTACAAAACCTTGAAAATTCACTGAAAAAACCATAGGTTATAGACCATATATAGTTAGGAATTAGCATTTAAAAAACCTTATTTTACTCACACAAAACCATTGAAATTCCATATATAGTTAGTTGCACTAACTATATATCGCGCACCCGCAATCCACTGCTGATCATGTCACATATTACATCATTCATGACATGGTCAGTGACATCACTGATGACATCACTGATGACATCTCAAATGACATCACTGATGACATCACTGATGACGTCTCATTTGACATCATTCTTGTGCTAATACGATAAACCTCTTCAGACTCTAATATAACCTTAGATACACTCAGTGTATACAGACACTCACACACTGCCACTCATCCATGGAGTTACTCACACACCCAGTCAGTCATGCAAAGAAACAATCTCACCTCCATTTCTTCAACTATACAGTTATACACACCTTACTTATTGAAACATATACTAACACATATTTACTCTCTTATACAATCCCTGATACAAGTTCACAATGATCGATTCAACCACTCACTCATTCAGTGGCTCTCATGCACAGTTATTTATATATGCCAACTCTCACATGTACTGTGTTTTACATATGTACTTACTATGACATGTAGCATTGAGATATCCATTCACTCATCAATACACTCATGCACACAGTCAACTGCCCATGTAGCTGTTTCCACATGCACTCTTGAACTCATACACCTAGTGAATAAACTGCTCACACATCTATGCACAGAGTCACACAACTTCCAGCCACCCCCACACAAACTCAATCTCCCATAGAAATACTTGGGCAACCAATTAATAACACATTTAGCCTCTCGTATAGCTAATGATCAACACATGCAGCAGTTTACATCACAACAGACAATGATGCACAAATTAAGACAGTTTAGTCACTAACCCATGCATTCAGTGAGACACATTTAATCACTCACTCATACAGTCAGTCACGCACCTACTAAATCCTTCATCCAGACACTTATACATCCACTCATTCTTCAATATGTAAGACATATTTTAACTTTACAGAAACATACAGTCACTGGATGTTGTCATCAGTGATGTCATTTGAGATGTCATCAGTGATGTCATCAGTGATGTCACTGACCATGTCATGAATGATGTAATATGTGACATGATCAGCAGTGGATTGCGGGTGCGCGATATATAGTTAGTGCAACTAACTATATATGGAATTTCAATGGTTTTGTGTGAGTAAAATAAGGTTTTTTAAATGCTAATTCCTAACTATATATGGTCTATAACCTATGGTTTTTTCAGTGAATATATATATATATATATATATGTATTAACAAATCAATTTGTATGTTTTTTAACTTACATTAATTATTTATTTATTTTAAGGTTATTTAAGTATTTTAAGTATGTTTAAGTTAATTATATTTAATATTTCATTAATTTTTGATTAATTTAAAGCATTTTAAAAAATTCGATATTTTGACTAACTATAGTTTTTACATCGATATTTTTGATTCAATATTTTTGTACTTACCTGTTTGGAGATAGGAGGTCGATATTTTGGTATTCTATATTTTTACCTCGATATTTTGGTAGGTCGATCGAAAGTTGAGATGCAAGTTAAGCTGTTTCATGCTTTTATAGTGTAACATACAGAAGTAGATATTAGTGTATTAGGTTACCAGATGATATTTTCACTATGGTAGAAATGTTCATAATATTTTCATTGTTAGCAGCATGCATTATTGCTGTTTTAATAATATTCTGCATGTTTATTTTACATGTGCTAAGCAACAAGATGAGACTGCTGAAATAAAGCACTTTTTAGGATAAAGTGTCTTTCTCTTAGTGCAGTGCATGTGTGTGATATTATTATTGAAATTTAAAATCCGATCCTCTCATTTTTTGATTCAGCTATGCATCATCCATTTTCCCTGTTGTCCTACTTTCAGCCCCAGCTCTATCCTTGACACCGCACTTGCATAAACATTGGTAAAGAATCTAGATTAGTGTTTTGTAGGCTATGTATACATGTGGAGTCAGCGCAAAAGAACAGCTGGCATCTGCTCGGAGGTTTTCAGATAATTTTAAAGCCTCAAGTAAAGTTTACCCAGATAGCATATCTGGTTGGGCAGCCTTAAGATGCGACGACTGCACAATGCAGGAAGGCTGTCAATTCTTAACGTTACCTCATTTATGTGTTTTTCCCAAAGCTCTATTTACCTCTGGGTGCACTTGTTTGTGATCCTTTGCTATAAAAACCTTTGTAACCATCATTCAGTGTGCTTCCTCCTTGAGTATCTCTATGGTGCTTTCCGGATGAGGCCCCATTCATGAATGCTAATAAATTACCTTTGGTTTGTACTTCGCTCCAGTGTCGATTCCTCCTTCTTTGGTAAAGAACCCGTGGATGAACGGTGACCCTGCACCAGTGGGTTTTAAATAATCCGCTTCCACATTATAAAGAGTGAAATTAGGTTTTAATTACCACTGCAATCCGCACCCCTTTGTAAGGGAGTGTTAGTAACCTAGAATGCACGGACAGCACATCAGCTATGTATTGATTGGGATTGTATGGGACTACTATAACCAGTTCTTTCACATTCAAGCGTTGGAGCACTGAACTAAGTTCCGGCACCCCTGGGTGTAAAAGCAAACCTTCCAGCAGCTAAGCCAGAGTCTTAGGTTGCGCAGCACTGTCTCATGGTTAATTGTGGGTACAGTGGGTCCAGTGCATGCCTATAAGTCGATGTTAGTGTTAGTTGTGGGAGGATCCTAGCATTAGCATAGTACACTCCCCATACATACCTCAGCCCTCACAGTCCAAGTTAAATGTGACTAAATATTTTCTCATCTTGAAAATGGCCTGACACATGGCATTTTCTGCCTGTTTGCAGTAAGGCAAAAACAAACTCCTGCAAAAGAGGGATAGAGGAACCCCTGGGAACTTTTACCCTATTGATTAGGTTCTGCCCTGAAGTCAGTTCCCCCTCCCACTAGCAAGTGGCAGTCGTATAAGTGGAATCTCCAGGCACCCACTTCAGAAAACTCTCTGGACCTGCAGAAGAGCAGAAGAGGACTTGACCTGCTGTCTGTAGCTACATTCCCCGAGGACCTATGGGCCTTAGAAGTGTAGTCCTGTGGCTGGTTGGGACAGAAAAGATAAAATGGCTGATTTAGTGTTTGACAGCGATGTTTCTTCTCAACTGCAATGGACCGTCTTCTCTGCTAAACAGAAGGTCCACTTAGCTGATTTGTAGTCGGGCCGACCTTAAGTATGTCAACAACGGAGACTACTTTGTATCTATGGCTGACATAGTCCTCCGATAACTCAACAACTGTCAGGGGCTTGGCCATTTGACCGCCTGCCAGATTTAGAGTGGGCGATCAAATACGCAGTTTTTACTCTTTCTTACCCCTGAGAAAAACTTTAAATGACCCCGACTTTATGGATAAAACTCAAATGGTGTGGGAATCATTCGTTTTTATTAATGTAAAAGCAAAATCCTGTTTTGAAAATTTTGTTTTTGAAAAACAAAAAAATAAAAGTTTGATGGATGGTGCCATCATTTTGATTGGGAAAAGATCATTTACTACTCAGTCATTACCACAAATTGCCTTTAGATCAATGACTTTACAATGCATATGTCTACCACACAAGTCTTTTCCATGCATGCTTATACCACACATATGTCTTTGCCATGCTTGACTTTACCACACATGCCTTTAACTTGCATAAAGGTAAGTAGAAGTAAGTATAGATAGGTTTATGTTAATATTTTCCAAGTTCGATTTTTAATAAATGACTTTTATGTTTAATACAATTAAATAAATAACAATGCATATTACCATAACATTTGTACACCAAAGATTTATGGAGCATGATGTAGGGGACGGATCACTGACATAATATAGAATGACAAAATATAGACTTACCAAAATATAGTCACCAAAATATAGAATGACAAAATATCGAATTCCTATCTACAAACAGGTAAGTACAAAAATATCGAATCCAAAGTATAGTCTGTAAAAAATATAGTCTGTCAAAATATCGAATTTTTTTAAATGTCTTAAAGTAATTTAAAATTAATGAAATAATAAATATAATTAACTAAAACATACTTAAAAATACTCAAATAACCTTTAAATTAAGATACAATTAATTTAAGTTATTAATAAAAAATTTACAATATTTTACCGTAGGATAGCAGGAGGGTAACATTTAATATTACCACTCCAGTGAGTGCAACAGTAGGGAAAGCGTTGGATAGCGTAGGGGTAAAAAATACTATTCCCACTCCAGTGAGTGCAACAGTAGGGAAAGCGTTGGATAGCGTAGGGGTAGAAAATACTATTCCCACTCCAGAGAGTGCAACAGTAGGGAAAGCTTTGGATAGCGTAGGGGTAAAAATTACTATTCCCACTTCAGAGAGTGCAACAGTAGGGAAAGCGTTGGATAGCGTAGGGGTAAAAATTACTATTCCCACTCCAGTGAGTGCAACAGTAGGGAAAGCGTTGGATAGCATAAGGGTAAAAATTACTGGTCCCACTACAGAGAGTGCAACAGTAGGGAAAGCGTTGGATAGTGAGAGGGTAAAAATTACTATTCCAACTCCAGAGAGTGCAACAGTAGGGAAAGCGTTGGATAGCGTAGGGGTAAAAATTACTATTCCCACTCCAGAGAGTGCAACAGTAGGGAAAGCGTTGGATATTGGATGGGTAAAAATTACTATTCCCACTCCAGATAGTGCAACAGTAGGGAAAGCGTTGGATAGTGTAGGGGTAAAAATTACTATTCCCACTCCAGAGAGTGCAACAGTAGGGAAAGCGTTGGATAGCGTAGGGGTAAAAATTACTATTCCCACTCCAGAGAGTGCAACATTAGGGAAAGTGTTGGAAAGCGTAGGGGTAAAAAATACTATTCCCACTCCAGTGAGTGCAACAGTAGGGAAAGCGTTGGATAGCATAAGGGTAAAAATTACTATTCCCACTCCAGAGAGTGCAACAGTAGGGAAAGCGTTGGATAGCGGGAGGGTAAAAATTACTATTCCAACTCCAAAGAGTGCAACAGTAGGGAAAGCGTTGGATAGCGTAGGGGTAAAAATTTCTATTCCCACTCCAGAGAGTGCAACAGTAGGGAAAGTGTTGGATATTGGAAGGGTAAAAATTACTATTCCCACTCCAGAGAGTGCAACAGTAGGGAAAGCGTTGGATAGCGTAGGGATAAAAAATACTATTCCCACTTCAGAGAGTGCAACAGTAGGGAAAGCGTTGGATAGCGGGAGGGTGAAACGTACTATTCCCACTCCAGTGAGTTTAGCAGTAGGGAAAGTAATGATTTAATATATTATTAAAAATAAATTAAATATCAATTCCAATAAAACATTAATTGAAATTAATAACACATTAATATTATGTAATAATTAATTAGAAACACAACTACATATTAGTTATTAAAAATTAATAACCTATTCATAATTATTTAACAACTAATACATTTTCCATAACAAAAACTAATTAATAATAAAAATTCATACCAATTAAAAATTAACAGTACATTAATTATCAATACACAAAAAGTATTTTTAATATGTAATTAATTACAATTACATTACTTCTCACCCTATTCCCCTATAAACCCACATCCCACTACAGAAAATACATTAATACAATTATCATAATTATCGAATATTTAATTAATACAAAATAATTACCAATTAATAGAAATTAATTACCAATTAAAAATTAATTAACAATAAATTTAAAATCAATACCAATAAATGAAATAAAATATTTACTTAATTACAATTAAATTACTTCCCACCCTATTCCCCTATAAACCCACAACACACTACAGAAAATAAATTTAGAAAATTAACATAATTAACAATTAATCAATTAATACAAATTAATTGGCAATTAATAAAAATTAATTACCAATTAAAAAATAACAATAAATTCAAAATGAATACCAATAAATAAATAAAGATATTTAATTCATTACAATTAAATTACTTCCCACCCTATTCCCCTATAAACCCACAACCCGCTACAGAACTAGAAAGCAAAATGTAATTAAACATTTATAATAATTGCTAAAAATTAATATTTAATTAAATATAATTAAATTACTTCCCACCCTATTCCCCCATAAACCCACAACCCGCTATATAATTAAATTACGCAAAAATTAAATAACATAAAATTCATTACTTAAAATACATTAAAAATACATTACAAAAATTAATATACACTTTTCACACATATATTAACATACAAAACACTTTAAAAAAATTGATATTATTAAAAAATCGATATATTTAATTCCTATATTGTATACTTCGATATTTTGACTTCTATATTTCGAAAATTCATATTACTTACCTTAAATTCGATATTTTTAACCACTATATTGTATCCATTCGATATTTTGTCCATTCTATATTTTTACTTCGATATTATGTCCATTCTATATTTTGGAATCGATATTATGACTGTTTACCGTAGGGGACATAGGTGCAATGAGTAAGGAAATAAATTCATTATAAAAAGCAGTATATTAATTATTAAAATTAATCAAAGATATATTTTTTATTGATGCTTACTATTTTCATTTATGCAAATTAAAGTTTTGAGAGGGGGATGTATTGGACAAGGGGCACTCAGCGGTGTAGTATATTATTACTGAATGCTTATGTATTAAATAACTATATTTAGGAGCAGGATGTAAGGGATTTAGGGAAATGGGTGTGGTAGTGTATGACTACTCAAGTATTAATTATAATA
The DNA here is from genome assembly GCF_964261635.1 of Lissotriton helveticus. Taxonomy (NCBI): domain Eukaryota; kingdom Metazoa; phylum Chordata; class Amphibia; order Caudata; family Salamandridae; genus Lissotriton; species Lissotriton helveticus. The sequence goes on along the minus strand of NC_136057.1, from coordinate 801,067,158 downwards.
CCTGTGTATTAAGGGCCCGATTACGATTGCGGTGAATCCGCATCCTCAGGGCCGGCGGAAGCCACCGCCGGCCCGGAGGATGCGGATTCACCGCTGCATTGAGAGAAATGACCCCCGCCAGATTAGGATGGCGGGGGGGTCATCTGAGGACGGCAAGACCGTCCGCCTCTTTTCCGCTGCGAGACCGCAGCAGAAAAGCTCTAATATGGTGGCAGTGTCTATCAGACACCACCAGCCATATTAGGATTTGCTTAGGGATATGCCTTTCCGCGGCGGCATTGTCGCGACGAAAAGGCATACGGTCTTTACTTTGGGGGCCCATTGCGGGCCCCCAGAGTGAAGGGGGGGTGGGGTTGCACATTGGGTTACCTATGGTACCCCCCTGCATTTGCATGCACGAAGCGGCAGGCACCGTGAGGTGCCTGCCGCTTTGTGCATGCAAATGCACTGCTTGCATTTTTAACATTGCGGCGGATGCTGCTTCAAGAAGCACCCGCCGCAATGTTAAACATACAGGATGTGACCGCCAGGGTGGCGGTCACATCCTAATTTGCACGGAGGGACCACCGCTGCCCCTGCGGACGGTCCCTCCACCTCTGGGGTGGCGGACAGACGCAGGTCTGTCCGCCATCCTAATAGGGCCCTAAATATGTTAATGTAAAATTATTGAAATAGAAATACACATTAGTTTGAAAAATGCAAAATACAGTATTGGGCGTGGGCCGCAAGGGAGATGGAGGTAAAGGGTTGGCAAGTGTAATATTGCTCGGGTATTATTACACAACCAGTTTATTATTTATTAAAATGAATTGCAAATTATTCTGAATTGATGAATATTATATAAAAGTATGCATATTAAAGTATTAGGAGAGAGATGTAAGGGAGATTGTGGTAATGGGTGTGGAAGTATATTAATACTCAGGTATTAATAATAATACTTGCGCATTCATTATTTAAAAAATAGTAAATAGCACTTAAAAGAAAGTTATAAGTTATTACAAATTTGGAAAATACACAAAAATCTATTAGTAAATGAAAAACTATTTTATTAAATATAATAAAACAAATAGATTTATAAACATATGTTTTGTATTTCCTACAAGCCATTGATTTTTTAAATAATAAAATACTTTATTAACATTTAAACTATTTTTTTAAATTTCCCACACTTTTCCATTCAAATCAGTGAAATAAATTGTCCCTTTTTTCAATTTCTCAGGTTCATGTTCTTGGTTGTGCGTCTGTTTTTACAGTCAGTGAGGCATTGACGTCAATATCGGAAGCCGTAGGAGCTGCGGTCAAGTAAGACCAATCTAATTTACTTCAAATATTGGATAAGTTAGGAAATATATTGTAAGAAGAGAGGAAGGTTGGTAGTTAGATGTTGTCTAATAAAATAATGTATGTATTTTGAGTTTTAAACCAGTTTTACATCCCAAAAAAGGTTGTGTTTACATGTGTACACCGGGCTAGTTGTAATTTTTTTTAAATGTGTTTTAAAAGAAAAAGAAAACACTTTAAATATTTTTTTGTATACCATTTTGAAAAAAAAAACTATTTCTTTTTTAAGGGTTTTTAAATGGTCTTAAGAAGATATCTGAGAAGAAGAAAGAAAATTGTTTGATTAATTTTAGGAAAGTAGTTTATATTTTGTTTTCCAGTCTTCCAGGTACTTTGGACATTGCCAAGTGATATTCTTGGTAAATTGTAGAAGACAAAGTGCTAATTTGCATTTTTTTAATTTTGGGGGGTTATGGATAGTGAATAATTCCTATGGATAAATGGATGACTCACACAGCCACTCACTCATCAATACAGCTATTCGCACATCCACTTATTAACTCATATAGATACTCACACACCCATGTATTCACCCATACAACCACTCACACAGCCACTCACCCACCCATACAGCCACTCACATAATATATCTTAGAAATAGTATCACGCATAAGTAGGCCACAAAGTATACTAATTTGTATAACCTTTGTATAAATGTTTTACACTCATAGCCTTTTAGAAAACACTCACAATCACTAGATTATGTCATTTGAGATGTCATCAATGATGTCATGAGTGATGTCAATAACCATGTCATGAGTGATGTAATGTGTTAGGTCATAAGCAGAGCATTGCGAAGGCCTAGGTTAAAGTTAGTTTAAGTAACTATAACTGCTAAATTTCAATTGTTTTGTATGAGTGAAATCTGAGCCTCATTATAACGTCCCTGTAACCTTTGTTTTTTCGAGTGAATTTTTAAGGTTTTTTAATACTGTTTCCTCACTATAACATTCCTTTAACCTTTGTTTTCTTCAGGAGTTTTTATGGTTTTTTTATATTTAATTTCCTAATTGTAACAGTTGTTTGACCTTAGATCTTTTCGGTGTTTTTAAGGTTTCATTTGAAAATGTTTTAGTAACTGTAAACTTTCTGTATCTTTTTGCTTTTTGGGTGAATTTTATTTATTTTTATTTTTTTTAAAACCTTTATTGAAACTTGCAAGTATTACATGCGCAGGCCCACAACCACAGGGGCCGGCCGCAAGCGTATCAAATGAATCAGGATGTAGAAACAAGAACACGACCGAAAAAAGCAATATCATAGATACGTCATGTGTGAGTGCGCACTGCAAAGCATAAGGATATATGAGGTTTTCGTTTTTTTAAAGTTATGTAGAGTAGGAACGGCTGCAGGAGCAATGGCGTCACACCACATAATAAAATAAGAAGAGGTAAGGGGGGGACGTACCTCGCAGAGCAAACAGAATCAGTTGATGAACCACACAGTTGTCAAAACAATACAGTCGCCGAGGCGGACCTAGAGCAAAAACAATACGACAGCAAACAATAAAGCAGAGCACCATTCTGAAAACTCACCCCCCAGTAACCTAAAGGCATAGTTGAGTGTAGAAGCCTTATAAGTAAGGAAAAAGGGAAAGAAAGACAGCCAACCCTACTAAAGAGGTAAAGAACCTCCCAGAGACAGACGGAAAAAGAAGAAAGGGACCATAGAACAAAACAAACTAAAATAACAAACCCCCCCCCCACACCCACCACCCTACACCACTGTAATGGCTACGGCCTACCCCACTAACAGCGTGCCTGTCGCCCAGGAACTGCCCCAAAGGAGAGGGAAAGAAAAGAGAAAGCGGAGGAGGAGAAAGCAGACACACTCCCGGACTCCCATGCCCACCGCCAACAGCAACCACCCGGAGACACAATAAAACCAATATTCAGAAATTATACAAACCAGTCACGGTAGGATAAATAACAGCCACCCAATTCCCATCACAATATAGGCACAACCCCGGCATTAAGAAAAGCTATTATATCGGAACCCAGCGATAAAGTTCAGCCCTGGCCAGTACGGTCCGTCCCAAGAGTCCTTGCCACTCGAGCCGCCATTTTGATGGAAAAGGCAGAGCGTCCATAAAAGTTCTTTGCAGCATAAGAGGATCGAAAACAGGATAAAAGTACATGGCTCGAACTAGGAAAGATGTCCAAGAACAGCGAGCATCCGAAACCATCAGCAAGTAACTCGTGGCCACATGGAAGTTTGTCCATAGAAGTGATGGGTGGCAGCAGGGTCAGGCAAAAGACACTAGTGAGAAGCACGGGCTGGCTAGCCGGCAATAGGGGACCGTCGAGAATCATAAAGTCCGGGCGATGCACAGGGACCCCGACCTCCGAGATGCCATGCTTTGCTGGTACCGTCTCCAGCTGGAGACCAAACGAGGTGTCGTCCTCAGGTGCCAGGATACCGTCCACTTTCACCATCAGTGTCCGGAACACAGCGACTGTGTGCGAATGGAGCGCCCCAATGGCGGCCACAACGGCCCGTAGTGATGGCGTGCCCCCCGTCCGCTCCATCCCCTCTCGGTAGGTGACAGAGCGGGGTTCGGACCCCGGAGGCCGGCTGCTCCGGAGTCACAGGCCACGTAAATCTGATCACAAATAATGGGCGCTCCTCGTCTTATAGAACACACCTTCGCCGTCAGGGAGGACTCAGCCCGTCGACCCCCACGGGGCAGAAAGGGCTCCGGGCGCCGGGCCTCCACCACAGCAGCCGGCGTGGCACGCTGGCGTGTCCCGGGTGTGGATCGTTCAAAGGATCGTCAGAAAAATCAACAATTCAGGCACTCTTCGGGAGACCGGGCTCAGTCCGGGTCTCATGGCCGATGTTGTTCAACTCCGACTCGGGTAGTCTAGAAATCGAGGCCCCGGCTTCAACACGATGTTAGGCCGAGAATAGAAACACGGCGTATCTTCGTCAGCCGATAAGGTAGAAATCTCGGGATTGCACCTCTGGAAGCAGTAGACCTTCATAGACGAGAAAATCAGGTGTGCAGACAGGATGGAAGACAGGATGATCGAGCTGTTGGCGGAGGTCGACGGAGCCGGGAGCTTATGTGGCCATCTTGATTCGTAGCGTAGCTCCTCAATTTTATTACTTTTAAATTGAATTTACAATATTATCTTATGTCTTCGTAGCGTTTGCTTTATTTGGAATATATTTTACATTATTTGCTGTTAAAACATCAATAGTATGTAATTGTGCTTCTTCATGTAGTTTTGTTTTATTTTACTAATTGGAAAATATTTTTTTGTATGAAATACATTTTTATAGGTTTTAAAAATATATATAAATACATTTTTGTAATGTAAAATATTTGTTTGGTATAGAAAGCATCCCATTTTAAAAAAAATAGTTTTTGGGTATCACAGATCATCCATGAGACCGGGAAAAACGGACGGCACTACAAGAACTTTATGGTCTGCATTTGCGATCATGCGATCACAACATATCTGTGAATGCAGGATCGCAGAGTCATTAAAAATTGTAAAAATTATTTTATGTTTAGAATGCACACTAGTTTTATAGACAAGGTCACTGTGAACATATTCAAGAGTATACTTATCGCACCATATATTTAATTTGAAGGTTATTCACTCGATTTCTATTTTTTGCGAAGTCGAGAATCTACGGACTGGAATCGCGAATTCATGTGAAGGAACACCCAAATGTTCCTTTCTGATAGATCATATAAGCACCACACTTTTAGGGGGAAAAGACAGATTCTTTTAGATCTGCTAGTTTTTGTCCTGCTGAGAACTGCACTTCTGCACATCATAGCTGATTCAAACTCTTTCAGGGATTCAGAGGAGCCTGTGCTGCTTCATGAGGATGAAGATCATGGCATTCCTCATCCCAAGAAAGAAATTGAGGTGTAGCAATTTTTTGATTGTATTGGAAAGTGCAATATTGGAGGCAACGAATTATCCTGTGGTACCAGTAAAGTGTAATCCCACAAAGGATCTCTATGTGGAAGCACATCAAATCCATTCACAAGAGCTTTGATTTAAGGATGGTCCTGCAGCTTATACATCTTCTGCCATTTTGCCTCCACCCTCCACCCCAGGTAAAATCAGCGTTCTTGCTGTGTGTCACAATCTATGATATATGACAACCCACTGCCTCAGAAGCCACATGTGAGTGGTGTTGAATACCACATCAAATACTTAATATTTGGGTGCCATTAACAAACACCTTTGATAATGTATTTTATTTTGTTTTAGTATCCAACTTTTTTCCACAAGTTTTCCAGTTTTAAAGGTTGATGCTTTTTGTTATAACTGTTTTTGTAGAGGTTTGCACCTGATTTTTCTAGGTGCACTAAAAAAACAACAACTAAATTATTTTAAAGTAGTTTAAGAAAACGGTTTGTGTTAAAACCACACCAACCGGTAGAAAAAGAGCTGTGTTTGTCGTTTGATTTCCTTAATGTATATACATTCTGTAAAGTGTGTGTCTGGGTGTATCAGCATATGCATCACTGTGTGCATGGGTGTGTGAGGGTATATATATGTGTGTGTCTGGGTATGTCAGTGTATGCATCCATGTGTGACTAGCTATGTTAATGTATGCATGAGTGTGTTTCTGGGTGTGTCAGTGTATGCATAAGTATCTGCATGGGTATGTCAGTGTATGCATGAGTGTGTGCCTGGGTTTATCACTGTATGCAACAGTGTGTGCCTGGCTGTGTTAGCATATGCACAGGTGTGTGTCTGGTTGTGTCAGTATATGCATACCTGTTTCCCTGGGTGTGTTAGTGTATGTATGTGGGTGTGCCTGGTTGTCTCAGGGTATTTTTATGTATGTGTGCCTGGGTGTGTTAGTGTATGCATCACTGTGCATCTGACTGTGTCAGTGTATGTATCAGTGTTTGCCTAGGTGTGTCAGTGTATGCATGAGTGTACTCCTGACTGTGTTAGTGTATATATTAGTGTGTGACTGGGTGTGTTAGTGTATGTATGAGTGTGTGTCTGGCTGTGTAATTGTATGCATGAGCGTGTGGCTGGGTTTGTTATTGAATGATTAATGTTTGGATGTGTGTGTTTGCATTGCTGTATGCCTGGTTGTGTCAGTCGGTGTATTGGTATCTTGCTGGGTGTGTCAGTGTACGCATCAGTGTGTGCCTAGATGTCCCCGTGTATGCGTCAGTGTGTACCTGGGTATGTCAGTGTATGCATAAGTATCTGCATGGGTATGTCAGTGTTTGCATGAGTGTGTGCTTAGGGTTATGACTGTATGCAACAATGTGTGCCAGGGTTTGTTAGGATATGCACAGGTGTGTGCCTGGATGTGTCAGTGTATGCATACGTGTGTCCCTGGGTATGTTAGTGTATGTATCAGTGTGCGACTGGGTGTGTCAGTGTATCCATCAGTGTCTGCTTGGGTGCCTTAGTGTATATATCAGTCTGTGCCTGGGTGTGTTATTGTTATTGTGTGCATCAGACTGTGTGAGTGCATGCTTCAAGGTATGCCTGGGTGTGTCAGTGTATGGATCAGTGGGTGCCTGTTTGTGTTAGTGTATGGATCAGTGTGTGTCTGGGTGTGTTAGTGTGTGCATCAGTGTATGCCTTGGTGTGTCAGTGTATGCATCAGTGTATGTGGGTGTGTCACCATATGCATCAGTGTTTGCCTGTGTGTCAGTGTATGCATAAATGTGCCTGGGTGTGTCAGTGTATGCATCCATTTGTGCCTGGGTTTGTCTGTGTATTCATCAGTGTCTGCCTGGGTGTGTAAGTGTATGTATAAGGGTGTTCCTGGATGTGTTACTGTATGCATCATTGTGTGCCTGGGCTAGTCAGTGTATGCATCAGTGGCTGCTTGGGTGTGTCAGTGTGTGCCTCGGTGGATGTGTGACTGTGTGCATGGGTGTGTCCGTGTATGCATCATTGTCTGCCTGGGTGTGTCAGTGTTTGCATGAGTGTGTGCCTGGGTGTGTTAGTGTATGCATTAGTGTGTGCCTGGCTGTGTCAGTGAATGTACCAGTGTGTGCCCGGGTGTGTTGGTATATGCATTTCTCCGTGTTCGGCAAATCTCCACACACTTTGCAGTGGAGCAGAGCAGAGTTGGCCAGCCCCCACCTCCTCCCCCTATTAAAAATTAATTAGACATTACTTAAAACAAAAAAAAACCCGTACCTGTTCTGCGACGTCCTGGGCTGTCCTCCTCTTCTTCCTCGCCATCTCTCTCTCTCGACTGTCTGTGTGGGTCTGTAAGGGGGTATGAAAGTGTCTGAGTGGGTTTGAGAGTAGGTGCTTCAGGGTCTGAGTGGGTGGCTGAGTGGGTGTTCTAGTGTCTGAGTGAGTGTGTGAGTGGGTGCACATGTGTCTGAGTGGCACTGTGAGTGGGTGCCTGAGTATCTAAGAGGTTCTGTGAGTGGGTGTGAGAGTGTCTATGTAGGTCTGTCAGTGGGCGTGAGAGTGTCTGAGTGGGTTTAAGAGTGACTACATCAGTATTTGAGTGGGTGTGTGACTGTCTGGTGGGTCTCTGAGTGGATATGTGAGTGGGTGTACACATGTCTGAGTTGGTCTGTGAGTGGGTGTCTGAGTGGGTCTATGAGTAGGTTTGAGAGTGTCTATATGGGTCTGTCAGTGGGTGTGAGAGTGCCTGAGTGGGTACATCAGTGGGTGTCTGAGTAGGTGTGCGAGTGTCTTAGTGGGTCTGTAAGTGGGTGCAAGAGTGACTGAGCTGGCTTGTGACTTTGTGGGTGTCTAAATGGGCATGTGAGTGTCTTAGTGGGTATGTGAATAGGTGCTTAAGTGTCAGAGTGAGTCTGTCAGTGGGTGTGTGAATTTCTGAATGGGTTTGAGAGTGGGTGCCTCTGTGTCTTAGTGGGTGCGTGAGTATATGAATCGGTCTGTAAGTGGGTCCACAAGTGTACGAGTGGGTACCTGAGTAGGTGTGAGAGTATCTAAGTGGGTTCATGGGGGTGTTTGAGTGTATGAGTGGGTCTGTGAGTGAGCGTGTGACTGTCTGAGTTGGTCTGTGTGTGTGTCTGAGTGGGTGTTTCAGTGGGTGAATGAGTGTCTCAGTGGGTTTGTCAGTGGGTGTGAATGAATGGGTTTGAGAGTGGGTGCATCAGCATCTCAGTAGGTGAGTGAGTATCTGAGTTGGTCTGTGGGTACCTGCATGAGTGTCTGCATGGATCTGTGAGTGGGTGGGAGAGTATCTAAGTGGTTATGTGAGTGGGTTAATGAGTGGGTGTATGAGTGTGTTAGTGTGTCTGTGAGTAGGTGTAAGAGCGTGTGAGTTTTGTTCTTCTGGCGCCCAAGCTGGTGGCCAGACCAGATGGGCAATGCCCCCACCCCAGTAGCGAAGGTAAAAAATCTAGGGGTGTTGATCGATGATCAACTTACCTTTCGTCCTCAGGTGAGTGCTTTATCTTCTTCGGTGTCTTACACAAACACAAGGGAACCCAAAAGGTATGCCATAGGGACCTTGGGCAGTATCGTATTATACAAGACAGTGGTCCCTATTATTGGAGACAATGATATGAAAAAAACATTATTCATACACCTAATAAGTGAAATGTCTTTTGTCCAGCCGGACAAGAAATGTATTTTTTGATCAAAAGGATATTTTTGAAATGAGAGAACCATTCAGTGTCAAGCGGGCACAGCCGTGACCCTTGAAGTACAAGACAAGACAACAGAAACTGGTGGCCAAATGGACAAAGCAAAATTGTGTCTGTATACTTTTAGTCAGTGTTACAGACTTGAATTATTTACATCACACCACTGCAATTGTCAAAATTTCAATCATATATTGCATTTGGGGTTTCAAGGTCGACGACGTTTCGATGCCGTGTTTAAATGTGGTACAAAAGGGGGTGGTGATGGACGGAGCATCTGAATCAATCAAACACTCACACCCAGTCAAAAGATCTGGGTTTAATCCATCACCGTTCTTTAGCCCACTCTGCCACCCCAGTTCAGACATGGCTATATGCAAATCAGTCTGACCCTGTGCCTCATGGGAACAGTCCAGCCCGAACTGCCAAGCCATGTCTTCCCTGGACCGGAAACAAGCTTCCGAGGACCGGTTTCTGGCATTCCAGCCGTCTTCAGCCCAGCTTGCTTAAATCCAGTGGCAAAGTGAGCAAGGGACTCACGTCTGAGCATACCCTGCCACACTTATGGCGGCCAAAAGCAGTACAAAAGGGGGTGGTGATGGACGGAGCATCTGAATCAATCAAACACTCACACCCAGTCACAAGATCTGGGTTTAATCCATCACCGTTCTTTAGCCCACTCTGCCACCCCAGTTCAGACATGGCTATATGCAAATCAGTCTGACCCTGTGCCTCATGGGAACAGTCCAGCCCAAACTGCCAAGCCATGTCTTCCCTGGACCGGAAACAAGCTTCCGAGGACCGGTTTCTGGCATTCCAGCCGTCTTCAGCCCGGCGTGCTTGAATCCAGTGGCAAAGTGAGCAAGGGACTCACGTCTGAGCATACCCTAACACACTTATGGCGGCCAAAAGCAGTACAAAAGGGGGTGGTGATGGACGGAGCATCTGAATCAATCAAACACTCACACCCAGTCAAAAGATCTGGGTTTAAGCCATCACCGTTCTTTAGCCCACTCTGCCACCCCAGTTCAGACATGGCTATATGCAAATCAGTCTGACCCTGTGCCTCATGGGAACAGTCCAGCCCGAACTGCCAAGCCATGTCTTCCCTGGACCAGAAACAAGCTTCTGAGGACCGGTTTCTGGCATTCCAGCCGTCTTCAGCCTGGCTTGCTTGAATCCAGTGGCAAAGTGAGCAAGGGACTCACGTATGAGCATACCCTGCCACAGTTATGGCGGCCAAAAGCGGTACAAAAGGGGGTGGTGATGACCGGAGCATCTGAATCAATCAAACACTCACACCCAGTCAAAAGGGGGTGGTGATGGACGGACTGGACTGTTCCCACGAGGCACAGGGTCAGAGCTGATTTGCATATAGCCAGTGTCTAACCCAGGGTGGTGTGGAGTGCAAAAAAACGATGGATTTAGGCCCAGATCCTTGTACTGGGGTGAATGTATGACATTGTTCTACATTCTGTCCATCAACTGTGTTTTTTGCAATTTTCACCCCGAGTGGGCTGGGTATGCTCAGACGTGTGTCCCAGGCTCTCCACACCACTGGAGTCAAGCTATCCAGGCTGATGAAGGCTGATAGCCAGAAACCGGTCCTTGGATGCTTGATTCCGGTCTGGGAAAGACATGGCTTGGTAGTTCGGACTGGACTGTTCCCATGAGGCACAGGGTCAGAGCTGATTTGCATATAGCCAGTGTCTAACCCAGGGTGGTGTGGAGTGCAAAAAAACGATGGATTTAGGCCCAGATCCTTGTACTGGGGTGAATGTATGACATTGTTCTACATTCTGTCCATCAACTGTGTTTTTTGCAATTTTCACCCCGAGTGGGATGGGTATGCTCAGACGTGTGTCCCAGGCTCTCCACACCACTGGAGTCAAGCTATCCAGGCTGATGAAGGCTGATAGCCAGAAACCGGTCCTTGGATGCTGGATTCCGGTCTGGGAAAGACATGGCTTGGTAGTTCGGACTGGACTGTTTCCATGAGGCACAGGGTCGGAGCTGATTTGCATATAGCCAGTGTCTAACCCAGGGTGGTGTGGAGTGCAAAAAAACGATGGATGTAGGCCCAGATCCTTGTACTGGGGTGAATGTATGACATTGTTCTACATTCTGTCCATCAACTGTGTTTTTTGCAATTTTCACCCCGAGTGGGCTGGGTATGCTCAGACGTGAGTCCCAGGCTCTCCACACCACTGGAGTCAAGCTATCCAGGCTGATGAAGGCTGATAGCCAGAAACCGGTCCTTGGATGCTTGATTCCGGTCTGGGAAAGACATGGCTTGGTAGTTCGGACTGGACTGTTCCCATGAGGCACAGGGTCAGAGCTGATTTGCATATAGCCAGTGTCTAACCCAGGGTGGTGTGGAGTGCAAAAAAACGATGGATTTATGCCCAGATCCTTGTACTGGGGTGAATGTATGACATTGTTCTACATTCTGTCCATCAACTGTGTTTTTTGCAATTTTCACCCCGAGTGGGCTGGGTATGCTCAGACGTGAGTCCCAGGCTCTCCATACCACTGGAGTCAAGCTATCCAGGCTGATGAAGGCTGATAGCCAGAAAAAGGTCCTTAGATGCTTGATTCCGGTCTGGGAAAGACATGGCTTGGTAGTTCGGACTGGACTGTTCCCATGAGGCACAGGGTCAGAGCTGATTTGCATTTAGCCAGTGTCTAACCCAGGGTGGTGTGGAGTGCAAAAACAGATGGATTTAGGCCCAGATCCTTGTACTGGGGTGAATGTATGACATTGTTCTACATTCTGTCCATCAACTGTGTTTTTTGCAATTTTCACCCCGAGTGGGCTGGGTATGCTCAGATGTGAGTCCCAGGCTCTCCACACCACTGGAGTCAAGCTATCCAGGCTGATGAAGGCTGATAGCCAGAAACCGGTCCGTGGATGCTTGATTCCGGTCTGGGAAAGACATGGCTTGGTAGTTCGGACTGGACTGTTCCCATGAGGCACAGGGTCAGAGCTGATTTGCATATAGCTAGTGTCTAACCCAGGGTGGTGTGGAGTGCAAAAAAACAATGGATTTAGGCCCAGATCCTTGTACTGGGGTGAATGTATGACATTGTTCTACATTCTGTCCATCAACTGTGTTTTTTGCAATTTTAACCCCGAGTGGGCTGGGTATGCTCAGACGTGTGTCCCAGGCTCTCCACACCACTGGAGTCAAGCTATCCAGGCTGATGAAGGCTGATAGCCAGAAACAGGTCCTTGGATGCTGGATTCCGGTCTGGGAAAGACATGGCTTGGTAGTTCGGACTGGACTGTTCCCATGAGGCACAGGGTCAGAGCTGATTTGCATATAGCCAGTGTCTAACCCAGGGTGGTGTGGAGTGCAAAATAACGATGGATTTAGGCCCAGATCCTTGTACTGGGGTGAATGTATGACATTGTTCTACATTCTGTCCATCAACTGTGTTTTTTGCAATTTTCACCCCGAGTGGGCTGGGTATGCTCAGACGTGAGTCCCAGGCTCTCCACACCACTGGAGTCAAGCTATCCAGGCTGATGAAGGCTGATAGCCAGAAACCGGTCCTTGGATGCTTGATTCCGGTCTGGGAAAGACATGGCTTGGTAGTTCGGACTGGACTGTTCCCATGAGGCACAGGGTCAGAGCTGATTTGCATATAGCCAGTGTCTAACCCAGGGTGGTGTGGAGTGCAAAAAAACGATGGATTTAGGCCCAGATCCTTGTACTGGGGTGAATGTATGACATTGTTCTACATTCTGTCCATCAACTGTGTTTTTTGCAATTTTCACCCCGAGTGGGCTGGGTATGCTCAGACGTGAGTCCCAGGCTCTCCACACCACTGGAGTCAAGCTATCCAGGCTGATGAAGGCTGATAGCCAGAAACCGGTCCTTGGATGCTTGATTCCGGTCTGGGAAAGACATGGCTTGGTAGTTCGGACTGGACTGTTCCCATGAGGCACAGGGTTAGAGCTGATTTGCATATAGCCAGTGTCTAACCCAGGGTGGTGTGAAGTGCAAAAAAAAGATGGATTTAGGCCAAGATCCTTGTACTGGGGTGAATGTATGACATTGTTCTACATTCTGTCCATCAACTGTGTTTTTTGCAATTTTCACCCCAAGTGGGCTGGGTATGCTCAGACGTGAGTCCCAGGCTCTCCACACCACTGGAGTCAAGCTATCCAGGCTGATGAAGGCTGATAGCCAGAAACCGGTCCTTGGATGCTTGATTCCGGTCTGGGAAAGACATGGCTTGGTAGTTCGGACTGAACTGTTCCCATGAGGCACAGGGTCAGAGCTGATTTGCATATAGCCAGTGTCTAACCCAGGTTGGTGTGGAGTGCAAAAAAACGATGGATTTAGGCCCAGATCCTTGTACTGGGGTGAATGTATGACATTGTTCTACATTCTGTCCATCAACTGTGTTTTTTGCAGTGTTTAAATGTGGGGCATCATCATCAGGACAAAGAATAACAATTTGTTGTCTTAAGCATTAATTACACTATGCCTTTAGTCACATTAGTGTATGGTTTCTTCTCGGGCAACTATTTAATTGCGGCGTATCACGGGTTGATTGTTGTATCATATTGGAGTTATACTGGTAAATGGGACATCTGTCCGTTAAGGTTGGGAAAGAGCGCAGTCGCTCGGATCGGTGGCAGCCCAATGGCTGTATTTGTGCACCTCGCGGATCGCAGCAGCAGTGGCAGCGGATGAGTCTTCGGTGGCCTACCTGCTTAAATCCATTCGCAAGATCCTTCCATTCATCCCCGACAGTGACAGGTAAACAGTGGTCACAACGCTGGTCATGGCAAAGTTGGATTATTGCAATGGTTTATTCCTTGGTGCCCAACAGGGGGTACTTAACAAACTGCAGGTACTCCAAAATGCGGCGGCAAGGCTTATTTTGGGGATCCCTAAATTTGTCTCCGTGTCTCAGGAGCTGGTCAAGTTGCACTGGCTTCCAATGCGAAAGAGAATTCTTTTCAAAGCCCTATGCCTAGTTTTTAAGTCCTTAAAAGGCAAGGGACCTTTATTCTTTCGGCGACACTTTTGTTGGTACCGTCCGACAGGAAATCTTAGATCAGCTGACATGGGGTTGATTGTGATCCCTCGTTTTAAGAGGACACGGTGGGGAGGCAGAAGCTTTGTGCTGGGCGCAGCCAGAGCTTGGAATGCCTTGCCCCACGCTCTCAGAAAACTGACGGACCACATGGCCTTTAGAAAAGCATTAAAGACATGGTTGTTTACCATCTGATTCCCTAACCTGCCTCTATCTCAGGAGTAACACTAAGCGCCAGGACACCTACGGGTAACAGAGCGCTGTACAAATGCCAAAAATAAATAAATAAATAAATGTTATATTAAAATATTTATAAAGTGCATGGCTGCCTCAGCAACGGGGCATACCAGCGCTGACTGTCTATTAGAGTGGTAAGAAGAGGCAGCTTAGTGATTGGAGTGTCTGACTGGGTCTGTGAGTAGGTCTGTGAGTGGGTATGTGAGTATCTAAGTGGGTAGGTGTGAGCTTGTCCGAGTGGGTGTGTATTTGGGTATGTGAGTGTCTTAGTGGGTGTATGTGTGTGTTTGAGTGGGTGGGTGAATGGGTGCAGCTGTCTGAGTGGGCCTGTGAGTCAGTCTGTGAGTAGGTATGTGAGTATCTAAGTAGGTGGGTGTGAGCTTGTCTGAGTGGGTCTCTGAGTGGATGTGGGAATGTCTGTGAGGGACAGTGAATGTGTGTGAGAGTCTGTGTTGGTCTGTGAGTGGGTGTGTGAGTCTCTGAGTGGGTGTGTGAATGGGTGTAAGAGTGTCTGAGTGGGTCTGTAAGTGGGTGTGTGAGTGTCTGAGTGGGTCTTTGAATAGGTGTAAGAGTGTCTGAGTAAGTCTGTGAGTGGGTTGAGTGTGACTAAGTGGGTCTGTGAGTGGGTGTGTAAGTAGAGAAATATTTTTCTATTGGCTACAAGAACCACAGATCCATCGCTGATGTACACAGCGGGCCGTGCTGAGGTCCACACTCAATCCACACCTCGTACATGCCCCAAAAAAACTTTATGTGATTTCTTACCCATCATACCTACTTTTGACACCTATGTAACTCAAAGATGGGGTCAAGGAACGTCCACCATGACCCCTTCATAAAAATTGAAGCCTACATTTCAGCCTCAGGGACTGTTTCCCGATACATAGAGTGCCCGGCGCAACTTTTCACTCAGGTTGCAGCCAGCCAATCAGGACCTAGCTGTCAGCATGTGACTTTGCAGATTCCCCGCGAGGATCTGTGGAGGGTTTGCATCCCTAGATTTACAAATTTGGTTGTCCTTTAATTTTTCAAAAACTACTTAACAGATTTACACCAAAAGGTCTCTTTCTGTACCAAGAGCGACCTCTCTGCCCAATTTGGTGCAATTCCATCCAGCAGTTCGGGCTGTAGTCGTGTTCAAAATCCCTATAGAAAATTGCATGTGGAAAAGCCTTTTGGGCCCTCATTTTTCCTAATCAATACTTGACAAATCACCTCAAAACCTTCCACACAATAGCTGAACTGATCATCGTACCAATTTTAAAACCTTTGGGAATTTATAAATATATTATCTACTTGCGGTCACCAGTAGCTAGTTATATTTAGGATGTAGTTTCCTTAGGAAACGCGTTTTTTCATTTGCCAATAACGTTTGCATCGACTAATGAATCTTTGTGAAATTTTCAAAACTAATTTGTCAGTCACTTCAGCTGTGTTTTGAAAATATCTTGGTGATCCGTCAAGCAGGGGCCGAGAAAAATGGGGGGTCCCAAAATGCTTTTACTCAATGTTAATTTACATAGGAAAAATTAGAAATGGCTACACCCCGAACTGCTGAACGGACTTACACCAAATTTGGCAGAAAGGTATCTCTTGGTCAAGAAAGTGCTCTTTAGGTTAAATAATGTAAATCAGTTCAGTAGTTGCTTGAGAAATGTAAAGATTTTTAAGATATACAGCTAGGGCTGTGATGGATCTGTGACCCCTCCCAACCTCAAGCCTGAAATCTGATTGGCTGCCAATACTTCAAACTAGGAAGTGTTGGCAGCCTTCTTGTGACAAAAATCTTTTGAAAAAGAAAAGTTGCATGGTAGAAACAATCTGACCCCCTAGGTCACTTGGAGGGGCCCCACAAGGTCCCTCCAGGGTGGAAAAGCATTTTTAAAAAGTAATTTGGCAGGAGTCAAGCTGGACCTGCAGACTCCCATGCTTCATTAATTATAGACCCCTCGGGAGGGCCAGGTCCTGAGGGTAAGTAATGCGAGGGTACTCATGCAGCACCCCCTGCCCTCGGGAACGCCACTTCCCCAGGGCAAAGATTATAATGTGATGGGGGTACCTGCATGGCCACCCACAGCCACAGGGCCTGCCACCGCCCAGTGGCTAACTATGACAAATGCAGGGAGGTCATGCAGTCCCTGGAGTCCCTGGAACCACCACCTCACTGGTGCTATATCAAATATCAATGCATGGGGGCACTGGCCCCCCATGCAGCCCTGGGGGTTGCTACTTCCCTTCAGCTAATTATGACAAATGCAGGGGATAAGGGGGATACATGCTGGGGACTGCCAATACCCAGGGCCGGCTCCAGCAATGTCCTGTGGTGCCCACCCCAGGAAATTGCAGTCTGCTATGTCTTGGCGGGAGCACCGCTCCCGCCAAGCCATAGCAAACCTGCTTCACTTTCAGCAAGCAAGAGCAGAAAATACATAACCATAACCTCTCTGTAACCTCTGTTTTTTTCAGTGAATTTATATATATATATTCAAAACTTTTGCTAAAGTCGGTTCAGCAGGTGTGTTGAAAGTTGAGGGTGATCTGTCAAATGTGCCAGAAAAAAAGGGGGTACCAAAATGTGTGTTCTCCATGCATTTTCCCATAGGGATTTGGAACACAACTACAGCCCTAATCGCTGAACAGAATTATACCAAATTTGGCAGAAGGCTAGATGTTGGTGTGATTTGATGTAAATCTGTTCAGTAGTTTTAGATATATTACGTTTTTAAAAAGTATAGACATCTGGGGACATGGATCCTTGCAGTGGAATCGCGGTTCATACTGAAATTTAGTTGGCTGCCAACACTTCAACCAGGAGGTGGTTGCAGTCATCTTGGAACTTGGCTTGAAGCCGAGAACCATAAAAAGTTTTTTTAAGAGAAAAGGGGACAGGGTAGGATTACCCTGTCCCCCAGATATGGTGGGGGGGTCCCACAGAACCTTGCCAAGGGTCAAAAACATTTTCTAAAGTTTGATTTTGCCTCAAACTTGTAGGTGGACTCAAGGATCAGTGTCAACATTGAAAAAAAAGGCACAGGGCTATCGCGTGTCTTTTTCCCTTAATTCCTTGAACAATAATGGTGCCAGCCTGGCAAATTGCCTGGAAAGAGTGTCTGCATGGATGGACAGCTCCTTTTTAAAACTGAATGCTACTAAAACGGAGCTCATGTTTCTGGAGAAACCTATCAACTTGGATCCCAGCACCTTTTGGCCAAACTGCCTAGGCTCTATGTCTCCCCCAAAGACCATATCAAAAGTCTTGGGGTTTGGTTGGACAACAACCTGAACTTTGGTGCAGTAAAGGGCGAGTAAAGTAGCAGGCGCCTGTTATGGCATCCTCAAAATGATAAGAAAGGTTCTACCACTCCTGCCTTTCAATGCCTTCAATGCCTTTCAATGCCAGAAAACTGCTGGTACAAGCCTTGATTTTCTCTCGGCTGGACTATGCCAATGTGATCCATTTGGGCGCTCCTGCTACGACCATCAGAAAACTCCAAAATAGTTCAAAATTGTGCCACACGTCTTCTGGTGCAGGTTTACAACCGGGAATCCGCTAAGCCATATATCTTTTCTCTGCACTGGTTGCCAGTTGCCGAAAGAATTCAATTCAAGTCCTTGTGTATTGCTCACAAATCTCTCTTGGATACTGTCCTCCGATCCTTCGTGCCATCATTCCCCAGTATCTTCCTACAAGGTCACTGCGCTGTAAAAAGAAACATCTTGCCATCATTCCCAGAGTGACCCGAGTGCGGAGTGGTGGCCGGCGTTTCTCCGTTATTGCCGCGAGGTGCTGGAACCGACTGACGGACCATATTCTGCTCGAGACCAACCACTTACGGTTCCGCAAACTTCTAAAGACAATGCTGTTCCCCTGAGCCGGCTGCTTTGCCTTAGTTTATGCTTGTCTCCAGCGCTGGAAGGCCTTTGGTAGCCATGCGCTTTACAAGTATACACTCACTCACTCACTCACTCATAAAGCCCCCGGGTGGGCCAAAGCAACACGTCCCGGGGACTGCCACCTTTCCGGGGCAAGCAATAAAATGATGTGGGGGCGCACATGGCCCCCACAGCCCCACAGACCGCCACCACCAGGGTCTATTTCTAAAATGAATGTGGGGGAGGCCCATACAGCCTCCCCTGCAGCCACAGGGACAGCAGCTTTACCGGGGCTAATGGCAATGAAATGAGAGGGCCTCATGGACCTCACTGCATGGGGACCACCACCTCCCTGTGGCTGTTTAATTTTTACATGGGAGACTCACAACCCTCCCGGGCTCCAGGGACTGCCACTACCCTAGGACCACAATGATTGTTTTTTAAATGGTAGGGTGGTTATGTGGCCTCCCTCCTGGGCTGTTCTCGGCCCCTGGGACTGACACCTCCCTGGGGCAGGCCCTACGTAAAACAAAAAAGGAGAGGAGCCATGTGGCCCCCATTCCTGGAGCCATACATGGCCTTTGGGACCGCCGCCCACCACTCCCACCAAGCCAGAGCAAACTGTGCTTGCATTCCGCAAGCAAGAGTATTGAAAATGGTCTTGCTTGCTGAAAGAGAGCACCGTTGCTTTTACAGGGAGGGAGCTGCATGTTAGCAGTTCCCTCTCTGTAAAAGCAATCTGGCTCCCACAGGAGGCAGGGAGGCATGAGGGCCTCCAGACACCCTGGGCACCCACTGTAGAGTCTGGAACCGAAGTAATGGGGTCCCTGAGCCTTAAGCGGCCAGGGAGGGGGGTTCACGCAGCCCCCTTCCAGAATAAATTTAAAAAAACAATAAAGGCCAGCAAGCCCCCTTTCTCCACCACTCTGCAAACGTGCCTAAGGCCGCATTGCTGCTGGGGGATGAAGTCCCCTTAGGCCCAGAGGTCCTTGGGGACCAACAAGTCCTCCTATTTCCCCCAGTAAGTCCCACACAGTGGGATTGATGAGAGGTCTTTGAAGGCCACAACCCCTTTCTCCACCACTCTGCAAACACATCTTTCAGTGCTTTTCTTCTGTTATATATATGCCCATATCCAACAGAAGAAAAGCGGTGAAGACCAGTTTCAATAACATTAGGATGTAGGGCAGATCCCCACCACCCGCATGGCGATAGCGATCCGCCCTACATCCTAGCCCGCCCGCCACCCATTTCCCCCGCCATATTAGTATGGCGGTGGGACCGCGGCGGCCGGAAAGACCGTCCGCTGCTTTTCCACCCCATCGATAAGTCGACCGGGCGTAAAAGGGTTTCATATGGTGGTGGTGTCTGCTAGACACCGCCATCCATATCAGGAGGCAGGCGGGAGGGAGGCTTTCTGTAGTGGCATTGCAGCCACGGAAAGGCATGAGTTTTCTGAGTTTGGGGGCCCCAGGATGTTGGGGGGTTGGAGGGGGGGTACATGGGGGTACCTATGGTACTCCCTTTCATGTGCATAAACAACATGGTAGGCATCGCGCTGTGCCTGCCACTTTGTGCACTTGTTTGAAGCTTGTTTCCGGTCCAGGGAATGCATAGCTTGGCAGTTCGGGCTGGACTGTTCCCATGAGGCACAGGGTCAGACTGATTTGCATATGTTTGAACTAGGGTGGCAGAGTGGGTTAAAGAACGGTGATGGATTAAACCCAGATCTTTTGACTGGGTGTGAGTGTTTGATTGGTTCAGATGCTCCATCCATCACCACCCCCTTTTGTACCACTTTGTGCATGCACATGCACGACATGCATTTTTGGCATTGCGGCGGGCGGTGCTAAAAGCAATCCCCAGCCACAATGTTAAAAATGCAGGATGCGCCCAGTGTGGCGGGCGCATCATAATGTCACTTATGGGACCCCCAACACATATGGCGGGCGGTCCCTTTTATTGTGAGAATGTCCCCCCGCCATCCTAATGATGCCACAAGTATTTAATTCCAAGAATTGGCAATATGCTGCTAATCTTATTCCTGATGTGTTTAGGCTCTACACAGAGCCTTGATCACAGGTAAGCAGGTTTGTCAAGAGTGACTACGTTCTGGAATAAATATGCTGTCATATGACCAAATAATCTAAAATCATACAACATCCATAATTCACTTGGTTACTCAATGTCAGCTGTGGCCCATGCAGGTAAGAGAGGTAGGGCAGTGGGGCTGGGTTAGGAGGGATCCGACAGATGACCACAGTGGGAAATTAAATAAATAATTACTTTTCCCTCATCGTCATCTGTCGAAATCCCCCACTCAGACACACCGCTCTTACCTGCATGGGCCGCGGATGCTCAATGTTCACTGCAACTCCAGTACCTAATGTCAAGTCCAAGATGATTGCGTTCAAAGCACTGTGACAATTGGAAATGTTTCCCATACCAGTGCATTCATGACAGTCTTTAGCTTTTCTATGAATACATGGCCACGTGCAATTACAAAAAAGCTGAATAGCAGATATATGTAGTTTCCAAACCATTAGCGCTTCAAGCATAAATTCATTTCCAACTGCAATGTGCCTTATGTTTAATTCTCTGGAATACTTGTAACATCACAGTTAGGATTCATATTCTCCATGCGGTGAATTTGTAAGTAAACGTGGTGCCAAGAATAATTACAGGACGAAGGGGGTATGAAAAAGTTGAGAAGAGACAGCCTCCTAATCCCATCTCCCTTCATGCATCTCCATTTTCCAAATGCCAGGATAAATCATTTCCGTGGCATGCGGGCGAGCAGGTCACGCTCTCGAAATAACATCCAACAAACATCCTCCGAGCTTAGGCAACTGGCCCTTTTACACGGGACCTGCTATTTAGTCTTTAACCCGTTGGCTGCTTCCGCTTTTTTGCGGCAGTGCGGCCGTTTTAAAAAACGGGCACGGTCGCGTCAGCCATTGGCCGACGGCAGCCCCAGCGAGGTAGTGCTGCCGTCGGCCACTGGCCGACGGCAGCAGCCAACCGGTTAAACACTATTTACTTTATTGAGTTTTTGTTACTGCTGGCCAGACATGCGCTGCTTCAGCTGAAACCGCTTTTGTTTTTTTAAGCAGCACGGCTGCCCCTGTAACACGGCCACCTGCTTTTAATCACTTTAACCCGGCATTATCTTGTGTCTGTTTCAACCCCCCAAGTAAAATGAATTTAAAAATGATTAGCAAATTAAGTCATGTGAATTCCAGGTAGCACATATTCCTGTGCTAATGGGCTGAAGCTGACAACAGCACATCTGTGTTACTTGTCATCTGCCCTAAAGCCACCTGACAGGTTGTTTTCAAAAGCTGTTTTTATTAACACCACCACCTTCAATACCACCACCACCAATATCACCACCATCAATCAATCAATCAAAACAAGCTTTATTTGACTTTTTGCATGACAAATCATAAAAGCGAACAATAAAGTTAAAAACACCTCATCTCAGATATATCTTTTTTAATACAATTCATAATAATAATGACAAATAATACAATATCTCAGAATTTAAGTCCATCACAAGATTTCAGATTACATTAACCAAAATAGTTTTTCTGAGTTTCACAGTACTTTTAAAGAAGGAAGCAATTGCATTTGTAAAACATTCACTTTCTAAAAATTGCAGAAATAAAAACGCTGGTCTACATTGTAACCATCCTCCTAATTTGCGAAATAAAACCACGTGATTGTCGATTGTTGGGTCTGTTTTGTAGTGTAGTTCCTATCATCCCAATAGGCTCTGCGCATTGGAATAATATCTTCAATAGTATAGACGTAGGACAGAGGTTAACTAGGTCTTCTACTGTCGATATTAGACTTAAAGTTATGTGTGTGCCAGCTAGCTCAGAGTTCACTAGAAACTTTCTCGAATAGACAAGGAGGAGTTTAACTTCCCTGGATAGACAAGAAGGGATTTAGTTTCTGACAACCATAGAACATGACAACTTTGCTCTCCCCTAATCAAGAGTGTATCTCTAGAGTCGTGTGAAAACAAAAGACAACTTATTTTACTCAGTCAGTTCAGTGCATTCTTAGTTTCACCAGATTGTAGAGAAAAGGAAGAGACGGGCGTGTTCAATAAAAATATGTTATTTATTGATCAGTCTCTTTTCTCATACAAGAGAAATGAATCGCTATTATAGCAATACTTAGAGTTAAGTAAAGTGCATACAGTAATAACAGAATTATAAAATAATACTGTAAAAGCATTGATATGGTTTCTTAGCCATATGATACTTAAAATGAATAAAATAGATACATACATATATACATTGACTAATCGTACTCAACTGGTGCTTCTAACTACGCCTACCCCAATGTACCTGACCTAAGCCTAATACGTGGCGGGAGTAGATAAGTAGCAGTTTAAGTTAAGTTTGTTTTGTCAAGAGTCTGCTTCAAGAATTCTCTACAAAGGATGATTCAGTTCAGTACCTGGGAGTTTAGAAGGCTGGAGGGCTGGTATCTCTATCTCAGGCCTTGATATTCCAGCTGCCTGCGAGGGCTGCTTGGAAGCGCCGGAGCTGGATTTCTCGGCAGGAGAAAAGGCAGCGTCTCTCTCTCAGCGCGTCAGAAAGGAGGGGCAGCGTCTGTGGGCTTCGCTGTCAACTGGGCTCCTCGGCAAGTCTCGTTGCTCCAATCTTGTCACCACCTTGTGTGTTTGCTTAAGGCAATGTCGGTATTATTTATACCTGAAAGGTGCCGGGATTGACGTAAGGATGGACATAAATACGTCAATAAGGATGTCATACGAACTGGTCGTTCGCACATTCTTTACTGAAGTTCTCGGCTAAATCAAAACAATGGCTGTGGGGATTTCCCAGGTCGTGGTAGGTTTGATTTGTTTTGAGAACACCGTATGCCTATTAGGGGGCTGGAGGAATAGTGCTTGCCTAATGAGATGGCATGCGCTATGACCTAATCAGATAACGGGCTTCTGTGCCGTTGTGTGGCTAATCAGATAACGGATTTCTGTGCAGTTGAATGGCTGCTAGTTAATTATTAACCAGCCAAGGGTCAGAAACAGGGGGATCGATACAGCACCCATAATAAATACACCACAGTTTATCACATGGGCGGCTGCATAGTTTATTCGACAAATTATTTATTTCAGGGAAGCTTTTCAGGCGATGAAAAATCCCAGATCTAAAACAGGTCAGTACCAATCTATTGTAACCACTTTCCTAGAAAGAGTAGTTATGGAACCTGGAGAATCATAGTACTCGAGGTGACCAAGATCATACATACATTTTTTAAAGTATTTTAACCAAGGGATCTCGGTACCCTGGCCCAGCTTCATACTGTCTCTAATAATATCACGGTTAAAACCTGTTTTTAGGAGAAATCCAAATCCTGTGCCACAAGAGAGCAGGCTGGGCTTTAATGATGTCAGAAATATACGGAGTACCCAGTTGAGTGTGGCAGTTATAAGAGGAACCTGCAAATAGAATTTTAAAAAGGTGTTTTCAACCTGCTGAATAGATTGGGTATCTTGGAAGCCCCACATATAGCTGTACGGACACATTTTGCCTGGTAAATTTGCAGGAGCATTGCTGGTGGCCTTCTGCCCCATTTCCTTGCAAAATTGGCCAATGCTGCCATTGTTTTCATAAAAAGTAAGCTCCTGCCTTTAACCGCCTAATACCATGTCCCCTTGTCATCGATAAAAAGTGCTTAAGTAAGGAAATGCCTTGGTCGCTTCCACCTTATTATTCTCAACAAACATGCTCCTAAATCTTGAGCTAACCTTCCCGCACTTCATTATAAATGTTTTTGATACATTAAGTCTCAGGCCTAACTTATCCATGTATTCGGTATAGCTAAAAAGCGCCTTTTGGAAACCCAGTTGTGTGCGAGCCATCAGTACTGCATCGTCCGCGTACAGAAGGGTGGCTATAGGACGGGTATTTATTTGTGGTGTATCCTGGCACTTCTCCACCATCGCTTGTTCCAATCCATTGTGTACAATGTAAACAAAAATAGTGCCAGAACACTGCCCTGTCTAACCCCTCTTTCCACACTGAACGGTGCAGTGGAATTTTTTATTTTCCATTAAACTCATGCCATTCTGGGTTTATCAGCTTAGTACGCAAGTCTGTTATATTCGAAAATAATACACTAAAATTTTTATTCCGTTCTATAAAAGACTCTAACCTATCTGGGTATTCTGAGATCATGGGTGGTGATACTTGCATTTTGTTCATCGCACTTGCGTATTTGTTCTCCTGTGTAGGTGATAGAATTTAAGTACTAGTCAGTGTAAATTTAATTTTTGAAGGCTGTCGCTAGTTAACCCCTTGACCCCCACCGGACGCTTCATTCCACTTATAAACAGGAGTTTCTAAACTGGGATAAATGATATCTGACCTGCAGGGCCTATCTCTTACATCTTGGATATTGTCAATCTATCTCCTCTAATGTGGGTAAGGACTCAAATCGGTTAGACACCTCAACGTTATATATATGTTTACCTGTTTCAAACACATCCATACTATTATCTCTTAACCCCATGTTAGGAGGTGGCTGGTAAAAATAGCCCAAAGGTAGTACATTAATACCAACATTAGTTATAATCTTGTTACCCGCTCTCCAGAAAATACTTTCCACTAATTGTGGGGTTTCGAACCATACAATCATCCTGTAGAATTTTCCTATCTCTCCCCAACCAGCCGATTCTTCTTGCCATTTTGAATTCATTAAATAAAGCATCCATCAATTAGCCCAGTTTTAGCCCTCAGCCAATGTAGGGCCTTTTTTTGTAAGGAAACCCAAGATTCATTTTCCTTCGTCCTGGATCTTGGAACATTAGCCAGGATTACTTTATAGAGTGTAGGCTGGTGGTAGGTCCAGACGGTTTGTAAAATTGTAAATTGATACTTGTATAGCGCACTACTCACCCGCAAGGGTCTCAAGGCGCTTGTACGAATACCACTGTGGAACCCATCCTGGCTTTCCCTGTGAGGTGTCCACCCCTGGGCACCCCCAAGGTGGAGGCCAACGATCCTTAGCATGTGGGGGCCGTTGTGGAGATTAAGCAAGCTATTGCCCAGAGTTGCAGAGTGGAACTCCATAATTGGAATAGGCACAGAGGCGAGAATTATCAGGTCCGTGGAATTTTTGAGCCCAAGACCTGCCCAGGCGGGGAATTGAACCCTGGTCCCGGGCTAGACCTCTGCATCAGGGTCTGCCGCTCTAACCATTGAGCCACACTTTAAATTGTCGGGGACATTCAATCGAACGGAAAGGGTAAATCAGTCTTTAAATATTGGCTGAAGAAAATTGCCCTCTAGGACATTAACACCTTTCCTCTCCCGTACTAAATTACCAGTCAGTTCTTTTTGAATTTGGAAGGGTATTGAGGGATATGCTAAGGGCCGTAAGGGTTTACTTATATGAAGCTCATTCCTTTGAGTCCCCAGGCTATCGCTAACTTATGTTAAAGAAACCTGAGAATTACAATTATCTGTTCTTGTGACCCTATTTAGATCTCCTAAGGTCTTTTGATTATAGGGTCTACCAGCCTGGTTATTATTAGTCTGAACAATCTGGACATTGTTTGATCTATCTTCAATCTTAGTCACCCTGTCAGTTAGGCTACTTAATTTCTCTCTCAAATATGTCCCTAGATCTTCAACAAGGGTGGTTAAATTCCCAAGATCACTAGAGGGAGCAGAAGACTTATTTTTAGGGCAGGACGCCGGCATAACCTTAGTCTCTTTTTCCTTAGCTAGTGCTCCTACGCTGTCCAAATTCAAAGTCTCTTCTACGGTGATGATTGATTTTTCGATGACCATCATTGCCACTGTAAGATAATTCAGTAGTGATAAGCGAGACGAACCCTTAGCCTTAGATGATGGCAGTGGAGGAGGCTGGTTGGCTGCCGCCTTTCTTTTCCCCATCCTACAACCGTACAGGAAAATAAACTTCACTGGTTGATATGTAAAGTATTTTCTATCAAAGTATCAAAAGACAGTATATCATTCGCGGGTTCACTATGGTATTCTCATGTCCCAGGGACTATAATATATAAAAAGTCAGTTTCCAGAACTTACTTGCCCAATTCAGCACCACATCCAATTGGATCCTGCGTTCAGTAGTGGGTTTGGCCACAGTGTAAATTGGTCTTGGTCAGTTCTGCCGCACCATTCTGCCACACTACTGAGCCTCCTCAAGTCCACCTACCAACCTTATCAATGTATTCCAACCGTAATTCCAAGAGGGGGGCCCAGCCCAGTCTCTTCCGGACTTTGACGGGCTAAGACGGGCCTGTCTTAGCCTGTCAAAGTCCGGAAACAAGCAGGGACTGGGGCAAAAGTGCTGTGTGCTGGAAACCAGAGTCCGATCACAAAAGTGCAAAGTGCTCTCCTTCCCATGCTTCCTTTACCTCCCCTTACCTGTGTTGATGATTGAATTGTTGATTTTCACAAGTACTATACGTGTAGAATATAAATCTAAGTTGCTCATCAGTGCACTTACTGCCTTTCACATGCAGTAGTAGGCAATTTGAACACAGCCCCTGTTTTCTTTTTTTTGCCTTTTTTTTACAAACTCAGTGGGTAAGTGGCCTTGAAATGAGACATATGAGACTCAGGTGGCCATCGCCACACTAATCAGCTTTGTTTTGAGGGTTTCACAGAAGCAAATGGTAAGCGCTCCAAACTGTTCACCAACTATACACATATCCCAATAAACACATATTTAGATGTGGCGCTTAAGTTAGGTCTTGAACAGAGGGAATTGTAGAGTTAATTCTGGCACACTGCTAACTACACGAGAATTCTCCACATGCTGTAGTTTGCACCTTATTAATGCACAACCATGACTGAGTACACAGCATCTTTAGTACATAAAAGTGCCTCCACTGCTGTGTCATCTTTCCATGCTATTGGATCAGGTTAGCTACCTTTTTCAATCAGGCTCATGCACATAAACCTTTACAACATTGTCAAGCACTTAGGAAGGATCTTATCTTTAAATTGTCAATCACCTGCTACCAATCCACTGGCGGGAGAGATCTGATATATTTACAGTCATGCCTCTTCGCTTTTCATTTGGAAACTGATATTGCCTTCCCTTTCAAGTGATTGCGTGTTGTTTGTGGATCATTCTGATTTTTATCATGGCGGGACAAAAAGACATCCTAGCCGCATATCACTCCCTCATATCCAATGCCCCCCCCCCAAAAAAAAAGATTTCCTAAATTCACATCAATCACTGAACGTGCAAAAATAATTCCAATATTTAAAGAACGATCTTGAGTGTAGTCTCATGGGTCAATTTCTTGCAGTGGTTTTATTGAGAGTTGTAACACTCTGAATGGTGTTCTCTTCAGCCAGTGAAAACAGTTAGGTCCTGCATATGCTGTGCATATACATGTAGATTGATAAAAGCACTTACTTTCAATATCACTTTTCCTCTTTACTGCACCTTTTTTCTGCAATTCCATATTTTGATCCGTAATGCAATTGCAAATTTGTGGTTTTGTCATGCCATATTGAACATTTATAATTTACTGCAACACCAACACAATAATCAAGCCATTTGCGGGTTTGCATGCATTTAGAGAAAAGGCAAGTATACTGAAAGGCACATTCCACATTGGTTGAAAAAGCGGTAGAATTCCTGGAAGTTCTTTCCAATCGCTCTGATAGGCAAAAGGATGCCCCAGGCACTCAGATTCTATTATTAATTTCACTGAGAAATTCTAAAGATTTTAGAACTGAGCAATTGAATTTAAAAGCATTTTCTTCAATAGCAGAGTACTTATCCATAATGATTACAAACATAATATGGAACAAATATCAATCTCTTTAGGTATAGATATAAATATCTTTAAGTAAAGCGCTAAGTTGAGTAGTCTGTGTTTTACACTTGGAGTGCTCTGCTGATAATTTGCACTTGCAGCCTACTTCCGCTTTAATTTTAGTAGCAACTGTGTAAACTCAGTCAGCAGATGGAAAATGAATTTGTTTTGCTTGGCGGAGGTGGTTACCGGCTAAGGTTTGTCTGAATAAAAAGGCAGTTGGTGCTTTTCTAATGTTTATTTGTGTGTTTTTTCAAACCTATTGAAAAACACTGAACTTTTCCCGGAAAACAGCAAATTTGCACATACTGGAATCTGTGTGCTTTCCTAAATACGATTTGGAGAGAGGAAGGAAATGTTTTTGTTGTAATGTACTTTGTATTCAATGCACTCTCCCTACAGAAGTTCTCTGCCTTGCTGCTCAGCCTATGACGAGGTCAGATAGAATGTTGAGTGTGTTTGGATTGGAAGGGAGAATCAGTTGGTGTGGATGGGCTGAGCAGCGAGGAGGCAGCTCCAGGTGGGGCACTTTAAAGGATCTGACTGACATCTTGTAACCTGTAACCAAGAAGTGATCTTATGACTAAAGCTGTGATCCTGTTCTATATCACTTGGCCTATGTATCTTTCTTCCTTGCAACACTGGCGACGATCTAAAAAAACCTTACGTGTAGAGCAAGCAAGACCTAAGGAACTAAAGACTTTAAGGACTCTATGGTTTCTGTTTGCCTGCCTGCCGGCTGAAGTTGGGTGAGTGTTAAGTAACTAGACTAACAAAGGTTCATGACATTCTCCTCCACCGGTGTGCCTCTCTACCTTGTCCACGGTGAGTCTACATGCAGAAGTTTTAGAGTGTCACCTGAGCTGATGGTCAGAGAGGCCAACAGTCATCAAGTGTCTTGCAAATAATCTAGAGTTTCACCTTTTACCACTGGTTTTCAAACAGTTTACTGAGGAGCCTGCCCTCATCGGTATTGTGAGTTACATTGTTTTTCCAGTAATCAATGAACTAGATTAGCAGGACATCAAACAAACCATAAATGTGGAATATCGCTCTACTAATGTGGAGTAAGCCATCGGTATCTCTTTCGGTGTGCTTCATAAACATGAGGCAATTTATGGATCTGGAATGTAACGCTTTCTTATCACAGAAGCGGCATCCAGGTTCAACTTAATGCAGCAACTGCGTGAGTGTTAAGAGAGGAATCCTGGGTCACCCGCAGTCAAGAGAACTAATTCAACTCTTTGCCAACTGCACATAGAGGCCATTTTGGGTGAGGTTATTCCAGTATTTATTTCCCATTATGTATTATACTTAATAACATTGCAGCAGCAGTTTGAATTTAAAGTTTAGCGCGTGCATCTCACCGTTTTGTTGAGTCGTGTAGAAAGACTCGCGCACCCTTTGTGATGATATCATCTTGCCGATCTGGTCTGGTGATGCCTGTAACCTTCTTTCGGTGACGTTCTGTCATGTTCTGATACTTGAAACTGCTGATTCACGCACTGTCTCTCAAACGTGCCTTGAGTCACCCGGCACACTGTCATGTAACGTACCGCCATCTTAAGTTTATTCATAGCGTCAGTGCTGAAGTATACCTGTCTGCCAGCCAGGAGGTCATTATATGGTTCAATAGTTCCGCTCCGTTGCAGCTTGTTTCCTATTGTCGGCAACCTTCACAAGACTTCTTCAAACGCTGTGTTTTTGATGTTAACGATCTACACATAGAATTCAAGCCACATGACTGTGATGGGATGTAGACGCTTCACAGATTCCCCGATTACACTCTGTGAGTTAACAAGAGAGACTTCCTTATTGACTGGAGACAGGGGTGGCTACACGTGTCTACCTGTGAAAGTTTGTTTTATGGTGGGGAGGCATGGTTTGGCGTGCATGTAGTCTTCCTGTTTTATTCTCAACTGATAGGGTTTTGGGGTCTGGTGTGTGTTTTGATTATAGGGAAGTTACCTACTATTAGCTGTAGGTTGCGCAGGCAGTAACATCGATTTTCTGTATATTTTGGGTGTGTCTCATGTAGCGGAGTTAGTGTACACTGTCCAGAGTTTCACAGGGAGTTTTCGGTTCCTTATTACGGAGTTTCTTAGGAACTGATGGTGTGTTCCCTACTGCGCTTGACTGTGTTCAGGACTGTGCTCTTTTCTCCTAGATTTTCTGAATTCCTAGTTTTGACCATGTTGTAAGAGTGTCTTGACTGCGCATTTGCGTTAGATTTTCTGAATTTCAGGTTTTGGCCAGTATGTCTCGGGTTCAGGGATACCCGGGATTGTCATGGGTTTAAGGATACCCATTGTATGTTACGAGAGTGTCATTGGTTTAAGGATACCCATTGTATGTTACAAGAGTGTCATGGGTTTAAGGATACCCATTGTATGTTGCGAGATTGTCATGGGTTTAAACATACCCTGGATTTACCTTGGGTTTAAAGATGCCCGTCATTAGTATGTGCAGTTGAGGGTTGTAGATCCCTGTTCTGCAGCAGTTTTGTGCCTCAGTTTGTGGCGCAATGGGTACTCCGTGAAGTGTGACAGTATTGTACCCGCAGTTTGGGGGTGTGAGTTAAGTGGATAGTATCCATTTTAAAAAAAGTTTTAAGAATGTATTTCTTCAACTTGCATTCATTGTTGTTCATGATCAGCACGAAGGGAGATATAGCAATTTTGTTATTTCATGCATCCTCCTTTATGGTCATTTGTATGTTTTACAATTGTCATGCATTTAATTGTTTTTGATCATTATAGCAGGGGGTTGATGTATAATTACTTTGTTGTTAATGCATCCTCCTTGCGGAGATGTGTGTTTTATCACCTTCACACATTTGAATGTTTTCCATCACTATAAGGGGGAGAGATGTGTTGTAATGTACTTTGTATTCAATGCACTCTCCCTACAGAAGTTCTCTGCCTTGCTGCTCAGCCTAAGATGAGGTCAGATAGAATGTTGAGTGTGTTTTGATTGGAAGGGAGAATCAGTTGGTGCGGATCGACTAAGAAGCGAGGAGGCTGCTCCTGATGGGGCACTTTAAAAGAACTGACTGACATCTTGTAACCTGTAACCAAGAAGTGATCTTATGAATAAAGCTGTGATCCTGTTCTACATCACTTTGCCTACGTATCTTTCTTCCTTGCAACAGTTTTATTCTTTTTAGGGTAGCAGTTTGGAGAATTGGAACTTCATCATGGATAAGAAATGAAGAACCCATCTAATATGGGGTCATTGAGGGTTTACATGCACAATATGTGTGTGTGTGAGCGAGTCGACAAACATGGATAGAGGTTCCTGAGCATTCTCTGTGACAGTCCGTGCTGTGCAGGTACTGATTGTGACGCTTCCATTGCGGTGGCTATTTCATAGGCACTGCTGTGGGAACGCCAAAGAACCACCCGCTAGACAGGAGAAAACTCATAATCTGGCGGGTGGTTCAACCACTCCTGCGGCGCTAAACTCGTAATGAGGCCCTATATCAGTTTTAGAATGCACTGGAGCACAAGCCTGTTTTTTTCTCCTCATTCTTACCCTTGTCCAAGGCTATTCACCAGCAGCTTACTTCTCACTAATAAAGGTGCTTATTGATTAAAATGTTTTTTTGTAATAAATGATATAAAGCTCTTTCTTCACATCTCCTACATATCATTACATAAAAAGTGAGTAAACATGATAAAAACTTTTCTCTAGTTTTCCTAATGGTCATTCACCACACATATCAGGCCTAGCAATAAACTAAATGATTCAGAAAATAGGACTGAATGCGCATTTGTAAGTTGTCCAATATTTCTCCTAAAACAGTAATGCCCTTATTATGAGTTTGATGGTACAATGGGATGCTGAACCCATGGTGACAGTTGGCTGACAGCCATACTGACAGTCTGCCCACCGCATTAGGACTGTGGCAGTTCGATCACCACAGGACTGCTGCTGCTGCACGGGATCCACGCTCCCTGGCAGTGGCGCAGCAGTGTGAGGCCCCTAAAATGCTGTTTGTGCTGCTGCTGCACCGCCAAGCATATTAGGAGTTTCATCACTGCCACTATTTTCATGGTGGTGTGACCGCCATGAAAGGTGTGGCGGTGAGGAAACAAAGGGGACCCTACAGGGTCTCCTGTTGCCTCTGAGCCATGGGTGCATGCAGGGGGGCCACGTTGTGCCCCGCTGTGTGCATGCATCCCCAGTTCCTGCAGGGCATGGACTTAAGTGTCTATGCCCTGCAGGAATTGCCTTTGATGCTCCAATTGTAGTACCGTTTTCAAAGGCACCACAGTGGAACCGCCAAAGAACCACCCGCCAGAGATAAAATAAGTCAATCTCTGGTGGGCAGCTTTTAATGGCTTTGGCAGGTGGCAGCATGGCGGCCCCGCTCCAAGACCACCACAGTCATAATAAGGCACTAATGCTTTAGACAAGGCTGTATTCAGCAAGCAGGCTAGCACCTCACTTTGGATGGTTCAGCAGCAGTCTTTCTCATGCTTTTTAAAGGCTACAGGCCTTTTTTTGAGAAACACATTTTTCAAACTTCAGAAATCTAATCCCCAACATCTCCCAAAATGTCTGGTGCTAAAAAAAGGCCTGTGTAATAAGTCCAGAGATGAATATGTATGGAAATAGATTTAGAATTTCTGTCTGACAGGGTTTCGACTGGCTTGCAGTGTGTGGAGGCAACGGGAGAGGAGAGTAAAGGGATGCTCGGGCAGGGCTGGAATATCTCTTACCTCTACAAAAATACAGCTCTATATGCATTCAATTGTGTTAGGAATGGAGGGCACTACACATACCTTGTCAGATCCTCAGCATGAGGAAAGCTTTCTAGAGGTGGAGTACCAGCAACCGAAGACTAACAGGCTGCATGCGATTCACATTGCAGTCCCAATTTGTTTCAAATAGCACTGCCAGCCAGAGCAACAGCAGCACCAAGGAAGATGCAACAGCATTACTGTACTAGCACAACCAGCGGTATGAAATCCAGGACTTCAAGAATTGAGAACAATAGAAGCGTCAGCACAAGAAAATGCAGCAGAAAGTCAAGTATGATTTTTTTGTTCTGCATATTTCAATTTGCATTTCCAAATCGGCCATTGGCCATTTTAGAACAGTAAATTAAATTGTTATTTTTTTAAGTGCGCAGGAATATAACAATGGTAGTCAGCAGCCTGGTAGCACATTGCAGTTGCTGATTAATTGTAAAACAAAATGGAAAAAAGAACTGAGGAGCAGCAGATGAGTTTGGAAAGGTTATGTAGGAAATAGAGAGTGCGAGGGAGGGCAGAGGTGTTCAGCAATGAAAAGATGAATAGGGGAGTAAGGTGGGGATGGGTGGGAAAAGCTCTAAGAGAGCGGTAAGACATGGATGTCATGTGAAACACTGAACCCCATGCACTCGTATGGAGTAAGGAAAGGGTACAAGAAAAAAAGTTTCCTCAAGTTAACAGTGAAAGGGGTACAACTCATTCAATCAGAGCAATGTGAAACTAAAATGCTCAGGAAGGTCATCAATCAGTAGCAAACTCCTGAGATAGACAATAAAGCCATCCATTCATGAGCAAGGGGCTAAGTAAAAACTCACTCTAAGTAAATGAAATGCATTTGGAAAAACTGGCCTGCCACAGCTTGCTAAGCTGTCTGTAGCAGAGACTTATGAAGGTTGCAACAAGAAAATAGTAAGATAGTGATTCTAGTGCACTGACGATGGGGCGGCATTAGTCTCCATCAACTCAATTCCTCCCTCGCTGTCACTCTGTTGTCAAATGGCCCCTTGAAATAAGAGAAGGATTTTTCCAAACTTTGGTAGAATTTTGTGCCCCAAACCATAATTTTCTGTGCCACTGGATAACCCCGAATATGTCTGACACAGACCAGTGAAGAAAGGAAGCTACAAATATAAGTCCTCCACTTTAAGTATTCAGATCATTTTGCAGTGTGTGGTATGCATGGATGATATCCATCTATATGATATGTCCAGTGTCACAGAAAAATATCAAAAAGTGCATTTAGAGCTTGGCGTATAGAGTACTCTACCTCTAGCTTGGTGGAGGACCCTGGCCATCAAACTGATGGCCTGCCAACTCTATTTAGAGTCAAGCAGACCCTCATCTTTCTTCCAGCACTGCTCCTCCTTGTTCTGCCGGTGGAAACCTTACACCAACGCCCAACAGACTTGTGGCTGTTACTGTAAGAACATAAGACCATCTGCACTCTTTAGAGTGGAAGGTCTGACTGCCAAAGAAAGGCAGGCTTTGAAAATTGAAAAAAAGGAAAAATGACTCCCACACCCTGATAGAAAACTCCCAGGGTCATTAGTATTTTGTTTTGCAAAAAATTCTTGCTTTGGAAGTTTGTTTCTATAAACATCTGCTGACAGGCTGCATGAAACATTGTGGAGAATCAGCAAACATTTAGTGCCTTCAGAGGAGCTGCTATAGCAATGGGTCCTTTAAAGGCCACACTGGCGGAGATCCCTGAATATGGCTGGTTGTAGTCATCCAGGGTGGCAGAGGTAATAGTTTTGTTAGATTAACGTAGTGCACAAATCAGGAAGACCAGTCTTCTTAATCTTCTAGGCAGGAGAAACTCCATAAACAATTGCAGAATAAGTAACTCAGCACTACTACCTTCTACTTTTGCAGGTTATAACAGTATGAATTAATCTAGTACAGATCAACACAGTTGTTTTGTAATGCACAGACTCCATTGTTCTGGTTCTTAACAGTGAGATTTCTTTATTCACAATCTTTTTTTATAAAAACATAATTTGTTTGAGCGTAGCCTGAGTGTAGCCAACGCGTTTCATCCCAAAAGGACTTCTTCAGCGCTTAAAGTGTTTCTTCTGAATAGAGTGGTGAAAGTGTGGTACAATTATAATATACATATTGATTGGAATCCTGCCTTAGCCATGTGGCAACATTGTACAATGACTGAAGACCTGCCTGTTGGTCTTGCTTGTAGTTTTGAAGTTGTACTAGCTTTAGTCCTGCATCTATTTGTCTTTGTCCGTTAGTGCCAAGAACATTACGCTTTCTAAATCTTTTCAGCATAAGCACATATATGATTTAAAGTTTCGATTACAGAGTCAACAACACCACTGCCACTCAGAGTACATCGCCAAACAGCAACGCATCTTCATGGCGACCAACCATTAGAAATACTGATAGTATGACTTGTGATCACACTCTCTTGAACACTTCCTGCAATGATAAAATTATTGTTGTGTAAATTGCAGTTCAATATCAGATACAAATCATGTGCAGCTATTTAGAGATTAAGGAGGTGACTTACGGATGGTGGGTTACAAGAATCTTGAAAATATATTAGAGAATGCCCAATTTCTCCAATACTTCAGTTCCACAACCTCCTTTAGAGTTGGAGGAACGTCTTTGTTTTCTCTTTTGGCATTACTTCAGAAACCTCTTTGAGTCAGGTAGGCTACCACAGAACTACTTGGTTTGGAAAAACTGGCTATTTTGTGCAATCCTTCTAGTGCAATTTTGGTGGAGAACGGATAAAAAGTAATAATATGCCCCATAGCCTGAGAGAAAACTCCAAATGAGTCAGACAAGCTGGGCTGGGCCATTTCTCTTTCATTTTCTGTTTGTGGACCACATTTTTTCCTTTTGTTTACCCTGGATGTGGGTACTGGTTCTGGTGATGGAAGAGATTCTCTCTATTCCTGTGGCCTTTGTTTCCTAGGGAAGAACTATGGGCAAGCGGAAAATACAAGGGGAAAAACCAATTAACCAAGGCAGTACCCCCAGGGGAACAACTCTGGATTCCTTTTTGGCTCATGTGTTCAGTGTTGTTTCCAAGGAAATTGTATTGGCTGGAATACTTTTATCTAGGTACTGGTGTTGCCTTTGGCTGCCCTCTGAATTCCTTGGTGGGCCAAACAGCCAGTCCTTCGTCTAAAGCTCCAGCTAGCTCGGTGGGTCAACCAGCTAGGGCTCTGGGTTTATTGATTGACTTGGACATGCCTACCATGTCTGCTCCAGCAGGCAATGCTAATTTGGATACTATGCTACTTAGTGACACTGACCCCCAGCAAAAAGGAAGCGTCAATCTAAGCGTGGGGGTAGTTCTAAATCTCATCCCATTAGCAAATGCAAAGCTGTTCCTAAGGAGCATGTGGTTCCCTTTGTGGCCTCTCCTATGCCTCCACCAGGGCAGCCCGAGTGGGCTAGTAGGCTGAAGTGAGTAACCTGTTACCATTTGATTTGGATTGCCTCCTTGACAGCATTTCTTCAACTGTACATGCTTGCCTTTCCCCTCTATTGGACAAAATGTATTCCTTGGAGATTACTGTTAAGCAATTGACTTCCTCTTCCAATGATACTTGTGGTCGGACAGCTCTAGTGTACCAACTGCAGCTTCTCTGTTCTGGGAATGATTCTGGTCATGCTAGCACACGCCCGACCGCAACTGTACCTGTACCCAGTGTGCGCCTTCCGAAGCTCGCTTAAGTAGCCGTCGCAGATGCTCTTTGCCTCCATCAGCTGGGATCTAAGGGAGGGGCACTCATCCGCGACCAATGCACTTTAGGGTCTTTGTCTCCTCATTCCCAGGCCCACCTGACTCTACCCCCTGAATGCTGCCCATATGTGGCTATCTGAACAGAAGTTCCTGTGCTCCAGGGTCCTGGTATAGAACTATATGCGCAGCTCAAAAACAAGTTTGGCCATTGGCTGACCAGGTAAATGGATTTCAGCTTATAAGAATATGATGATATCCTGTTGGTCAGGAGGGTGGGCTCATCCTTTAAAAGCAATGGAGAGGATTGTGTGGTTATTAATTGCAGGAGTCCTGACTTGGCCCAAAGGTTGGTTAGGGATGGGGGTTAGAGCTCGTTTGGTAAAAGATGACATAAGCCTTGTCTCACTGGTTTTTATTTTATAAGCACCTGGCATCAAGGGAAAGATTGGGGTCCAGGCCCCAACCCCATGGGAATACTAGTGGAGAGGGGTTCTCTGTTCCAACTTCTTAAAGATTTTCCTCATTATCTGATCTGGATGGCCTTGACTGATGACCAGCCTTGCCTGTCAGTCATGGCAACCGTTGGCTGTTACAATTATATTTTTGAATTCTCTCTTCCCAAGGATGGGCCAATCACACCTCTATCCCCTGTGGTACCACATCCTGACCCTATTCCTCTGGATCCTGGCTTTCCATCAAATCATTGTGTGAGATCACAAGCCTGTAGTATTGGTGTCCTTAGCCCTGCCTCCTCTTACCAAGATTGTCTCCTGAAATGTTGCCGGTTTGGCATCCAATCTGCAGTGCCTCAATTGGGGTTCATTTATTGACTCCCATGGCTTATGTCTGTTTCATGAGACTTAGTCAGTTGTCCAGAAGTATACAGCAGGGTTTGTTAATTTTATTGTGGCTGCTTCTTGTTTGGGGAGGGCTAGACCATCAGGCAGAATGGTAATGTGGATTAAAACCTCCCTATGCTGTACATCAAAGGAGATCGCCTTGGGTAGTATTGATGTCCAGTGTGTCTCCCTCTCCTTTCTATCAGGCAGGGTGTATTTCTTGTATAATATGTATTGTTTTACAAGGGTAAAAGTACAGAGTTAAAAATCATTGATTTGATTGGAGCACATGTGACTACCCTGCCCGCTAACTCCTTTAAAATTGTGGCAGGTGACTTTAATTGCTTGGGCAATTCCTGATCTTTCTCTTGCTCCAGTCAAGAGGCAGACTGCTGTCATTCCCCAGTTTAATGCTTTCACATATAGCAATGGTCGTAAGCTGTGTAATGGGAGAACTGTATCTGATCGATTAGAGAATTATATGTACCACCGTCCCGGGTGTACTAGCCTTTTAGAATATTTTCTACTTGATATATGATTATGGCAATCTCTGGTAGATATGGCTGTAGTTCTGAGGCTGGATAGTGATCACAATGCTCTGAGGCTGTCGCTGTGTGACCTTGTCAACTCCCTCAATTGTCCCCAGCAAAAAGCGCTTGATATAAGGCTGGTTCCTACCAATAATTGTCGTAGGATTAAGTGGTTTTTCTTGGCAGGGTCAGAGGATGTCCTGGGTAATGTGTTTATGATCGTAACTGCAAGCCCGGATGCTGTAGTCTCTGTAATCTTGAGTCCAGTTGATGTAGATCTGTCTTCCAGTGGGTGAAATTCATTTTTGCATGTTCTCATTGCTTAGGCACACATTCATGGTTGAATCCCAGTCTATCCCTAAGTGGAACAAAGTAGCCTGCTGGTATACAAAATCGTGTTGGTTAGCTAGGAGTCCCCTCACCCGTGCAATTGAGTCTGGGTTTAGAGCTACCATTCAGATGGCCAGTTTATTGCATAAGGGTTTGTTCTCCTAAGCTATACGGAATTTGGAGCAGTCTAACTGGGAGGGCATGTTGAATGCCATTAGCAACAAGGATTATTGGGCATTTTGGCACCTTGTTGCCATTAAGTACCCTGGTACCCAGGCTCCTTTGGATAGTAACATTTCTGAAACTGCATGAGTAGCACAGTTCTCAAACTCACACTCTGGAACAGGGGGCCAAGGATCGACACAGGAAATTTCCAATGGCGGGCCCTCGGGTGGATGAGCCGCTCTTCAACATCTGTCTATTTAATTGTCTCTCTGACTGAACCAGCACTGCAAAAAGTTTCTAATATTTCTTTTTCAGGAATATCTAGATTCCATGGATCGGATAATACCTAATGAGGCCCCTGGGCAAGACAAGGTGCCCAGTGACCTTTTGAGTCTTACAGGGATGTTTGGTACCCTTATTTCTCAGTGTAGTTTAGTGCTATAATGAATGGTGCACCTATGCATCCTATTTTGGCAGGTGCAGAGAATATTCCAATATTTAAAAAGGGTTCTAGGTCCTTGCTGTCAAACTATAGTCCAGTCAGTCTCATTGACAGCGCTCAGAAGCTGTTTAGTCAGGTCATCCTGAATCAGTTAAGTGAGTGGGTAACCAACAGTAACCTTTTAACTCTTCTGCAACCTGGTTTTAGGGATAGTATAGGGACAACAAACAAGGGGGTCGATTCCGATCCGGTAAAATCCCCGTCCGTACGATTCGTATCCGGAGACGTTTCCGTACGACTCGTACGGACGCCGTACGACCGGACGATTCCGATCCCGATCGGCCGACCTGGACGCGATTCGTACGGTACACGTCGATTCGTACGGAAAAGCGCACGATCACCTACACACCGTACGGCGCGTACCCCCCATGATCGCAGGGGTACGCGCCGTACCCCTGTGATCATGCGGGGTATGTGCCGTACACCCAGCATACATGGGGTACGTGCCGTACACCCACCGTACATGGGGTACGGTGCGTACCCCATGTACGCTGGGTGTACGGCACGTACCCCGCATGATCACAGGGGTACGGCGCGTACCCCTGCGATCATGGGGGGTACGTGCCATACCCGGGGGGGGCGTTCCGTACCTGTTTCGGCGCGAACTCTGCATTTATGACTGTTTTCGGCTCCCGTAGGAAAAGGGTCGTACGGCGCGTACCCGACACAAATCGTACTTGCTGGGTCGTAAAAACCAGCCACGAACCGTAGTGATGTCGCGTACAGCCGGTTCCGAGTGAAACTCGTACGGAGATTTGAGTCATACGGAGTCCTGTACGACTCGTACGGAGTTTGGCACCTGGTACGGATCGTACTTCGTCGTACGTACGGGACGTCTACGGGTACGATTCGTATGGGGAAAAAACTCTCCGTATGACGATTCGGAGCGCATTTTACCGGATCGGAATCGACCCCAAGGTATTTTGCTTGCAAATATAATATTGGAAACAAGTGCTCCTGGAAGCAGGCAGACCATATGTCATCTTTGTGGATTTTCAGTCTGTATTCAACCTAGTTCCTGGAGACCTGCTGTGTAAGGTTTTGAGGAAGATGGGGGCACCGGGGTATCTTGGGTACATCCTTAGATGATTTCATCTGTATAATTATGCTCAAGTCAGATGTAGACCGCATGGTGAATTGTCTGACCGCATTCTGGTTGGTCAGGGAGTTAGGCAGGGGTGTGTTAGCTCCAACTTTTTTTCTTTTATATATCAATGATTAGGTGTTGCAAGTGCAACTGGAGCTATGTGAGGGAGATGCCCCAGGGCTTTCCAGAGATAAGGTCCCAGCACTTCTGTCTGCAGAAGATACCCTTTTGCCATCCAAATCCCCCATGGGGATTCGGAATCCTTTGGATTGCTTTGAATTATTCTGCAAGCAGCGAGGGCTCAAGTTCAACCTAGGCAAGACCAAGTTTTAGTTTTTTAACCCTTGCCCCACAACTCATGCTACCCCGACCCTCACAGGAGTGGCCCTGGAAAGAGTATAGGTGTTTGAATATCTTGGGGTTACGCTCTCAGAGAGCTTTGACTGGTCATTCCACGTCAAGGTGCATGGCCTTAAACTAGAACAGCTTTGTGGGGTATTATGAGGGCACACCTTGGCTCCTCCTTTCGGCCAGTGACTCCCGCTCTTAAGATCCAAAAAGATCAAGCTTTGGGGACTACCCTGAATGGTGGAGAATAATGGGGTTTTCAGGACTCCTGTCCTCTAGTATTAATTGAAAACTGATTAGCTAGGAATATGTGTGGTCCACCAATGAGTACCCCACTCGACCCGTTAGGGCTGGATTAAGGTCTTCATGCTTAATGATGTTGGGCTAATGCCACTCCTATACTGCCGAAGTCTAAGGGTTACTTCCAAACTCTGTTCTTTTCGTATGGTCCAACAAGATACCTGGGGCTTATAAGATTCAATGGCTGCAGTCTATGGAAGTCTGGGATCAGATTAGTTACCCCAATTTGTGGTCTTTCCCAGGCAATGCCAGGTTAATCCCCAAATCTGAGCTCAAATGCGCCTACTGCCGAATTATGGATAACCAGGTACTTTGCTCCTCAAGGGAAGGATCTCTTACTGGCACTATTCTAGAATTGAAAGCAGATTATTGTATGGATGCATATTGGATGAGATCGAACCTCTAATTTGCGCGGGTTGCGGCGTATGTCGCGGAGGTCACCAAAGCTTTTCGAGATGCACATATCCCGCCCCATGACTTTAAAGGCCTCTAAGACCGTACCCACATGCGTGACCGACCCCTTATTACGTCAGAAAGAAACGGGTATTTAGTCTCCCAGCTCCCCTTAAAGATGGCATCCAACAACGCCTCAGGTATGAGCCGCCAGCAGCGTGGAGTGGCAATGGAGTTAGGAGGGGAATGCACGAGGTGGACAGGGGAGTGGTCCGAGTAAGTCCTGGCCAAATGTTCCACTGTACATATCCAAGAAGCTACTCCTCTAGCGACCACCCAATAATCCAAACGGGACCAGAAGGAGTGCCGTGCAGTGTAGAAGGTGCCCTCTATCCCAGCGGGATGCATGTGACGCCATGCGTAAAGAAGTCCATGGTCAGCGAATAGGTGTTCGAGTGTGTCTTGAGTCTAGGTGTAGGGGTGAGGAAGTGGATTAGGTCTATCAGCCGCAGGTCACAAGGCGGTATTGAAGTCGCACCCCCCAATTAACATATGTGGAGCCTATCTTGAGAATTTGACCCCAAAGCGTAATGAAGTATTTAGGATCATCAATGTTCGGTCCATAGCAGCAGACGAGTGTAACCAATTGGTTGCCCAATGTGCCCCATAGAATGCAGCTCCTACCCAAGGAGTCACTATATGTCCCGCCAGGGAGGAAAGGTGTGTTCTTTTTGACTAGGATCAATGTTCCCCGTGTGTAGGTGGAATAAGAGGAGAACACACAGTATGTAGCCCACTTGCAGCAAATGGTGGTGGTGGTGGTGTGCGTTTCTTGCAACATTGCTATATGTATCTGGTGCCTGTCAAGATATGTCAAAGTTTTTTGGATCCCTGAGGCCTCTAACATTCCATTAGGAAGGAACCTGCTGATGTGCGGTGTCCTATGTGAAGTCCTATGGTCCTTATACCTATGTGCGTTAATATGCCTATATGTCGCAGAATAATGAAATAGTCATTAGAAAACAATACCAAAGGCCAAACCACCCGCACCCACAACAGCTCCCCAATTGTGCTGGAATTAAGTTGCCGTTCCTGAGCCCAAGTATACTCAAACAATACAATCCAGGTTGAACAAGACCAATTAGGAAGCAAGTCATGTGGGGGATCACCCATATGGGGGGATGACTGGTGGGCCACAGATACCTGCCCTCTCCCAAAGCTGACAAGCATTTGCCCTAGCAGCAGGAGGATGTAGGAAGGTCCAAGGGGAGGGTGCTCGGCACTAATCAGGGGAGAGAAGTACAAGTGTCAAATTTTCACAGTTAGCCCACTGTATAATTGTAAGGATCATAAAGGATGCAAAGTACACTTACTGATGCCGGTGAATTGCCTGCAGTTCAAGCCACCAATGGAAGTGAGGCTGCACCCGCTACTCGCGGGACTGGAAGTCGTGTGGTAGTATAACGACAATATGTCCAGAGAGCACTGAAAGTGTTGAGGCTACACAACGTCTTCTACTGCTATGAGGGACCGCCAGTCTCAGGGGAATGTGGTCTGGATTCGCAGTCGTCGGAATTTTGGCGAGGCGAGTGGCGTTTAATGCGTTTAAGGAAGTCCTCAAATTGCTGTGGATTCACAAATATGCTTTGCTTGCCTCAATAGGTGATCCATAGGCACGCTGGATACATCAGGGCAAAGTCAATTTGCGCCTTTTTGTGCTTTTGTTTCACTGTTAGGAATTTGCAGCGTGCCTCCTGTACAGCAACTGTGAAGTCAGGATAGATGGTGAATTCCATGCTGTTGTATTGCAGTGTCTTCTTCTCACGTGTCAGCTGGACTGATGTGTCCCGGTCCCGGTAGCTAAGGAGCCGAGCCACAATGGGACATGGGGCGCCACCCAGAGGAGGCCTGGGGCCTAAGGACCGGTGTGTGCGCTCCACAATAAGTTGGGGAGAGAAGATGTCCGCTCCAAATGTGTCACGTAGGAGGCGCTCGATGAAGTGTTCCATGCGGCCAGTGTTTGTACTTTCTGAAATGCCTATGACGCGTATGTTGTTTTTGGCGGTAATCATTTTTAGAAGCTTGTCCATTTGCGTCATTTGCTGGTGCATCTGGGACATGGTATCTTCTGTGTCCGAGAGCCTGCGTTCTGCCTCCTTCATTTGTTCATCGTGCGTGTCCACTTTCAGCACCAGGAAGTCTACGCGGTCATTGTGTCCATTTTGCTGGATAAGGCCGTGAGACTGTGCTTCATCGCTAGCAGTAATGTTTTTACCTCATTGTCTGAAGTGGAGGATTATGCCTGCGATTATTCCTCAGCATTTTGTACTAGATCCTCCGTGCAAGATCGTGTGACGGTCTTCTTTGCGTCAAAGACCAGCTTGGATTGCCGGCCTTCCGGCTTCCCCATGGCAGTTTGGTGGAGCTGGTCAAACACTGCGTCCCAAGGTGCCGTTGATGTCTCGTCCGATGCACGCGGCGCGGTGATCAGTGATGCAAGTCCCAATAGACAGCCAGGAAAGAACACTACTCGGACTGCGTTGAGGATATGGATGGTAGGGTGCATTTGGCGTGATGAGTCCGGATCTCAGCAGAGGGAGCCTGACAGTGGTGAGTATGGCAGCAGATTGCGAATTAGAGCAAGAGGCTGTATGTCAGGTAAGTTGTTCGATATCAGGCGAGGGTCCATGCCTAGTGGAATGTTCTGATATCCCGCCTTGAGCCAGGCCCAGTGACTCCGATTCATGGAAGGAAGTTGTGACCCTTACGAAAGGTGGCCTTGTGTATCAGTATGGGCCCGTATCAATGTCTGCTGCGTCCTGGGGTCACGGGATCGCACACCCCGCTACAGGCTCCTCTGTGGGTCCAAGAGAGGGGATGGAATGACAATAGGGCCGTGGCGCACCACACCTCACCTCGGGCGTTGGCTGCCTGTGAATGTCCCTCTCGAGGTTGCACAGGATATAGCAGAGGCTGGATATGGTAACGTGCAGCGATACGCCCGGGTCCTCAGTTAGCGTGTTTAAAGCGAGCAGCACTCTGACCTTTGGTAGTGTATAGGGGTGAGCAGCGTGCAACGGAGGGTAGCAGATGTTGGATGTCTGGTGCCACAGCAGAGTCAATGCTAGTCAACGTAGGAACTCCGTCTACCCAACTCATACATCCGGGCTGGGCCTATCATGTGGCAACCTCACCTCCACTCATGAGATCGCCACGAAAGGCCAAGGAACCGCAGATGGGAGGCTCTCACAGCAAAATCAGGAGCCGTCAGGAGTGTAGGTCGGTCCCAGATGACACTTCAGGGCCAGCTTGCAGGCCGTCGCCGCGGCCCAGCACCACGCAGGAGGCCCAGGACTTGCGTAGTGGCGGAGGCAGCCGAGTGCTCCGAGTATGTCAGCGCTCACCCCACGCTACAGCTGAGAAGGAAGCAGGGGGAAGGTTCAGGAGGTCCGGAGAGCCTGAAAGTTGCACCGGAGTAAGAGAGCACCAATGTCAGCTGGCGGAAGGCTATTTGGGCAGATTTCATCTGGTATTTAGAGGAGAAATGCAGGATATTGAGGCCGAGCTACCGGAGCCTCACATAGGAGCGGCCATTACGGTTGTGCGCCACCTAGCGCCCCCACTGACCTTCCAAGTACATAACCAAATAGCAACGAATCTTCATGGGGACAAAACCATTAGAAATATTGATATAATGATTTGCAATCTGTGACTTGTTAATAATGTCCATTATCGCTTTCTGTTGACCAGATTCACGATATACAGACATAATATCGACCAAAAAAATATCGAGGTAGCTAAATATCGAGTTTAAAATATCGAGTAGACAGAATATAGATAAGACAGAATATAGACTACAAAAATATCGAATAGAATGACAATAATATTGATTCAAAAATATAGAATGGACAGAATATCGAATGGACAGAATATAGACAACAAAAATATCGAGGGACAGAATACAGAGAACAAAAATATCGAATTTTAGGTAAGTAAGTAAGTAAATT
Source organism: Lissotriton helveticus (assembly GCF_964261635.1). NCBI lineage: Eukaryota > Metazoa > Chordata > Amphibia > Caudata > Salamandridae > Lissotriton > Lissotriton helveticus. The sequence continues at coordinate 801,022,265 of NC_136057.1, read as the reverse complement.
TATGTTATTTAATTTTTGCGTAATATAATTCTGGAGCGGGTTGTGGGTTTATAGAGGAATAGGATGGGAAGTAATTTAATTATAATTAATTAAATATTGTAATTTATTGGTATTTATTTACAATTAATTGTTAATTAATTTTTAATTGGCAATTAATTAAAATATAATTGGTAATTCATTTTTAATAATTGATAATTATGGTAATTGTATTCATTTATTTTCTGGAGCGGGTTGTGGGTTTATAGGGGAATAGGGTGGGAAGTAATTTAATTATAATTAATTAAATATTTTAATTTTTTGATTGGTATTTATTTAAAAATAATTGTTAATTAATTTTTAATTGGTAATTAATTAAATTATAATTGGTAATTACAACATTTTAATTGACTAATTGATAATTATGTTAATTTTATTCATTTATTTTCTGGAGTGGGTTGTGGGTTTATAGGGGAATAGGGTGGGAACTAATTTAATTATAATTAACTATGTTAAATTATTTTTTGATACTTATTTACAATTAACTGTTATTTAAGTTTTTTAATTGGTATTTAATTAATATATAATTGGTAATTCATTTTTATTAATTGATTAATTGATAATTCTGTTCATTTTATTTATTAAATTTTTGTAGTGGGTTGTGGGTTTATAGGGGAATTGGGTGTGAAGTCATTTAATTGTAATTAATTAAAAATGTTAATATATACATTGGTATTTATTTTGAATGAATTGTTAATTATTTTAAATTTTTTAAATAATTTATTGTTATTGGTAAATATTTTGTATTAATAGGTAATTATTTTTTAGTAATTAAATTAATTGTATTATTTTTTATTGAATAATTATTATAATATCTTAAATTGGCAATTAATTCTATATAATTTGTAATTGGTATTAATATTTAATTTATTTTAAATTATATATGAAGTATTTACTTTCCCTACTGTTTCTCTATTTGGAGTGGGAATAGTAATTTTTACCTTCCTGCTTTCCAATGCTTTCCCTACTGTTGCACTCACTGGAGTGGGGATAGTAATTGTTTCCCCCTCGCTATCCAACGCTTACCCTACTGTTGCACTCTCTGGAGTGGGAATAGTACTTTTTACTCCTACGCTATCTAACGCTTTCTCTACGGTTGCACTCTCTGGAGTGGGAATAGTAATTTTTACCCCTACGCTATCCAACGCTTTCCCTACTGTTGCACTCACTGGAGTGGGAATAGTAATTTTAGCCTGTACGCTATCCAATGCTTACCTTACTGTTGCACTCTCTGGAGTGGGAATAGTAATTTTTACCCCTACGCTATTCAACGCTTTCCCTACTATTGCACTCACTGGAGTGGGAATAGTAATTTTTACCTCTACGCTATCGAACGCTTACCCTACTGTTGCATTCTCTGGAGTGGGAATAGTAATTTTTACCCCTAGGCTATCCAACGCTTTCCCTACTGTTGCACTCACTGGAGTAGGAATAGTAATTTTTACCTCTACGCTATCCAACGCTTACCTTATTGTTGCACTCTCTGGAGTGGGAATAGTAATTTTTACCCCTACGCTATCCAACGCTTTCCCTACTGTTGCACGCTCTGGAGTGGGAATAGTAATTTTTACCTCTACGCTATCCAACGCTTTCCCTACTGTTGCACTCTTTGGAGTGGGAATAGTAATTGTTTCCCCTGCGCTATCCAACGCTTTCCCTACTGTTGCAGTCACTGGAGTGGGAATAGTAATTTTTACTCCTACGCTATCCAACGCTTTCCCTACTGTTGCACTCTCTGGAGTGGGAATAGTAATTTTTACACCTACGCTATCCAACGATTTCCTTACTGTTGCACTCACTGGAGTGGGAATAGTAATATTTACCCCTACGCTATCCAACGCTTTCCCTACTGTTGCAGTCTCTGGAGTGGGAATAGTAATTTTTACCCTCCCGCTATCCAACGCTTTCCCTACTGTTGCACTCATTGGAGTGGGAATAGTAATTTTTACCCCTACGCTATCCAACGCTTTCCCTACTGTTGCACTCTCTGGAGTGGGAATAGTAATTTTTACCCTCCCGCTATCCAACGCTTTCCCTACTGTTCCACTCATTGGAGTGGGAATAGTAATTTTTACCCCTACGCTATCCAACGCTTTCCCTACTGTTGCACTCTCTGGAGTGGGAATAGTAATTTTTACCCTCCCACTATCCAACGCTTTCCCTACTGTTGCACTCACTGGAGTGGGAATAGTAAATTTAACCCTCTCGCTATTGTATGGTAAATATATTGTATATTTTTTATTAATACAATGTTTTTATATATATATATATATTTAAAAAAAAATATTTATATTAATTATTAATTTATTTTAATGTTATTAAAGTATTTTAAGTATGTTTAAGTTAGTTATATTTATTATTTCATTAATTTAAAATTACTTTTAACTATTTAAAAAATTCGATATTTTTGTAGGTCTATATTTTTGATTCGATATTTTTGTACTTACCTGTTTGAAGATAGGAAGTTGATATTTTGGCATTCTATATTTTTTGCTCGATATTTTTGTAGGTCTATATTTTTGCCATCGATATTCTTTCAGTGATCCCAGATTCAAATTTAATTTTATACACTGGTTATTAACTTTCCCTTAAGATTTTCAAAGCCAGGTTTCCTAAAGCCCATCCTTGTGATAATTTCTCAGAGCAGAACACTTTGCACTTTGTACTTTTCTGCAAATTCTATGGCACCCTGCAAAAAAATCATCTTTCCGTTATTAAGAAATGGTCAATTTGTACAGGTAAGGCCTGCACTTTTGCTCCTACAAATGCTTTCTTCTCCTATGGTCTGCCTTGGTGTTGCAAGCTTCTTTTCTGGAGCCCAAAGATTTAGGAAGAAACTGTTTAAGGAATAGAAAGTTCTTACTTGATTTGACCTTTATGGCAATAACAGTGTTTATTCAAAGGTAGTACATTTTATGGATGGAACGTCATGTTTTGCTCTTGTAAATGCACTGGTGCACTGGCACTTTATATCTCTAATTTTTAACTCCTGATTTTTTGACTTGTATTTCTCTTTTAATATTGAGCCTTAACCTGCCCCTGTTTATAAATTGTTTTAGATGATTTTATTCATCTTAATTGGTAGCGAATATGCACTAACGGTCCCTTTTAAAGTTCTATGTACTCATTTCTGTTTTTAGGTACATTTATTTTCTTTAATGTGCTTTTGTCGCCTACATTGGCCGAATAAAGAATCTTTGACTTGACTTGATAGGATGATTTGAAATCACACACTCTTGAACACTTCCTGTGATGATACAATTACTGTTGTGTAAAATGCAGCTCAATATCGGGTACAGATTTAGATAGAGATTAAGGAGATGATTTACGGATGGTGGGTTACAAGAATCTTGCAAAAAAAATCAGAGAATGCCCAAATTTCTTCAATACCTCAGTTCCAACGCCTCCTTTATTGTTGTACGAACAGTTTTGTTGTCTCTGCTGGCATTACTTCAGAAACCTCTTTGAGGCAGGTTGGCTACCACAGGACTGCTACTATCTAAAAAGCTGCCTATTTTGCGCAATCCTTCTTATGCTATTTTCGGTAGTGGAGAATAGGTAAATAGTAATAAAATGCCCCATAGCCGGAGAGAAAACACCAAGGGGTCGATTCCGATCCGGGAAAAAGCGCTCCGAATAGCGGTTCGGAGCGTTTTTCCCCGTACGAGTCGTACCCGTAGGCGTCCCCGTACGAATCAGCAAGTACGATCACAATCTAAAGCGTCACTCCGTACGGCTCATAAAAAACGCCGTACGAATCGAAAGTCCATACGAATTGCAGTCGGCTGACGCTCGACGCAACGTCCGACCGTAAAAATAGCGCGTCTCCCGAACCAGGAAGTACGATCCGTGTAGAACACACTCCGTACGGCTCTTTGTCTACGAGAGCTCTAAACTACCGTAAAACCACACTCCGGCACGAACCGCACCCCGGTACGCGACAAGCAGGACATGAACGCCATCGTCCGTCTCATCCCTATCATGTACGGCCACCACCTCGTACTTAGGAACCGACGACGGCGCAGAAGGTGAGTACAACAAAATCCAACATACCTGTACGTGTTGCCACACGCGCACATCTCCATTGCACGACTGTCATCTCTGGGTACGTTGGTCCACACACTCCCGCACTTCACCAGTGTAATACGTGCTGCATGTACGCCATCCAGCTGGGGTACGGTTCGTCAACGACCTCGGGGTACGGTACGTCACCGCACAACACCAGTGCAATACGGAGACGTGCCGCACCTACGTCATCGAAGTACTTCACCGCACTTCACCAGTGTAATACGTGCAGCATGTACGCCATCCAGCTGGGGTACGGTACGTCAACGACCTCGGGGTACGGTACGTCACTGCACAACACCAGTGCAATACGGAGACATGCCGCACCTACGTCATCGAAGTACGTCACCGCACTTCACCAGTGTAATACGTGCAGCATGTATGCCATCCAGCTGGGGTATGGTACGTCAACGACCTCGGGGTACGGTATGTGACCGCACAACACCAGTGCAATACGGAGGCGTGCCGCACCTACGTCATCGAAGTACGTCATAGCACTTCACCAGTGTAATACGTGCAGCATGTACGCCATCCAGCTGGGGTACGGTACGTCAACGACCTTGGAGTACGGTACGTCACCGCACAACACCAGTGCAATACGGAGACGTGCCGCACCTACGTCATCGAAGTACGTCACCGCACTTCACCAGTGTAATACGTGCAGCATGTACGCCATCCAGCTGGGGTACGGTACGTCAACGGCCTCGGGGTACGGTATGTCACCGCACAACACAGTGCAATACGAAGACGTGCCGCACCTCCATCATCGAAGTACGTCACCGCACTTCACCAGTGTAATACGTGCAGGATGTACGCCATCCAGCTGGGGTACGGTACGTCAACGACCTCGGGGTACGGTACGTCACCGCACAACACCAGTGCAATACGGAGGCGTGCCGCACCTATGTCATCGAAGTACGTCACCGCACTTCACCAGTGTAATACGTGCAGCATGTATGCCATCCAGCTGGGGTACGGTACGTCAACGAACTCGGGGTACGGTACGTCAGCGCACAACACCAGTGCAATACGGAGATGTGTGCCGCACCTACGTCATCGAAGTACGTCACCGCACTTCACCAGTGTAATACGTGCAGCATGTACGCCATCCAGCTGGGGTACGGTACGTCAACGACGTCGGGGTACGGTACGGCACCGCACAACACCAGTGCCCAGCATCAGAGTGTGTGTGTGGCTAAGACGCCCATCACTGCCCACCAGTGCCCAGCATCAGAGTGTGTGTGTGGCTAAGACCCCCACCAGTGCCTTCCAGTGCCCAGCATCAGAGTGTGTGTGTGGCTGAGAACCCCACCAGTGCCCAGCATCAGAGTGTGTGTGTGGCTAAGACCCCCACCAGTGCCCAGCATCAGAGTGTGTGTGTGGCTAAGACCCCCACCACTGCCCACCAGTGCCCAGCATCAGAGTGTGTGTATGGCTGAGACCCCCACCAGTGCCCACCAGTGCCCAGAATCAGAGTGTGTGTGTGGCTAAGACCCCCCACCAGTGCCCACCAGTGCCCAGCATCAGAGTGTGTGTGTGGCTAAGACCCCCACCACTGCCCACCAGTGCCCAGCATCAGAGTGTGTGTGTGGCTAAGACCCCCACCAGTGCCCACCAGTGCCCAGCATCAGAGTGTGTGTGTGGCTGAGACCCCCACCAGTGCCCAGCATCAGAGTGTGTGTGTGGCTAAGACCCCCACCAGTGCCCAGCATCAGAGTGTATGTGTGGCTAAGAGCCCCACCACTGCCCAGCATCAGAGTGTGTGTGTGGCTAAGACCCCCACCACTGCCCAGCAGTGCCCAGCATCAGAGTGTGTGTGTGGCTGAGACCCCCACCAGTGACCAGCATCAGAGTGTGTGTGTGGCTAAGACCCCCACCAGTGCCCAGCAGTGCCCAGCATCGGAGTGTGTGTGTGGCTAAGACCCCCACCAGTGCCCACCAGTGCCCAGCATCAGAGTGTGTGTGTGGCTAAGACCCCCACCAGTGCCCACCAGTGCCCAGCATCAGAGTGTGTGTGTGGCTAAGACCCCCACCACTGCCCAGCATCAGAGTGTGTGTGTGGCTAAGATCCCCACCACTGCCCACCAGTGCCCACCAGTGCCCAGCATCAGAGTGTGTGTGTGGCTAAGACCCCCACCAGTGTCCGGCAGTGCCCAGCATCAGAGTGTGTGTGTGGCTAAGACCCCCACCACTGCCCACCAGTGCCCGGCAGTGCCCAGCATCAGAGTGTGTGTGTGGCTAAGACCCCCACCAGTGCCCAGCATCAGAGTGTGTGTGTGGCAAAGACCCCAACCACTGCCCACCAGTGCCCACCAGTGCCCAGCATCAGAGTGTGTGTGTGGCTAAGACCCCCACCAGTGCCCAGCATCAGAGTGTGTGTGTGGCTAAGACCCCCACCACTGCCCACCAGTGCCCACCAGTGCCCAGCATCAGAGTGTGTGTGTGGCTAAGACCCCCACCAGTGCCCAGCAGTGCCCAGCATGAGAGTGTGTGTGTGGCTAAGACCCCCACCAGTGCCCACCAGTGCCCAGCATGAGAGTGTGTGTGTGGCTAAGACCCCCACCAGTGCCCACCAGTGCTCAGCATCAGAGTGTGTGTGTGGCTAAGACCCTCACCACTGCCCAGCATCAGAGTGTGTGTGTGGCTAAGACCCCCACCACTGCCCACCAGTGCCCACCAGTGCCCAGCATCAGAGTGTGTGTGTGGCTAAGACCCCCACCAGGCCCACCAGTGCCCAGCATCAGAGTGTGTGTGTGGCTAAGACCCCCACCAGTGCCCAGCATCAGAGTGTGTGTGTGGCTGAGACCCCCACCACTGCCCACCAGTGCCCACCGGTGCCCAGCATCAGAGTGTGTGTGTGTGTATAACACCCCCCCACTGCCCAACAGTGGCCAGCCATTACAACAAAAACCTACCATTCTTAACCACATTACCACCAGGAGATTGACACATGTCAACATACCTATATTTTAACAGCACACCACCTCCCAGGCACACAGCAGTCACAGACATTTTCACACAAACTAAAGTTCAGAAAAGGAAAATAATAGCTTTATTCAGCTGGTTCAAAATATAAAAGCAAATAAGAGTCATCGCTCATTAAAGGCCAATGGCCAGTCCAAAGATGTCTCTGCAACAGTCTGTGCCTCCATGGGTGTGCACACATCCAAACTTGCCTGCACATGGCGTTTAATCCGCTGTGGGAACTATGGGGGCACCATCTGTGGAATCCTCCGGCACCGCATGGACAGGAGAGGGAAGGACAGGTGGAGTGGGTGCAGGTGTAGTGGATTCACCCACACTGGTTGGGGCATCGCCAAAAGTAGATTCAAAAACCTGGCTGCACATTGCAGCCAGTGCAGAAAAACTACCACCTGAAACCGGGGACACATTGGGGGTGGAGGTACAGGGCTGTGAGTCAGTTCTACTGGGTGTGTGGATGCGTGTGTGAGGTGTCTCCCCTCTCCCTGGGTGTGTGCCTACTTCCCCTTGAGAATGGGTGCGTGGAGCTTTGAGCTTCTTATGCTGTGTGTGTGCGCTGGGTGTGTCTGACCTGTGGCGTGTGCGAGTATGCTGTGTAGGTATGTGAGAGGCAGAGGTGGATGGGTCTGAAGGAGGGGGGGGACAGATGCTGCTGGGTGTACAGAGCTGCCGTCAGTGTTGACTCCATGGCAGCCACACTCCGACGTAGATCAGACATGGCCGATGACATGCCCTCCATGAACAACACCACCTGTGTAAGCAGTTGTGTATGTCCATGGAGGACAGTCAGCATGGATGTCTGACCTACTGCAATCTGCCGGAGTAGGTCCACAGTCTCAGCACTGAGGGCAGCAGGGGACACAGGGGCAGGGGCTGCGGTGCTGGGAACAAAGGAGACACGGGGTCTAGCACGGACCCTAGGGACACTAACGACTGGGAGGGTGGAGATGGTACTGGAGGAGGGGAGGGCAGCCAAAGAAGAAGATGTGACCATTGCTGCATATTCCCCCTCCTCCTGAGAGTCTGACTCGGAGTTGTTGGCATGGTAAGATGTGTCAGTCACATGTCGTCCGGCCTGCAGACTCTCCTCACCCTCCGTGCCACTGCCTCCCTCTGACTCCTCATAGCATGTGGCACTGTCGCTGGGTCCCTCTGCCTGGTCCGCGCCTGTGTCTCCTTCAGATTCAGATGCTGCTGCTGTGGGCAAGGAGAACAACAAAAACATATCAGTCACCTTAAACACATCAGACATATAAGCTACAATACATTTTGCCTCATATCTAAACATGGCATGCATCATGAGTCACATGACACAGAACTCTGCACAATGCAAAGTCTAGTTGTGGCCAATTGTGAGAGACACAACGCTCAATGTATAGTAGGATACAAGCAACAGGCAAGGAAAACACTAGTATGAGAGACACAATGATGATCCACTGCCTGACAACAGGATAGCTGATTATGCATCCCAGCTCATTTTCCCACCCTGCCACCCAAACCCAGACCTGGACATGTTTAAATTGCTTACACCTTGTGCCACATGGGAAAAGTCCTGCCTGAACTGAAATCTGATGCCATCCTGGGACATGAATCAAGTGTAACATCACCTCACACTGGCATCACAGCTGTTGACACCCAAAGCCACATTGTGTGGCTGACCATCATTATTAGTTAGAAACAACAATCTAAGTATTTGGCGAATATGCACACACGCACTGCCCAGTGTGACTATGCATGAGCCCAAAATATTGCACATGTACATTGTGCACCTGTATCCAACACATGACAAATCGAAAGAGTACCATGGACAAAGGCCACTGAGGCTGACTCGTGCAGAAAACACATGTTGACACTCAGGATCCGTGCCAAAGTATTAAGAATGGCAGACACAGTGCACATGTGGTGCTACATGTAATGTACCAACAGGTGTCACAGACCCACCTCCAACATGATGATGTGCAAAGGAAGATGCATACTGAGACATTGCACCATAGGAGTACATGTGAAAAACAAATCTCAGCCAAAGCGCAGGGCAAATGTGGAGTACGGCTAAAAGTTTAAAGAAGCAGCTGCAGAAACTGGGACATTCTAATGCCAATGCATGGAGTGCCTGTATGACCACACCACTCAAACTATGGGAGTGTTACCATGCCTTGGAGCACTGCAGGGAGCATGTGACACACATGACAACAAACAGACATGTACCTACCCCCTGCTTGCTGCTGTCCCTCCTGCAACTGCCTATGGAGGTCTGGGAACACCACTTCCAGGACCCGGAGCATGTGGGGGGTGAGGTGGCGGGTGCCGCCATGCCGGCGTGGAGCTTCCAGATGCAGCTGGACTCTGGCGATGTGGCGGGTCCAGCACCGGATGTCCTGCCACCTCTTCTTGATGTTTCTGAGCCTCCTGCGAGGCCCCCCCTCACTCCTGACAGCCCTGGCGATGTCCAGCCAGATTTCACCCTTCTCATAGGTAGATACCTGTCACAAATGTAAAGTAAAAGAGCATCAGTACACCTGGTCCATGTCCAAAAGACACACATATGTGCACAAAATACTTGATGACAACAGGGCATCGTAGCCTCCACACATTTGCATCATTGTCCAGGAGTATGTGGCCTGTGAGCAAACACTGCTGCAGTACATGCCATTGAAAGGCTACAGATGACATGACGTGCGCTAAACACTCTTAGAGCATGGCACTCACAGAGCAATGTATGCTACATCTGGATGCACTGCAGCCCGTGACACGCTGTCACACACCCCACCACAAGAAATAACCCTCTTGACACAACACTGTACACCCTGGCATTCACTCCCAACAACATTGCATCTAAACACCATACATACACAGTGGCCATTATGTCACACACACAACAGGTGTACACTCCAAGGTATTGCACACATCACTCACCTGATCCCCTGGTCTCCCATACAGCTTGCTGTAGTTTGGCAGGAGGGCATCCAGCAGGGCCTTGTTCTCAGCATCAGTGAATGCAGGTGCCCTCTCCATGCTCAGCAAATCAGGGTCCAGAGGATTCAGAGACAGCAGCTGTGGTTACCACACCAATGTTGTGCAGGCAAGTGCCCTCCCACAGCCACATGCTGCCTTATATCTGCGCTGCAGAGGGTCTGTGAGTCCAAGGAGTAGTGTGTGATAGGCCACCATAGTTAGCATCCTATGTTCCATCCAATCACATCACACATAAGGCCATGACACACATATGCATGGTTTGAAAACTGAGCCTGAGCTGAACAACTACATTTGCAACATTGTATACTTTTGCCCAACTGAATTTCCTACAACACCTGTAGGAGGCTCAAAAAACTCTGTATCCATGACAACCTGGTTGCATTTTGATCAGTACACTGTTCCCCTAGATGTTGGCTATGTATTTATTCAAATTCCCACACAAGTACGGTGACATTGCCGTTGCGTATGCAACCCATCCAATGGTGTTACGAGGCGTACACACGCACGTACCATTGGGGTACGCTTGGCTCGCGTATGGCTGAAATGCAATAGGGTAACGAGGCCTACACACGCACGTACCATTGGGGTACGCTTGGCTCGCGTATGGCTGAAATGCAATAGGGTAACGAGACCTACACACGCACGTACCATTGGGGTACGCTTGGCTCGCGTATGGCTGAAATGCAATAGGGTAACGAGGCCTACACACGCACGTACCATTGGGGTACGCTTGGCTCGCGTATGGCTGAAATGCAGTAGGGTAACGAGGCCTACACACGCACGTACCATTGGGGTACGCTTGGCTCGCTTATGGCTGAAATGCAATAGGGTAACGAGGCGTACACACGCACGTACCATTGGGATACAGTGCGTCAGACATGCTCAAGTGTACGATTGTGTAGGCTGCGTCCCTGTCCTACCCCATGTCACCATTGGGAGAGTGAGTCCAGGAAATCACATAGCAGGGATGTAGTCTACACTCATGTCTAGGATGTGGATGCATACATCAGCATGGCATCCATACATCAGCATGCCCAAGGTGTGGCAGACATAGAAGAAGCACAGGGACTGTGACTTTGTGACTCATTTGATGTGTGAAGAGCTGGCTAGACATGTCATCAACCATATTTCACATGTGCATCACATGCATTCAACACTTCACAGCGGAGTAAAGTCTGCAACATATTGTCATGCACATCAACACTGGAATGCCACACCATTCAGTACAGGGAACTGGCACATGATGACAGCAACATGCCCACTGTCACAGAGGTCTAATAGCCGCTCAGCATGACCCTGTGTGACCACGTCATGTGTGTGCCATGTGCGACATTGTGCATGATGTTAGCATATGACATTTACAGGTCAGTATCATATTACTCACCTTTGAATATCCCCAAGAGTCATCCTGGATATGGCAATTACCGCTCAGCACTACACTTGTGTGTCGGTAGGCATGGCCTGCGGCTCAGCATGTGTTGTTGGCGTTGTGTGTGCCGTGTTGACGTTGTCTGAGTACTCAGACGTCACCTCTGCGTGCACACGTCAGTAACTTTATTTCACAACACAAGCGCTGGTCCTGTATGAGTGTAAGCGTAGTCATTTTTCAAGCAAAATCATAGTACGTTCACTTCAGACCATTTCACTTGGATTGTCTGACTCCGGACGGTGCCAGTATGGATGTCCATTTCTAAGCCTGTTAGGAATGCCAACGACTCATGTTGGTGACTGACCCTCACCGTTGGTGTCTCCACTGTTTTCACGTCAAGCACAACAACAAGAGCTGCTCCAACTGCTGGGAACACACCTATGAATCCAGGTGTGATTGGACCCACAAGCCGCTCAGACTCCAGCAGTTGGCCCTGCACCACTATAGCTCATGGTCTGGACGTAGGACGAGTTCCTGGGCGTGGGTGTTGAGACATCAGAGCCCCTGAATTACACATCAGTCCTCCAGGGCTGAGTCGTCACGTATCCCAAATGAGTCAAAGATATGTCATCGCACTTCCAAATCCCCACAATGCACGTGCAATGCTGCATGTGATCCGGGTGACACCGGCCATGCGGCTCTGTCAGATTAGCTGCCGTCGTAGCCTGCACCACGACCTCCGGGCCCTGCCCTGCATGTGAAGCAGGAGGAGTCAGTGCACTTCCTCATGTCCATGATGTCCCTCAACCCAACAACGGCCTCCGCGTCGGCTCCTGGCTCGGCGGACCCGTCTGGGGGCACGAGCGCGTCTGGTGAATTGCCCCTGACGCCATCACTCGCTTTGTCCCTGACGAAGGCGGCGCATACGTCCCGGAACCGCCGGGACAGACAGGATGTGAATGGTCACCCTGGTCCTCGCTGGTTCACCTCACAACCTCACTGGCAACAGTCCCCCAGGTGTCAGCCTTGGTGCCGTTCTTGGGTGGTGCTGTCCCCAATACCACACACTGTACGGCTCCAGCGTGGAGACTGTGCGGCTGAACACCGCTATTAATGCTGCATGGGGAGTAAAACTTCAATGAGCCTGCCACAGCTCATTACAATGGGTGTTAATGGGTATTTGTAGGGTCATGAAGACCCAGTGGCACGTGAGTGTCAGTCCCAAGACGACAGGACAGGTGGACTGGGGGATGCGAGTGGTCTGGACACCTAGCCTGACACTGGTGATGTCTCTACTCCAAACGTGTTTCTGGATGAGCGGGCAACGTACAGTGTAGTGTTTACGTGGGTGGCCGGAGCCTTGCCCCTTCATCTCCCCGTTGCCGCCGTGAGGACCAACCTCCTCACTTAGGTCCTTCAACTCCACTCACTCTCTGCTGTGCCTCTGCAGGCCTATCTTCAGGAATGTACTGTATCTATATTGGCCAGCATGTACAGGCATGCTGCATGTTTGGCTGTAGATAGGCACGTTGTCAGACGCCCACTCCCCTCCCCGGACTGACCATGTTCCCTGTCCTCCCACCCCACCCCAGAGAGCATGGGCATCCAGGCCCCCAAATCACAGACCACATTCCCGTTAGCTCCGCTGTAGAGGGCATCCAAGAGGTATGAGCACTACGGAAACATGTCTTCATCCTCCCTGAGTCTGGGAGTGGGCTCTTCCTACATCACATGCCTCTTTGTCTGGTACTCACACTCTCTGTGGGACATGGTTGTGTAACTGCTGGCAGAGTGTGCGTTGTAGGTACGGGCAATACTTGGCCACGCCCTTGTAGGATGCCAATCACCCACACTGTCTTTTTTCCAATGTGGCCTGGATAGCCCCGACTCACTGGGAAGATTGATGGCATCCAGGGAGGCATATTTGTCAAAAGCTTGTCATGTATTCAAAGTCGGGATCATGCGAATAACTACTGTACCTTACTGATATCTTGTTACAAAACGTAAGTAACTCGTCCATACAGTTCAGTACATGTGCTGTAGGAGCATCTATGTTGTGTCCTTGGCGTGATGACCTGGTTTGTAATGTACACACACCATGCCCGTGTGTTAATTACCCACTCATATGTGTGATGGCAGCACAGACCATTTGTCACAAATCTAAGATTTATGATGTATGATGATGGTCATGTAATAGTTAGGGAATGTAAACACCGCAACATTACTAAGTCAGAACTGTGCAAATGATGGCACATGTGGTGTGTGTGTGTGTATTGCTGTCAGCTGTCTGGATGTGCAGACAAGCTGCTACTCACATTCACATGATGTGTGTCACTGACATGATACATTGTCATGCCCACTAAGACCTTTCCATCAGATCATTTGTATGCATGTCATATCCATTCCACACACCACAGGTCTTTTACTTTTCACGGAGGAGTGGCTGGGAGCTGGCACATGTTACATTAGTGTGTATCCCACGCCACACTCCAAATTGTCTATATTATTTGAAGCAGTGTTGCTTGTGCCATGCACATTGTTATTGTCTTAGTCAGACCGTTGAAGACATTTTCTATAAATTGTGTATTGCAGGGCACCCCCTGGAAAGGCCGTTGCCTGACTTGGAAGCCATGAGGGAGCGCAATTGTATCCGTCGTTATCGCTTCAACAGACAGATGATCAAGGACCTGACGGACAGGCTGGAGGCTCACCTACAACCACGCCACAGGTATCCAACTGCGCTGACACCCAAGGTAAAGGTGATGGCAGCCCTCCATTTCTTTGCCACAGGTACGTTCCAATTCACCATAGCTGATGTGGGAGGGATGTCTCAGACTATGTTTAGCCGGGTATTGGGTGATGTATTGGCAGCTATGTTGCTGCACCTGGATGAATTCATTACATTCCCTACTCCAGAAGAGTTGACAGATGTCAAGGGGGAATTCTATGCCCTGGGCCGCATGCCACATGTAATTGGTGCAATTGATGGTACACATGTTACTCTAGTGCCACCACAGGCTCAGGAGCAAGCGTATCGCAACAGGAAACACTACCACTCGATAAATGCCCTGGTGGTGTGTCTTGCCAACATGATTATCTCACATGTTTGTGCACGTTTTCCAGGATCGTGCCACGATGCTTTCATCATGAGGCGTAGCAGGGTACCACAGATGATGCTGCAGCTGCACAACCACCGGGCATGTCTTGTTGGTGAGTATACCCTGTCAGCTATGTATGTCAGTATGTCACAACTTCATGATCTGCATCATATTACACACTCATTTCCATGATGTCAATTTGCAGGAGACGCTGGATATCCAAACATGCCGTGGTTAATGACTCCACTACGCAACCCCAGGACAGCTGCAGACAAGCGGTACAACAATGCTCATGGGAAGACCAGGCGGGTGATCGAGCGAACTTTTGGACTCCTGAAGAGCCGGTTCAGGTGCCTGGACAAGACAGGCGGAGACCTCCAATACAGCCCACGCAAGGTGTGTGACATCTTCACCGTGTGCTGCATGCTACACAAAATGGCAGTGGAGAAGGCCGTGCCACTCTACCTTGATCCTGATGAGCTGGAACATCCGCCCGTTGAGGATGAAGGCCTTGCCCAGGATGCCAGCGACGAGGAGGGTGAAGATGATATCCGGAGTCACCTCATCCGCAACTTCTTTTCATGATGGTGAGTCATAGTAGCTGTAATCTGAAACATCTACAATAGAGTTGCATGGGTAGCATACTGTGTATGCAACAGACTGTATGCAAGCTCACTTGGATGTTTGTTGTGCAGTGTCACACAGGTGCAGATGTAATACAACACACATGCGTGCTATGTGTGCATTTTGAATGTACAGGTGTACTACAACATCTGGATAATAAACAGGACATTGTCAAAATGACATTATACAGAACTTGACCCCTTGTGTGCCACTCTCATCCACAGCTCGCCCTGCCTGTTGTCCGTTGGGGTCATCGTGGTCATCCTGCTATTGCTCATCATGATTGCAACGTCTGCCAAATCAACGGAGCATGCATGGACATGTGGAGAAGTCAATTTGGGTAAGGACTCATATGAGGCTGTTTAGGGTTGGTATGTTTTGAAACGTGTGGTACATGTTCATGTGCATGTAGTGAGACCATGGATACATGCAACTACAAAATGGTACTTATTACATGTATGCCCACTCCCATGACAGGATAGTCACCCCATCTGACTGTCATCTGTTGTAGTTAGAGACTCTGGTGAAATCATCTATGTGTGTAGACATTGACACTGCTACATTGCATATACCATGGCTTTACATTGTGTCAGAGGTCACAACCTCAGACTCTGTGGGGGATTGCAGCCTCACTGTGTGCATTAGAATGTGACTGGATCCTCTCCTCCAGCTTGTGGGCCAGTTCCGTTTGATTACCATCAAACCATGTGGTGTAGGAGTGGCACAGTCTATGTTCCACATGTTCAGATAACTGTCCTGTCATTCTGTTTACATGGATGCATTGCCCCTTGTTGCAGTCAATCATGTCACTGTCATGTCGTTACCACAGTGCAGCTCAAAAATACAGCTACACCAGCCTTCACAGTGAGTAGCAGTTCTGTTTTGATTCACATGATGCCATTAATGTTTAGTATGGGAAATGACAATGTTTGGGTGATGCATATGTGATTCATTGTGTAGCACCAGTGGAGTGCGGTCATTCCCATGAATCTCTAGTCCCGTGCAGCATTACTGGGCAATGCTAGGGTCTCATTATGTAGCTTGGATCAACATCACTTGCACTTTAAATCTTTTAAACCTGCATATCATGTTTAGCATAGTAATGCACACTTGACAGATCAAAAGACTGGCTACTGAGTGCCTTCATTGCATGTAGATCATTAGCTTCGTCATCATATGTGATACTTACAGCTGTTGGGGGTCAAGTCAAGTTGGGGTACATGGCCCTTATGGGTACCCATAATCACATGCAGACATTACAGTTAGCGTAAGTAGCATTGCCATATGTTTCCATGAGTTTGTAAGGTCAACCTCATCTGAGCCAGTGAATGATTTGTAACAACATAGATCTCATTGCATGGTAGCTCACTTGAGAGCGTAACACATGACTCGGATGGATGACAGACTGTCCTAGGTTTTATGTGTCTGTGTCATAGCATCGGATCTCATGTGATACCATGATTACTCATCTAAAATTGTCTACAGTCAGTAAACTTCACAGGTGTGACTGGTACAGTGTAGCTAATGATGTTTTTGTAGTGTCAGTGACATGAGAATGTACTCCTAATGGTTATTTACCTCTGTTTCAGGTCTCCCTCCCAGCAGTTCCCATCCTCTCCTTCCCTCGCCTGATCACCCTTTTGTGTCTGTCGTTTGTACTCAGACCAAGGGGCTATTTGGAGGTGGAACCCTTTGAGCATCACACCACTCTGATGAAGTAAGGTATGGCCAGTCCTTGACAGGCTTGTAGCCAATAGTACTGCTGCATTACAGGTGACATCATTAATAGTGTTATTTGGAGTTCTTGCCAATGCTCATGTATGTTTGATAATGCTCTATGGGCTCACAATGTAAATAATCATGTTTTGCATGACGTCTGACTTCTACAGATAAATGTGCCGCCTTGATGTCAACGCACATGTCCTTCTAATGTGCATGTATACTATTTAGCATGAAGTTAGCTTATGCTTGTTATGTGTTTACCTGTAAAGTGACCACACGCATGGTGTGGGGGAGGCTAGAATACTATGTTGTGTGTGAGGTAGATGGCTTTGTAGTTGCTGTTTGGCTTTGAACACACTAGCTGTAGTGTACACCTGCTGACGCTGTGTGTCTTGTGCCCCACTTGTCCGTAAGGGCCCTGATCCAGTGGCTGTGATCTTTGGTGATTACTGTGCCATTTTATTTGCTATGACCCTGAGTGATTGAGTGAGGCTGACACTCCTGCCTTCACATACACATGTCACTTTGTGGCTTGCAAATGCCCTTGTGGTATGTGCTTGTTTTGCAAGTTGTCACACCCCTCCTGCCAGCATGTCTTCACTCATTGCTGCTGCTGCATATACAGCCACCATGCCGCGCACATTATCCAGGGACACAGAGACCTACAGGATGACCCTCCTTCCATCCATTTATAGAGCATGCTCCTGCCACCCTACACACAGACTACCCCAGACATTCACCCTCCTGCTATCACAATGCTTCTAACTCAGCCATTGCAGCTGCTATGCCTGTGTGTGCAACACATACTGGCACGACTATTGCAGATTCACATTACATTGAGTCTATGTACCACCAGGTCACGTGCCGTGTACAGCACACACACACCTTCCATAGGCACAATATTGTACAGTGTTACCTTGTCAACGCCACAGGAGCAAAAACATAGCTGTCACTGTCAGTCAAGTAGCCACAGGGGAGACAAACCATGACCACGTCTCTTGGGTGTGGTGTGATTTCCGCATTCTGGTGTAGGTATTTGTCAGATGTGGGTAGTTGTTCTGTATGCGTTGCTAACATTACAGTAGTATAGTACTTGTAGCTACATAGGGGTAGGTCACCTATTCAGGTGTGCTTGTGTAGAGTGCTACAGCCCATTGCCCACAGACTGTCCTGCCAACCTTGTCCTGTTCGCCATTCATCACATCCACAGTACTGCATCATGCAGACGATAGTTCACATACCTGAGGACACAGTTGTAGGTACTCCCTACGTGGGCAACTACTTTTGTCACACTGATCTGTACACCTCAAAGTGACTCTCCTGGGCCTGCCTGTGATAGCAGTTTTGGGCTCCAAACCCCCCTCCAGCATTTACTATCCCACACAGGTGTGTCTTTCCATCCATGTATCTAGTTGTTAGGATTTTTCCCCCAATGTGTGTCCACACTCAGATTCTGATCCAAGTGTGTGGTTGGCTGCTGTTTGTCGGATACCCTTGCATTTCATACATTTGCACACACATATCAATTTATGATGTGGTTCAAAGATAACTCACCACATGCGTATGAGGATTAGTATATTTATTGGGAGATCTTGTGCAGGGAACGTGAATAAGTGCTGTACAGAAAGGGGTGGAATCCAAAGTTCACTGCCGGAGATGAGATGCCTTACAGTTTCAGCCAACAGAGTCCAGGCCACAGTGCTTGGCATCATTGGGCAGACTGTGACTAGCATGTCCATGTGGGAGAGTCTCATAGGGGATGCTGTTGCACCCAGGGGCAATATGCCAGGTCCAGTGTCCTGGGAGATGTGCATGGCCCACTGCCCCTCAACGTCTTAGCCGTGGACGACCCACCTTCCTTGGGGGACCCTCAGGTGCAGGCCTGGACGATGCATGGGATGCTACGTCAGAGAGTACCTCCTCCTCCTCCTCCCTCCCTGTGGCTAGTGTCACACTTTGCCGTGATGTTGCTGGCCTTGTGACACAGGGAGGGTGCTGCATGTTGGCAGCTATCTGACGTAGCGATTGGCTCATTTCCCGATGCACCGTCAAGAGCTGAGCCAGACTTGCCTCCATCCGTCCATAATGTAGGTCTTGCCTGGCTATTTGCTCTGCCTGCTATTCTTTCACCTGGTTGAGGGCCTCCGCAAGCTGGCCTATCTCCCTGGTGTCCCGCCGGTATGCCTCCAGGATGTTAGCGAGTTCAGGCATACCGGGTGCTGCAGCTGACTGGCCAGAATCTCGCCTCTGCCTTCTGCCACTCCCACCACCCTGACCCACACGAACACTGCCTGCGCTTGTGGGCACATCCAATCAACGGGCCCCCGAGTGCTGCCAGGGTGGAAGTCGTCTGCAACCTCAGGGGCGCCCGACAAAGGGTGTCCCTCATTTTCAGACTGGCTCTCTTGTGGATCATGGGCAGGGCTGTGACCTGTCTGCTGGGATGTGGTGGGAATGGGTCCGGTGGTTGGCTGAGATGTAGCTGGTACAGTTGCTGCAGGCGTTTGGGATCCAGAGGAGCCAGGTTGGTTGGGGTCATCCACAGTGCGTTGAGTGGCGTCGCTCTCGGTGGGGTCTGGGTCCTGCTGAGCCTGGGACTGGGATCCTTCTCCCCCCTGGTTGGGGGGGGGCACACGTTCCCCTGTGTGTGGGAGAGACAGACACTGTTAAGGCACTATCAAGTGACATCTTGTTTAGTTATCCATTATGAGCATCACAGTTCCACAAGCTTTCCATTGTTGACATTGTTCTGTTGTGTATGTAGTGGTAGTAATTTGACATGTACTCTGGGGTATTTTCATTATTCCATTCTCTTGACAATGACTGACACAGCCATTGCTGTGTCTTGTATTGGCAGCACAACACATGTAAGGCATTGGTTATGTTCAGGCAACATCCAGGATACGGTGTAAATCCTTATGTCTGCGTCAAGCATGCACAGAGTTTAGATACAGCATGTTGATGTAAGAGACAGAGCATCATTAATTTGCATGACATCTACTACTTTGGATGTCTTTTGCTGTACCGTGATGGCCAAACAATGCCAACACCCCTGGACCTGTACACACACTTATAGATCATGGATTTTGAACTTGGCACTTCTGTAAGACGCATTACCTTGTCAATACCCATGTCCATGTTGGTACTTCAGTGCATCCACAACGTTAATGAGATGGGGCACATGCATTGTTTGAGCGGCACAATGGACTTGAGCATCTGAAATGTGCATGTATGAGTAGTATGAGTTATCATATGAGTGAGTGTTTTGTTATGGTACATGACAATTGGGACAGTGTTGCACTCCAAAGCCTGTCCCCAGGGGATGAGTTTCTGTAAGGCGGGTGTAGGATAGGCCATGGTAGTAGTTTGTGTGTGATTTGCAAGCGTCCATCGTTCATGATTTGGCTGCCCCCTGATGTTGCATGCTGGCATATTAGTGGTTTTGTCTTCATGCACAGGGTGTGTGACCTTGTCCTGGTGTTTGTGTTTGCTGTGATCACAGGAGGGACTTGTGCTGCCTACACCTGTGGCCATTGTGTAATACAGAGGTTTCCGATATGTGTGTCCTGACACAGTACAGTGTTGGCTGGAAATGGTGTGTGTGTTGCAGGCACTTAGTGGATGACTGCTGGTAATTAGGAGACATCCCTACACATTCTGCTCTATGGTGTTTGTAAGGCCTGTGCAGTGCTTGGGTGCAACTGTGTGTGTGCCCAGGGAGATGCGGTGAGGTGACAGTGGGAGGGAGGGCGACAGAGGGAGAGGGCGACAGAGGGAGAGGGCGACAGTGGGAGAGTGTGACAGTGGGAGGGAGGGCGACCGTGGGAGAGAGTGACAGTGGGAGGGAGGGCAACAGAGGGAGAGTGTGACAGTGGGAGGGAGGGCAACAGAGGGAGAGGGCAACAGAGGGAGAGGGTGACAGAGGGAGAGGGCAACAGTGGGAGAGGGCAACAGTGGGAGAGTGTGACAGAGGGAGAGGGCGACAGAGGGAGAGGGCGACAGTGGGAGGGAGGGCAACAGTGGGAGAGTGTGACAGAGGGAGAGGGCGACAGAGGGAGAGGGCAACAGTGGGAGAGGGCGACAGAGGGAGAGGGCAACAGTGGGAGAGGGCGACAGAGGGAGAGGGCGACAGTGGGAGAGGGCGACAGAGGGAGAGGGCAACAGTGGGAGAGGGTGACAGAGGGAGAGGGCAACAGTGGGAGAGGGCGACAGTGGGAGAGTGTGACAGAGGGAGAGGGCGACAGAGGGAGAGGGCGACAGAGGGAGAGGGCGACAGTGGGAGAGTGTGACAGTGGGAGGGAGGGCGACCGTGGGAGAGTGTGACAGTGGGAGGGAGGGCAACAGAGGGAGAGGGCAACAGAGGGAGAGGGTGACAGAGGGAGAGGGCGACAGAGGGAGAGGGCGACAGAGGGAGAGGGCGACAGTGGGAGAGGGCGACAGAGGGAGAGGGCAACAGTGGGAGAGGGCAACAGAGGGAAAGGGCAACAGTGGGAGAGGGCGACAGAGGGAGAGGGCCACAGTGGGAGAGGGCGACAGAGGGAGAGGGCAACAGTGGGAGAAGGCGACAGAGGGAGAGGGCAACAGTGGGAGAGGGCGACAGAGGGAGAGGGCGACAGTGGGAGAGGGCGACAGAGGGAGAGGGCAACAGTGGGAAAGGGCGACAGAGGGAGAGGGCAACAGTGGGAGAGGGCGACAGAGGGAGAGGGCAACAGAGGGAGAGAGCAACAGAGGGAGAGGGCGACAGAGGGAGAGGGTGACAGTGGGAGGGAGGGCGACAGTGGGAGAGTGTGACAGTGGGAGGGAGGCCGACAGTGGGAGAGTGTGACAGTGGGAGGGAGGGCGACAGTGGGAGAGTGTGACAGTGGGAGGGAGGGTGACAGTGGGAGAGGGCGACAGAGGGAGAGGGCGACAGAGGGAGAGGGTGACAGAGGGAGAGGGCGACAGTGGGAGAGGGCGACAGTGGGAGGGGGAGACAGGGTTGGAGGCAGGTTGTTTGTGCTTGTTGACTTCCTACACTGCCTTACTGTGTCACAAAATATTGTATCTCTGGAAGGTGTGTCCACAACATGATATTGTTTACGAGCTGTGGTCTACTTTCTTGTGTGATATTTCCCTATCCCTGTACATTGGGCATGGTGCCTGGGTGAGGCCCTGGGGCATATGGGATGAGAGCAGCCTCCTACCCTCCACCTTCCACCCTTTGTGGGTCCCACTTGCAACAAACCACTTTTAGTTGTGTCCTGCTAGGACTCATGGCCACCCACCCCATGCTGCTGGGCACTGTTGTAAGTCCACCCATGTAACATGTATTTTTTGTACACTCACCAGACTCAACGGCTCCTTCTATTCCATGTACTCCCACCGGTGGCAGCAGGGCCATGACTTTCTCCTCCCAGGGCTGGTATACAGGAGGTCTGCGGGGACCACCACCTCCAGTGTGGTGTGCAGAGGCGTAGTCCTGGTCCATTTTCTTCTTGACCATCCTCCGCAGATCATACCACCTGGCCTGGCATTCCCCCTTGGTGTGCCGGATGGGTGCAACAGCATTGACCCGGTCTACGATCCTCTCCCACAGGCGTGTTTTTTCTGCCATGCTGGTCTGTCTGAACAATGCGCCAAACAGCTGTGGCTCGACTCTGATGACTTCATCTGTAAGTATCTCCATCTCCGGGTTAGTGAACTTTGGATTCTTGGGTGTGGTCATGGTGTGGGGTGTATGTGATTGAGGGGGTGATGGTGTGTATGGATGAGGGTGTGTGGTTGTGATTGTGAAGGGGGTGGTGTGGGTGTAGATGTGATAGGGTGTATGTGTGAAGGTATGTGGCAGCAATAGTTGGTGTGCTCTCTGTTTCTTTGCAAGAATGGGTATGTTGCAAAGGATGATGGGTTGTATGTGTGGAGCCTTTTATTGGTCAAATAGTGGGTGTGGCTTAATTTGAATTGGTTGTGTGTGTGTTATATGGGGTGGGTGTTAGTGTTGACCTCTGTTTGGCTGTGACCAGGACATTGATTCTGTATGGTCTGTACACAGGAGACATGTTCAGTGTTGTTGTGCCACTTGTTTGCAAAGGGGGTGTGCGTGTCGTACTTGTGCGTGCGATTGACTGGTACGGGCCGTTGGCGGGTAGGGGTGTTCGCGTAGGCTTGTTGGGGGGGTGCGTGTTGTACTTGTGCGTGCGATTGACTGGTACGGGCCGTTGGCGGGTGGGGGTGTTCGCGTAGGGGGGTGTGTGTGTCGTACTTGTGCGGGCGATTGACTGGTATGGGCCGTTGGCGGGTGGGGGTGTTCACGTAGGCTTGTTGGGGGGGTGTGCGTGTCATACTTGTGCGTGCGATTGACTGGTACGGGCCGTTGGCGGGTGGAGGTGTTCGCGTAGGCTTGTTGGGGGAGGTGCGTGTCATACTTGTGCGTGCGATTGACTGGTATGGGCCGTTGGCGGGTGGGGGTGTTCGCGTAGGGGGGTGTGCGTGTCATACTTGTGCGTGCGATTGACTGGTACGGGCCGTTGGTGGGTGGGGGTGTTCGCGTAGGCTTGTTGGGGGGGTGTGCGTGTCATACTTGTGCGTGCGATTGACTGGTACGGGCCGTTGGCGGGTGGGGGTGTTCGCGTAGGCTTGTTGGGGGGTGTGCGTGTCATACTTGTGTGTGCGATTGACTGGTACGGGCCGTTGGCGGGTGGGGGTGTTCACGTGGGGGGGTGTGCGTGTCATACTTGTGCGTGCGATTGACTGGTACGGGCCGTTGGCGGGTGGGGGTGTTCGCGTAGGCTTGTTGGGGGGGTGTGCGTGTCGTACTTGTGCGTGCGATTGACTGGTACGGGCCGTTGGCGGGTGGGGGTGTTCGCGTAGGCTTGTTGGGGGGTGTGCGTGTCGTACTTGTGTGTGCGATTGACTGGTACGGGCTGTTGACGGGTGGGGGTGTTCGCCTAGGCGGGTGTGCGTGTCGTACTTGTGCGTGCGATTGACTGGTACGGGCCGTTGGCGGGTGGGGGTGTTCACGTGGGGGGAATGTGCGTGTCGTACTTGGGCATGCGATTGACTGGTACGGGCCGTTGGCGGGTGGGGGTGTTCGCGTAGGGGGGTGTGCGTGAGCGAGGGGTACGTGTGTGGTATGTGTTGACGCTGCTAGATGCGAGCCGCATATAGCCGTATGAATCATTATTCAAGTGCAATAACTTTGTTCCGTATGATTCGCTGTCAGGCTTCTCGTACAGGATCGTACTTGTGTGTTTGTACGGGCTGGTTACGAATCGTACGGTAGGATTCCCGATGCATGTTCGTACGGATCATCAACTGTGATTCGGACAGTTCATTGATAATCGTACGGAAATAGACGGGAACGGATCGGAATTCGCAGGTCGGGCGTAAAGTTCCCATTCGTACGGATTCGGATACGGATGCGAGTCGTACGGCGGAATATTTTACCGGATCGGAATCGAGGCCCAAATGTGTTAGACATGCTTTTTAAGAAACAAACCCCCTTTTTTGGGTGTTTGTCTACCGTTCTCATGACATGGTGAAGGAAGGCTCCAATCACGAGAACGGCAGTACTTTTGGAGGCATTCTTGCTCGTTAGTTCGTTGCAGTGATGATGCGGAAGCTTTGGCCCTACGACTGCCAAATTCTATATGACCCTAATACATGAATTGTTGCAAAAAGTCAACTTGAATTTAATACACTGGATTTAGACAATTTAGTCCGTGCTCTCGACTTCTGATAAGAAGCATTTGTTGTCTCTCAGTTTAACCCCTTCACTGCCCCCGAACTATTTAGATGTCCATCCTCATTTCCATAAGAACGCATCAATAAACTGTGTCTAAATGAGTTAAACCAAGTCCTTCAACACGTAAGTACTGAAGTGAAGGGAAGACAACAGCATTCCCTACACAGCACCCGTTCAGCAGAGGCAAGTCAGATGGTTGTGTGACACTGTTACCTTTTATATGTGTGGATCGCTGTTTATTATTTAGAATGCACGAGTGGCAAATGATTCCTTTTCATAGCCTCAGCAGGGATGAAAACAAATATCTAACATCCTGTCCGCAATGTGTGTGTTACGTGCAGTTATCTGTGCTCTTTGCTGGGGCCTGCACGCTTCACTCTGCATAGATGATGTTTGTTCCACCAAAAACAGGCGTGTTTAGCAACCACTCATGCACCATCATTTAGATTTGGACCCCACTCTATCGGTCCTCTGTAACCTCCTCACATGTACTGCCAGCTCACGACACAAGACCCCAGCCTGATTGTCAAAGGGGCATCCGGGATTCTCCACTGAGCATTAGGCCTTACATTCTCTTTTTCGGAGCACAGGTGACAATGGGCACTGAAACATTCTGGCCACAACTTTCAACTCCCAAGAGAACATGTTCTAGTGGCAGGGTGCTGTCAAGTACCATCTCATTGCCTTACCTCTTTCACTACAACTGTGGTTTAAAAATGTCGATCACTGCACTTTATTGCAGGGTGTCCCATTCCAAATAGGTACTCTTTGCAAAGCCTGTCAAATTGTTCAGTCTCAACATCCTGGTAACTCTGCAGTCTCCAAGGCGGCACTGGAGCACACAACATCAACAGAATTTCATTTGGATGAGTATCCTCTTGACTCACCGGTACAATTGCCTTTAGTACCCCAAATCACTTGCATTGGATTGATTTTAAGCCTGCTTCCTTCAAAGCCTTAGCCTGCAGTGCTGCTAATAACTACTTAACGGTGTTAATTCAATGTTTAACTACTCTGAGATGTATTGACCCTGGTAAGGGGGTATAAGGAATAATATTATTGACATCGTACCGTGTGTGGATGCAGCATTTTATAAATAAACACATAAATATATAAATGAAAAATCAACATCTGTAACAGTATGTACTCTGTAATTATTGTTGCTTACTTGACAGAAAAATGCTTTGTATTTACCGATGAACCTGTATGAAACATTAAAGAATGTATTTGAATGCATGCTTTGTGTAGATTAGTCAGGAGCAAAAGGCTCTCAATACTTGTCAGACTTACTCATCCCCTACTGCGTGTGATTTTTGAACGGTCCTTCAAAAGAAAAATGCAAAATTATTTAAAAGGAAGTTTTATCAATCCAATTTATGTACACACCAAATCAAATAGGAATCAGTCATGATTTTACACACTTGAAGAAACATGTAGGGGATATTGTCCAGAACCAACTCACAAACCACCCCAGGAGAGATCACAAACAAACAAATATTTCTAGTTACTGCTGATCTCCATTGTGTGCTGTAGGAGGTAGAGAGCATAGCCAAACAACACCCTCTGTACCCAGACACTGCTAGACATTGAGCTAAGACAAAATGTCCTGTGGGCTGTGGAGAGCAAAGGACTTGGCATATGCATGCTCATGAGTCATGGCTGACGGCCATGCCATGTGCCTATGGAGGACGGGGGTGATAGGGAATAAGGTATGACACAGAACACATCCTGTGCCCACAGGTGAGTGATCATAGCCACAGCCCACTGGCTTCTGCTCTGGGTGTTTAAAGGCCTCGGCCAAGGGTGTGGCTTTAGGTCATGTCCTACATTAAAAGCCTTGTAGACACTTCAAAAGAAAACTGAAAAACAATGTAAGTGAAGGTATGCTTTTCCATTTAGGTCAGTAAAAGGCAAACTCAGAAAAAGTGGATTATTAAATGGGATGGATTATAGGTCCCCACAAGTAAGACTGGCACTTTTTTTGATAGGTCCAGTAAAGGTTTCAGTAATATAAAACTGAGCTTAACCCCTGGTAGGCATGGCACAGAATAGACAGGTACAACTTAAGAAAATGTGTAAAGCATTTCGAAGTATGAAAACAGTTTAATAAACAAAATGACATCACAACAATAAAAATCCCAAAATGGCATTCGGGGATATGAAGTTTCAAAATTTTAAACAAAAAACAGAGCCAAAAAGTATTAAGCAGCGACCATGGTCATCTGGTCGTGTTGAACTGTATCTAGGTGAAAGTTAAGGCTGACCACGATGGAGCGTGGGCCAGCTACAGAGACAAGGTTTGTCCCAGTTGGAAGTTTAACCTTATGACTTGGTGTCTGAAAAAAAATTCTCAGTAGGTCAAGGCATGCTATTGTTGAGATGAATTCCACAATGCCGGATAGTCATTGAACGAAGTCCCAGGGAAGCTGTTGACTTTTAGTGGGAAAGATTTGAGTAGAAGAAATACAAAACTCACAACCAAGGATTGTCCCTCTGCTGCTGGATGTTGTTGGCTCCTTTGCCCGGTAAATATTTCTACCCTTGGTATTATTTATTTATTTATTTATTTATTTATGAGACTTATAAAAGCGCAAACAAATGCCCAAGGGCGTCTCGGCACTGTGGACGTGGCAGAAAAGAGGGGAAGAAAGTTATTGATTAAACAGCAATGTCTTTATTTTTCTCCTGAAGATGGTTAAGGTAGGGCATGATCTGATGTCAATGTCTAAGGAGTTCCAGAGTTTGGCGGTTGACACAATGAATCGGCGATCGCCCCAGGAGGTTGTTTTAGTTCGTGGCACTGCCATTAGGAGAGCGTTCGTAGAACGCAAAGATCTGTTGGGAGCATAGAATGCAAGGGAGTTGAGGAGAAAGCGGGGTCCTTGTTTGCGAGAGGTTTATAAGCAATACAAATGGCTTTGAACTTTATTTGGTTTTTGACCGTGAGCCAATGATAGCCTTTGATGACTTGGGCAATGGATTTGAACTTTGGGGTGCCCGAAAGCATTCTTGCTGCTGCATTCTGCACAGACTGCAAGTTATTGATGATTTTATGCTGGGCGTTGGCCAGGAGTCCATTGCAGTAATCCAAGGATGACATGACGAAAGCAGTAACCAATGTTTTGCCTGAATTAGGGGGAAGAAAAGGGAGAATCTTTTTGATGGATTTAAGTTTAAAGAAGGATGTTGACACAATGGAATTTGCGTGAGCAGCAAATGTTAACTTATCGTCTAGGAGAACTCCCAGATTTTTGACCTTTGTAACTGGGTGGGGCGGGGGACCTAGTTCACCGAGCCACCAGGATCCCGGCCAGGCAGGGCTGAGCTTGCCGAATGTCATTACTTCCGTTTTATCGGAATTAAGCTTGAGGCAGTTTGTGGCCATCCAGTTGCTGATGGCCAGCATGCCATGTTGGAAGTTAGCCGCTATTTTCTCTCCATTCTCTTTTATGGCCAGAACCAGTTGGGTGTCATCAGCGTATTAAGTTAGGCTCATCCCCCAGTTCTTGATGACTCTTGCCAGGTCTACCACATAGACATTAAATAGCGTGGGATTGAGGGATGAGCCTTGAGGGAATCCACAGGCAATGTCATCTGGGCAGAGCTGAAATTGCCCAGTTGAACCGTCTGGGTATGATTGGAGAGAAAGGAAGCGAGAAGATCTTTGGCTTCAGCCTGGATGCCTATAGCCTTAACACAGTGGATCAGAGTGTTATGATCGACCGTGTCAAAGGCAGCGGTCAGATCTAGCAGGATGAGCACTGCCGCTCCTCCTTGATCGAGAATGGTTCTTATCTCATCGGTGGCTTTGATGAGTGCCGTCTCGGTGCTGTGATATTTACGAAAGCCAAACTGGGTGTCATACAGTAGGAGATGGTCTTCGATATACTGGGAGATTTGAGTATTCATCAATTTTTCTACTAGTTTGTATTATTGTGAAATACTATTCACTTTCTGAAGCTTGGATTTCTCTAGTGGGGCAAGGCTGAAAGTTGTAGACAAGCAGGGCTCAACAAGCCTGGAGGCCATCTCTGCGACAACCCGCTGAAATGGATTTGCTGCTGTGGAAAAGCTCGGAGCACACAAATAGTAACAAAGAATAATAAAGTGAAAATACTACATGAGAAAAATCCCAAAGCAATTTAGATAAATGTATTAACTTAAAAATAAAAAAAGATACTAAAACAAACAAAATCAAATCACTAGAGCCGAAGATATTATAGGTTTTATCTAAAATAGTACCAAGAAGAAGTTGCCATTTTTAATTATCTGGTTTTGCTAGACCAGGGTAAAGTCAGAAGTTCAGACTAACCTCGATGAAGTGTGGGTCAGATATAGGGATACAGGACCGCAGAAGAGTTACCTTCCCAAGTCCAGCAGAAAGAGTTTTGTTCGCATTGGAGATGGGCTTGCTGAAAAGGCTTTTGTTGAGACGAGCAGTTTGAGCAACACGGACGGTTGTTGCTTTAGCACGAAGAGCTGGATATGTTGTGGAGCTTCACATTAGTTAATAGTTGGGGACATTTGCTGTCGGTGTGAAGCGCAGGTCTCGCGTAGCTATTAATCACAGGCTGTCACTGTCAGCGCAAGAAGCAGGTCCCGATGGAGCTTCTCATTGGCAATAATCATGGGTGGTTGATTCTCTGCGCGAAGAGGTAACTTCACTGTCGGGAGGAGCCCAAACTTCAGTATTTTCACCTTTTCTTCAAGAGGAGCTCCCACTTATGCCAGCCATAAGCCCAGGACTAGGGGGCACCACTTGGGGATCAGGACTAATACTACAGGCCAGCAGCAGAGGGCTCAGGCAGGCCCAGGCAGGTTTCAGGATGTGCTGGTCTGCCCTCTGCAGTTGCAGGGAGGCCTCTGGAAGCTTATTATGACCCGGTACCTGACACAGGAGGTCAGCTAACTGACCCTTGGAGTTATTCCAGGTAGCCTGGGATCAAGGCAAGCAGGTCCAATCTTTTTTTATCAAACAGCAAGGCAGAATTTCCAGCAACAGGGCAGTCCTTCTGGCAGCAGAGCAGTATGTGACTGTCACCGTTCATCCCCAGTACCAGCCATTGTGTGGGAAGCTAGATCTGACCAGTTCCATGTCCTTCCTGGTTTGACTTCCAAATGTCTAGGGTGACAAAAACAAGAGCAGGCCTGGTGTCAGACTCCTTTGTGTGTACTGTAGGCAAAGCCCTTGGAAGCATGAGTTGTTATGTTATGTTATGTTAATAACTATTATTAAAGCGCAACGTACACCCATGGGTTTCTTGGCGCTATTTGTCAAAGACACTGAACACAATTCTACGCGTAAGCCTGTTGGTAAAGCCACGTTTTCAAAGACTTTCGGAATGCCAGTAGATCGTCTGTCTGATAGAAAGTGGAAGAGCGTTCCAAAAAGAGGCAGCCAGGTGGTAAAAACAGCTGCCACCCTGGCATTTCCTCTTAAATGAAGAGACATTTGCAAAGCTTAAATGTGTTGAGCGTAAGTTGCGCTGAGGTTTATAGTTAGTAATGGATTTCCTAATAAATGTCGGGCCAGTGTCACGGAGTGCCCTAAAGGTGATACAGCCTGCCTTAAAAGCAATTCGCTGAGCCACCGGCAGCCAGTGGAGTTTTTCCAACCCAGCCCTGATTGATTGCCACTTGGGTTGTTTCCAGATGAGCCTTGCCGCCTAGTTTTGGACCAACTGGAGGCGTTTTAATAGACCAGTTGGGAGGCCCAAGTAAATACTGTTAGAAAAATCCAGACGGGAAAGGACAAGGGCAATCACTACTTAAATGAGTGCAGAGTGTGTTAAAAAGTGGGCGATTTTCCTAATCTTTCTGAGTTGGAAAAAACTAGAAGAAACCACCATTCCTACCTGTCCTTTAAGAGATAGGTCCTCGTTAAGTATGATCCCTAAGCTTTTAACCGAATAGGTCTTTATGGGAGGGATTCCCATATCGGTTGGCCAAAAATGTCGACCCCAGCTCAGTTCACTTTTCCCAGGCAAGATCAATTCTGTCTTGCCCGGGTTAAGTTTGAGATGATTTAGGGTCATCCATCTCTGTATGTGTGACATTACGGCCGAGCATTCGGCTGCTGAATCTGGGGTGTTCAGGGGAATAATTAACTGAAGATCGTCAAATTCATTGACATGGCGTTGCTTCTGGCCAAGCGGCGTGTTGCTTGCCGTTGGAGTAGGGGCAGAGCGCCCAAGTTCAAGGACTGGCTGACTGACTTAACATACTGCCAGGACCAACATACCACCTTTGCTGAACTGCTGCCTCTTTCGTGCCGACCCAGGGACGTTTGGGATCCACTGGTACACTACTTGCTTAAGCGCTCAAACGACGATGTGCAGTCGGATGACGAGCCTGCCACTCCCCAGCGCCACTGACATTCTTCCCATGCATGTCCTGTGATCTCGGGACGGCTTCGCAGACTCCCCTCATTGGACATAGGTCACTGCCCCGTAGATTCCCTGTAGAGTGAGCTGCCCTGCCTGGGCGGGAGTGCCCTCTCTCCCCTGTCCGTGCCTACACGTCCCCATCGCCACCACGCCGCGGGATCGCCTCCTCTGGCGAGCTGTGTCCTTCGTGCCCCATGGCTTCTAAAACTGACACCCCACGAACACCAATGGCCCTTGAGAATGAGCACTGGACACATCACTACCCACACCGCGCCTCCTGTTGAGACCACCAAAATACACCATTGACACACATTTCCACTACGCAGTCATGCACCACCTCTTAGTTGTAACCTAGTTGGGGAGTTTCTTGGTTCCTGTTAAGCAATCTACAAAACAGCAGTGAGAGCCTTCTCTCGCTCAAAAAAGCCTGTTCGACTGCTGCTCATCCTAGCTTGGCCTACGTCGTCGGACGCAGAGGTTATGATGTTTCAAATTTTAATATGCCGTCGGGCCCCCGGGATGCCGACAAACAGGCTGTGTATTGCATTTCCTCTTTCGCTGCCGGCCTCCGGGTTGTAGGCGATCCAAGCTGTGTATTTTACTATGCCTTTTTTTCTCAATAAAGCAGATTTGAAAACTAAAAAAAAAAAAAAAAAAAAAAAAAAACTGAAGATCGTCAGCATAATTGTAGAGGGTGATTTTATAGTTTTTTAAGGAGTAAATCAGCGGACGAAGATAACGATTAAATAATAAAGGAGAAAGTGACGAACCTTGGGGTGCCCCACAGGTAGATGACATCCTGGGGGCTGTAAAAGATCCTAATCTTACAGACTGTGTACGATTAGTAATAAAAGAGGCAGTCCATTTCAGTGCGGAGCGCCTGAGGCCGGCCTGCTTGACACGGCTCATCAGAATGTTATAGTCAACCTTGTCGAACGCTGCCGACAAATCAAGGAGCACCAGGGCCTGATGGATGCCCTTATCTGCATTAGATCTTAATGTGTCTTGGACCGCCAAAATGACAGTTTCTGTTGAGTGAGATGGTCGAAATCCCGCTTGGTTTGGTTCTAAATAATCTGAATTCTCGATAAAGTTAGACATACACCTGGATACATGAGCTTCCAGGAGTTTAGAAAAGAAAGGAAGAAGGGAAATGGGCCTGTAATTGGCTGGATACAGGGGGTCTGCTCCCGTTTTTTTCAGTAGTGGGATCACAGTGGCATTTTTAAATTTGTCAGGGACTATGCCCTGTGTAAGTGATTCGTTCAGAAGAGAAAGAATTCCTGATGGAATGGCTGAACACACCTCCTTTAAAATGTGAGGTGGGCAACTATCATGGGGCGAGCCAGATTTAACACGTGAGAGAAGTTCTGGGAACATTTTTTCATCAATGGGTGGAAAAGTGTTTAGAGTAGCTGGATTATATGTCTGCAATAGGGTTCCCGCAAGGGAGACTTTGGATAATCTTTTTTATGATCGCAAATTTATCTATGAAAAAATCATTTAATGAATTACAAAGTTCCTGCGAGGAAGCCATAGGAAGCATAGTTCTTTCATTGTTACACAGATCGTTCACTATGTTGAAGATATCTTTAGTTTTATTTTGTGAGTTTAAAATTTTTCCAGAGAAATAATCAGTTTTACTTTGTAGAATGATCTTTAAATAATTTCTACGAGCCGTGAAGTATTCCGCCCTGTCTTGGGGCTTATAATTTGCTCTCCTCTTTCTTTCTTTCTGACGTACCTCAAGTTTTAAAATCTTAAGGTCAATGGTGAACCACTTATGAGCATCCATGGTGCGTGCACGTGTACATTTTACTAAAGGCGCATGTATATCCGTAGCCCTTAGGAGCCATTGTGAGATCTCCTCTTCCGTAAGGTTTACCTCCTTGTGAGGTACTGGCATCGTAGATGCCAAAGTTTTGATAAAAGCAGGTGTACTAATAGCTTTCCATTTCCTGGTTTTCCCACCCACCAAGAATGGTAATTTAGTGTGCCCACTGATAGTTAATGTGAACTGGATAAAAGAATGGTCAGACCAAATACAGGGCATAATGGAAAGTGATGAAAAGGAAAGATTAAGGGACCAAACTCGGTCCAAAATATGACCTTTTACATGAGTAGCGGAATGTATGTGCTGAGTCAGATTGATGTCTGAGAGTAATTCTGAAAGTTCCATTGCCTGGGGGTCACTGATAGTATTATCAAACCAATAGTTTAAATCGCCAACCAGGAGTAGTTTTGGATATATGGTTGCAAGATGAGCAATCTGCTCTGCCAGTGACATTGGAAAAGTAGCCATGGTTTGAGGAGGTCGATAGAGCAGGACAAGTAACAACGCTCTGCCAGCTGTGTCAGTTTTAATTACTATAGTTGTGTTGGGAACAGCCTCTCCTCAGCCATTCTCTCCACAACAAAACCCAGTTTGTCGTATTGTCTGGGAGGAGTCAACAACACCCTGCAGGAGAGACAGTTACAGTCATTGTAGTTTTGGCACAAAAATTACAACTTTCTAAAAGCGACATTTTTAGAACTGTGACCTAAAATCTAACTTTACCATTAAAGAGGATTTTAAATTACAATTCATATTGGTGTACTTATCATTCCTCTATCTGGTCCCAATCTCAAGTTAGCACTTGTTACAATCTAATAGGTTAACCCAGTGTTAACGTAGGGGAGAGATAGCCTTGCAACATTGAAAAATTACTTTTGGAGTTTTTCACTGCGAGGACAGGTAAAACTTAAACCCACATGGCCTACCTTTTAAATACCAAGCACCTTGCCCTAGGAACTGTTAGGGCCTACCTCAGGGGTGACTTATAAGGATTTAAAAAGGAAGGTTTATGTCTTGCAAAAGACTGATTCTGCAAGGTCGAAATGGCAGTTACAAACCTCATTACAGGCTGCTGTTTCAGGTCAGAGACAATGTTTAAAAGGTACTTTGTGAAGGTGGCTCAGTGAGTGGCTTACTAATAGCATTTAATATACAGGCCCTAGGTACATTTAGTACCATTTACTAGAGACATGTATGTAGATTAAAGGTACCAATCAAGTACATGCCAATTGTAACATGTTTTAAGGAGAGAGCAATTTTCCACTGAGTAGCAGGGAAAAAGTGCATAGAGTCCTAATGCCAACCAAAACAGGTTCAGAAATAAAAGGCAACAAATCAGGGGTCACCCTGCTGAAAGGGCCAGGTCCAACAACAAGTTTTCCTAGCCTTCAGCTCATGCATCTCTCTTGTTTTCAAGCCTCTGGATGCAAGATCCATGAAAGCATATGGGGTGTGGTGATAAATCACACGCACAGAAATTATACTGGGGGATGTAAATAGGGTTTCTAATTTTGAGAGAAAACAATTTAAAGGGCAAGAGTGGGAACCAAGTGGTGGGAAGGGCAGGTGGAGCTACCGCTCTTTTTCTATTTAATTATGTTGCTTTGCATTTTACACATTTCCACTTTAAATGTACATGGGAAGTACTGCCAGTAAGTATACATCCATGTTAACAATATATATAGAAGTATAGATGTTGTGGTTTTGTTGTGGTGTGTACCATATATATCAATTAAAGTTGGAAAACTACAACAGTACTTGCAAAGTAGAGTAGTTCCCACAATGAATATATATAGAAACAAAGATGTACTTACACTGTCAGCAAAAACTTTGAAAAGAGTAATTATTTGCAATGTCAGTAATGTCATAAGCGATACGAATGGTCATATGGATTGATTGTCATGAAGCCATCTGTGTATACAGACAATAAAGTATTCTGTAATTACACCCAGTAGCAATCCATATGCTCAGAGGCATTTATTATATATGGAAGGCTCCAATACAGAAGGATTTCTACAGAAGAATAAATAAATAGAGAAATAACTGACATTTTATTGTCAGGTTATGTTATTTTATGTTACAAAGATAAAGCACTCTTTCACAGGAGGTTCTCATTGTGCTGTAGGAGCCTACTAAATAAGACAAGGCATGAATTTAGTGTTTAGTTTTTTCTAAAATGAAAGTAGGAAGACATTAATTCACTGTCTCATTGCAATGTCTTCCATAATTTAAGGGATAGAAATTAAAAACCACAACCCCCCAAATAAGGCTCTGGCGAAAAAAGCACTAAGAGAGGCATTGTTGAGCTGATCTTAAATGACGGTAGGGATCGTTTTGGCGTAGTTGTACAAACATAAAATGTGGAACAGAGGAAAGAGTCTTAAATGGAACTCTGGCCTAAACAAGAATCCTTTCCAGTCTCACTCTGGTCAAGGCTGTGGTAGCTGCTCATCTGCCTTTTAACACTGAAAATGGAAGAATGGGTTTCATTTTGCAGATTTGAAGGGTACACAAGGAGACAACTCCACAAACTTGAGTAGTAATTTGTAATTGAGTTTCTATGTTTACATTTAGACTTTAGCAGCTTTTGATTGAGCTGGAAATGGACCAAAATCAATAGGCTAAAATTGTGGTGACCATTGTAAAGAAGGCCCAGCCACTACCAAAATATCTGGTTTTTCGAAATTGATCTTAAGCCACTTTGAATTAATCCAGTCTGTAACATCACAGAGAGAATCTTTCAAAACAGTACGATTTGATTTGATTTTCAGACAATCTGAAAATCAGGTGAGTGACATCTGTGTATGTGTATAAGCTGATCTCATAGGTCCTAACTATAGCTACTAAAGGTTTGATGTAGCGCAGATTTCATCTGGATTCAGACATTGCTTTATTTTTGTGCTTCAGACAGACTGCATTTAAAATGACACACAGGCTTTGGTGCAAGTGAAAAACACATGGCACATGAAACATGAAAAGAGGCCTAGTCAGTCTGAAATGCTTGTGCTGAAGTAACATGTGTTTTTGCAGTGTAGAGAAAACTTGTGATGTCAGTGGTGTCTTTAGCTTTGAAGATAATCGTGGAATGTGTTCTCTCTTCCCAGGTCCTTTTCCTTGTAATCTACAATCCCTGTTTCTGTCTTAAGATACTTTGGCTTTGTTGCATATTTAGACAATGCATATTCAGTTCATAATACATCTTCTTATAATGTGTATTAATTAACCATGCACCAACATTACACGTGGGGCAAAATGCATTTTGCATGAAAAGCTATTTAAAACATTAGAGCATGTTGTTATCAGTATATATTAACTGTGTGTGCTTTGAAAATTTGCAGTGCTGCATGATCATGCTATGTTATACATGGCACATTTTTGCATGTTGTGCACACATAATAGAAAAGCTGCTTCAAACTAATAGCTTTTGCTAGGTAATAACTAATACAGGGTACTAGTATGGGGGAGAAAAAGATAATGGGTTTATTGTTTATGAGCCCACCATAAAATGGCTGCCTGAGAATCCAGCATGGCTTAGAATTGTGCTGAAATGAGATATGCATGCGCAGATTATCCCAGCTGCCTCAAGTATAGAGACAATAAGTTAAGGCCACAGTGAACTTTACAAACTCGTGCCAATGTACCAGTGTTTGTGGAAAGTATTATTCCTACATGTGATGTGAAAGGAAGGAGGAAATGAACTGATACATTTTTCTGCCTTAAAGTTGCATATTTGTATAATTATTCATGGTGAAACATAAGATCGTATTAAGTATTAACATCTCCTTTGTTAAAACTGGTATGGGTTGGATTTGCAAAGAGAACAGGATGGTGAGACCCTCATGACATATATGCTAACCAATCACAGTACAAGTTTCTACTGAAAACTTCAACATGATTAGTATAGTCAGCCAGGAATTAGAGTATACAAAATGACCCCATAAGGGGCATGTTTGCTTTTTAGAGCCTTAAGCCTTAGAGCCTTAGTCTGAGAGGGAGGAAAGGAGAAGAAGCAGATCACACCAGACATCATATGGGTTTGGTACGAGAACGTCGCGGGTGCAGCCTGGGAGGAGATTGCGTCAGAGGGATGTGGGGGTTCTTGCTCATATTTTTTCAGAGAAGTCTTTGCACGTCATATTTTTGGCAAGGCAGATCACATTCCTCCGTGGTCTTGTGAAAGGCGGGCAGCCTCTCTCAGAGAAAAAGACCAGGTCAGAAAGTGCAGCTGGATAGAACAGGTTTAGATTTCGCTGCTAAAACTCTATGTTATGCCTTGACTAAACAACTAGGTTTGAAAAGATTTATTTGTCTTATGCATTTATTTCTCTTTATGGGAGTTTTTTTTGCAAATTATTAATTATTGATTAGCAATACTCACTTTTGAATTATATTTTCCTGAACTCTTTAAAGAATTCTGATTGACATTTGATGCCTTATTCCCTTCCATTATGGAATGCTTTGTTTGCAACCTATAACATTTTCTGTATTAATTCTATTTTTCCTGTTCTCTAAATTCTGTACCCTGATTGATATTTGACTAATGAATAAAGGGTCAGAGAACCTTAACTTTTAACTAGAAAACAAAACCCTTTAAAATACACACAACTCTCATTATTTGCTTAGCCTCTTCGATGCTCATGACTGCTCACGGCCGTCATGAGTCACGGGTGGGCGTGTGCTGATACGGCCAGGAGCTGTCATGACCACACCCGCGTACGGAATGTCAGCACTGCGGCGGAATTCGCGCCGCAGTGATGCGGTTAAATAGTAATTGCATTTTTGATTGTTCATGTTTATGTAAAGTCTCCTGAAGGTAATACACGGTGTCAAGGGTCCAACACCTTTTCATCGGTCAAATAGAGGTAAAGGAGGTTTTGCATTGAGAAATTACAGTGACATTACCGCTGGATCGGGTTGTACAGAAATATTATAGATAATATTATACAGAATGGGAGAACGAGTAGATTTTTGTAACTTGCTGGTAGTCACTAGATGACAGGTGGATGACAATACATCCATTACCTCTCTTTGCTTTTGTTCGTTTAAGAATCAAACACACCATTTTAAGACTTTTCCTGATAGACGACAAGTGCAAAAGTAACTCCAACACAACAAAGTAGTTAATGTTCATTTATTTAGGTTCTAGGTAAATTCACCTCAGCCACCCAACCTTCACATTCCAGATTCTTCCTGACCATCAACCGCCTTCCCTGGACCTTCGGGGGGGAGTTCAGGCTCTGGTATAGATGATGAGTATAGCTCTGCCGATCCTGTCATAGAAGATAAGTGCAATATTATTATTTAATGGTGCCAATTTCGCCTGAAAAATATTTAGTAAATGTATTAGCATAGTGTTAGAACTGGCATCATTGGCGTGAATCTCCCTTCCATGTTTCTCTGATTGCCTCCTCTGTTTTGATATGTTTTGGTGGTTTAGATGCTTTGGGCACTGTGCCACTGCTATTTGGTGCCACAGTACAAGTGCTCCCTATGTTAAATTGTTGTATTGATTAGTGATTCCATGATTGGGTTATTTGATTTACTTGTCAGACCCTAGTACAGTGCAACATGTGTGCCCAGGGCATGTAAATCAAATGCTGCTGGTGGGCTTGCATCACTGGTTGTGCCACCCACAGAAGCAGCTTGTAAAGTGTGTCTCAGGCCTGCCATTGCATAGCCTGTGTGCAGTCTAGTACTGCCATGTCGACTTGGCAAGTGCACCCACTTGCCAGGCCCTAAACCTTCCCTTGTCTACATATCAGACACCACTAAGGTAGGCCCAAGGGTAGGGTGCATTGTATGTAAGAGGTAGGACATGCCCTGATGTGTGTGGCATGTCCTGATAGTGAATTACAGCCATTCTCGTTTTTCACCTTTGCAAGGCTACCTGTCCCCACAGGCCAGAATGGGGAGTTTGATTATAACATTTTATAATCCTAACTGACCCAGGGAACATGGTAGAAATTCACATTTAGTATGCCTGAACTCAGGGAGACAAAATACATTTTTAGTGAAGTTGCCTTTAACATTCTTTGTTTGAAAATACCACTTTTTGAAAGTAGTTATTTTCTTACCTAACCATCCTGCCAGGCTCTGTTAGCTTGTGTATTGTATGTCTGGTTTTGTGAGTGACAGGGGCTAGGAGACTCCAGGAGACAGGGTAAGTCAGCACACGGCTGAATAGACCTATCTGCATGTAGAGTGGTGGGAGGAGTAGCGCACTGGGCATGAATAGGGCTGTGCCTGCCTTCCACAATGCTGGCTCAACCTCCTGTGGTGTGTCTAAGACCCTGGCCCAGCCTGCCAAAGGAAAGAAGGAGTCCTGTAAACAAAGTGCTCCAGGACTGCACAGAACTGGTTTGGACTAGGTACAGCCCCTCTGCCTTCAGAGGACAAAAGATTTTACAGTATAAACATGGGACCCACACCCCAAGACTTTAGATAACTTCTGGAACAACCAGACGAACCTTTGCCAAGGAGAAGAACCAAGGAAGCTACAGGAGTTTGGACTGCCCCCCTGCCAGTGTGCTATGTTGCTGGGTTGGCCTGCAGTGGTTTCTTTATTGCCAAGGAAAGGAGAAGGAACTTTTAAAGAACTTTCATCATCTTGCAGAATATTTCTCCAAGGACTTGCTGAAGTCTCGTGGACAAAATACTTCATCACACACTCCCCTCTGAATTTCCTTGCAGAGAATTCTATCTGCAGCAGCCAGCATGTCACTGGGAGCTGGAAGTGCGAGTCAACGAGAAGAAGTGTGTCACAGTCGCATCTGTTGCCATCGGATCACCGGAGAAGCGTGTCGCCGCCGCTGCATCACCAGAGAAGCGCGCCTTCGTCACATCTATTTACCAACGCATCACCGGAGAAGCGTGTCATCACCTGAGGGGCACCGTCGCATCACCGGAGAAGCGTGTCGCAGGGACTGTCGCGGTTCCAAAGTTACAGAGTTCGCTGCACGGCCACCAGGCGTGCATGAATCGTCTTCACGTCATCGCATGAAGGGCACCATCTTATCGCATCGCACCGGATTGTTGCATCGCATCGAGGCACCATCTTGCCACATCGTAACCGGAACGCAGTACGAGAATCAACGCATCACCTCCTCTCCAGTAAGGAACAAGACTACTACTCTGCGCAAGCATTGAGGAGTGCCAGATCGCCTCCCCCGAAGGAAGGAACCAACGCTTCTCCCTCTCTGTGAACCTTTTGTTTGTTTTACGTTACGCATCCAGGTACTTTTGCGAGAAACGTGTCGCATTTATCATCTACTTGAACTAAGTTACTTCTACCATCTTTAAGTCTATTTTGAGTACAGTACTGTGGATTTTTGTTGTTTGTGGTCTTGTGTTAAGTCTATATAAAGAATACTTATTTTCATAAAAGCTGTTTGGTGTCCATCTGTAGTGTTTTCACTGTATTACTGTATGTGTTCCCAAATGCTTAACACACTGCCTCTGAGATGAGCCTGTCTGCTCGTGCCAAGCTACCATGGGGGTATGCAGTGGTTATCCAGGAGGGTAACCCCCTTTTCCTGACTTAGAAGCAAGGGTCCCTATTTGGTCAAAGGTACCTACCTCTGCCAACTAGAGACCCCCAGTTATAACACATAGTTACTGGGAAGGAATTGTTTAAGAGAACGAATTGAAGTATCAGATAAACCTATTATTATATATTTTAAAAAATCTTTTTATTAACTTTGCTCAAGTGACCATACTTTACAGAAATCGCTTGTGTTTGTACATTGTTAGGTTTTATTATCACAGTAATGGAATGTGAGAGAGGTATGAGGTTGTTTACCTCCAGTGGCTCCAGGAGCACAAGTTGGCAATGGGACATATTTTCAAGCCGTGGGCAAAAGTCCAATTTATCGATCCCACTCCCCACTCTGCCAAGATGTAGCTGATGCGAATCACTCTTCCCCCAACATCGCTCTGTGCTGATGCAATGGTGTCCATATTTTCTCCCACTTTTTACTACACCCCCTACTTTTGTACACTGTTTCTTCAGCTCATTGACACCAGTCAAGGACTTTTTCCCACTCTCCCAGTGACGGTGGTAGAGGTGCCCCCACCTTCTTGCGATGTTTCTTTTGGCAAACCCCGCTGCAAGGGCCAACCATATTCCTACATGTCTGGGCCAGTCAAAGTCCCCTTGAATCATTAGGAGAAGCCATTTAGCTACCATTGGGACCGTCGCCCCTGACACCATAGACATTACACCTGTGACTTTCTGCCAAAATCGGGCAATCTCCTGACATTCCCATAGAATGTGAAAGAAAGCCCCTTCCTGCTAGCAACCCCTGCTGCATAGAGCTGTATGTGACCCACCCCATTTATATAAGTGGGTACGGAGATAGTAGGTTTGATGAAATATCTTGAGTTGTACCAGCCTAAATATTGTAGGGAGTGCAATTTCTCCTGGGCTCTGTATTGCCTCTGACCATTCCTCATCATCTATATTCCCAAGGTCATCATTCAAGGTTGGGCGCATGGTCACCATGGGGTCCGGCATGTTATTTATTA
This sequence comes from Lissotriton helveticus, assembly GCF_964261635.1. NCBI lineage: Eukaryota > Metazoa > Chordata > Amphibia > Caudata > Salamandridae > Lissotriton > Lissotriton helveticus. The sequence goes on along the minus strand of NC_136057.1, from coordinate 800,980,930 downwards.
ATTTGAAGTATATATTGTAGATGTCGCTTTCTCAAGAATGGGATCTAATAGCAACCAATCCTCCAGGAGGAGTGGTCTAGTACAGGAGTACGACACTTGATGTATCCCGTAGGGCATTTAGCAGTCTAAGATAGTAGTATCTCTGCGTCTGATTTAAATTATATTCCTGCTGTGGGTCTTCAAAGGCGAGAGGAGACTCTCCCCGTTACGCATTGTCCAGATGTTTGATGCCTATCAGTTGCCACCCTCTTAAGCCCGTTAAGGCGGCTACTTCTTTCAGTGGCTCCCCTGTCCACAGTGGTGTCTGAATGGACAGTTTCCCTGTCCAACCCAGAAATCTTTGGGCCTCCCTCCAGCACCTCACTCGTGTGTGTGCCGGCCACTCCGGGCATGTTTTCTGGGAGTACCACAGCCGTTCGCAATTTCCTCCCGGCATGAAGGCTCTGTCCACTCTATAGGCTGGCTCGTTAGCGTCTGCGTACACTCAGTCATTTATAACCAGTAATTGCAAATCCCAGTAGTATAGCTTAATGTCCGAGACCACCATGCCACCATCGTATACTCCTTTTTTAATTCATGTAGCGCTATTCTGGGAGAACCACCCTGGCACAACAGCATTCTGACTTCCTGGGCTACCCGCTTAAAAACTGTTAGGGGAACTAGGCATCAGGTGTTCTGGAGAACATACAAAAGGCACAGCAAAGTCATAATTTTAAAAAGGGCTGCTCAGCCCCATAAGAGATAGCAGGAGGGTACAACAGTAGCCTACATCAGTACTGAGCTGATCTATCTGGGGCTCGAGGTTCTTATTCAGAAACGTCCCATGGTCCCGCGGAAGTAGATGACCAGGTACGTAAATTCCTCCTTGGCAACTGGGGCCGTTCACCTCACTGTATCCTAGATGGAGGGCCAGATAGTGGGAAGACCACCGATTTGGACCAATTGATAGTGTGTCCTGAGTTACTCCCAAACAGCTCAAAGATATGAAGTACCTTTGCCATTTAATGATACGGTCCTGCTAGGTACAAGAGTATGTCATCCGCAAAGAGCGAAATTCGGTCCTCCCACCCTACCGGTGCCTCTATACCCCAGATCATCGGGTCTTTTCTAATCCAATGCGCCAGTTGCTCCAGTGTGAGGGCAGACAGCAATGGGGATAGGGGTCAGCCCTGTCTAGTGCCTCTCCGTAGCTGAAAGGGTCTGGACAACACGCCCTTAATTCGTACTCTGGCCTGAGGTTTCCTATACAGCAGCCTCACCCAACTACAGAAGTTAGGACCAAAGCCCCTATTATGGAGTACCATAAACAAATAGTGCCATTCTATACTATTAAACGCCATTGATGCATCCAGCACCATTAATGCCGTCTGCTGGGCAGCGGGGTTGCTCGCCATATGAAGAAGCCCGTTTAACCTCCGCAAGTTGTGGCGAGTGGTTCTATTTGGCATAAAGCCAGATTGATCTACATGTATCACCTCAGAGATTGCCGGCACCAGTGTGTTCACCAAGCCTTGGTTAACACCGTCGCCTCCACATTGATCAAGGAGATTGGACGGTAGGAGCTATATTGATCCGAAGGCTTCCCCGTCTTGTGTATTACTGCAATTGTGGCCGCCTGCTGGTCTAGCAGGAGTTGCCCCTTCTCCTGAGCCTCTGACAGCATGTTCAGTAATGGTGGTACTAATATGGAGGCCTGACATTTGTACATCTCGACCGGAAGGCCATTTGGACCTGCTGCCTTCCCTGGTTTGAGGAGTCCCAGGGCCCCTCCCAGCTCTACCTCCGTGAGGTCAGCATCTAGTGTTTCAAGCGTTTCTTCTGTTAGTGTGGGTAAGGAGGAGTCCCTTAGGAACTCCTCGCAGTCGCTTTCGGATCTAGTGCAGATGGGTGCATAAACCCCCTCAAAGTATGCGGCGAAAGCTTCTGCTATTTCTGTGCACATTGTACTCAGTATCCCTTCTTTGTCTCGCACCCCAGTTACCCATAATCGTTCCCTATCAAACTTCTCCAACCATGCTAAGAGCCTCGATGCTTTATCGTCCATGTCGTATAAGCGATGCTACGTTGCCAGGGCGTATGCTCTCGCTTCGCTGTCTGCCATGGCACACAAATTGCGCTGTTACAGTGCTAGTCTGTGGCGTAAATCATTTGTGGTCCCATTTGTTGCCTCTCCCTCCATCTGAATTATTTCCTGTTCTAACGACTTGATTTGTCAAACCTCTTCCTTCTTATTGGCCCTAATTAGCGCCTGTGCCTGCCCTCTCAACACCACCCTGTAGGCTTCCCATAGAGTTATATGTGAGTGTACTGTCCCCGCATTTTCCTTAAAGTATAGTTCTGAGCCCTCTCAGATTTTTTCCGTGAGTGTTGGATCTTTCAAGTGCTAGGAGTCAATCCTCTGGAATACTGCTCTGTTAAGGAATGGCTCTTAATGACCACGCCCACTGGGGAGTGATCCAAGATGCCCCTTGCCATTTGCTTTGGATCTGTAAATTCTCCCACCTCTTCGTATCATGTGAAGAGGTAGTCAATTCTAGAGAAGGAGCCATGGCTCGCGGAATAGTATGTATATTGTTGTGCCAGTGGGTTGTACGCCTGCCACAGGTCCACCAGGCCCAGAGCCATCAGGAAGCCCGGCAGATCCTGCTCACCTTTACGGCTCGCTCGAGAGCCTGACCGCTTGAGTTCCGGGTCCATGACTGCATTTGTGTCTCCACCCACCAGAAGGGGGCCCAGGGGCAGTTTCATCAGGAATGAACTGATCTTCAGGAAGGCGATAGTGTAGAGCTCCGGGGGTATGTAACTCGAGCACAGTATAATCGAGCGTCCCTCCAATTTACCCGTTATCGCAGCACAGCAATATTAGTCATTACAAGAGTTAGTTTTTTGTTTTTTACATAACTGTTATTTTTATTTATAGATATTTGCCTTCCGTGGAGAGCGCGAAAATGTAGCTTTTTACAGCTCTTGCTGTAAAAATACATTCTCGCACACGCGATAGCCTTATATGGATCCCCGCGTTCGCCAACAAGTTTTCCCGATCCGGTTGCATGCTCCACGAGATGTTGGATTGTTGGTAGCCATTTTGCGCTATCTCCCGAGAGATCGTGCCCGCGATCACGTCATTCGTCCCACGATCATGCACCGCGAGAGTATGAGATCTCGAACACGTCATTCCCCACCACGAGCAAGAGCGTGAGGACGCAAACACATCATATCGAACGCGACAAGGAGCGAGAGAAGAGAACCCGAACACGTCATTCTCCAGTGAGAGCATGAGGACGCAAACACGTCATTTCCAACACGATCACGCAGAAAATACTGGGAACGGGCGGGAAAAAACGCGATAATTTGCAAAAGTCAATTTCGCAAATTCCGCCCACCCCTAATATTTGTCTTGTCTCTCGTTTCCATTGTGCACAGGGCAGGTGCAAACCATGGTAATCATTTGCTTTCTTTCAGCTCAGACTCAGACTGCTGGTCATTAGTGTGATGGAGCCTCCAACACTGGTTACCTAGGGCCCGATGTAGGTAATTCTTATTTACCACTTCTTAAATACCCAATTTTACCGATTCGGTATTTAAGAAGTGGTAAATATGAAGGGGGGAGATGTAGGTATTTCCAGATGTGTAAATACCGAATCTTTAAGATTCGGTATTTACCGAATCTGGAAATACCGAATCGGTATTTCCTATTGATTCCTATGGGCTGTGAAGCCCATAGGAATCAATGGGCAATACCGATTCTGTAATTACAGAATCGGTAAATACCGAATTTCTCAAGGGTGCAGGGGGTGTCACTTTGACACCCTCTGGCCCCTCCAAAACAGGCTCGGGTGCCATGTGGCAGGCATACATGCCCCAAGGGCAGGTGTGCCTGTCATATGGCAGAGGTGTGCATGCACACATGTGCATGCACACCGGAATCGGTATTTTACCATCAAATAGGATTTGATGGTAAAATACCGATTTTGTAAGGCTTGTGGGACTCAGAAGAGTCCCACCTACATCTCAAATTTACCGAATCGGTAAAAATACCGATTCGGTAATTTATAGAATCGGTAAATTTACCGATCAGTAAATTTACCGATTCTGTAAAATTAAGGGCCCTACATACCATTCCTGAAATACCGGTCGGTAACGGCCGAAAATACCGATTTTCGGCCGTTACCGACTGACCTACATCTGGCCCTAGTTACTGAGTTAAGAGTAACCTAGGATTATACAAGTGAAATGAATTAGTAGAAGTGCACCAGAGTTCCTGATCACTAAGACAATTTCAGGGATTTACATGTGATCATAGATTTCTTTAGTGGTTTACCCAAATAAGAAAATGCGGGGGTAGCTATTGTAAGTGAACGATTAATCCATACTAAGGGGTCTGCATTTACTGCTTGTGAAATTTCTGAAGTATGGTCAGATGTGTGGGTAGGTCAAATTAGCACCAGCAAGAGCCCCCAGACTTCAGAGTGATTACTGATATAGCTGCTGCAACATCAAATGTAGATTAAAATCTCCCAATATTATTAGCCAATCATTTTCTATAGTAAAAATTGGAGATACGGTCTACAGTTTCATCTTGAAATGATTATAAGACTTATAGTTTGTTAGTCAGAAAAGTTTAAGGAAATGGTTACCATATAGTTCATAGGTAGATAATAAATTATTTATTACATGAACATATTTTGGCCAGGAGCAAACCTACATGAACCCTAATTTAACTGATGGTGAACAGGAAAAGGGACTAATATCACGTTTCAACATAGCTTCATTTTCAATCGTCTTGTTAACAAAAAGCTTAGGACGGACCAAAAGCATTGTTATATTTAAAGAGTTGATACAGCTCACCATATTTGTATCTAGCATAGTAGCTGAACAGATGAGATTCCTAAACATTTTAGAGGAGTATGTTATTGTTGGAGTTCGAAGACTACATGAAGAGTATATTTGGCAATCATCACAACTAGCATGATGTGCAGCCCAGATGGTGCCAGACTGCATGTGTTTGGTGCACAGTCGGCAGAGACTCACAGACTGCCTTATAGTGTGTCAGTGATTGTAGCCTAATTTAGGCTTGAAAACCACAAAAATGCTTCAAACATCATCCTATCACTACTTTAAACAATACTAAACATACAAGCATTTCAAGAGTACAAACATGACACAACTAATGCAAAAACATGTTTTTACTAATCTACTGTTAACCTCTAATCTTGGGTTCCAGAATAACGTGCTACTCGCCGTAAAGCGCTTCAAAGCCTCGTCAGCGGTAGTAGGAGCTATATAAATCCCATGTACAATTACTATTACAATCTAAACAATCCTCCCAATACGGCCACCAAAACACAGACAAACTCAAAAAGGAGCAGTGGTAAACACTGGGCTGAAGCTTAGAGTAATATTTATTAAACTTTCACGCAAATGAAGGGCAACACAACACAATGATAAATATGCCCATAGTGTTTCTTAGCTATCATCCAAAAAATAAAGCCAAAATAATAATAAAGTGCAAAGAGATAAAGGAAATTCAATTTGGAAACAACATGCAAGAGCATGAAGATGCTTGAGCAGGGATTCTTGCAACTCAGTCTTCGGTGTAATTATTAAATAATCCCTACCATTGGTCGAATGGACCTTTGTTCCTCAACAAGGAGAATTGAGAAGGAACAATTATTTACATCAAACACAATGAACAATCCATTTGGGGCTTCACAAGAATTGTTAAAAACAGATAGTGTGAGTTAAGTGAGTTATGTTTTGTACTTGTATAGCGCACAGCTACCCACAGGGGGTCTCCCAGCACTTGTACGAATACCGCAAGGGAACCCTTCCTGGCTTTCCCTGTGAAGTGTCCACTCCTGGGCACCCCCATGGTGCAGACCAGGAATCCCTCGCGTTGTGGGGGCCATTGTGGAGACTAAGCAAGCTATTGCCCAGAGTTGCCCATGATCAGAATAGGCACTGAGGCGAGAATATCCGGTCAGGGGAATTAATGAGCCCGAGACGGGAATCGAACCCTGGTCCCTGGCCAGAGCTCTGCATTGAGGTCTGCCTGCTCTAACCATTGAGCCACACTTCTCCACAGAGTTAAAGGGTTTTACTAACACATGAATTCAGCTCAAATGATTTTTTTCAGTAACTATGAAGTCCTCATCGTCATTATTGATTCAAATAATCCATTAATCAATATTTCAACATATTATTGTATGCCAAATTTATAAATATTACAAATAAAACAGAGAAAATACAGTAAGTGTGTTCCATAAAGGAATTCCTCAATCTAAATTAATAGAATGTAGACTTAAGAATGACAATTATTTCAGTATGCAAAGAAAGGAGTCAGTTCAGACACCTAAATGAAGAGTTCTGGAGAGAGAATGTAAATGCATAGGCATGAAGTATTAGCACTTAGCAACGCAGATTTTAAAAGCTGAAAAAGTTTTCTCAGCTATAAGTCAGCAGACCTACCTATTCCCTGACTGAGAGACGGGAAAGGCTTAGATATTGTCTCTCCTAAAAGGAATCCCTAATTCTTCTACCTTGGTCTAGTAACACACACTAAAATTAACCAGTTAAAATGAAATTTGCAGCAACTGGTGCATTCCCACACCAATCAGTGATCGTCTAAACCCTAGGGGTTTCTCACATTTTCACAATAGGTTATAGAAGCACGTCCTGCAGATGATACATAGTCCACATCTAGCTGTCTAATAAATTGCAAATGTCTATCCACAAGCTAACAGAAGACTTCTGGGAAGTTACAGCATCAATCAATTAATCAAGCAGTCAGGTCTTGTGTAGCACAACTTATCACCCCGAGGGGTCTCCAGGTACTGGGGTTCTGTGAGCCTTGGTCGAAAAGCCATGTCTTGAGTTTCTTCCTGAAGTCATCAGTGAGGGGGAGGTTTGCAGGTGGAGGGGGAGGTCATTCTAGGACTAGGTGGAGAGGTAGGAGAAGGCATGATATCTGCAGTGGCTCCGACAGATGCATGGGAGGTGTGCCAGGTCGAGGGAGGTGGGGCGGAGCTCCCTAGTGGTTCTGTGGAACTTCAGGCGGTGGTTGATGGGGGCGGGTCAGGAGTTGTGGAGGGCTTTGTAGGCATGTGCCGGGAGTTTGAAAATGCATCATTTATGGATCCAGAGCCAGTGCATGCTTTTGAGGCGTAGGTGGCGCTGGATCTTCTGGGGAGTTTGAGGATGAGTCTTACTGCAGTGTTCTGGATGGTCTGGAGATGGGTGAGGAGCTATTCAGTGGCTCCAGCATAGAGTGGGTTGCCGTAATCAAAGTTGTTATTTACAACAAGGGGTGGTGATGGACAGAGTCTCTGAATTAAGCAGAATACTCTCACCCAGTCAAGAGATCAGGGCTAGATCCAACACCGTTTTTTAGCTCATTGCACCATCCCAGTTCCAGAACCTGGCTGTATGCAAATTAGTCTGTCCCTGGCCCAGTGCATCATGGGAACAGGGCAGACCAGACTACAAAAGCCAATTCTTACACTGGGAAGGAAACAAGCTTCCGGGGACCGGTTTCTGGCATTTCAGCCATCTTCGGCCCGGCTTGCTTGAATCCTGATGGTGCAATGAGCAAGGGACTCACATCTGAGTATACCCTTCCACGCTTAGGGTGGACAAAAATATTTACAACAAGGGGTGGTGATGGACAGAGTCTCTGAATTAAGCAGAATACTCTCACCCAGTCAAGAGATCAGGGCTAGATCCAACACCGTTTTTTAGCTCATTGCACCATCCCAGTTTCAGAACCTGGCTGTATGCAAATTAGTCTGTCCCTGCCCCAGTGCATCATGGGAACAGGGCAGACCAGACTACAAAAGACAATTCTTACACTGGGAAGGGAACAAGCTTCCGGGACCAGTTTCTGGCATTTCAGCCGTCTTCGGCCCAGCTTGCTTGAATCCTGATGGTGCAATGAGCAAGGGACTCACATCTGAGTGTACCCTTCCACGCTTAGGGTGGACACAAATATTTACAACAAGGGGTGGTGATGGACAGAGTCTCTGAATTAAGCAGAATACTCTCACCCAGTCAAGAGATCAGGGCTAGATCCAACACCGTTTTTTAGCTCATTGCACCATCCCAGTTTCAGAACCTGGCTGTATGCAAATTAGTCTGTTCCTGGCCCAGTGCATCATGGGAACAGGGCAGACCAGACTACAAAAGCCAATTCTTACACTGGGAAGGAAACAAGCTTCCGGGGACCGGTTTCCGGCATTTCAGCCGTCTTCGGCCCGGCTTGCTTGAATCCTGATGGTGCAATGAGCAAGGGACTCACATCTGAGTATACCCTTCCACGCTTAGGGTGGACAAAAATATTTACAACAAGGGGTGGTGATGGACAGAGTCTCTGAATTAAGCAGAATACTCTCACCCAGTCAAGAGATCAGGGCTAGATCCAACACCGTTTTTTAGCTCATTGCACCATCCCAGTTTCAGAACCTGGCTGTATGCAAATTAGTCTGTCCCTGGCCCAGTGCATCATGGGAACAGGGCAGACCAGACTACAAAAGCCAATTCTTACACTGGATTCAAGCAAGCCGGGCCGAAGACGGCTGTAATGCCAGAAACCGGTCCCCGGAAGCTTGTTTCCTTCCCAGTGTAAGAATTGGCTTTTGTAGTTTGGTTTGCCCTGTTCCCATCATGCACTGGGACAGGAACAGACTAATTTGCATACAGCCAGGTTCTGAAACTCGGATGGTGCAATGAGCTAAAAAACGGTGTTGGATCTATCCCTGATCTCTTGACTGGGTGAGAGTATTCTGCTTAATTCAGAGAGTCTGTCCCTCACCACCCCTTGTTGTAAATAATTTTGTCCACCCTAAGCGTGGAAGGGTATACTCAGACATGAGTCCCTTGCTCATTGCACCATCAGGATTCAAGCAAGCCGGGCCGAAGACGGCTGTAATGCCAGAAACTGGTCCCCGGAAGCTTGTTTCCTTCCCAGTGTAAGAATTGGCTTTTGTAGTTTGGTTTGCCCTGTTCCCATCATACACTGGGACAGGAACAGACTAATTTGCATACAGCCAGGTTCTGAAACTGGGATGGTGCAATGAGCTAAAAAACGGTGTTGGATCTAGCCCTGATCTCTTGACTGGGTGAGAGTATTCTGCTTAATTCAGAGACTCTGTCCCTCACCACCCCTTGTTGTAAATAATTTTGTCCACCCTAAGCGTGGAAGGGTATACTCAGACATGAGTCCCTTGCTCATTGCACCATCAGTATTCAAGCAAGCCGGGCCGAAGACGGCTGTAATGCCAGAAACCGGTCCCCGGAAGCTTGTTTCCTTCCCAGTGTAAGAATTGGCTTTTGTAGTTTGGTTTGCCCTGTTCCCATCATGCACTGGGACAGGAACAGACTAATTTGCATACAGCCAGGTTCTGAAACTGGGATGGATCTAGCCCTGATCTCTTGACTGGGTGAGAGTATTCTGCTTAATTCAGAGACTCTGTCCCTCACCACCCCTTGTTGTAAATAATTTTGCCCACCCTAAGCTTGGAAGGGTATACTCAGACATGAGTCCCTTGCTCATTGCACCATCAGGATTCAAGCAAGCCGGGCCGAAGACGGCTGTAATGCCAGAAACCGGTCCCCGGAAGCTTGTTTCCTTCCCAGTGTAAGAATTGGCTTTTGTAGTTTGGTTTGCCCTGTTCCCTTCATGCACTGGGACAGGAACAGACTAATTTGCATACAGCCAGGTTCTGAAACTGGGATGGTGCAATGAGCTAAAAAACGGTGTTGGATCTAGCCCTGATCTCTTGACTGGGTGAGAGTATTCTGCTTAATTCAGAGACTCTGTCCCTCACCACCCCTTGTTGTAAATAATTTTGTCCACCCTAAGCGTGGAAGGGTATACTCAGACATGAGTCCCTTGCTCATTGCACCATCAGGATTCAAGCAAGCCGGGCCGAAGACAGCTGTAATGCCAGAAACCGGTCCCCGGAAGCTTGTTTCCTTCCCAGTGTAAGAATTGGCTTTTGTAGTTTGGTTTGCCCTGTTCCCATCATGCACTGGGACAGGAACAGACTAATTTGCATACAGCCAGGTTCTGAAACTGGGATGGTGCAATGAGCTAAAAAACGGTGTTGGATCTAGCCCTGATCTCTTGACTGGGTGAGAGTATTCTGCTTAATTCAGAGACTCTGTCCCTCACCACCCCTTGTTGTAAATAATTTTGTCCACCCTAAGCGTGGAAGGGTATACTCAGACATGAGTCCCTTGCTCATTGCACCATCAGGATTCAAGCAAGCCGGTCCGAAGACGGCTGTAATGCCAGAAACCGGTCCCCGGAAGCTTGTTTCCTTCCCAGTGTAAGAATTGGCTTTTGTAGTTTGGTTTGCCCTGTTCCCATCATGCACTGGGACAGGAACAGACTAATTTGCATACAGCCAGGTTCTGAAACTGGGATGGTGCAATGAGCTAAAAAACGGTGTTGGATCTAGCCCTGATCTCTTGACTGGGTGAGAGTATTCTGCTTAATTCAGAGACTCTGTCCCTCACCACCCCTTGTTGTAACTAATTTTGTCCACCCTAAGCGTGGAAGGGTATACTCAGACATGAGTCCCTTGCTCATTGCACCATCAGGATTCAAGCAAGCCGGGCCGAAGACGGCTGTAATGCCAGAAACCGGTCCCCGGAAGCTTGTTTCCTTCCCAGTGTAAGAATTGGCTTTTGTAGTTTGGTTTGCCCTGTTCCCATCATGCACTGGGACAGGAACAGACTAATTTGCATACAGCCAGGTTCTGAAACTGGGATGGTGCAATGAGCTAAAAAACGGTGTTGGATCTAGCCCTGATCTCTTGACTGGGTGAGAGTATTCTGCTTAATTCAGAGACTCTGTCCCTCACCACCCCTTGTTGTAAATAATTTTGTCCACCCTAAGCGTGGAAGGGTATACTCAGACATGAGTCCCTTGCTCATTGCACCATCAGGATTCAAGCAAGCCGGACCGAAGACGGCTGTAATGCCAGAAACCGGTCCCCGGAAGCTTGTTTCCTTCCCAGTGTAAGAATTGGCTTTTGTATTTTGGTTTGCCGTGTTCCCATCATGCACTGGGACAGGAACAGACTAATTTGCATACAGCCAGGTTCTGAAACTGGGATGGTGCAATGAGCTAAAAAACGGTGTTGGATCTAGCCCTGATCTCTTGACTGGGTGAGAGTATTCTGCTTAATTCAGAGACTCTGTCCCTCACCACCCCTTGTTGTAAATAATTTTGTCCACCCTAAGCGTGGAAGGGTATACTCAGACATGAGTCCCTTGCTCATTGCACCGTCAGGATTCAAGCAAGCCGGGCCGAAGAGGGCTGTAATGCCAGAAACCGGTCCCCGGAAGCTTGTTTCCTTCCCAGTGTAAGAATTGGCTTTTGTTGTTTGGTTTGCCCTGTTCCCATCATGCACTGGGACAGGAACAGACTAATTTGCATACAGCCAGGTTCTGAAACTGGGATGGTGCAATGAGCTAAAAAATGGTGTTGGATCTAGCCCTGATCTCTTGACTGGGTGAGAGTATTCTGCTTAATTCAGAGACTCTGTCCCTCACCACCCCTTGTTGTAAATAATGTTGTCCACCCTAAGCGTGGAAGGGTATACTCAGACATGAGTCCCTTGCTCATTGCACCATCAGGATTCAAGCAAGCCGGGCCGAAGACGGCTGTAATGCCAGAAACCGGTCCCCGGAAGCTTGTTTCCTTCCCAGTGTAAGAATTGGCTTTTGTAGTTTGGTTTGCCCTGTTCCCATCATGCACTGGGACAGGAACAGACTAATTTGCATACAGCCAGGTTCTGAAACTGGGATGGTGCAATGAGCTAAAAAACGGTGTTGGATCTAGCCCTGATCTCTTGACTTGGTGAGAGTATTCTGCTTAATTCAGAGACTCTGTCCCTCACCACCCCTTGTTGTAAATAATTTTGTCCACCCTAAGCGTGGAAGGGTATAGTCAGACATGAGTCCCTTGCTCATTGCACCATCAGGATTCAAGCAAGCCGGGCCGAAGACGGCTGTAATGCCAGAAACCGGTCCCCGGAAGCTTGTTTCCTTCCCAGTGTAAGAATTGGCTTTTGTAGTTTGGTTTGCCCTGTTCCCATCATGCACTGGGACAGGAACAGACTAATTTGCATACAGCCAGGTTCTGAAACTGGGATGGTGCAATGAGCTAAAAAACTGTGTTGGATCTAGCCCTGATCTCTTGACTGGGTGAGAGTATTCTGCTTAATTCAGAGACTCTGTCCCTCACCACCCCTTGTTGTAAATAATTTTGTCCACCCTAAGCGTGGAAGGGTATACTCAGACATGAGTCCCTTGCTCATTGCACCATCAGGATTCAAGCAAGCCGGGCCGAAGACGGCTGTAATGCCAGAAACCGGTCCCCGGAAGCTTGTTTCCTTCCCAGTGTAAGAATTGGCTTTTGTAGTTTGGTTTGCCCTGTTCCCATCATGCACTGGGACAGGAACAGACTAATTTGCATACAGCCAGGTTCTGAAACTGGGATGGTGCAATGAGCTAAAAAACGGTGTTGGATCTAGCCCTGATCTCTTGACTGGGTGAGAGTATTCTGCTTAATTCAGAGACTCTGTCCCTCACCACCCCTTGTTGTAAATAATTTTGTCCACCCTAAGCGTGGAAGGGTATACTCAGACATGAGTCCCTTGCTCATTGCACCATCAGGATTCAATCAAGCCGGGCCGAAGACGGCTGTAATGCCAGAAACCAGTCCCCGGAAGCTTGTTTCCTTCCCAGTGTAAGAATTGGCTTTTGTAGTTTGGTTTGCCCTGTTCCCATCATGCACTGGGACAGGAACAGACTAATTTGCATACAGCCAGGTTCTGAAACTGGGATGGTGCAATGAGCTAAAAAACGGTGTTGGATCTAGCCCTGATCTCTTGACTGGGTGAGAGTATTCTGCTTAATTCAGAGACTCTGTCCCTCACCACCCCTTGTTGTAAATAATTTTGTCCACCCTAAGCGTGGAAGGGTATACTCAGACATGAGTCCCTTGCTCATTGCACCATCAGGATTCAAGCAAGCCGGGCCGAAGACGGCTGTAATGCCAGAAACCGGTCCCCGGAAGCTTGTTTCCTTCCCAGTGTAAGAATTGGCTTTTGTAGTTTGGTTTGCCCTGTTCCCATCATGCACTGGGACAGGAACAGACTAATTTGCATACAGCCACGTTCTGAAACTGGGATGGTGCAATGAGCTAAAAAACGGTGTTGGATCTAGCCCTGATCTCTTGACTGGGTGAGAGTATTCTGCTTAATTCAGAGACTCTGTCCCTCACCACCCCTTGTTGTAAATAATTTTGTCCACCCTAAGCGTGGAAGGGTATACTCAGACATGAGTCCCTTGCTCATTGCACCATCAGGATTCAAGCAAGCCTGGCCGAAGACGGCTGTAATGCCAGAAACCAGTCCCCGGAAGCTTGTTTCCTTCCCAGTGTAAGAATTGGCTTTTGTAGTTTGGTTTGCCCTGTTCCCATCATGCACTGGGACAGGAACAGACTAATTTGCATACAGCCAGGTTCTGAAACTGGGATGGTGCAATGAGCTAAAAAACGGTGTTGGATCTAGCCCTGATCTCTTGACTGGGTGAGAGTATTCTGCTTAATTCAGAGACTCTGTCCCTCACCACCCCTTGTTGTAAGTAATCAAAGTTGTTGGCTATATGGGCTTGGGTGACTGTTTTCCTGGTAGAGGTAGGGATTCATCGGAAAATCTTGCATAGCATGTGGAGGATGTGGAAGCAGGACGAAGATAAGGCATTGAACTGTTTCCCCATGGTCAGTTGGCTGTCCAGGATTATTCCGAGGTTGTGTGTGTGTGGTTGGTTGGGTATGGTGGGGGGCCAAGTTCAGTGGGCCAGCAGGTGTCACTCCAGGGAGAGGGCTTGTTCTCGAAGATGAGCACTTCTGTTTTGTCCAAGTTGAGTTTAAGGCAACTGGACGTCATCCAGGAGGTGACGTCGGACATGGTGCTTCGGAAGTTGACTCAGGTAGTGTAGGTAGTGTTGGGGTCTTCTGTGGGGATGGGATGAGCTGCATATTGTTGGCGTAAGAGATAATGTTGAGTCTATGGGTGCGGGCGGTGTTTGCCTGTGGGACATTTAGCTGTTGAAGACTTCCCCCGTTTTTGGAAGTTATAAACAGGGCCATCTCCAGTGGAACCTTTCCTGCACCCTGGAAGACCGCCATTGTCAAGCCCCTCTTGAAAAAGGCCACCTTGGATCCTGGGACCTTGAAGAACTTTCGTCCCATATCCCTTCTTCCTGCTCCAGCCAAGATGCTGGAGGCTCATCTGAACTGCCATCTTAGCGCCTTCCTTGACAAGACCTGCCTGCTCGATTTCTCTCAGCATGGTTTTTGGAAGGCGCATAGCACAGAGTCAGCCCTCACAGTGGTGGTCAATAACATCCGTGCTAAGGTCGACAGAGGTCAGACTACTCTTCTGATCCTGCTCGACCTTACAGCCGCTTTTGACACCCTGTCCCCAACCATCCTGGCCTCCCGTCTCAGTGAGATGGGGGTGGAAGGGCTGGCTCTGAGCCTCCTTACATCTTTCCTCAATCAACGGGAGCAAAGGATCAAATTGGGTGACTTCCTTTCCACCGCCAAGCCTTTGCAGTGTGGGGGCTCCTCATTGAGTCCCACGCTTTTCAACATTTATGTGGCTGCACTTGCTAGACTTGTCAGGTCTTTTGGATTGGAAGTGCTCTCGTACGCCGATGACACCCAGATCATGGTCTCCCTGTCACAATCCGTAGAGACCACGGCCCTAAATTTTAAAAACTGCATGGAAGCTGTGGCAGGTTGGATGACGTCGAACTACCTCAAATTTAACGGGGAAAAGACCGAGATCCTTGTCTTCGGAGGAAACAAAGAGGTCTGGCCATCCGACTTGTGGCTACCGGCACTGGGAGCTTGCCCTCAGCCTTCCCCTGTCGCCCGCAATCTGGGGGTCATTTTTGACACCTCACTTGCCTTCGACAAGCAAGTACATAGAACGGTTTCCACTTGCTGCGGGATTTTAAGGGTGCTGAGAAAACTCACCCACTATCTCTCTCCGGACGCCCGGAAACTTGTCTCTCTCGCCCTTCTATCCTCGCGTCTGGACTATTGCAATGCCCTATACCTCGGCATGAGCAATAAACTGGTCCACCGTCTGCAAGTTGTCCAGAATGCAGCAGCGAGGTTTGCTGTCGATGCCCCCAGACGTTTCTCTGGAACATTGATCAGGAAAACACTTCACTGGCTTCCTGTGCATGCCAGGATAAAATTCAAAACTCTGATCATCACTCTCCGGGCCCTCCATGGTACTGGTGCCGAGGACATTAGGTCCTTGCTATCAACCTACGCCCCTGGTAGGGCCCTGCGCTCGGCCAGTAAGAATCTGCTAACTGTCCCCCGAATTGCTAAGGCGAGATGGGGAGGTAAGGCGTTTTTTTCCCTTGCCCCCAGACTCTGGAACCAGCTCCTTTTGGAACTCAAGAACCAGGAGTCCCTCGCCCTCTTCTGTAAAGGCCTCAAAACCCTGCTTTTTGTTGAAGCCTATCCCTAGTTCTCCTATGCTCACTAGTTGCACCTGGCGATTTTCCATCTTCTGAGCCTTGACGCCTCCGGGCTAAGTCACGCATTACAAATCTCCAATCAAATCAAATCGAAGAGGTTGGGGTCTGAGCCCTGGGGTATTAGAGAGATGGGGTGGTAGTTATTGAGGTTACTAGGGTCGGCATAGGGTTTCTTCAGGAGCGGCTTGACATCCGCATACTTCTATGCATCATTGACAGTGGGCATGGTGATAGAAGAGTGGAGGATCTCTGTGAGGCTGCTGCTGATTTCTTTCTTTCCTAGATGGTAAATGTGATGAGGGCAGGGGTCTGTAGGCGCCCCCGAGTGGGCTGAGATCCAAGTATGCGGCGAAAGCTTCTGCTATTTCTGTGCACATTGTACTCAGTATCCCTTCTTTGTCTCGCACCCCAGTTACCCATAATCGTTCCCTATCAAACTTCTCCAACCATGCTAAGAGCCTCGATGCTTTATTGTCCATGTCGTATAAGCGATGCTACGTTGCCAGGGCGTATGCTCTCGCTTCGCTGTCTGCCATGGCACACAAATTGCGCTGTTACAGTGCTAGTCTGTGGCGTAAATCATTTGTGGTCCCATTTGTTGCCTCTCCCTCCATCTGAATTATTTCCTGTTCTAACGACTTGATTTGTCAAACCTCTTCCTTCTTATTGGCCCTAATTAGCGCCTGTGCCTGCCCTCTCAACACCACCCTGTAGGCTTCCCATAGAGTTATATGTGAGTGTACTGTCCCCGCATTCTCCTTAAAGTATAGTTCTGAGCCCTCTCAGATTTTTTCCGTGAGTGTTGGATCTTTCAAGTGCTAGGAGTCAATCCTCTGGAATACTGCTCTGTTAAGGAATGGCTCTTAATGACCACGCCCACTGGGGAGTGATCCGAGATGCCCCTTGCCATTTGCTTTGGATCTGTAAATTCTCCCACCTCTTCGTATCATGTGAAGAGGTAGTCAAACCTAGAGAAGGAGCCATGGCTCGCGGAATAGTATGTATATTGTTGTGCCAGTGGGTTGTACGCCTGCCACAGGTCCACCAGGCCCAGAGCCATCAGGAAGCCCGGCAGATCCTGCTCACCTTTACGGCTCGCTCGAGAGCCAGACCGCTTGAGTTCCGGGTCCATGACTGCATTTGTGTCTCCACCCACCAGAAGGGGGCCCAGGGGCAGTTTCATCAGGAATGAACTGATCTTCAGGAAGGCGATAGTGTAGAGCTCCGGGGGTATGTAACTCGAGCACAGTATAATCGAGCGTCCCTCCAATTTACCCGTTATCGCAGCACAGCAATATTAGTCATTACAAGAGTTAGTTTTTTGTTTTTTACATAACTGTTATTTTTATTTATAGATATTTGCCTTCCGTGGAGAGCGCGAAAATGTAGCTTTTTACAGCTCTTGCTGTAAAAATACATTCTCGCACGCGCGATAGCCTTGTATGGATCCCCGCGTTCGCCGACAAGTTTTCCCGATCCGGTTGCATGCTCCACGAGATGTTGGATTGTTGGTAGCCATTTTGCGCTATCTCCCGAGAGATCGTGCCCGCGATCACGTCATTCGTCCCACGATCATGCACCGCGAGAGTATGAGATCTCAAACACGTCATTCCCCACCACGAGCAAGAGCGTGAGGACGCAAACACATCATATCGAACGCGACAAGGAGCGAGAGAAGAGACCCCGAACACGTCATTCTCCAGTGAGAGCATGAGGACGCAAACACGTCATTTCCAACACGATCCCGCAGAAAATACTGGGAACGGGCGGGAAAAAACGCGATAATTTGCAAAAGTCAATTTCGCAAATTCCGCCCACCCCTAATATTTGTCTTGTCTCTCGTTTCCATTGTGCACAGGGCAGGTGCAGTTTGCTTTCTTTCAGCTCAGACTCAGACTGCTGGTCATTAGTGTGATGGAGCCTCCAACACTGGTTACCTAGGGCCCGATGTAGGTAATTCTTATTTACCACTTTTTAAATACCCAATTTTACCGATTCGGTATTTAAGAAGTGGTAAATATGAAGGGGGGAGATGTAGGTATTTCCAGATGTGTAAATACCGAATCTTTAAGATTCGGTATTTACCGAATCTGGAAATACCAAATTTCCTATGGGCTTCACAGCCCATAGGAATCAAAAGGAAATACCGATTCTGTAATTACAGAATCGGTAAATACCGAATTTCTCAAGGGTGCAGGGGGTGTCACTTTGACACCCTCTGGCCCCTCCAAAACAGGCTCGGGTGCCATGTGGCAGGCATACATGCCCCAAGGGCAGGTGTGCCTGTCATATGGCAGAGTTGTGCATGCACACATGTGCATGCACACCGGAATCGGTATTTTACCATCAAATAGGATTTGATGGTAAAATACCGATTTTGTAAGGCTTGTGGGACTCAGAAGAGTCCCACCTACATCTCAAATTTACCGAATCGGTAAAAATACCGATTCGGTATTTTATAGAATCGGTAAATTTACCGATCAGTAAATTTACCGATTCTGTAAAATTAAGGGCCCTACATACCATTCCTGAAATACCGGTCGGTAACGGCCGAAAATACCGATTTTCGGCCGTTACCGACCGACCTACATCTGGCCCTAGTTACTGAGTTAAGAGTAACCTAGGATTATACAAGTGAAATGAATTAGTAGAAGTGCACCAGAGTTCCTGATCACTAAGACAATTTCAGGGATTTACATGTGATCATAGATTTCTTTAGTGGTTTACCCAAATAAGAAAATGCGGGGGTAGCTATTGTAAGTGAATGATCAATCCATACTAAGGGGTCTGCATTTACTGCTTGTGAAATTTCTGAAATATGGTCAGATGTGTGGGTAGGTCAAATTAGCACCAGCAAGAGCCCCCAGTCTTCAGAGTGATTACTGATATAGCTGCTGCAACATCAAATGTAGATTAAAATCTCCCAATATTATTAGCCAATCATTTTCTATAGTAAAAATTGGAGATACGGTCTACAGTTTCATCTTGAAATGATTATAAGACTTATAGTTTGTTGGTCAGAAAAGTTTAAGGAAATGGTTACCATACAGTTCATAGGTAGATAATAAATTATTTATTACATGAACATATTTTGGCCAGGAGCAAACCTACATGAACCCTAATTTAACTGATGGTGAACAGGAAAAGGGACTAATATCACGTTTCAACATAGCTTCATTTTCAATCGTCTTGTTAACAAAAAGCTTAGGACGGATCAAAAGCATTGTTATATTTAAAGAGTTGATACAGCTCACCATATTTGTATCTAGCATAGTAGCTGAACAGATGAGATTCCTAAACATTTTAGAGGAGTATGTTATTGTTGGAGTTCGAAGACTACATGAAGAGTATATTTGGCAATCATCACAACTAGCATGATGTGCAGCCCAGATGGTGCCAGACTGCATGTGTTTGGTGCACAGTCGGCAGAGACTCACAGACTGCCTTATAGTGTGTCAGTGATTGTAGCCTAATTTAGGCTTGAAAACCACAAAAATGCTTCAAACATCATCCTATCCCTACTTTAAACAATACTAAACATACAAGCATTTCAAGAGTACAAACACGACACAACTAATGCAAAAACATGTTTTTACTAATCTACTGTTAACCTCTAATCTTGGGTTCCAGAATAACGTGCTACTCGCCGTAAAGCGCTTCAACGCCTCGTCAGCGGTAGTAGGAGCTATATAAATGCCATGTACAATTACTATTACAATCTAAACAATCCTCCCAATACGGCCACCAAAACACAGACAAACTCAAAAAGGAGCAGTGGTAAACACTGGGCTGAAGCTTAGAGTAATATTTATTAAACTTTCACGCAAATGAAGGGCAACACAACACAATGATAAATATGCCCATAGTGTTTCTTAGCTATCATCCAAAAAATAAAGCCAAAATAATAATAAAGTGCAAAGAGATAAAGGAAATTCAATTTGGAAACAACATGCAAGAGCATGAAGATGCTTGAGCAGGGATTCTTGCAACTCAGTCTTCCGTGTAATTATTAAATAATCCCTACCATTGGTCGAATGGACCTTTGTTCCTCAACAAGGAGAATTGAGAAGGAACAATTATTTACATCAAACACAATGAAAAATCCATTTGGGGCTTCACAAGAATTGTTAAAAACAGATAGTGTGAGTTAAGTGAGTTATGTTTTGCACTTGTATAGCGCACAGCTACCCACAGGGGGTCTCCCAGCACTTGTACGAATACCGCAAGGGAACCCTTCCTGGCTTTCCCTGTGAAGTGTCCACTCCTGGGCACCCCCATGGTGCAGACCAGGCATCCCTCGCGTTGTGGGGGCCATTTTGGAGACTAAGCAAGCTATTGCCCAGAGTTGCAGCGTGGGACCCATGATCAGAATAGGCACTGAGGCGAGAATATCCGGTCAGGGGAATTAATGAGCCCGAGACCCTCCGAGGCGGGAATCGAACCCTGGTCCCTGGCCAGAGCTCTGCATTGAGGTCTGCCTGCTCTAACCATTGAGCCACACTTCTCCACAGAGTTAAAGGATTTTACTAACACATGAATTCAGCTCAAATGATTTTTTTCAGTAAGTATGAAGTCCTCATCGTCATTATTGATTCAAATAATCCATTAATCAATATTTCAACATATTATTGTATGCCAAATTTATAAATATTACAAATAAAACAGAGAAAATACAGTAAGTGTGTTCCATAAAGGAATTCCTTAATCTAAATTAATAGAATGTAGACTTAAGAATGACAATTATTTCAGTATGCAAAGAAAGGAGTCAGTTCAGACACCTAAATGAAGAGTTCTGGAGAGAGAATGTAAATGCATAGGCATGAAGTATTAGCACTTAGCAACGCAGATTTTAAAAGCTGAAAAAGTTTTCTCAGCTATAAGTCAGCAGACCTACCTATTCCCTGACTGAGAGACGGGAAAGGCTTAGATATTGTCTCTCCTAAAAGGAATCCCTAATTCTTCTACCTTGGTCTAGTAACACACACTAAAATTAACCAGTTAAAATGAAATTTGCAGCAACTGGTGCATTCCCACACCAATCAGTGATCGTCTAAACCCTAGGGGAATGTAAACTCCCAAGTTTCTCACATTTTCACAATAGGTTATAGAAGCACGTCCTGCAGATGATACATAGTCCACATCTAGCTGTCTAATAAATTGCAAATGTCTATCCACAAGCTAACAGAAGACTTCTGGGAAGTTACAGCATCAATCAATTAATCAAGCAGTCAGGTCTTGTGTAGCACAACTTATCACCCCGAGGGGTCTCCAGGTACTGGGGTTCTGTGAGCCTTGGTCGAAAAGCCATGTCTTGAGTTTCTTCCTGAAGTCATCAGTGAGGGGGAGGTTTGCAGGTGGAGGGGGAGGTCATTCTAGGACTAGGTGGAGAGGTAGGAGAAGGCATGATCTCTGCAGTGGCTCCGACAGATGCATGGGAGGTGTGCAAGGTCGAGGGAGGTGGGGCGGAGCTCCCTAGTGGTTCTGTGGAACTTCAGGCGGTGGTTGATGGGGGTGGGTCAGGAGTTGTGGAGGGCTTTGTAGGCATGTGCCGGGAGTTTGAAAATGCACCATTTATGGATCCAGAGCCAGTGCATGCTTTTGAGGCGTGGGTGGCGCTGGATCTTCTGGGGAGTTTGAGGATGAGTCTTACTGCAGTGTTCTGGATGGTCTGGAGATGGGTGAGGAGCTATTCAGTGGCTCCAGCATAGAGTGGGTTGCCGTAATCAAAGTTGTTGGCTATATGGGCTTGGGTGACTGTTTTCCTGGTAGAGGTAGGGATTCATTGGAAAATCTTGCATAGCATGTGGAGGATGTGGAAGCAGGACGAAGATAAGGCATTGAACTGTTTCCCCATGGTCAGTTGGCTGTCCAGGATTATTCCGAGGTTGTGTGTGTGTGGTTGGTTGGGTATGGTGGGGGGCCAAGTTCAGTGGGCCAGCAGGTGTCACTCCAGGGAGAGGGCTTGTTCTCGAAGATGAGCACTTCTGTTTTGTCCAAGTTGAGTTTAAGGCAACTGGACGTCATCCAGGAGGTGACGTCGGACATGGTGCTTCGGAAGTTGACTCAGGTAGTGTAGGTAGTGTTGGGGTCTTCTGTGAGGGATGGGATGAGCTGCATATTGTTGGCGTAAGAGATAATGTTGAGTCTATGGGTGCGGGCGGTGTCTGCCAGTGGGACATTTAGCTGTTGAAGACTTCCCCCGTTTTTGGAAGTTATAAACAGGGCCATCTCCAGTGGAACCTTTCCTGCACCCTGGAAGACCGCCATTGTCAAGCCCCTCTTGAAAAAGGCCACCTTGGATCCTGGGACCTTGAAGAACTTTCGTCCCATATCCCTTCTTCCTGCTCCAGCCAAGATGCTGGAGGCTCATCTGAACTGCCATCTTGGCGCCTTCCTTGACAAGACCTGCCTGCTCGATTTCTCTCAGCATGGTTTTTGGAAGGCGCATAGCACAGAGTCAGCCCTCACAGTGGTGGTCAATAACATCCGTGCTAAGGTCGACAGAGGTCAGACTACTCTTCTGATCCTGCTCGACCTTACAGCCGCTTTTGACACCCTGTCCTCGACCATCCTGGCCTCCCGTCTCAGTGAGATGGGGGTGGAAGGGCTGGCTCTGAGCCTCCTTACATCTTTCCTCAATCAACGGGAGCAAAGGGTCAAATTGGGTGACACACCTTTCCACCGCCAAGCCTTTGCAGTGTGGGGGCTCCTCATTGAGTCCCACGCTTTTCAACATTTATGTGGCTCCACTTGCTAGACTTGTCAGGTCTTTTGGATTGGAAGTGCTCTCGTACGCCGATGACACCCAGATCATGGTCTCCCTGTCACAATCCGTAGAGACCACGGCCCTAAATTTTAAAAACTGCATGGAAGCTGTGGCAGGTTGGATGACGTCGAACTACCTCAAATTTAACGGGGAAAAGACCGAGATCCTTGTCTTCGGAGGAAACAAAGAGGTCTGGCCATCCGACTGGGGGCTACCGGCACTGGGAGCTTGCCCTCAGCCTTCCCCTGTCGCCCGCAATCTGGGGGTCATTTTTGACACCTCACTTGCCTTCGACAAGCAAGTAAATAGAACGGTTTCCACTTGCTGCGGGATTTTAAGGGTGCTGAGAAAACTCACCCACTATCTCTCTCCGGACGCCCGGAAACTTGTCTCTCTCGCCCTTCTATCCTCGCGTCTGGACTATTGCAATGCCCTATACCTCGGCATGAGCAATAAACTGGTCCACCGTCTGCAAGTTGTCCAGAATGCAGCAGCGAGGTTTGCTGTCGATGCCCCCAGACGTTTCTCTGGAACATTGATCAGGAAAAGACTTCACTGGCTTCCTGTGCATGCCAGGATAAAATTCAAAACTGTGATCATCACTCTCCGGGCCCTCCATGGTACTGGTGCCGAGGACATTAGGTCCTTGCTATCAACCTACGCCCCTGGTAGGGCCCTGCGCTCGGCCAGTAAGAATCTGCTAACTGTCCCCCGAATTGCTAAGGCGAGATGGGGAGGTAATGCGTTTTTTTCCCTTGCCCCCAGACTCTGGAACCAGCTCCTTTTGGAACTCAAGAACCAGGAGTCCCTCGCCCTCTTCTGTAAAGGCCTCAAAACCCTGCTTTTTGTTGAAGCCTATCCCTAGTTCTCCTATGCTCACTAGTTGCACCTGGCGATTTTCCATCTTCTGAGCCTTGACGCCTCCGGGCTAAGTCACGCATTACAAATCTCCAATCAAATCAAATCAAATCGAAGAGGTTGGGGTCTGAGCCCTGGGGTATTAGAGAGATGGGGTGGTAGTTATTGAGGTTACTAGGGTCGGCATAGGGTTTCTTCAGAAGCGGCTTGACATCCGCATACTTCTATGCATCATTGACAGTGGGCATGGTGATAGAAGAGTGGAGGATCTCTGTGAGGCTGCTGCTGATTTCTTTCTTTCCTAGATGGTAAATGTGATGAGGGCAGGGGTCTGTAGGCGCCCCCGAGTGGGCTGAGATCCAAGATTGCATCTGCAGGGGAAGAGAAAAATATCTTGGGAGAAACAACAGCTTAATGGGAAAACAAGCCTTTTAACCCTAATATTAGATAATATGGCATACGTTATAAGCTTGACTTAAGTCAATACATTATTTTATTTTGTTTATGCTTGCAATGCCTAAGTATGATTACCTACTACAAAAATTGCATTTATTATATGTGGGTTATTTAGCATAAAAGTTTACACTTTCTAGTTAAGTCTGTTTTTGTTGGTAAAATAAGGATATTTGCTCTATCAACTACCCCCTCTGATTAGCCATCTCACTTTATCACAAATTAATCTCTAAGATGCATCTTCCTTTCTTGCTGGGTCATCGATTTTACCTTTTAAGATCTCCACTTTCTTCAACTTTTTGTAATCCTTACTCTTCCATTTCTATTTCTTCCCTCCTTTGCCTTTTTTCTTTATTTCTTTGTCTTGTTAGGAAACATCTATATCCTTTACACACAGCAAATAAGCCTATTAGGCAAATTCCATTAACCAATGTAGGTTTTAATATTACCCTAGAAATCCACTTGCAACATATTCAAGCCAGCTCATAGCAGAGCTCACTTCCCTAAGGTTCCAAGTAGAATAGTTGTTTCTAAGGATTCTATTTCCGGTTCTAAGTCGCAAATATTGTTTGCAAATTCTTTTATAATCTTACTCTTGTCAGGTATATATGATCAGCAGTGTTGAGTTTTCAACATTTTACAGACTCCACTTTTTTCTGCCAGCGAAATATCAAAAGTTAATCAGTCTTGTAAAACCATCGATCGAATAGCTACTACTTCAGTATTGACTGCTAGCAAAGCACCAGATGTCCTTGTGGCTAACTTACCTAGTACTAAAGAAAGCTTTTTAATTTTCTCATTATATAGAACTACTCCCACTGGAAGGATGATTGCACCCAAAATATCTCCCACTAGTTCTGTCCCATAAATTGTACTACATTTATGTCTATGAGATAGATTCATGGTTAGACCATTTGTGCTATTTACATGATACATTTTAGGGAACAATAAAGCTTAATAAAAAACACCCTGCCAATCAGAAGGTAATTAGATAAATGAATTTTTCTCACAATTGAAATATACTCTAGGGATAACTGATTGCGCTCCAGTTAATATTTGAACAAGTCCTCCAAGAACTTCAAATGTATGTTCACAGCTACTTATCATCATGTACCTGGTTCTAATGTGATTTCCCTTTTTGTAAAAACATATTTTTCCTTTCTGTCATCTGTCTGATTTCAATTCGGGATACATATTTTTCTTTTTATACCTATCTTCTACTTCTTTCCACACGTTCTTGGAAACATTTTCTTGATTTGTTGCCCTATGAAACATGTGAGCTGTCTTCTAATGCCTGGATGAATGTCTTTTCTGATGGCTTCATTAAGCATGTCAAATTTTGTTTATATGGTTTAACAGTATCTATCTTTTTGAAGAGGGATTTTAGAAAGGATAACATTATAACTAGAAAAATATTGTTCAAAACGATTCTGTCTACAAAATACTCTGAGCAATATATTACATGTAACTGCATACGACAGAGGAACATGATGGCATACTACATCCTCAGTAGCTTGAGCACAAATATAACAGTACTTAGCATCTAAAGCGTATGTGTATTCCTCAAATAATCTAGAATAAACAATACATGTGAAGTCCTAATTTGAAGAATTTATAAATAAAGCTTTCAATTTTCTCTTTTATATTGTGTGTATAGGTAATGTAAGTGCACAAGGAGTTCTAAGTGTTTCTATCTCTAGAGTAACACTCATACTTGTTTCTGTCTCTAGGGTAACACTCATACCAACCAAAAGAATTATGAAGGCTAACATAATAACTATTAGTGTGACAGCAATCACTCTTCTACACTTAGCCTTGGAAACACATGTTTGTCTACAGTCAGAGCTTCAGTAGACTAATGAGGCAGGCAGATGTAATATTCTGCGTTGATTTCTACTTGTGCAAAATGATGATTAATTTACAGTTATTTCATTCAACTTATATATAAAATGTATTGTGAGACATCCCTCGCCCTACTCCTTCTTCTACTATGTATGCCGAATCCTAGTCTACCACTGTAACCTTGGCCCTAGGATACTCTTCTCAATTCTTTTGGTTTGTTTTATTTTCTTTGCAGAATAATTGTCAACTTCACTTATCAGTTATCACAGTCTATTCCAACTGTTCTAATTTAATAAAATCTATTATTTGTAGAATCATGTATCGTCGGATTTAATCAACTAGTTGTCAAGTGTCAAGTCCATTTTATGATTTTGTTTCAAGAGTTTGAATCTGCCACTGTCTTAGTGTGGCATTTCACAGAGGTTAAAGTGGTTATCTTCCCAGTTGATTTGGATCCTGGACAGTTGCACTAGGTACTCTTGCTCTCTTAGATCTTCTTGGTGTCTGTTGATCTTCTTTTGTGTCACTTCTACCACTAGATTCTGCTACCTTGATGACTGTGTGTGGTATACGTTCAACCAACAGACTAGATTTTGATTGTCTTCTACTCATTGACCATTCCCCTCTCTTTTGTAGCTTTTCACTCCTTTCAATTGTTCCTTCACCAGGATCACATGGTTGCTCTGGTGGTGATTAATTAGCTCCCCTTTTTCCAGGTCTCAGATAGTCATATTCAAGGGATAATTCTAACCCTCTTTGTAAGATTTCAGGAACTTGGCTAGGTCCATAGTTTTGATGAACATCACCCCCTCTGGTCCTTCTTGGACATATGGACATATGAGGTTGCAGACTTGTTTCAAATGTTACCCCCTCACAAAATAGACATCTTACTCTCTGGCTGTGGGATGCAGTTGGGTATTCCAGCACATTTCATAGCAATGTTAGTAATAATGATCACTTAATAGGGAGGACCCTTTCCATCTAGGCTACAAGCCGTATTTTCGAATGTTCTTTTTAACAAGGACCCAGTTGCCGGGGTTACGATCATGGCACTGCTCCTGGCTTGGAATTGCTAGGACAGCTCAAATCTGGTGAGTTGGCAGAACACACCTCATCAACTAACCCCTGTCAGTAGTCGAGAATTAGGTCTTCTGTGATATTTACAATAGAATTTGCAGGCACAGCAGGCAGTTGCATTGCACGCCACATGAGTATATCATGTGGCGCCAATCCTGTTCTTCTGTTAGTGGTGCCTCAGAGGCTCCTCAGTACTGATGGCAAATCATCTGGCCATTTCATAGAACAAGAGGCACAGATTTTGGCCAAGTGAGATTTCAGTGTTCCGTTAATCTGCTCAACTATTCGGAAGCTCTGGACATTAGCTACAACGCAAACTTTGTTCCACTTGCAGTGCCACACACAGCATTCTAAGGATCCCATTATCAAAATGAGTCTCTTAGTCAGACTCCAGAGAAACCACGAAACTGAACCTGGGTATGAGTTCTCACAACAGTAGTTTGACTACAGTGAGACTGTCATACTTCCATGTTAGGTAGGTTTCCACCTAATGGGAGAAAATGCACACAATAACCTGGATATATCTTTGCCTATTAAAAACAGTATTTTGATAACATCCTACTGCATTCAATTAAAGGGTCCTTCTGATCTTCTCATATGACCAAATGGTAAGGGGTTCTTCTCCCTTTATTCATCTGCCATCAGATTATAAATCTTTGGCAAAATTCCTCCGCTAGAGCTCTAAATTGAGGATTAAACCAGTTCTGCTTAAATATTCCCACCATGGCATCCCTTCTGATGTGTACAGGGCCATGAAAATGTTTCGTCATTGGTAATAACTAACTGCCAGGCAGCCCGGGTCTTCCATAAGCTGGGACCCAAATGTCATTCACATTTTTCATACATCCTGCTCTGATTCATCCTTGCTGTTTTGCCTCTGACACTTCTTCCTGTAATCTCTTGATGTCCTCCAACATTTCAGCTACTGACAACAGCATTGAAAAGGTGGTGTCCTCATCAAATTAATTTGCATATTCTCCGTTAAATACACATGCCACAATTGCACATTACTAAGCAACTTCATCAACATATCGGTTTCAGTCACCTAATCATTTCCACTTCAGTGGTCTACACATTTAATTACTACAATTTCTCGTGGCACTTGTAATCTTTCTAACAGTGTCATTACATATTGTCCATTCTGGATGGTTGGATGACCCGGATGAAGTCTTGAATCCCCTTTGTGACCACATCCGTCGAAAATCATGGACCATACCAAAGCCAAGTTAACTATTAGTATAAAAGGTCACCCACAAATTCTCTGAAAGATGGCATGCCCTGGTACGATGATGAAACATGACATCTGAGGGAGGGTGTGTGTGCGACCATCCCATATATTTTTATAAAGGTTTGGCCACTAGGGAAAAGTTGGGTATCCACTGTCTACAGTAGCACACCATTCCGAGAAACATTTTTTAGGTGGATTAATTTTCAGGATTGCTGTTACTCTCTCTTGTGGCACCTTCCTTATTCCCTTTTCAATAAGATGTTCTAAATACAGAAACTCTTTTTGACTATATTGCAACTTGCTCGGGGACACCTTGTGTCAATATTTAGCCAAAGGATTCAACAAAGCAATCATAACCTGTTTGCAAGCTTCTTGTGTACTTGACGCTACAAGTAGATCATCAATGTACTGTCCAAGAACTGAGTTGCAAGGCATTTGCAAAGTTTGCAGACTTTTTTCAAGATTTGATTAAAAATGTAAAGGCTCCCTGTAAAGCCTTGTAGAACTCGGCAACACACCAAAACTCTATTCTGGAACATGAATGAGATCAGGAATTTAGTGTCCTCATGCAATGTAATAAAGAAGGCTGGCAGGGATCCACAACAGTATCACAGGGATTCTTAAAAAATATTTTGGCTGGATTGGGTAGCACGGGACAAGATGGGATGCTATGTTATTAAGATTTTGCAAAACCTGCACGATTCTATACTTGCCATCAAACTCCTGCAAGCCCATAGTTGGTGAGTTGCAAGGACATCCAACTATTTCTCTCAAAATTCCATGTTTCAACATTGATTCAATCACTGGAGTAATTTCAGCTGCTGTTTCAGGTGTGAGATTGTATGGTGGTATTCTCGAAAGCATTGCACCTTTGATGAGTCCAATGCAATTCCCTGAAAAGTCCCATTCTTAATATTTGATAGTATTTTGTAGATCAGGAGGTAAATCCTCTATCTTTCTTAGAGGGTACAACCCAACATCTTCATTGTATGTTTGGAATTCAACATTATCCGAAATACAGTTTTACAGGTCTTCAGTCAAACATAACAAACTGGTGATGTTCCTCAAATGATAATATTGCTATAGAATCCTTCTTTGAAACATGGTTAGTTATTTGCTTTTTTTTACACTTAACTTGGATCTTTTTTCCCAAGAGGGGCAGGTCAGAGACTTTGCCTGTTCTAACAGTGGAACGTGTAGCATAGGTCTCAATCAGAAATTATACTTGGTGGGCATTTACTTCTCCTTCTACAAACTGACCTCTCTGGTAGGCCCGGTCTGAGTTTGTGGAGTTGCGCAATGTGGAACTGTGTGGAGTGACTAAAATACTCTGCCGCGTTACATTGAAATCTACATGCGGGTAGAGTCTGCCGGGCACCCGTTCATGTTGTCTGCAACGTGGAGTGCAGTGTCACATTCCAAATCGCACACGGCTGGCACCACGCAGTACTCATGTGCGTCCTTGCGTTCCAAATCACACGCAAACGCCACCAGGCGGTTTGCATGGGCGCATCCATCTTGTTTCTCTACTCTCTGTTATGCCTCTTTAATCTCTTTAATCCTCGCTCTATGAAATGTATCTAACCCTCATTTTTATTTATTGTATTCGTGTGTCTTTGATTTTGTGTATTTTACTTTTTTGTGATTTATTTGGTGTTTTTCCCACTTACTTCCTAATGTATTTTTCCTTTCCTTCCTTTTCCTACTGCTCTCATATTTCTTTACCCCACCCAGCGCCATGGCAGAGGATTGTCTACCTTGCGGGAGTCACCGCCACCCAGGTATGCAGCCCTGGGTGACCTTCAGTGAGGAGGAGGGAGCAGCACTATTTATTTTGTGCAGAACCATCTTACCTTCATGCTGGCAGTAGGCCTAGAAGAGGCTACCTCCAGCGGGAGCATTGGCTGCGCTGGGGAAGGGTGCACCTGTGTGTGTGGTGCATGAGTCAGGTTCGGGGCACCATCCAGCAGCTGACACACAGCTGGGTGGATATTTTAGACCAGGAATAGCACCTCCTCGAACTGCTAACCGTTGATCTTCTTGGGCTTGGCGAGTATGAATAATTTTTGTTGTTTTTGTTCTTCAAAGTTGTCATTTTCTTTTCCGAATAGCATCATCCTGCTCACACTCAAAGTTAAGTTATGTTTAGTTTACGTTGGAATATTTATCATGTGATCTAGTTTCTTGTTTCCGCTAGGCAGGTGCTCAGTGCCACCTGATTGTACTCATCATTGGCGCTCGCTTTGGCTGAGTGAGGGCTCACGTATGTGTTTGGCTGGCTGTAGGAAGTTCATTCGGCTGTCCAGGTATCTGGTCCATTGTTGTGTAAGGCCTTGTATGTGTATGTGAGAAGTTTTAACTGGCTGTGTTTGTGAATGGGGAGCCCGCAGTATTCTCTTAGGTGAGGTGAGATGTTGGTACAATGTGGAAGGCCGAGGATGAGTCTAACAACAGGGTTCTGGATGATCTAGAGTATCTGTGTGAGTTGCTTGGAGATTCCGGCATAGAGTGCATTGCTATAGTAGAGTCTGCTAGTGGTGAGTGCTGGCATGAGGGTGTGTCTGGAGGTCTGTGGCAGCCATGTGAAGATCTTTCAAAGCATGCATAGGATGTGGAAGAAGAGTGCGCTCACTGCATTGACTAGTGCGTTCACAAAGAGCTTATTATCAAGGGTCATCCCCAGGTTTCTGGCGTGGTTGGTTGGAGTTGATCCTAGCTTGGTTGGCCACCAGATGGTGTCCAATGGGTAGGTCTTGCTTCCGAAGAGCAGTACTTCTGTCTTAGTGGAGTTAAGGTTCTGGCAATTGGTTTTCATCCATTCTGCTACCATGGTCATGCAGATGGTGTCAAAATCAGTCCCTGCGGGAACGTCCAACGTCAAACCAAGGCTTAATCTACCAGGTACTCAGTGTTTCTTAAATACCACCCCAAAAATGGCAGCAACATAATATTAAAGTGTAAAGAGCTAAGGAAATTCAATTTAGTGATAAAGTCCAAGAGTGGTTAGTAATAAAATATTGTGCACCCCAATTAAAAAGCTAAAAGGTACTGTGTATAAACACAGCACTTAAGACAATATTTTAATACATTCAACGACTTTGGAAACAACTAAATGACTTGTTTTGCACATAAAGAAAGGACGTTGGGCATCATTTTCTGCATCAGTGGTCTCATATATGTCATCAATGGTATTGTGATTTGGTACACCACAGTGATATTATTGAACATGACATTTCTGAACTCATCTGTAATGAGTGCGGTTCAGAGCAGTGCATGTGGAAGATATGGTGGCATTGTTCACAGTTACTGAACTTCAGTGATCTTAAACCTATAGATTTTAAATAGGAAATGCATGTTGCTAACTAATGTTTTTTGGGGAAAAACATGACATTTTGACATACCTACTGAGCTAAGGGTCCAAAGATAAAGTTACCTCCTATATCTCTCTAGGGTTCAGATTTACAATTGTGTAGTTTTCCCTTTCCATTAGGAACTTCACGTTTGTTGGGTAACATAATCTTTGGGATGGCACCAAACTTATTCCGTGCAACACCTCAGGATAGGTTGTCCTAAAAGCCAGCTAGCTCAAAGTGCCACCATAAGCACCCCTAAACCTCGACAAGTAGCAAATGGCTTGTGCAACCACAGAACATGAAAATCCTTTATTGGGAAACACTTTATTGAAGCTCTGATAAAGTGACATACAGATAAATCACAATCAAAAGCATGTTATGAGTTCAAGATTCAGGGACACTCAAAAAGGACATATTAGTCTCGGAAAATACATTTGTTATGAATCCTATGTATGTATGTTTGTGTGGGTGTGTATGTATATTTACTTAACAAAACAAAGGTTACAGGGACTTTATCATTAGGTTCAGATTTCACTTTTCCCTGAGCTAATTATTACTCACACCCTTGTTATTCACTGCTTATGACCTCACTTATTACACCACTAGGGGTGGGCGTAGTTGGCGGAGTACCATTACATGGAATTCTGCAGAATTGAACAAAAACTCTGTGAACTCAGCTCCGCAACTCCATTACGTCTCATCCACATTAATAAAACAGAAACCTCACATACCCTTGATAAAACAAGTAACTATCTTTACATGCAAAAATGCATATAGTCATGTCACAAACATGAAAATGAAAATACGGAAAGCAGTGAGAGAGGTGATGATTTTGGTGTCTTCCCTAACCTAGGGAGAGAATCAAGCAGATGCCTTGAACACAAAGAGCACATCATGCTGAACGATTCGGTGGTGGTCCCATCCTCCTAGGACCACCCCAAGCACAGTTATGGACAAGAATTCAATCCCAACCTGCAATATCAAAATATTCCTCAAGGGGCAGACTCTCGGGCTCAGCTTAGAACTAATACTATAATATTCAATGCATTCTAGAGTCTCGCCCCATAATGCTTTACTGAGCCTTTGGTTGGCATTATATTTTTGCCCATAACTTTGCTTGGGGTGGTCCTAGGAGGATGGGACCACCACAATCGTTGAGCATGATATGGTCTTTGTGATCAAGGCATTTGCTTGGTCCTCCCCCTAGGTTATGGAGAACCTCAAAATCATCACATCTCTTACTGCGTGCTATATTTTCAAATCCTCAAGGGCCAGGCTCTCGGGCTCAGCTGAGATCTAATACTATAATATTCACGGCACTCTAGAATCTTGCCCCATAATGGTTTGCTGGGCTTTTCGTTGGCATTGGTTTGATTGCATGGGACCCAAGTTTGGGTCTCAAAATGAAATTAGATCAAGAGAAAAATCACCAAACTATTATTATGAAAGGAGTGCCATCAAAACCTCAGACAATTATGTTATTTTATGGTATGCTATACTATGTTATGTTGTTATATTATATTATGCTATTCTATGTCATGTTATGTGGCTTTGTAAAGTGCATGCTAATCTCCCGCAAGGGTATCCATGCGCTGTGTAGGTTGAGGGCCCATGAAATGTGGGCGGATAGAATCATGCCTGTTTTTCTTGTACAGCCAGGTCTTGATCTTCTTTTGGTAGTCTATAAAGGAGGGGGCAGTTCTGAGGTGTAGCGGGAGGTTGTTCAAGGCTTTGGCTCTGATGTGTGAGAAGGATTGTCCCCCGTATCAGGTCTTCTTGATGCCTGGATGCATGCGATAGCCTGGGAGGCTGACCAAAAGTGTCTGGTAGGATGGTGGAAGTTGAGGCAGTGGTTGCGGTAAGCTGGTGCAGTTTGTGGAGGGCTTCTTGAATTCACATCTTTCCTGGTCTGAGAGTCAGTGGAGTGCATTGAGGTGTGATGAGATGCGGACGTTTCGTGGGATGTCCAAGATGAGTCTAGAGTCAGCGTAGGATGTGGGCTGGGATTCCAGCATAGTGGGTATTTCCATAGTCAAGTCTGCTTCTGATTAGAGCCTGAGTGACCATTCTTCTGGTATTCATATGGATCCATTTGAAGATCTTACGTACCATTTGCAGGATGTGGAAAGAATGTTAAGGAGACAGGATTGATTGATTCATGGTGAGGTTGGTACCTAGGATGATCCCAAGGTTTTTGCCATGAATAGTAGTGGCAACCAGTTCTGAGGACCCCCATGAGGCATCCCAGGGAGTTGTTGTTTCCAAAACACAGGCCTTTGTTTTGTCTGAGTTGAGCTGGAGGCAGTTGCTGCTCATCCATATTGCAACATTGCTCAGGAATTTGGTGAAGTTGTTTTGATGGCGTTAGATCTGTCTGTCAGGGAGAGAATTAGCGGAGTGTTGTTGGGGAATGAGATGATGCCGATGATGTTCGATCTGAGGATGTCTGCAGGGGGTGCCAGGCATACGTTAAAGAGCACTGGGCTGAGGGACGAACCTTGACGGGCCCTACAGATCAGATTTCTGGGTTTTGAGATGTAGGGTGGTAGTATCATGTGTTGTGTTGTGTTCTTCCCATGAGGAAGGGGGATATCCAATGAAGGACTGGTCTGTGGAAGAACAGGAGGTGAAGCCTTCTGATACATTTATTGTGGGAAATAGTGTTGCAGGCTGTGGACAGATCGAGGAGCATGAGGGCAGTGGTTTCTCCTCAGTCGAGGATGCTTCTGATGTAATTGGTGACTGAAATGAGGGCGATTCAGCACTATGGTTGGGGTGGAAGCCTGATTGAGATCTGTGGAGGAGATGGGGCGCTCTAAGTGGTCAGAGATTTGAATGTTGATGGCTTTTTCCATGACTTTAGATGGGAAAGGTATGAATGAGATAGGTCTGTTTTTACTGAGGGCACTGGGGTTTGCTGACAACTTCTTTAACAGTACTAAACAACAAAAGGGAGAGAAAGGGTAACTCCACCACAAAGGAGGGGAGGGAACTCCTGGTCCCCTGGACTAGATATATAACAACAAATGGAGGAGTGCCCTCTTGGAGGTTGGTTACAGCCTCAAAACTATAAGGTGCGTTTCTTGTCTTGTTCCCCTAATAAGGGACAACATTTGTCCTTAGAAGACCCCTCACTCACCAACCTAGTTGGTGACATGCTTCATCATCGGGGTCTCACCTAGACAGCCGAATGCTATCTGGGTGTGCTGCGACACCTGACTACAGTGGAGCTGGTTTCTGTAATTTTTATATGTGCAATTAGCTGTAAGTGAGTGTGTTTAAAAATTGCCCAATGCTACCCACTCGTGGACTTTATTCCGGAGTGATTGGACAATGATTAAAAAACGGTGGGACACCTTTGCCTGATTAGGTAGGCTATTGGTGTCAATAAAGACGTGTGCTCAGATGAAGTATAAAAAGTTAAAATGGTCTACATGTTTCAACCTATGTGTAATTGTAAGGTTTTCGTAAGGACCAGGGTGGGGGAATCTGGTTGGTGTACACGCCCTAAGGTGTACCCTGCCCTAGATTCCTTAGTGTGCAAATCACAAAATGTGATTAGATCAAAAGGTGTTCTTCTCCTTGAATCTGGAAAAAACCTGTAAAGAAATAAAGGGAGGGGGCGTGTTGGGTTTTTGGGGCGAATCAAGTAAACATTGCGAGTAGATGTGATATTTGCTTCTCTTTGCACCTTGTGACAAAGCTAACACAGTATCGGCTATGACTCAAAGACTTATCCCAGTCAAACGTGCTGAGTACTGTGTGACTAAAAAACTCACTGACCGCAGCCGGACCGTTCAGAAGTGGCGTGCTCATACGTGATCCTGTTGTAATTTTCACAGTCAAACGTGCTGGCATGTTTCCCAAGATAACGTGCTTGTTGTTTGACATTGGTCCGTGAAAGTAGTGGTGGAGTGATCACTCATACTCCTATTGTGTCACGGTAAGTGAGTAGTAGCGAGGCTACGTGTGTTTAAAAAAACGCGCGGTATCTACAAATTCATACAGGCGATTGTGGTAAATTAAAAACATAGCGTACTAAATATTCAGAACACACACTTGACATACAGAACATATAGTTACTCAGACAGGGTTACATGCTCAAAAGTGTGAAAAAGATACATATGTCAGCTTTCTTACTTGAAGCGCTCGAATTACGGGCTTCATGGGTTCCGGACCTGCCGTGGTGCAGTCCACGATCTAAAGGGTATAGGGAAAATTGGGAAATGAAGGCCCCTGGCAATGGCATCGTGGGATGATCCTTGGATATGGCAGGTCGCGGTATGAGCACTTACTTCTGGTAGTTAGCACAGAAGCGGTAAACCTGAGTGGTCTGTGGCGGGAACCCCGTAGGTGCGTAATGCCGCCTGGCAATGTGAAGTTAAAGGGAGATGCTTCCCGGTGTGCGGGCCCGCCCCCGTCACGTGGGGCAAGGTTACTATGGGAGCCGCGCATGGCGTCGGTGATGTCATGGTGCTGGCACTCCTTAGGGGCTTGCGCTCGACAGCAGGATATATATTTTAAGCATAAAACAGGGATATATATGGGCGTGAAGCAAAAGGGGGGAGCGCAACCACAATGGTAAATATGACTGTGATTGTGTGCATATAGCAGGGATTTTGAGGAGCACGGCAGTCCTTGTGTGCATCCAGCAAGGATAGTTGATGGGGTGGAGATAAGTTACAAAGAATGCTCCAGTCGGGGGGCATGGATAGGGGTGATAAGAAGATCATGCATCTGTGCATGTTCGTGCAGAGTACTTCACTCAGTCCATGTGAGGGTGTGTTACTGATGCACCGATGCCAGTCATGCCAGGGTGTCAAAGCATACATGTCTACTACAGAGAAAAAGGGGTGACCTGGACTACACAGGCACTCATACCAAAGAGTCCAGTCATACAATTTTCCAGACCAACAAGGTGTAGGTCTAACAGGTCTTATCTAGGGAGGACTGAATTCCAGGGAATATTATCATTGAGACCAAGTCTATGTGTGGAAAGCCTATAAATCCACCGTTGTTCCTTTTCGAAAAAGTCTTTGTTGTAATCTTTCCCCAGTATTTATCTGTTCAATGACAGTCCAGCTAAGGTCATTGGGGGTATGGTTGGACATTAGAAAATGTTCTGTGAGCTTGGTTATGGATTTCTTGTACCTTATTGTGCTTCTGTGTTCACATATACGTTGTTTTATTTTCCTGCTTGTTATCCCTATGTACTGGAGGTTGCAAGGGCACATTATGCGATACACCACATTGGTGCTATTGCAATTAGTGTGTGCTCGGAGGGTCCAAGTTTTCCCTGGTTCCAGGAGTTTTTGTATTCGTGGTGAGGTGGCACACACTGCAATTTCCACACTTGTAATGGCCTGTGATGTTTGGTAGTCCCCAGGCATTCAAAACTGTCGGCAGTGTGCTATTT
The DNA here is from genome assembly GCF_964261635.1 of Lissotriton helveticus. Classification (NCBI taxonomy): domain Eukaryota; kingdom Metazoa; phylum Chordata; class Amphibia; order Caudata; family Salamandridae; genus Lissotriton; species Lissotriton helveticus. Next base: position 800,944,364 of record NC_136057.1, on the reverse strand, counting down.
GTGTATCTGGGTCTGGTGTTGACCATACTGTCCCTTATGCTCCTGGCCCTTTTGAAAGAAAACAAAGGTTTTCCCATCTCAGGTTGCCAGTGTTCAGCATTTGCCAATGTTTATTAATTGATCTTGTGACGCTGTTTGATGCTGCGTTATATGTGGTCACGCAGGTGAGGGGAATGTTTATGTCGTCTTTACTTGTATTCTCTAAAAGTGCTTCTCGCCGCTGGTTCCGTGCCCGTTTCTGGCATTTGTTTAGGATTTTGGTGGGAGATCCTCCGGGTTTCAGTTTGGTTGTGAGTTCTTGTGCTTGCTCTTTGTAATCGCTGATCTTACTGCAATTACGTTGAACCCTTAGGTATTGCTCGTAAGGTAGGTTTTCTCTGAGGTGCCTCGGGTGAAAACTTTCAAATCTTAATAAGTTGTTTTTTGCCATTGGTTTATAGTGGGTTTTAGTGACCAGGCATCCTTCCTCTTTGCTGATGACGAGGTCCAGAAAGACCATAGTTGTGGGATCTTTTGTGTAAGTAAATTTTAGATTAACATCTCTGGTATTAATCCATTCAAAAAAGGAGATTAAACTGGTTTCAGATCCTTGCCATACGATTATGACGTCGTCAATGTACCGTTTCCAGAATAAAATCTGGGAGGCAAAGGGGTTTTGGTCATTGAGGATGTACTTCTCCTCAAAGTCAAACACATACAATCCCGCTATGCTAGGCGCGAAAGGGCTGCCCATAGATGTACCCCCCGTTTGTAGGTACAGGGTCCCCTCAAATTCGAAGAAACTCTTTTTCAAGGCCAGTCATGCACATTCCAAGATAAAATTCCTAGGAGTCCTGTGCGTCCATTCAGTTTTTTCATGTACACTCTCCAGGACTTTGAGGGTGTCGTCTTGCGGGATGCTTGTGTACAAGCTCTCAATATCGAAACTGACAAGCAGTGTGTCGTCATTAATTTCGATTTGATCCAACAGTTGTAAAAGGTTTTTTGTGTCCTTTAAGTATGTAGTGGTTTTTTGAACCAGGGGTTTTAGGAAAATATCGCAAAAGCGAGACAGTGGCTCAAGTAATGACCCAATTCCTGATACTATTGGTCTCCCTGGAGGTGGGTGTTTATTCTTTTGCATTTTCGGTAAAGTGTAGAAATATGGGATTTTTCCTTCGGTGCCACACAGAAAATCAGCCTCCTGTTTGGAGATGCACCCATTTGTTTCTCCATGTTCCACAAGAGATCTTATTTCTCCTTTTAGGTCTTCAGTTGGGTCGGAAGGGAGTATTCTGTATTTCTTGTCGTCAGTGAGTAATCTCTTGCATTCCGCCTGGTACATTGTTCTGTCTTGGATCACCACGCCGCCGCCCTTGTCGGCCAGTTTTATGACGATGGAGTCGCATGTTCTTAGCTCCTCTAAGGCAGTTCTCTCATTCCTGCTCAAGTTAGTGAACGGTTTCTTTGGTTGCAGTTGCTTAATGTCATTGAAGACGGCTTGTTCAAAAGCTGCCAGCTCAACAGGTGTAGTATGTGGTGGCGGAACAAATATGGATTTTATGCGGAGACCCGTCTCGTTCCGGTCTTCATTTTCAGTGCTCTCGCCTCTTTTTTCAAAGAACGCTTTCAATTTGAGTTTGCGAAAGAAACTGGATAGTTCGCAATGTAGTTGAAATTTGTCAAGTTTGGGTGTGGGTACGAAACCCAGTCCCTTGTTAAGGACTTTTGTTTCAAAGGTAGACAAGGGTCTAGTCGCCAAATTAGATACTAGGTCCTGTTGCTGCTTGGTCCCGCTTGTGGGGTTCTGCTCCGTGTGTGATTCATCACAGGGTCTTTGGTTGTCCAATGTACTTGGATGGGATTTTTTTGCCGGCCTCTTTCTCTCCCGCCCCTGCCTAAAAAAGGCAGTCTGTAAATGTTTGGTGGGAAGAAAGGCTGTGGAAATGGAGGCTGTCACCCATACATTTGGAATTGTTGAGGGTGATTGTAGGGGCCTTGGTACCCTTGCATCATATGATGATTGGGTGCTGGCCAGTTCCCTTGTGGTCTAGTTCTCACTCTTCCTCTTGGTTTGTTACTACAAGAGTTGGAATTGCTGCTTGATCGGGAGTCGTTACTAGAGGTATCTGAATTTTGATCGGTTTTTGCTGGTGCAGAGTAATCTGGGTCTGCATACGGATATGCTTTTACATCTAAAAAACGTTTCAGATCTTTTTGAAATTTCTGTATTTTCTGTTGGGAAAGGTTTTCTTTGTACTCACTTATTTCTTTATTTAGTTCATCCAGTTTCTTTTTATATCCTGTGATTGTGGTTTTTATGTGTCCTTCGGCCAATTGTATTTCTACCAGTATTTTCTCTGAGAGGCGTATGGCAGTTTTTAGGATGAGCAGGATCCAATCATGCGTACAGTGCCACGCTATCTGTGACCAATCCTTTCTAAACGTGGCATTCTCAAGAAAGATCCGTGGGGCATTTGTGACCAATAAACCTTTTGGTGCCATGTGGTTGGTAAGGTATTCTTTTAAGATGGTTCCATGCAAGATTGTTCTTATTCTATTCCTTTTTAGTTCTGTTAATTTTTCCCATTCTGAGGTTTGTGATGCTGGCATCCGAGAAAAGGGAGAGGTCCCCCAGAATAGCATCTATTTCCTCTTTAGAGTATGACAAACCCTGGTTTTTACTCATTTTGCCTGATGTTTGTGTGTGGTTGCAAGCTATGTGGATGGAAATTATATCAATAAAAAGTTAACAGATTAACTTATCTCTCGCAGCTGTGCGCTGCCTAGATACTAAACAACAAAAGGAAGAGAAAGGGTAGCTCAACCACAAAGGTGGGGAGGGAACTCCTGGTCCCCTGGACTAGATATATAACAACAAATGGAGGAGTGCCCTCTTGGAGGTTGGTTACAGCCTCAAAACTATAAGGTGCGTTTCTTGTCTTGTTCCCCTAATAAGGGACAACCTTTGTCCTTAGAAGACCCCTCACTCACCAACCTAGTTGGTGACATGCTCCATCATCGGGGTCTCACCTAGACAGCCGAATGCTATCTGGGTGTGCTGCGACACCTGACTACAATGGAGCTGGTTTCTGTAATTTTTATATGTGCAATTAGCTGTAAGTGAGTGTGTTTAAAAATTGCCCAATGCTACCCACTTGTCGACTTTATTCCGGAGTGATTGGACAATGATTAAAAATGGTGGGACACCTTTGCCTGATTATGTAGGCTATTGGTGTCAATAAAGACGTGTGCTCAGATGAAGTAAAAAAAGTTAAAATGGTCTACATGTTTCAACCTATGTGTAATTGTAAGGTTTTCGTCAGGACCAGGGTGGGGGAATCTGTGTGGTGTACACGCCCTAAGGTGTACCCTGCCCTAGATTCCTTAATGTGAAAATCACAAAATGTCATTAGATCAAAAGGTGTTCTTCTCCTTGAATCTGGAAAAAAACCTGTAAAGAAATAAAGGGAAGGGGGCGGGGTGTTGGGTTTTTGGGAGAATCAAGTAAACATTGCGAGTAGATGTGATACTTGCTTCTCTTTGCACCTTGTGACAAAGCTAACACAGTATCAGCTATGACTCAAAGACTTATCCCAGTCAAGCGTGCTGAGTACTGTGTGACTAAAAAACTCACTGACCGCAGCTGGACCGTTCAGAAGTGGTGTGCTCATACGTGATCCTGTTGTAATTTTCACAGTCAAACGTGCTGGCATGTTTCCCAAGATAACGTGCTTGTTGTTTGACATTGGTCCGCGAAAGTAGTGGTGGAGTAATCACACATACTCCTATTGTGTCACGGTAAGTGAGTAGTAGCGAGGCTACGTGTGTTTAAAAAAACGCGCAGTATCTACAAATTCATACAGGCGATTGTGGTAAATTAAAAACATAGCGTACTAAATATTCAGAACACACACTTGACATACAGAACATATAGTTACTCAGACAGGGTTACATGCTCAAAAGAGTAAAAAAGATACATATGTCAGCTTTCTTACTTGAAGCGCTCGAATTACGGGCTTCATGGGTTCCGGACCTGCCGTGGTGCAGTCCACGATCTAAAGGGTACAGGGAAAATCGGGAAATGAAAGGCCCCTGGTAATGGCATCGCGGGGTGATCCTTGGATATGGCAGGTCGCGGTATGAGCACTTACTTGTGGTAGTTAGCACAGAAGCGGTAAACCTGAGCGGTCTGTGGCGGGAACCCCGTAGATGCGGGATGCCGCCCGGCAATGTGAAGTTAAAGCGAGATGCTTCCGGGTGTGCGGGCCGCCCCCGTCACGCGGGGCAAGGTTACTATGGGAGCCGAGCATGGCGTCGGTGACGTCATGGGGCTGGCGCTTCTTAGGGGCTTGCGCTCGACAGCAGGATATAGATTTTAAGCATAACACAGGGATATATACGGGCCGGAAGCAAAAGGGGGGGCGCAACCACAACGGTAAATATGACTGTGATTGTGTGCATATAGCAGGGATTTTGAAGAGCACGACAGTCCTTGTGTGCATCCAGCAAGGATAGTCGATGGGGTGGAGATAAGTTACAAAGAATGCTCCAGTCGGGGGGCATAGATAGGGGTGATAAGAAGATCAAGCATCTGTGCATGTTCGTGCAGAGTACTTCACTCAGTCCATATGAGGGTGTGTTACTGACGCACTGATGCCAGTCATGCCAAGTGTCAAAGCATACATGTCTACTACAGAGAAAAAGGGGGGACCTGGGCTACACAGGCACTCATACCAAAGAGTCCAGTCATACAATTTTCCAGACCAACAAGGTGTAGGTCTAACAGGTCTTATCTAGGGAGCACTGAATTCCAGGGAATATTATCATTGAGACCAAGTCTATGTGTGGAAAGCCTATAAATCCACCGTTGTTCTTTTTCGAAAAGTCTTTGTTGTAATTTTTCCCCAGTATTTATCTGTTCAATGACAGTCCAGCTAAGGTCATTGGGGGTATGGTTGGACATTAGAAAATGTTCTGTGAGCTTGGTTATGGATTTCTTGCACCTTATTGTGCTTCTGTGTTCACATATACGTTGTTTTATTTTCCTGCTCGTCATCCCTTTGTACTGGAGGTTGCAAGGGCACATTATGCGATACACCACATTGGTGCTATTGCAATTAGTGTGTGCTCGGAGGGTCCAAGTTTTCCCTGGTTCCAGGGACAGAGTTTTTGTATTCGTGGTGAGGTGGCACACACTGCAATTTCCGCATTTGTAATGGCCTGTGATGTTTGGTAGTCCCCAGGCATTCAAAACTGTCGGCGGTGTGCTATTTGTGTGTTTGGGTCTGGTGTTGACCACACTGTCCCTTATGCTCCTGGCCCTTTTGAAAGAAAACAAAGGTTTTTCCCATCTCAGGATGCCAGTGTTCAGCATTTGCCAATGTTTATTAATTGATCTTGTGACGCTGTTTGATGCTGCGTTATAAGTGGTCACGCAGGTGAGGGGAATGTTTATGTCGTCTTTACTTGTATTCTCTGAAAATGCTTCTCGCGGCTGGTTCCGTGCCCGTTTCTGGCATTTTTGTTTAGGATTTTGGTGGGATATCCTCTGGGTTTCAGTTTGGTTGTGAGTTCTTGTGCTTGCTCTTTGTAATCGCTGATCTTACTGCAATTACGTCGAACCCTTAGGTATTGCCCGTAAGGCAGGTTTTCTCTGAGGTGCCTCGGGTGAAAACTTTCAAATCTTAATAAGTTGTTTTTTGCCATTGGTTTATAGTGGGTTTTGGTGACCAGGCGTCCTTCCTCTTTGCTGATGACGAGGTCCAGAAAGACCGTAGTTGTGGGATCTTTTGTGTAAATAAATTTTAGATTAACATCTCTGGTATTAATCCATTCAAAAAAGCAGATTAAACTGGTTTCAAATCCTTGCCATACGGTTATGACGTCGTCAATGTACCGTTTCCAGAATAAAATCTGGGAGGCAAAGGGGTTTTGGTCATTGAGGATGTACTTTTCCTCAAAGTCAAACACATACAATCACGCTATGCTAGGCGCGAAAGTGCTTCCCATAGATGTTCCCCCCGTTCCTGACTCCGTGAGAAGAGGTCGCTCCCCACGCTCCCTGGCTAAATATCGCAGCGCTTGGGTCTGACTGCTTGCCTTGATAAATATTGCTGCTTGGGTATCGTAGCTCTAACTGCCTGGCTTTAAAAACATTGCTGTTTGGTTATCATAGCGCTTATCAGCTTTACTTGCTAAGATCCTGTGCCTACTATTGTCCGCTTGGCTCTGACTTTGCTCGCATGTAAAATTTGGCGCTCGCATTGCTGGACTTCAAAAATAAGTATTATTGCCTGATTGTGCATTCATCTGTGTGCCCCAATCTCGTCCTGTTTGAGGTTTGTTTTCGCTGCCATTTTGTTTGTTGTGCCTCGTGGCCAGCCTCCCCACCCCGCTACCGCCTCCCAGCTGCTCCTCCCTCCCACGGACTGATTAGGCTCGTTCGTTGAATGCAGCGCTGTGACCTCTCTGACTCCGTGAGAAGAGGTCGCTCCCCACGCTCCCTGGCTGAATATCGCAGCGCTTGGGTCTGACTGCTTGCCTTGATAAATATTGCTGCTTGGGTATCGTAGCTCTAACTGCCTGGCTTTAAAAACATTGCTGTTTGGTTATCATAGCGCTTATCAGCTTTACTCGCTAAGATCCTGTGCCTACTATTGTCCGCTTGGCTCTGACTTTGCTCGCATGTCAAATTTTGCGCTCGCATTGCTGGACTTCAAAAATAAGTATTATTTCCTGATTGTGCATTCATCTGTGTGCCCCAATCTCGTCCTGTTTGAGATTTGTTTTCGCTGCCATTTTGTTTGTTGTGCCTCGTGGCCAGCCTCCCCACCCCGCTACCGCCTCCCAGCTGCTCCTCCCTCCCACGGACTGATTAGGCTCGTTCGTTGAATGCAGCGCTGTGACCTCTCTGACTCCGTGAGAAGAGTTCGCTCCCCACGCTCCCTGGCTGAATATCGCAGCGCTTGGGTCTGACTGCTTGCCTTGATAAATATTGCTGCTTGGGTATCGTAGCTCTAACTGCCTGGCTTTAAAAACATTGCTGTTTGGTTATCATAGTGCTTATCAGCTTTACTCGCTAAGATCCTCTGCCTACTATTGTCCGCTTGGCTCTGACTTTGCTCGCATGTAAAATTTGGCGCTCGCATTGCTGGACTTCAAAAATAAGTATTATTGCCTGATTGTGCATTCATCTGTGTGCCCCAATCTCGTCCTGTTTGAGGTTTGTTTTTGCTGCCATTTTGTTTGTTGTGCCTCGTGGCCAGCCTCCCCACCCCGCTACCGCCTCCCAGCTGCTCCTCCCTCCCACGGACTGATTAGGCTCGTTCGTTGAATGCAGCGCTGTGACCTCTCTGACTCCGTGAGAAGAGGTCGCTCCCCACGCTCCCTGGCTAAATATCGCAGCGCTTGGGTCTGACTGCTTGCCTTGATAAATATTGCTGCTTGGGTATCGTAGCTCTAACTGGCTGGCTTTAAAAACATTGCTGTTTGGTTATCATAGCGCTTATCAGCTTTACTCGCTAAGATCCTGTGCCTACTATTGTCCGCTTGGCTCTGACTTTGCTCGCATGTAAAATTTGGCCCTCGCATTGCTGGACTTCAAAAATAAGTATTATTGCCTGATTGTGCATTCATCTGTGTGCCCCTATCTCGTCCTGTTTGAGGTTTGTTTTCGCTGCCATTTTGTTTGTTGTGCCTCGTGGCCAGCCTCCCCACCCCGCTACCGCCTCCCAGCTGCTCCTCCCTCGCCCCGCCCCCTCCACTATCCATATATGACATCTACTTATGCGTGCAGCATTCACGCGCAACGGTCGCGCATCATGCGCGCCGAAGGTGCGCCAAAGGTAAGCCCGTCTTCGCCCGTCCGCGCCTGGACCGCGCCCAGCGTTAGACACCCTGATCCCTGCAATTCCCATTCCACACGCATTACCTATGATGCCGCTACCCTCTCAACCCTTAACCCCGGCCGACTCCCAAACTGCTACCAAGCCGCCTCAGGTCACACCCATGGACCTTTCACCTGCCGCTCCTGCAAGTTCGACTGCATCAGGACCATCTCCACAAACTCCGAACAAAGCTCTGACACTAACCACCTAAAGTGCATCCTGATCAACACCCGCTCAGTCCACAGACACTCCATTGAACTTTGGAACCTACTCGACACTACATCGCCGGACGTCGCCTTCCTCACAGAAACATGGATGAACGCCTCATCAGCGCCCGACATCGCCATAGCCAACCCAGGAACCTACAAGATCATCCGAAAAGATCGCACAAACCAAACAGGAGGAGGCCTCGCCATCGTCCATAAGAACACCATCCGCATCACGACCAGTTCCGAAGACAACCTCGCTTCCGCCGAACACCTTCACTTCCAGATTCACACCGACCACAAAACCACACTCAGAGGCACCCTCATCTACAGACCACCAGGACCCCGCACACAATTCAGCGAAGACATTGCTGACTTTATCAGCACACATGCCCTCCCCTCCGAGAACTACATTCTACTGGGAGACCTCAACTTCCACCTAGAAAAGAAAAACTACAACAACACCACCACCCTTCTGGATAACCTGGCCAATCTAGGTCTCAAACAACTTGTAGACACCCCCACCCACTACGCCGGACACACACTCGACCCTATCTTCACCTCCAGCAAGCACATCTCCTTCGATCACACCACAGCTCTCCATTGGACTGACCAGAGCTGTGTTCACTTCAACTACAAAAAGTCCACGACCCACAACCCCCCACAACCTATTCCTCGAAGAAACTGGAACAAAATCACCACAGAACAACTCGTCACATCGCTTCACCAAAACCCCCCCACCAAATCATCGGACCCAAACCAAGCAGCCACTCACCTCACTCAATGGATCACCCATAGCGCCGACGAACTTGCACCATTGAAAAACCATCTAATCAAGCAAGGTAGCAAAAAAGCCCCCTGGTTCAACGATGACCTTAAGAAATCCAAGAAGTTCTGTCGTACCCTCGAGAAAACCTGGAGAAAAAGCCCAACCACTGTTAACCTAGCCACCTTCAAGAACGCCACCCGCAAACACCACCAACTAATCCGATCCACCAAGAAATCAGCATTCAAGGATCGACTTGACAACAATGCCCAAAACAGCAAGGAACTATTCAACATCGTCAAAGAATTCACTAACCCCACCGCCGGCACAAACGACAATTCTCCCTCCCAAAACCTTTGCGACTCTCTATCCTTATTCTTCCACAACAAAATAGCCGAAATACATAACAGCTTTGAAAACCAGTCCGAAGACATGTCTGCTCCACCCATTCCCAATCCAACACCGCCCTCTAACAACCTTTGCGCCTGGAACCCAATCACCACCGAAGACACCATCCGCTTGATGAACTCCATCCACTCAGGATCGCCAACCGACCCATGCCCCCACCACATATTCAACAAAGTAGACTCCATCATAGCCCCCCATCTCCGCGATGTCATCAACTGTTCCTTCAACTCCGCTACCTTCCCGGAAATTTGGAAACATGCCGAACTCAGCGCCCTTCTGAAGAAACCCACAGCAGACCCCACCGAACTTAAGAACTACCGCCCCATCTCGCTCCTCCCATTCCCCGCCAAAGTCATTGAAAAAGCCGTCAATAGTCAGCTCGCCGCCTTCCTCGAATCCAACAAATCCCTCGACCCCTCACAGTCCGGCTTCCGAGCCAAACACAGCACCGAAACCGCCCTCATCGCAGCAACAGACGACATCCGAACACTACTGGACAACAGAGAAACAGTTGCCCTCATCTTACTTGACCTCTCCGCAGCCTTCGACACAGTCTGTCACAGCACCCTCATACAACGACTCAGCAACGTCGGAATACAAGGAAAATCATTGGAATAGATCATATCGTTCCTTGCCGGAAGAACTCAGAGAGTCCGCCTTCCCCCCTTCAAATCAGTGGCCACCGAAGTCATCTGCGGAGTACCACAAGGATCATCACTCAGTCCCACCCTCTTTAACGTTTACATGAGCCCCCTCGCATCCATCGCGCGCCAACACAACCTCAACATCATCTCCTACGCAGACGACACCCAACTGATCCTCTCCCTCACCAAAGACCCGAACACCGCCAAAACCAACCTACATGAAGGAATGAAAGAAGTAGCCAAGTGGATGAAGAACAGCCGTTAAAAACTGTACTCGGACAAAACGGAAGTCCTCATCTTAGGCTCATCCCCCTCGGCCTGGGATGACTCTTGGTGGCCACCGGCCCTGTGAACCACACCCATACCAACGGACCACACACTTAACCTGGGCTTCATCCTAGACTCCTCCCTATCGATGACCAGACAAGCCAACGCGTCTCTTCATCATGCTTCAACATCCTACGCATGCTCAAAAAAGTCTTTCGATGGATCCCCACAGAAACAAGAAAGACGGTCACCCACGCACTGGTCACCAGCCGACTGGATTACGGAAACACCCTTTACGCCGGAACCACAGCCAAACTACAGAAAAAACTCCAACGCATCCAAAACGCCTCAGCCAGACTCATACTGGACATCCCCCGCCAAGCTCACATTTCCGGTCACCTGAAAGACCTCCACTGGCTCCCCTTCAACAAGAGAATAACGTTCCGTCTCCTCACCCACGCACACAAAGCCCTCTATGACCTAGGACCCGAGTGCCTCAACACGAGACTGTCCTTCTACACCCCCACTCGCCAACTACGATCATCCAATCAAGCCCTCGCCACAATTCCGCGCATCCACAGATCCACCATGGGGGGAAGATCCTTCTCCTATTTAGCGGCCAAGACCTGGAATTCTCTCCCCACCCACCTCCGCCTTACTCAGAACCACCTCTCCTTCAGAAAGCAACTAAAAACTTGGATATTCGATAAGTAACTGCACCCTCCTCCCCAAGCGCCTTGAGACCCTCTGGGTGAGTAGTGCGCTATATAAATTTATCAACTTGAACTTGAACTTGTTTGTAGGTACAGGGTCCCCTCAAATTTGAAAAAATTATTTTTCAAGGCCAGTCGTGCACATTTCAAGATAAAATTCCCAGGAGTCCTGTGCGTCCATTCAGTTTTTTCAAGTAAACTCTCAAGGACTTTGAGGGTGTCGTCCTGCGGGATGCTTGTGTACAAGCTCTCAATATCGAAACTGACAAGCAGTGTGTCGTCATTAATTTCGATTTGATCCAACAGTTGTAATAGGTTTTTTGTGTCCTTTAAGTATGTAGTGGTTTTTTGAACCAGGGGTTTTAGGAAAATATCGCAAAAGCGAGACAGTGGCTCAAGTAATGACCCAATTCCGGATACTATTGGTCTCCCTGGAGGTGGGTGTTTATTCTTGTGCATTTTGGGTAAAGTGTAGAAATATGGGATTTTTCCTTCGGTGTCGCACAGAAAATCAGCCTCCTGTTTGGAGATGTACCCATTTGTTTCTCCATGTTCCACAAGGGATCTTATTTCTCCTTTTAGGTCTTCAGTTGGGTCGGAAGGGAGTATTCTGTAGTTCTTGTCGTCAGCGAGTAATCTTTTGCATTCCGCCTGGTACATTGTTCTGTCTTGGATCACCGCCCTTGTCGGCCGGTTTTATGACGATTTTGAGTGGTTAGCCCCCACTTTTTCCCTGATGCCTGATGTACTTTCGTACTGTAGGTGCACTGTGTCCTGCTAACCAGGTTCCAAGTGCCAGACATCTTTACCCAAGAAAATGGTACCACGATTGGCACAACTTCATTTACCCCTGTAAGTCCCTAATAAGGAGTACCCTTGGTACCTAGTACATGGGTACTGAAGAGGGCCATCTGGGGCTCCAGTACTGGTTGTGCCACCCCCAGGAAACCCTCACCAAGGCTGTGTACTCTTCCATTGCAGTCTGATTGTCTTGGTGCAGAGAAATCTGAAGGGTTGACATGGCACACAGCCCTGTGTGCCATGCCTTGTATACACTCCATGGAACATAGGTAAGTCACGCCTACTGCAGGCCTTTAGCCCAAAGGCGGGGTGCACTATATCCTATGTGGGGGTATATCAACATGAGCAGATATGCCCTTACAATGCCCAGTCCATTATGAGATGTTGTAAGTGCACATGGACGCCATAAAGAGTACATGGGCTTAATACTTGTCGACAAGCTTCCTAGCTCCATGATGGCTTCACTGATTTCTAAAGTGTTTTGTACCAAACATCTTTGCCTAATAAATCTTCACTGATGCCTGTTTTGGATTTGTGAATTAACACAGAAGACACTTCTAAAGGGTCCCCTAAAAACCTATCAAGCATTGGTGTGGTCTCTGACTTGTTTTCACCAGTCTGCCACTAATAGATAGGTTTCTGACCTCATGGGAAGAAGACAAAGCCTGCTCTGGATGGAGGTGCTTCACATATCCTCCAGGACAGGAAAGCCTTCCTGGGTGGAAAACTTCAAAGGCAATACTGCCTTTGAAATCCAACCGAGGAACATTTAGATAGTGGAGGAGGAAAGGCCCCCTTTCCTGCTCTACTTTTGGCAAAAGGAAAGGCGCGAAAATTAGTTAGATTAGGAGAAGGGTTCCCACTTAGCCCACAGGCAGGTGAACCCCTCTCCTGAAAGTCCACCATCTTGGGATGGTGAGAAAACCGCCTATCAGGGCTAGAGTAGTGCCTCTTCCCATAGGAAGTGGTCAATAGAGGATGATGACACCCTAAAGGTAAGTAGCCCATTGGCTACTGCCTGCCTCTCTTTGTAATGTCCCTAAATTCAGAATTTAGGTGATATCCCAAGATCTGAACATCAGATTCAACGGAAAAGAGAAGACAAGGATAAAAAAGACCCACCACTCGAGAACTGAAGCCCTGCTGCAGAAAAAAACTAAACCGCCAAACGCTGCCTGCTGCTACCAGGACTCAACAAACTTTGCTGCTGTTTCGTCCTGAAACCTGAAAGTACTCTAAGAACCCTGGAGCACCTCTAGCCTTCAAAAAATCACCATGAAGCTCTCTTGGAGTGAAGGTGCTACTCCCCCGCAGACTGCAGGCACCAATCATGTGAAGTCCAGTTTGTCGATTTGCTGCTCCCCGACGACCTCAACTCAGTATGAAAGCAGGAAAAGATACAACAGCTCAAGATGGACTTCTCCTGCTGGAACTTTGGACCTGGTATACCTACATCAACCTAAAATGAGAAGGTGAACTCCGTGAAAGCATTGCCTGAATTTATATGCATTTTTCCACTTTTTCTCCATTGTCTCCTATGGTGAGTAATTGCGCACAAAAGTGATATATTTTCTGAACTTTGAAAATTAGTAACTCCAAACGTACTTACCATAGAACTGTGTTTAAGGTCTTAAAAAGTATCTAAAAATTAACATTATTTTTACAAATTGGTCTCCGACTTATTCTTGAGTGTATGTCTCATTTATAACCCCTGTGAGTGAATTCGACTAGCAAAAATATCGACAGACAGAATATCAAGTTTGTATCTATAAACAGGTAAGTACAAAAATATCGAGTACAAAATATCGTTTACAAAAATATAGTTTAAAAAATATCGACTTTATTAAAAACAGTGTTAAATTAAATTAAAATAAAAAATTAATTACTAAAATATACTTAAAAATACTTAAATTAACTTATAATAATTAAATAAATAATGAAAGTTATAAAAAAAATGTTTTACAATCATATTTGTTAAAACATATATATATATATTAACATATTATAATTAAATAATATCCAATATTATTACCGTACGATAGCATAAGTGTAAAAAATACTATTCCCAATCCAGAGAGTGCAACTGTAGGGAAAGCATTGGATAGCGTAGGGGTAAAAATTACTATTCCCACTCCAGTGGGTGCAACAGTGAGGAAAGCGTTGGATAGCGTAGGGGTAAAAATTACTATTCCCACTCCAAATAGTGCAGCAGTAGGGAAAGCGTTGGATAGCGTAGGGGTTAAAATTACTATTCCCACTCCAGTGGGTGCAATAGTAGGGAAAGCGTTGGATAACGTAGGGGTAAAAATTACTATTCCCACACCAAAGAGTGCAACAGTAGGGAAAGCGTTGGATAGCATAGGGGTAAAAATTACTATTCCCACTCCAAAGAGTGCAACAGTAGGGAAAGCATTGGATAGCGTAGGGGTTTAAATTACTATTCCCACTCCAAAGAGTGCAACAGTAGGGAAAGCGTTGGATAGCATAGAGGTAAAAATTACTATTCCCACTCCAGTGGGTGCAAAAGTAGGGAAAGCGTGGGATAGCGTAGGGGTTAAAATTACTATTCCCACTCCAAAGAGTGCAACAGTAGGGAAAGCGTTGGAGAGCGTAGGGGTAAAAATTACTATTCCCACTTATTATTTCAATAACTATAAATTAATATCTATCAAAAATTAATTAAAAGTAATTACGAATTTAATATAATATAATAATTAATCAATTACAATTACAAATTAAAATTAATTATTACAATTATTTAACTATTAATACAAATTAATTACAAATTAACAATTAATAATTTCACATTTAAAAAATAATTTACAATAAATTATAATTAAATACAATTAAAAAAGTTGTTTTATTTAATTAATTATAAATAAATTACTTCCCATCCTATTCCCCTATAAACCCACAACCCACTACAGAATTTGTTGTATTAAATTAACATAATTAGCAATTAATCAATTAAATAAAAATAATTAGCAATTCTAATTTAATTATTTACCCATAAAAAATTAATTAACAATTAATTCTAAAACAATACCAATAAATATGTTAGCATATTTAATTAATTATAAATAAATTACTTGCCACCCAATTCCCCTATAAATCCACAACCCGCTACAGAAAATAAATTAGTAAAATTAACATAATTAGCAATTAATCAATTAATTAAAATTAATTGCCAAATAAAAGTTAATTAATTACCAAATATAAATTAATTAACAAATAATTAAAAATGAATAACAATAAATAAATTTACATATTTAATTAATTATAATTAAATTACTTCCCACCCTATTCCCCTATAAACCCACAACCCGCTACAGAATTAAATTACGCAAAAATTAAAAAATAAAAATTTCATTAATTAAAATTATTTATAACATAAATACACACTTTTAACACACATAATAACATAAATATCACTATAAAAATTTCAATATTATCAAACATTCGATAATTTTATTAAACTATATTATATACTTCGATATTTTAAATGTCTATATTTTTAACAATCGATATTACATTACTTACCTTAATAACGATATTTTTGTCCATTCGATATTTAAAACTCGATATTGTGTCCAGTCGATATTTTGAATGTGCACCCTGTGGGTACAAGTGCTTAACACTACCCTCTGATAAGCCTAACTGCTCACCCACACCACTACAAAAGGAGAGTTAGTATTATCTACTTTTACTGTAACCTGTCTTTTGGCGAATTCTCGCACTCTCTATATTGCATACTTCATTTTAGTACACTGTACCAAGAGGCGGTTTCCTACACCGGCCCCCATATAATTAATGTATCTTTGAGAGTGATAAATTCATATTGAACAAAATAATGTGGGATTGCATCATGGTAGTTTATTAATAAGTATATTTGTATTATTAATTCACAACTGTTTGTTATTGTAATGTTTTATGAACCCTTTAAATTTAAATATAAAAGATGATAAACCAGCAACATATGCTTCTTTTCCACAGAGTTTATGATGGGCATTTGACAAACACCTTTGTTTTTTCCAGATTAATAAAGCAGTTCAAAGTTTAGATATATTAACCTTTATGATTTAATGTACAACCGATACTTTGAGGGGACCAGTACTCATAGAAACTGATTGCAGGCACTTCTTATTTTGATCCCCCTTGGTACTGACACCTTTCCACTACCAACGACAATACTGACAAATATGACTGTTAGGCTTAGTGGTGTATGTGCTGCTCAGAATGACGACTTCAGAGTGGATGGAGCCTGCCTGTGTGTCACTCTGATAGGCAAACCATCTATATAGCCCTGTGCTTAGTCACTGCTGAACTATTCAGCAGATGCTCATTTAAATTATGTCAGGGAAGTCCGGGTGTTGGAAATCTCAGTGCCATCCTGTAATTGAAAGAAAAGGGTCTATTTAGGTGCTGCACTGTCAATCACATTTGCACTACCTCTGTGCAGTTGTGCCCATGTAGGAAATCCAGCCAGCCTACTCAGAGCAAGGATGAAGAAAGACATGGAAGGTAAGGAATTTTTTTAAAGATATTTAATCCTACATCAGTGTTAGACCTGGCATCCTACTTGTGGTTTCCACTGACCTTTTGCCTTCAGACCTCCTGTTTTTACTATTTTTGCTGACCTCGTTTTTGCTGGCTTTAGGGCTGTGGAAACTATACCACTGCTAATCAGTGCTAAAGTGCATGTACTCTATACTTAAAACATAGTAATATTGGCTTATCCACAATTGGCATATTCAATTTACTTATAAATCCGTAGTAAAGTAAACTGTATGTGCCCAGGGCCTGCAGCACTGACTGTGCCACCCATTTAATTAGCCGTTTAAACATGCCTCAGGTCTGCTAATACAGAGCATGTGTGTGCAGTCTTAAACTGCTGTGATGACCTGGCAAGTTAACCCTCTTGCCACGTCCAAATCCTCTTTTTTTTACACATAGGTCACCAGTAAGGTAGGCGTTGGACACCCCATGGGCACGGTGCGGTATATTTAAAAAGAAGGACATGTACGTGTAAGTTTTACATAGGCCCAATCCTTTCTGTTATTGCACATAGGTCACCTGTCAGGTAGGCCCTAGACAGCCCATGGACAGGGTGCAGTGTCTTTAAAAATTAGGACATGTACTTAAAAGCTTTACATGTCCTGATAGTGAAACTTATTTTTCACTTCTGCAAGGTTTATCTATCCCACAGAATAATAGTGAGATTGCCTTATTACATTTGATTAGTGTGATTTCCAGGTGGGAAGAGATGGTACCCCCTATTTTTGAGTCTCTGGTATCATAATTTAAAAGCACAATTTATGGTGAAGTTGGATTTTAAATTGCAACTGTAAAAATGTAACCTTTAGAAAATTGCCATTTTCTTACTGTAACTATTTGGTGCTTTCTGTCTATCGATGAATACACGTCTGGGGTGGGTGACAGCTGTCTTTGTGCATTCCCCTTAGACAGCCACACACAAAGGGAGCTTGGGACAATTAATCAATCAAGGGTTGGTAAAGCGCAACTACTTACCGATGAGGGTCTTATGGCTCTGGGTGTGATTGATGGGCCAGCCACATCCTATTGGGCCATCCTTGCCGGATGGAAGGGAAGACCTGACATTTACACTCAAAAGGGCAAAGTCCTGCCTCCACACAAAGGGCTGCATGCCGCCGGTAGTGAGTCTGGGGACAGTGCCGGAAAGGCAGGGCCTTGTGCACTTCAAAGGCATCTATTTGCTGTTTCCCCCCCTTTAAAGGCCTAACTGGGTTTAAGTGTTGGAATTCGGACACCACCAACTCAGTACAGGAATAAGGACTGTTGCACTGCAGGAGGGACTGCCCCTTTGCGCAACTGCTTTGTTGTGCTGGCCTGTTGCCTGCTCCCCTCTTGCCTGGGAGTGAGAAGGACTGGACCTGCATCTCTACTTTGCAAAACCTTAGTATGTTCAAGGGCTTGGTACCTTGTCTCATGTTCAGAAGTCTCAGGGATATCAAAGACTCTTTTTAACTTACAAACAGCACCTGGACATTGCTTGCAGCAAGCCGTGGCCTGCTAAGTGGTGCCAACCAAGGGCCATATGTAGGTAGCCAAATACCGGTCGGTAACGGCCAAAATTCGGTAAATTAGCCGTTACCGACCGGTATTTAGCTTTTTCTAATGTAGGTGGCTGGATTTAAGGATTCGGTAATTTACCGATTCGGTAATTTAAGGAATCGGTAAATTACTGAATCCTTAAAATACCGAATCAGTAAATGACCGAATCCTTAAATCCTATGTAGGGAGCACTCAAGTGAGTGCATTTTTAATTTTAAGGATTCGTTATTTACCACCAACTACAAGTTGGTGGTAAATATCGAATACCTTTAAAAAACTATTTTGTGCTTTTTTAAAAGTGCCATGTGGCAGACATACATGCCCTAAGGGCATGTATGTGCGCCACATGTGCACACATGCACGATTCAGGGGTGCAACAGGGTGTCAATGTGACACCCTGCCACCCTTGAATATGCTCCCCCTATGACCGATTCGGTATTTACCGAATCAGTAATAATGAATGGCTTCCCATTCAATCCTATGGGCCTCCAGGTGTTTGTGCATGCATGCATGTGCAGACGCACACATACAAATGCGCAGTGTTATACCCAGTGCAAAGAACTGTCTAGCATTAAGAAGCTATGTATATCACAAAACCAAGAATCTATAACAAGGGTCCTCACCATGCGCTACGTTTGATCTCATGAATTACATCCCTCATGAAATGTTCTATACAATCATTAATAGTATCACTGATGATATCTTGAATGGCATCATTGATGACAACATTGTGAATGCTGGGGGCATAAGTTACAGTTTCTTCCGTTAACTATAACTGATGAATTCCAGTGTTTTGGGACTTTAAAATGTTATGTTTTAACTGACAGTTTCACTTAACTATAATGTAATTTACATATTTGTTTTTGTTCAACATATATATATATATATACCGCCAATAGGTAGTTATAGTTAGGACCAAGTTTCCATAGGAAGAGCATTTTTTGTTTTGCTTATAACTTTGGCGTCATTTGTTGAATCTTCATGAAATTTTCAAACCTAATTCTTTGTTCATATCAGCTCCTATGTTGAAAATTACGGGGTGATTGGTCAAGGGGGACCGAGATAAAAGGGGGGGTCCCAAAATGTGTTTTCTCCATGCTAATTCCCATAGGAAACGTTAGACAAGGCTACAGGTCGAACAGATGTACGGAATTACCCCAAATTTGGCAGGGAGAAGGGTCTTGGTCTAGAAAGCACGTTTTTGTTTATTTGGTGTAAATTAGTTCAGCAGTTTTGGAGAAATAATGAAATTTACACCTATCGATATTTGGGAATTCTGCCATCTGATTGGCTGAGACGTTATGATCTTACGGCTGATTGGCTGTGAGCAGTGCGAGGGGTTGCAACTAGGAAGTGTTGGTCGCCATTTTGTGATTCCGTTGACGCGAGTAAGGGGAAAAAGGGCAAAAGAAGTGGGAAAGAGGAGGGTAGGAGCACTATAACCTCTTTGGGGTGTTTAGGGTCTGCTATAGAGGGGGTGCAAACAAAGTATTCACCCCTACCGGTGTGAAAGTGGTGGGCTACGGAAATTAAGCGAGGTATTGCCAAGAGTCTGATGCTGCTAAGGTGAGCTAGTGCGGGACTCGGGATTAAAGCGTGAGCCCAAATTATGTGTCTTATGCTCTGAAGTCATGTGCCGTGGCTGCTGCACTACACTTGTGGAAAAAATGTCAGCATGTGTTTACACCTACTAGGACAAACTACTGACCGGTACTGGTCTGAAAGTCCTGGGGTATGGAAAATATGTCAGGTACTGTCTAGAGTCTCATGCTGCTAAGCTGAGCTGCTTCTGGACTCGGGGATGAAAGTGTGAGCCCAAACTGTGTGTCATATGCTGTGAAGTCATGTGCTCTGGCCACTGTGCCACATCTGTCCAAGTAGTGTGAGCATGTAGTTATACCTACTTCGATGAACTTTTGATTCGAACATTGTAACTTGTGTATGGTGCTTATGGGGTGTTATACAGGGAGTGCAAAGGTAAATTTGCACGTATCAAATCAATTTGGTATTTGTTAAGTGCAAACTACTCACTCCCACTAGTGTGATGGCGCTGGGGGCAAAAGCTGGACTGCTGAAGGAGTCAGGGGAAACGTGCTGTACTACTGACCCCTACCGGTCGGAAAGTGCTGGGTACGGAAATTAAGTGAGGTATTGCCTAGAGCTGCTGCTGGACTCGGGGATGAAACCGTTAGCCTAAACTTTGTGTGCTGTGCTGTGAAGTCATGTGCTCTGGGCACTGTGCCACACCTGGCCAACTTGTATATGGTGCTTAGGTGCTGTTGTATAGGGAGTGCAAAGGTAAATCAATACAGTATTTGTAAAGCACAAACTACTGATCCCTATGGGTGAGTAGAGCCGGTGATCAAAGCGAGAGCTCTGTGCTGCAAAGTGAGATGGTGTGGCCGCTGCGCCACAGCTGTGTGGAGAATACATTTTAGCGAGGGTCTGGGAGTTGCCATTACCTAGCCCTAAAATAGCAGGGCTAAGTTGTAAGTTATAGGGTGGCTCTAAAAAGAGCCCTGGTGTTCATTAGTTGGAGCTACATATTAGTGCGGATGCACAGCTTCAAGTTATTCAGGAAAACTCAATTTCCATGATCTGTGAAGTGTACTCCATCACTTCTGTAGATATCATCCATATCAAAACGTATGTTGTTGTTGTAGATGGACCCCATTTTGTGGTCTCTGGGGTATGCAGACACAGCTTTGTTAACTTTCTTTCTAGATTTTTCAATCTGAGGACAAAATAGTTTTGACCATTTCCACTTCTGTCTTTGGCATATATTGGAATATACAAAGACAGTTTGAGGTAAAAGTAACATCAATTGTCCAAAGGTTAGCTTCATAAGCATTTCCATACCTACCCCAGTCAATGTGTCTAGGTCGTTTCCACCACAGTGCACAATCATGAGGTCAGGGTGTTGCAGATGCAAACAGGTTTTAATCAAAGGCAACAATTGGTGCCACTTCAATTCTTTCTGTGCAAACCATTTAATGTCCACATTTTGTAAACCTAGGTCTAAGTCAATACGTCTCTGTTCTGCATACCTCTTGCACCAGAAAACATAGCTATGTCATACAATCCACACTAGCATTTTGAAGGTATGGCTGAATGATATGGAAAGATGTCTGTGGCTCGTGCAGTTCCTTCGTAGAATAAGAGATATGTTTAAAGATAGCAAACTAGTTTTTTTTCACATACAAAACGATACCTGATTGGGAGATGAAAAGCATTGTTTTTTAAAAGTAGGGTGCACATTCGTTTTGTGGAAAACATGTTTGTGATTGGTTAAGAAAAATCACTTTGAATGTGGAGTACATATTATAGGATAACATTTGCTCAACTCAACCACACCTTCTACTTGCATTTGGAAGGCACTGTTCGAACTTAAAGCAATCGTGAACTTTTAACCTGCACGTGCCGTTCGAGAAAATGTTGCAAAAAATATTGTTAGGTTTAAAGAAATTATGAACTTTTAACCTGCATGTGTTGTAGAATGTTCTAGAAAGTGTGTTGATAGAATACGTTGCACTGTTGACTTCAATGTGTCGTTGAATATGAAAAAAACTGTTTATATGGAAAATTAAACAGAAACTAATAGAAGTTTTGAAATGTAAAAGAATCAAGGAAGTATTCTGATTTGTTCTTTACTTGTATTTATGTGTGGAGGAACAAAATTATAGAAACAGCACCAGGAAGAGGAAGAAGCAGGCAGTGGGGGGACGGGGGAAGATGGGCACAATGGCACAAATGTACAATGAAGTACAGCACAAGCGTAGACAGAGAATGGCCAAAATGAAACACACAAACAAAGAGCATAAGTCACACAACCTAGCAACATTACACCACTGAACGAGCATAGAAGTAAAAACCACGCTGCATTCATACAGGATGTGTACAAAGGCCATCGTGGGTGTTGTGGGATGTCTGCGACCGTGGTCGTCATGATGAGATGCCCAGCACGTGGCACGTGGGCGGGTTCATTGTGTGTTACGTTGCCAAACAGTTGCTCCTCCCTCCCACTAGCCCCCACACTTTTATACGGTGCGCTGTTGTATCCTGTGCAGTCGTACGGCACAGGATTGTAATGCCTATTTCGCCATGTCCTGCGGCATTCAAACTACACCATGAGAGTGCCGTTTGGTGGTGGTGTATCCCACTTTACAACATCGTCTGCTGCGGCCCTTGTGGCAGGCCGCACAAGAACACAGAGACACACTTACCGCACTTCCTGCAAACAGACATGTCCGAGACACCCTGATTCCCTTGCCGGATAGACACACCCCTACGTTGACCTGTGTACGCCGGACCAGCACACTTGTGTTGTGCTTGCAGGAGGATGTATGCGTAGCTACATGTCCAGGGTCACTGCCAACGCTAAGGTGACATGGTAACGTCTGCTGAAGACAGCACAGTGTGATGTTTCAGGGCCGTGGCTATCTTGCTAACACAATGACCACATGAACACACTTGCTCTGATGCAGGTTTGAGGAGAGTTGGTGGACCTGGGGTTGTTGCGATGAGTCTTATGGCCCTCATGGGTATCCCTGTATCATGCTAATTGACTCAATGCACCTGTGGGTGTTCTGGTGTGGCTCTTGGCTGTGTTTGCTTTCATGCTGCAGGTAGTCGTCCTGCTTAACACCAGCAGAAAGCAGGTATAAAATTCCTGGTGGTAGCGTGGGTTATCGCCGGAATGAATTTCGCATTACTGTTGTGATGTCATGTTTTTCGTGTGCAGAACAATATACAAACTGGGCAGTGTATCCCGTCAAGATCCAGCACCTGATGTACTTTTCCTAATCAATATAAATACAATGAGATTTCTTAATTGATTTTGTGTGTACACTGTAAGTGCAAGCACTACTTCAGTGCAATTCAATACAGGATTTTAGTTTTTTGAATAAATCGCAAAGGTGCACCTTGTGTCTTTTTGCACGGGACAGCTATTCTGCATTTCATTATCATCACTTTAATGCAATTAAAGTTGAGATAAATCTAACACAGTATTCAGAAGTTGGTGCAAACTGCAGAGATCACCAGTATTGCAGCGAAAAGTGCTCCAAAATTTAACACCATGGTGGATACCAGCAAATAACAGTAATAAGAACAAGAAAGAGTCACACGGCAGTTTTGAAAACAACCGAAAAGGTTAATCATTTTTTTTGTCAAACTTTATTTTTTATAAACATATATAAACCATAAAATATTTTTAGATTTGATTTTTTATTAATATATATATATATATAAAATAAACCAATAAACAAAATGTAACAAACATAATAGAAAACAACAAGGTGGAAGAGTCCTGTGTGAGCCATGGATGTCAACGACAGAGCCGGGAAAATAAAGCACAAAATAAGGACGTGTGTAATGCACATATCAACAGACTGAGAGAGAGAAACAGAGAAGGAAAAACAAGCCAGAGAGATAAAAAGAGAGGAAAGGAAAGAAAGGGATTGAGAAAGGGAGAAGGGAGAGAGAGATAGAAGGAAAGGAATGAAGAGAGTGAGAGAGAGAGAGAGAAAAGAGAGGGAAGTGAGAGAGAGAGAGAGAGAGAGAGACTGTCGCCTCTGAGCATCCATGAGCAAATAATTACCTGGTGCCAGTGGAGTGTGCAACAGAGGGCGGACTCCACGTGCCCGTCAAAACCCCGCCGATCTCAGATGTGTTGCTGAGTCCTGAGTCATGAATGGCGGAGACCACATCAGATACTCCGCCGATCTCAGATGTGTTGCTGAGTCCTGAGTCATGAATGGTGGAGACCACATCAGATTCTGCGCAGATCTTACAGATGTCACTGAGTCCTGAATGGCGGAGACCACATCAGCTTCTTCACGAATCTCCCAGATGTTGCTGAGTCCTGAATTGTGAAGACCACTACAGCTTCTCCGCGGCCCGGCAGATCTCACACATGTTTCTTAGTCTTGAGTGGTCAGTGGCGGAGAACTCCTCAGGGTTTGATGCCGCTAAGCCTGTGGAACTCAAGTTCGTGCCACCATCGATCTGGAACAACCTCTGGTGGCCCCCGGAGGCGGGCTACTGTCCTAGCCCAGCAGAAAAGGTCAGGAATCTTGGCTTCCTGGTTGATAAAGAACTTTCTTGTAAGGCCCAGATTAACCAGGTAACCTCTACCTGCTTCCATACCATCAAGGTCCTTAGGAAAGTACTACCCTATATCCCGTCAACATTGCAAAAAACTGTCATGGGCGCCCTGGTAATGTCCCGAGTGGACTATTGCAACTCTCTCTACTTGGGCACAGGAGAAAAACAACTGAACAAACTGCAGGCAATCCAAAATGCCGCTGCCAGGGTTCTGCTGAATTTACCCTATCGTTACCCAACATCTAAGGTCATCAGGGAACTTCACTGGCTTCCAGTCAGGTGTAGAATACAGTTTAAGGCCCTCTGTCTGGCCCACAGATCTGTGTACGGTATGGGATCAGATGATCTTGCCAAACTTCTCCCTCGATATGTGCCATCACGTGCACTGAGATCAGCCAGTCTTGATCTAATCTGCCAACCTAAAATAAGAAGACAACGCTGGGGTGGCAGATCTTTTTCTTACCAAGCTTCCAGACTATGGAATTCTCTGCCCCCTGCACTGCGCTCACAAAAGTCTAAACTATGTTTCAGAAAGGTACTGAAAACCTGGCTCTTTTCCTCGCATTAAGGCTGGCTCACACCGCTCTCTCTAGTCATCAAGCGCCAAGACGCCGCGGCATTCGAGCGCTTTATAAGTACTTCAGTCAGTCAGTCAGTCAGTCAGTCATGATTGTAGACAACTAATGGCCAAATGAGTTTGGGGTGGAACTAACCCTATGCATATGAAATCCGCGCCAAGTGGATGGTAGGCCGCTGATGGCTATACTTCTGAGGGTGCGACTAACCTTCTGCACAGCTTTTCATGGACTCTTTATGGTTGAGACCCGTGGAACATTTGCCTACTAGTCAGCACCGGCAATAAAGGATGTGACGTTGTCGATCTATTATATTTGCGTGGTCACATGGCCTGTGCCACATGTGCCGGATGGGTGTGGTGTGTGTGCAAACCTGCCCTTAGGGAGTGGCTGTGAGATGTTGAGAACTAGACCACTGACCTGCACACCAACAGCAAGTACGCCTGCAAAAGGTAGCTATGTGGGGCCAACGTTGGAACGTAATTGGAGTGGGTGGCCTGGCGTGGCGTACGACAGAACAGGGCAGGGATAGACACAATGACGCGGACGCCTCGTAGTAATGCATCTGGGAGTTGAGCAGACGGGCCGCAGCTGTCCCTCTGCGAGCCTGGGTCCAAACTGTTCATTACTCACACTACATAAGTATTGAAAAAACATTTTGTGATTGCAGTCTGTCAGCTGGCATCTGTCCGAGGCATTTGTGAACACATATCGGATATATTTCTGTGAGTGATACTCCGTTGACACACCCTCTCCCCACATTAGCAGGTAACGTAACCTTTTCGCAAATTACCAACATACCACCAACAACCTTCATGGGCCCAGAAGTGTCCCTGTGCGGTTGGAGAAAGAAGAATCTTAGTCATGTATATTTAAAGAAAAGAACAACAAATAAGACTGACGGGAGTCTGGTGCTGTAGTCGCTGCCACAAAGTTGGGGTCACTGCCGTTCAGGACTCAGGACACAGTTCCACATGTGGGATTGGTTTGTGTTAAATAGGGTTAGTGGTACCAGAAGCATTGAGACTGTATGAGCCTGTGATGATGGTTGATGTGGACTGGTCGCACAGGGAGCAATGTGTCTTGCCTACTGGACTGCGTCATGTGGAATTGGGACTGTATCTGAATTGTGAGGCCTGCTGACCATAGTGTAAGCCAGAGGGAGCGATGAGGAAGGGCCCACAGCATGTACATAAGTTGGTGTCCCTACAGGCCTGCGTAGTGCAGGTTCAGTGGCACCATTTGTCGACAGACTTCAATCTGTAAATACTCCTCAGTAATGGAAGGGAATGAGGTGTTGTGGTCGCTGCCACGAAGTTGGGGTCACTGCAATTCAGGACTGAGGACACAGTTACACATGTGGGATCGGCTTGTCTTAAAAAGGGTTAATGGGACTACGTGTCGCCGGCCTTGCATATCGAAATATGCGTCACTGATCAGAGGGAGTCTGGTGCTGTGGTCGCTGCCACAGATTTGGGGTCACTGCCATTTAGTACTCAGGACACAAGTTACACATGTGGGATTGGCTTGTGTTGAACAGAGTTAGTGGCAGCACGTGTCGCCAACTTTCCATACAGCAATATGCCTCACTGATTGAAGGGAGTCTGCTGCTGTAGCTGTCTCACTAAGTTGGGGTCACTGCTATTCAGGACTCAGGACACAGTTACACATGTGGGATCAGCTGGTGTTGAAGACGGTTAGGGGCACCATGTGTCGACGGTCTTCCACAGTGAAGGTCAGAGGTAGCGGTGAGCAAGGGCCCATAGCAATGTGCGTACGTTGGTGGCCCCACCGGCCTGCGTAGTACAGGTTCAGTGGCACCACGTGTCGCTGGCCTTCCATATGCAAATATCCTTCACTGATTGAAGGGAGTCTGGTGCTGTGGTCACTGCCATGAAGTTGGTGTAGCTGCCATTCAGGACTCAGGAACTAGTTACACATGTGGGATCGGCTTGCGTTGAACAGGGTTAGCTGGCACCACGTGTTGCCGGTCTTCCACAGTGTAGACCGGAGGCAGCGGTCAGCAAAGGCTCACAGGCAGGTGACATTGACTTGAGCTGCAGAGATTAGGAGCATTTGGTATTCTTACCCCATTATAGTCATTTGAGATGTCATCAGTGATGTCCTTAATGATGTCACTGACCATGTCATGAATGATGTAATATGTGACGTCATCAGCAGTGCATTGCGGGGGTGCGAGTTATAGTTAGCTCAACTAACTATAACAGCGGAATTTCTATCGTTTTGTATGAGTGAAATGTCCAACTAACTATAACGTCCCTGAAACCTAAGTTTTTTTCTGTGAATTTCTAAGGTTTTTTTAAATGCTAATTCCTAACTATAACGTCTGTAAAACCTATGGTTTTTTTTGTGAATTTCAAAGGTTTTTTAAATGCTAATTTCTAACTATAACGTTTGTGAAACCCATGTTTTTTTCTGAGAATATCTATATATATATATATATATATATATATATATATATATGTATATATATATATATATATATATATATATATTCACTGAAAAAAAATAGGTTTCACACCAGTTATAGTTAGCTGTACAGTTTACTCATACAAAACCATTGAAATTATCACGTTATAGTTAGTTGGACTCACTATAACTCGCGCGCCCGCAATCCACTTCTGATGATGTCACATATTACATCATTCATGACATGGTCAGTGACATCACTGATGACATCACTGATGACATCTCAAATGACATCACTGATGACATCGCTGATGACATCATCCAGTGTCTGTGTGTTTCTGTAAAGTTTAAATATGTTTTACATAATGAAGAATTAGTGGATGTATAAGTATCTGGATGAAGGATATAGTAGGTGCGTGACTGACTGTATGAGTGAGTGATTAAATGTGTCTTACTGAATGCAATGGTTAATGACTAAAATGTCTGAATGTGTGCATCAGTATGTCTGTTGTTGTGTAAGATGCTGCATGTGTTGATCAGTAGTTATATGTGTGGCTATATGGGTTATTGATTGGTTGCCCAAGTATTTGTATGTGAGTCTGAGTGTGTGTGTGGGTGGCTGGGAGGTGTGTGACTCTGTGCATAGATGTGTGAGCAGTTGATTCACCTGGTGTATGGGTTCAAGAGTGCATGTGGAAACAGCTGTATGGGCGGTTGACTGTGTGCATGGGTGTTTTGGTGACTGAATGGATATCTCAGTGCTACATTTCCAAGTAAGTAGATATGTAAACACAGTGCTTGTGAGAGTTGGCATATATAAATGACTATACATGAGAGCCAGTGATTGTGTGAGTGGCTGTATGGATCAATGTGTACATGTATCAGTGATTGTACAAGAGAGTAAGTATGTGTTAGTATATATTTGTATATTTGAGATGTTGTCTGTATAACTGTATAAATTAGGAAATGGGAGTGTGATTGATTCTTTGCATGACTGATTAGGTGTGTGAGTAACTTCATGGATGAGTGGCAGTGTGTGAGTGTCTGTGTAGGTGTATGAGTGCATATGATACTTTTGTATTGATGAGTGTCTGTATGTATGAGTGATTATATGTGTGAATGAGTGGATGTGTGTGTAGACCTAGGAATTAGTGAGCGCATATGTAGTTACTGGTATTGGTGTGTCAATAATTTCAGGAATGGTAGTTTGTATTTAACACTTGGTGTATCAAAGGTAAGATTAGAGTGTGAGCAGGTGCATCGTATTATCACATGGATGATGTCATTAGTGATGTCATCAGTGATGTCATTTGAGATGTCATCAGTGATGTCATCAGTGATGTCATTTGAGATGTCATCAGTGATGTCATCAGTGATGTCACTGACCATGTCATGAATGATGTAATATGTGACATCATCAGCAGTGGATTGCGGGCGCGCGAGTTATAGTGAGTCCAACTAACTATAACGTGGGAATTTCAATGGTTTTGTATGAGTAAAATGTACAGCTAACTATAACTGGTGTGAAACCTATGGTTTTTTCAGTGAATTTTAAAGGTCTTTTAAATGCTAATTCCTAACTATAACGAGTGTGAAACCTATGGTTTTTTCAGTGAATTTCAAAGGTTTTTTAAAAGCTAATTTCTTACTATAACAAGTTTGTAACCTATGATTTTTAAAGTGAATTATTAAGTTTTTTTAATAGCTGTTTTGTTTAACTATTAATTATTATATTTTTTATAAAACTATAATTTTTTTTGTTTTCTAAAATTAATTTTTCAATGTATTTTTCCTGTGTTTTTTTTTTTTATCATTTTACCTCGGAGCGCTCAGGGTATGCGCACCCTTAAACGCACTCGTAAACGTAGCGAGAGCGCTATTCCCGCATGCGGAAAAAAAATATAAGTATGTATTTAAAGTAAATAATAATGCAAGACATTCAGTGGAATACTTATAAAAGTAGTATTTTTGATTTTAAATAACCGTATTTTAACTTTAAACACATTTCCTAAAATCTAACAAAACATCATTCTGGCGCGCCGCGTAAGCGCCCCCGGAAGCGCCTACGTACGTGCCGCGTAAGCGCTCCCGGAAGCGCTCCGGAGCGCGTAGCGTAAGCGTGTGAAGTCATGTGACCTTAAAATAACACTTTTCATTGGTTGTTAACAGTTTTTTTTACAACTAATGAAAACCCCACCCATTTCCTTCACTACCTCTTTCACTTTGGAGAGAGCAAAAATTAAGGAGCACTTCATCTGGAAGTTTTTCAGCATTCCAGAAGGTGAGAAGAAAGTAAATGCTCCAAAGGTGGAATGCAAGATATGCCACACAATTCTTTCACGTGGTGACCCCAGAAAAAAATACAGTTTTGGGAACTCCACCATGATTAGACATGTGCAAAGAAGGCACCCCCAGAAGTATGCCCGGGAGAGTGTCAGGGACCTGGCACGGAATGCACCGAGAGATGGCCCCTCGACTTCCACCGGAGGACCAACATCACCGGTGACAGGAAGATCAGTCGAGTTGATACCAAATATTCAGCCTGTTTTTTCTGACATTACAATTAGGTGTAAGCAGTTTGACGAACTGCTTTGTTATGGGGAGCAGAGCATCCTACTAATTGTTCGAAAAAGGGAAGAACGCCGCTGCGCCCCTCAGCCCTAATTTTTCTCCTTTTTTTGCTGCTGTTGAGCAGTTTGGCATTCCCTAGTTTTGTTTTTGTTCTGAAAAAAATACCAAAAAAATGTAAAAACGTTCGGAAAAAGTAAAAAAATAAATAAAAACTAAAAAAGAAGAAAAAAAACTTTTTAGAACTACCTCCGATTCTCCAAAAAGAGCTATATTCTTTATATATTCTAAAGGAATGAGTGAAGTGGAACTTATCTGACAAAATAATAGTTGCTCCTTCATGCTCTATTTTATCAATAGCTTCGAGTTTCACAATCTGTTGATTTTCTAACTGTAACATTTTGTTGTTGAAGATTGAACATTCTTGCAGAGTTGGCATCAAGCATATAACAGATTTGTTTTCAGGAATTTTCTTAAAAATATTCTCTGGGAGAACAAATTTGAAATTAATCGTCCATGTAAAGCTTCTTTGCCATGCTCAGTTAGTTTTCCAATTCTTACATCTTGTAGAATATTTTTATAATCTTCATCCTTTGCCTGTCGCATATTTTGAAGCAGTTCTGTATATTTGAAATTTAACCATATGTTAACATTTCCAATGCTTCCTAGGCACTTCCTGGTATCTTCATGTGTAAGCATTTTAAACACTGGTTGTCCTTTCACTGGAGTTAGCTGCAGTAGATCTCCAAAAACAATGATGTGTTTGCCTCCAAATAACACATCATACTCTGTTTTAAGAATTTCTTGCATTCTTAAATGCACAAAAGCAAGCATTACATTGGAAACCATGCTTACCTCATCAATGATAAGAAGTTTCATTTTCTTTAGGACTCTTGAAACTTCACAACAAGCTTCTCCAGATAGCTTGTGGTATTGTAATTTATTATCATGCTCTACTGGCAGCATCAAAGAGCAATGTAAAGTAATCCCTTTAATGTTTCGTGCTGCCAACCCAGTTGGAGCGGTAACAACACAAGACAGCGATGACTCCGTTCTTTTCTGCAGATAAGTTGCAATTGCTTTAATCAGAAAACTTTTTCCAGTTGCTGCTTCTCCACTCACGTACAGTCGAACAGGTATAAATGATGTACATGAGCACTCTTTTTTCTCATGACATAAACCATGCTCAATCTGTTCTGTGACTTCGTCATATATTTGTCTCTGCTCAACATTTAGTTCTTTTTCCAAATCTTATAAGTTAACTACATCCTCTTGAGCTTGTTCCATGGCTCTTTCCACTTCATTCATGGCAGTGGCTGCTTCATTTTGTATAATTGGTCCTCCTAGTGGATCCTGAGTCAATGAAGCAGAACTCTGACTGTCTTGAGAACTGTCTCTAGCAACCTCTGCTGCAATTGTAGCTTCTTGCTGTATTTCCTCGTTCAACATTTGCAGATAATTTGAAAAAACAGGATATTCTATGGTATCCTTGGTTGCATTGAACGAATCTTCATAACTGAGAAAATCTCCAAGTAGTTCCTCTTCTGTACGCCATGGCTTAAAGAGTTGCAAAAGAGCTAGATAGTAAAATTCCCTTTTGTCTGAAGATTCACAACTCAATTTTAGATGATTAATCAAATGGCCTTTTATTTGTTTCACCAGACAGCGCTCACATCCAATTACAGCATATACACCGTTATTGATATCTTGTGTGACATTCCGCTTAAAAGTATAGGTTCGCAGAACTTTATAGAGACAAAGTTCTCAAGATGACTACTTCTATTTGGATAGTATGTATCCAACATGTTTGTCTTCAAAATATCTGTCCTGTTTGGTTCTTTCTCCGCCAAATACTCTATTTCTTGTACAGATTTCAAAACTCGGTTTCGTGTTGCAGCAAGACCTAGACTCACCCAAATGATGGTTCTAGATTTGGCATATAGACTTGCTGATGATAACCGATCAGAACATTCATATGCTCCAATTTCTCGATGCGACAACATCTTCAGACTGTAACTGTATAATTTCTTGCTTAGACTCTTTTCATGTGAAATTTCCTCCCACATTTCCTTCAGTTCCGTCTTTAAATAATGATTTTGTGATGTAAGACGTCACATATCGAGCCACAGCAATAGAGTTGTCAGCAACATATTGAATATACATGTTAGCATTCCACATGGACAAAATGACTGGGTTGTAGACATTTTATGTATTTGGACTCTTCATTTCTTCTTAGGTTGTATGTATTTTTAGGTGATTTTCTTGTTACAGTATGTCACAAAGAAGACATAAAATTGTTCACTCTTCCTTTCGGTGTTACTGGACGTGGAAATCCAAAACGACATTTTGTGTAGAACTTGCCCTTGGATTTGTATTTTCTACGACAGTATTTTTCACAACGATGGGTATGAAAGCGTAAAACTTGATGTCTTAAACTGTTTTCTTCTGTACTTTTCGGAACAGCACATGTAGAATACTGCTCAATAAAACTCATCACTGTCTCATCCGAATCTGTTCCAAATTTTGGTGCATCTTTAATCCATAGCAGCATATGTATGTGAGGAGCACCTCTTGCTTGATACTCCTTTCTCCAAAAGAAATCCAAAACCTCTCCAAGCGGAGGATTTTTTTTGTTTGTAATAAAATACATCATAGTTTCAAACCTATGATTGAAATATCAGCATACATTAACTGGATCCAAAGAGCACAGTTCTCCAGGTGTCTTGTATTCAATATGTTCAATGTTTTTATTTGACTCTCTTAGAAATTCAAGTAAGTCTTCCCAGCCATACTCGGCACAGCTAAGAGTGAGGAACCATGTAGGAGTTCCTAAGTTTCTTAGCATACATTTCAATTCCCCATGACGACAGTACCAATACTCGTTAGTACCACGCTGACATGCCATGAGATTAATTAGCTGAGATTCTAAAACACTGTCTTGCAGTTTCACTTTATCCATAAAGTCCCTTGCCGAAACATTTTGTAGATGTACTCCACTTTTCAGTATATGGTTCACTGCATGAGAAAGCCCAGACACGTCACTCTCAAACAGTAGATGGAACAAATATGGAATGCATTGACGAAACCTTGGATCTTCTGCATATAATCTTAAAGTCCGGTATTCAGATGCAGGAATCTGCACAGGTCGGTCGTCATATCGTCCACCTTGACCTGTTGGAAATAACTGTGGAAAACAACGAGCTTCCAAACTTTCTTCCCATACACTAATGGGACTTCCTTTTGCTTCTTTCATTTGAAACAAGTCAATAGCATTCCCCATTACTTCTTTGGAATGCAATGGATGAACACTATAATGTTCATAGATTTCTTCACTTCTAGAGATATCAACTTTTTCAATTTGCCCAGCTGAGAAATCACTGTCCTCTTCTACAGTTGTTTCCTCTTC
The DNA here is from genome assembly GCF_964261635.1 of Lissotriton helveticus. Lineage (NCBI taxonomy): Eukaryota > Metazoa > Chordata > Amphibia > Caudata > Salamandridae > Lissotriton > Lissotriton helveticus. The sequence continues at coordinate 800,911,514 of NC_136057.1, read as the reverse complement.
TCCTACATATACATTTTTGTAGTAGTGATTATTTTTTACCAAATACAACTTTGCCTTTTTGACTTTCCTAACATCCACTAATTCTTGCCAGATTTTCTTACTCTTTGTCGGAACACCATTAGCTAGAATAACCAGAGGTTCCTCTTCTACTTTTTCTACACCAATTGTATCAATATTTTTCTTAAAATCTAGAGGCAAATAAACAACTCTTCCCTTTAATCCTCTCTGTATATCTGAAGGAGGCAATTTCCCTGTCTTAGGCTCCATGCGAACAATAGCCTGAAAAGGATGCACACATTGAATCAGAATAGACTCATAGGTATTTAAATCCATCGATTCAGAAGGAATGTCTACCAACTCCAGATTATTATGAACAGCTCTAGCAGGCATTCTGTTTTCATTTAATTTATTATAACAATATTTACAAATATGTTGATCAGAACCCAAATCAAAACAATTTTCTACCAACAAATAAGTTGCAAAATCCTTCCACTTATTATTATTTTCCATTTCACTTTTTACATATAAAAAAAACTAACCTAGTCGGATTCTTATAATGAGTTCGTCGACAACACACACAAGTAAAATTAGGCCTTTCACTTGAATCGACCTTAAACTTTGTAATTTCATGGATACATTTTTCTGTACTTGAAATCTCTACATTCTCTTCCACATTACCTTCTATTACTGTATCAGTTTCTGCACTGTCCTCTTTTTCACCAAAGTAACAAAACTCAATTTCTTCACAAATGTTCTTCACATCTAATTCAGTTCCATGCAAAAGAGCACTGTTTAACTGTTTTAGCTTAAGTGCTGGACTTTTTGCATAATACAACCTTCTCACTAATTTCCTCACTTTGTTATGATGCACTGCTAACATCCTAAAATGGTGAAAAACACTCTGACATACTTTTCTTGAAAGACAAGCCAGTGAATGCCCATGCAAACCTGTTTTTCTCTCACTCTACAAGGATCTAACTCTTGCAAAATGTTCATTTTTTGTTTTAGACTTTTCTTAGTATATGTTCGTAAGAAACTGAGAAACAAATCAATTGAATCCTGTCGCACACTACAAATACTACTACAATTCCAAGTATACACTGGAGACTTAGGACATCTCCCTAAAACTTCATCAGCTAACACCTCTTCTGTATTTCTAGGCACCATTTTTTCTTTTTCAACCGGACAACCGTCCTTCACCTCATATGCTCGACCACTGGTGTCAACTGCATGCACCAAATCATTATCCTGAAAGTAACTTTCTTCATTAAAAAATGGCTCACAACTTGAACTATGCTTCCATTCTCCAGAAAAAACATCACAAAAATTAGTCCGATTAATTACTCTTTTCCACTTACATTTTGATTTGAACACATTGATTACCTTATCTAGTGTACAAATTCTATTGATTACTAAACAATATAATTTATTTTTCACTTTAAATGCTTCATCCAGAATCTTCACTATGCTTTATTTTTTTCTTGTAAAAAGCGGTCTTTTTTTGATACATCTTTACATTTTTTAATAAATTTGAAACTATTCTGTTATAAAACATTCGTCTACGAATTTCAATAAATTGATTTCTCCTTCTATTGCTATAGACAATATCATCTCCTTCTACAGGTCTAACATTTTTTGAGGGGCACAGTTTTTTCTTTCCATTTAGAGATGGGTTATTCTTCTTTGAAACAACATCTTTTTTTTTGGCATTTCAATAACTTCCTTAAAAAGTCCTTAGTTTGCTTACCAAGAGCATTATTTTTTTTCACTGAAGATTGTGTTTTGGATGAGTCTTGTATTTCTGTTTTCTTGGACCTTAAATCCTGTTTATATTTCTTTTGATGTCTTTCCTTTGACGGCATATTCTTTTATCTTTCTATAGATGATTACAATCTGTGGTAAAGAAAAAATAACATATTATAGACCACTACAAACATACTACATAGCAATTACAATAAGTATACCTATTACCTACTTACGGTCGCCAGTAGGTAGTTATAGTTAGGACCTATTTTCCAAAGGAAATCGTCAACATTCTATTTGGAATAACTTTGGCGCCGGTTGACGAATCCTTGCGAAATATTCAAAACATACGGTCAGCTCTGGTCCGCTCCTATCCTGAAAGTTTCACGGTGATTCGTCAAGTGGGGGCCGAGAAAAAAGGGGGTCCCAAAATGCGTTTTCCCCATGCAATTTCCCATAGGACCTTTAGTCACAGCTACAGCCCGAACTGCAGAACAAAATAACGCCAAATTTGGCAAAGAAGTAGTACTCAGTTCAGACTCGTGCCTTTTGCTTAAATGGTGTCAATCTGTTTAGTAGTTACTGAGAAAATTACAGTTAAAAGCATTTATTTATCTATGGCCGCGGTGGATCCGCGCACCATGAGCGCCCCATGAGTGCACCATAAGCGCACCTTTCTGATCACGCGCTGAATGCTAATTGGATGTCAAGTGGTTGTCAACATTGGAAACCAGGAACTGTTGGCAGCCATGTTGTGCCCCGGTAGAAGCGAGGCTGAAGAAGTCAGTGGAATAAGTGTGCAAAACGTAGAAAGGGGGCAGGGTAGAAATACTTTTACCCTCTAGACCTGCTTAGGGGTCCCAGAAGGACCCCCAGGGAACACAAAATTGTATTTTTTTTAAAGACCCGGCAGGTGCGTGTAGGGTGCGTGGACTCTGCCATAAAAAAAATATATATATTACAGAGCTTTTTTTATAATTAGCCCGGGGGGCTAAATACAGAGGGCAAAATTATTAAATTTTATGGGGGGCCCAGATGGGCCCCCCAGGCCTGGGGATCGTCACCCCCCGGGGCTACAAAAAAAATGGTGAGGGTAGGGGTCCAAGGTCCCCAAAGCTGCAGGGACCACCACCCCCCAAGGCTTTATGTATTGTGGGAGGGGGACTGTGTGGTACCCTCCTGGAGCACTCGAGGGCAACGTCACCCCACGGGGCTACATAAAAAATTATTGGGGGCTGCAAGGTCTCCAAAGCCCCGGGGACCACCACTCCCCTGGGCATTATGTATTATGGGAGGGCCGGCTCCTGCAGTGTCCCGGGGTGTCCATCTCACCCTCCAATAGCAAGAAAATCTGTTTTCAGTTTCAGTTTCATAATCTTTTATTCGGTAATAACACCAATCTGTTTTCTCTTTCAAAATCTAAATCAGATTGCTTTTCCACATGGCGAACTGCATGTTAGTAGCTCCCCATGTGGAAAAGCATTGCCGGCTCCCAACAATGTCTTTTGGCTACTGAATTTTGCCTTAATAAGGCCACATGGCGATTATTTATGGTGCACTGAGTTAGTGGTACGTCTGGTAGTCAGCGTGTTGTCTACTGGACTGCATTATCTGTAATCACGATTGAAATAAAAGATGAGACATGTATGGAATACATTGTCGAATGGGGAATGTTTCAGGGACATTATAGTTCAAGTTGTGACCTGTGCTGTCCAAAGTGTAGACTGCCATTGAGTGTGCCTTTGCACTTGCAGCGTGAATTTTGTTTTTCAACTAAACCTAGAACTGATATAAAAGAAGTTTTTTAAGGAAAGCTACTAAAGGGATATTGTATAGGGTGTGACAGATGTTTTATTTAGTTTGGTACTGCACTTTGCAAATAACGAATGAAGAGTCAGTTGAATTCTGCCTGAATACAGCCACGTGGCGATGAATTATGGTGCACTGAGTTAGTAGGACCTTTGGCACTGAGCGTGTAAGTAACCTGCGATGATGCGTGGCCCGGACAGGCCGCACTGTGTGTAATGTTTTTTGACTACTGAATTTTGCCTTAGCAAAGCCTCTGGATATTTTTTATGGTGTACTGAGTTAGTGGTACGTCTGGTGTTTAGCGTGTGCTCACCCTGCGATGATGCGTGGTCTGAATGGGCTGCACTCAAAGCATTGAATGTTGCATACTGGATTGCATGTACTTTGAGAGGGGAAAAAAAACTACCATCGATGGTTATCAATTGTTCTGCAAACTAGATCTACTGATTGCTCCCCATAACAAATTAAATGATTGCACTTCACGCAGTGCATTCTAACTTTCTCAAAATGGGGACGTATGTCTTGTGGCGATGTTGCAGATTGGGAGCATTTGGTTTTCTTAACCGATTATAGTCTCTTACACAATTTGCATTGGTACTAATCTTGAATTGTGAGCCCTACTGTCACTGATGACATCACTGCTGACATCTCAAATGGCATCACTGATGACATCACTGATTACATCATCCACGTGACAGTCAGATACACCTCATCATACACTAGTATAACCTTTCATCACTCAATATAAAACACAGAGTACCATATTTGAATCCATTGAGACAGCAATAGAAGTACCTAAAAACCCACTGAGTGATTCTTAGACCTACAAGATCATCTAATCACTTACCTATAGATTCACTCATACATGCTGTCATTGATCAATAGAACACTATCAAATATACTTATACACCTATATCGACATTATACACCAGCACACATCCTATTCAATTTTGCAAACAATGGATTATACTTACATTTAGTCAGCTACACACTTATAGAACCACCACTTAATTTATTCATATAGATATAAACTCATACTTAGTGTGTTATAAAATCACTATTACAAGTATACAGTTATCTATATAGTCACACATGCAATCACTGAGTTTTACGTATACTTATTTATATACAAAAACTATCACATACACTGCTTTTCATTTTTTCTACTTTGCTGGACATGTACCATTGAGAAATATATTTGCACATCACCAACCCATAAAGATATTCACTCACCCAAACAACTATTATAACATGTAGTCTTAACGTCATATACCTACTGAATTAACTATTCACATATCATTGGGCAGTCACAGGGCCCCCACCCGATTCACACACACATTCATTCTCCCATACAAATAGTCAGTTAACTAATCAATAACTAATATAGTCTTTCACGTAGCTAGTAACCAAGTGGTGCAGTAGTTTACACAACAACTGACCAAGTAATATAGATATTCATACAGTTTAGTCACTATCTAATATATTTAGTGAGACACTATTAATTAGTCAAGTAAACAGTCAATCACACTGCTACTAAATCCTCCATCCAGATATGTATATATCCACTGATTCTTCAAAGCAGATTGGTGTATATATAATACATATTTAAATAAAGAACCAAACCACATTCACTGGATGATGTGCTCAGTGATGTCATCAGTGATGTCATTTGGGATGTCAGCAGTGATGTCATCAGTGATGTCACTGATCATGTCATGAAGGATGTAATATGTGACATCATCACCAGTGGATTGCGGGCGCGAGAGTTACAATTAGCACAACTAACTATAACGGAGGAATTTCAATGGTTTTGTATGAGTGAAATGTCCAGCTAACTATAACACACCTGAAACCTATGTTTTTTTTCAGTGAATTTTATATATAAATTACACACATGTGTGCAGTACTCATTCATGCACGTTATAGATGGCCCTACCAGTATTATCTGTGGCCTCCTGGTGTGCCTCTGAAAATCTCTACTAGGAATAAATTAATCAAATCATCCAAGTTTTGCAGGGGCAACAAACAGTAAACATGGCTCATATAGGCCCTGTTTTCCTTCAGCATCTGCAACTAAGTTTGTGATCTCTCAGGGGCCATTGGTTGCCAAAGTATTGTTGTGGGGGGGTCGCAAGAAGCAAGCCTTGGGTCACAAGTGCAACCCTTAAATGACATCCATGGTGACGATGGTTGCATATTGAAATATCGACAGCAAAAATATTGTGACTTAAAAATATTAGGGCCTACTCTCAAAGGTAAACTTACACACTACTTTTTCCTATTCACCATTTACGGGCCTAATCCACAAATTGAATTTTGTGGTACATAAATTATTATTACAGTAGTACTACTTACTACAAAATACAATTCACAAACCTACGATTGTAAATCTCCACCTCTCCTATCTTTTCTATTGGTAGATGCTCACACATGTAAGTTTATCACTTAATACTAAATGTGAGAGGGACCAGGATGAACGGTTGGACAAAGGGGCATACTTGCTACTAGCTAGGAAAGGTTAGGGAGGAGTAAGAAGGGTCTTAGGGATGGTGAAGGAGGGGTTTAGGGAGAGATTAGCACCTATCCAAAAAGAAATAAGCCCATTCTACTCACAAACTGCACTTCTAAACTTACTATTGCCAATAAGAACCCAAAACAGTAGTAAATGTACTTCAGCTCACACTTAGAGTAAGTCCTGCACCTCATATTGCCAGTCCATGGTGGTGCTGGTGGTACCTTCCATAGATAATAATGGTGGTAGGGATAATTAACCCCATATGAAATAGTTAACATTATAAGAATATAAATACATTTAGTTTAATATGGAAAATAATCTAAAAGTGAAAATATTTTTTTTTGTATTTTATCTGTTTTGCTAAGATTTTTCATTTAGACACTAATGTAACATTAAACTTAAATTAATAGTGTTGTAGCATTTTCGGTTTTGTTTTACATTTTAAATACATATATAAAAGTAAATGTTAAAGTAAAATATTTTTTCCTTTTTTGTTCAAGTTTAACAAACTTTTTTAATGTTCTCTACACTTTATCACAGATTAGACCTCCACCATCTGATGTAATATTTATTTAGGTTAAATATTAATTACATTTAATATTATCTATTATTTGAAATGTGAGACAGCTTATTTCTTAATAAAATATTTAACTGATTTAAATATACTAAATTAAAAACATCCGGCCCAAAGTGAAATGTTTATTTGTATTTATTATGCATTAAAATTAGTTATTTATTTATGGAATTAATTTAAATTGATTTAATTATTTTGCGATAAATAATATTATATTTATTTTTAATCAATGAAAGGTAATTTAACCCCTTCGGCGCTGCGCACTTTTTCTCCATGTGCAGGCGATTTAAATAGTGGGTGGGATTCAGATGGCCCCCGGACGTCCTCCGCACACTCCCACCGTGACACATGACGGCTGGGTGCCATCATGTGCACAGAAGGGGTTCAAATGTTATCATGAAATATTATTTATTTTACATTTTATTTACATATTTAATAATGCCTGATGTGACATGTGTGTACTTATCCAATCGATGCGCCAAAAACCTAGCACTTATAAATTCACCATTCACTCTCCTTGCAGCACTCTAATCATCCATTCAGTACCATGTACTCATGCAATGACCCATGCAATGACTCATGCACTGCTACAATACCCGGAGCACTACCCACGTAGTCCAGCCATCGCCCTGTCACTACTCATGCACTCCTCCAATCACCCAGCGAGCACCATGTACTTATCCTATCACTCCGCCAAAACCCAAGCACTTATAAATTCACTACGCACTCTCCTTGCAGTACTCTAATCATCCAATCAGTACCCATGTACTTGTACAATGACCCAGGCACTAACACACACACTGCTACAATCCCCTGAGCACTGCTGATGCAGTCCAGCCATCTCCTTGTCACTACCCATGCACTTCTCCAATCACCCAGCCAGTTCCATGTCCTTATTTAGTCACTGCCCCAAAACACAAGCACTTATAAGTTCGCCATGCACTCTCCTTGCAGTACTCTAATCATCCAGTCACTACCCATGTACTCATGCAATGACCCATGCACTAACACATGCACAGCTACAATCCCCTGAGCACTACTGATGCAGTACAGCCATATCCCTGTTGCATATCCAGAGGATGATTTTGGTGCGGATATATTGCTAAACATCATGACATAATCCATTAAAGGGACAAATTACTTCACAGAACTAAGGGCAATCTTATTTGTGAGGGTGCCGATATAAAATGTATCTGTAGGTGCTCCCTGTTAGTTATCCGCTCTACGTGAAGAGAGAGAAAAAAAGAAAAATAATCACAGACGCGGCAATTCAGGCTGCCAATGTGTTATTTTGCTCTCCGTGAAATTGATTGATTAGCTGATTACTAGCTTTTAACGCGGCTCCTCCGCATTTACCTCTGTGCATGTTTTAAAAATACTGTTTATTTTATAATCGCAACTGGCAATTGTTTAGTTCATTGTGAGTAATCTCACCTGCTTCCCTTCGCTCCAGACCCCGTTCCGCCCCGGCTGAGTGCCGTTTGCGCGGAGGGTCGAACTGTAGAGCGCCATTCCCCGCCTTCTTTCTCCACTTCCGCCCTGCCGCACTCAGCGCAGGTTAGCGGTCCAGTGGTTTTGGATCATAGAGTATAACTTGGGAGTCAACGCGGGACACAGTTGACAGACGCGGCGATTCAGGCTGCCAATGTGTTATTTTGCTCTCCGTGAAATTGATTGATTAGCTGATTACTAGCTTTTAACGCGGCTCCTCCGCATTTACCTCTGTGCATGTTTTAAAAATACTGTTTATTTTATAATCGCAACTGGCTATTGTTTAGTTCATTGTGAGTAATCTCACCTGCTTCCCTTCGCTCCAGACCCCGTTCCGCCCCGGCTGAGTGCCGTTTGCGCGGAGGGTCGAACTGTAGAGCGCCATTCCCCGCCTTCTTTCTCCACTTCCGCCCTGCTGCACTCAGCGCAGGTTAGCGGTCCAGTGGTTTTGGATCATAGAGTATAACTTGGGAGTCAACGCGGGACACAGTTGACAGACGCGGCGATTCAGGCTGCCAATGTGTTATTTTGCTCTCCGTGAAATTGATTGATTAGCTGATTACTAGCTTTTAACGCGGCTCCTCCGCATTTACCTCTGTGCATGTTTTAAAAATACTGTTTATTTTATAATCGCAACTGGCAATTGTTTAGTTCATTGTGAGTAATCTCACCTGCTTCCCTTCGCTCCAGACCCCGTTCCGCCCCGCTGAGTGCCGTTTGCGCGGAGGGTCGAACTGTAGAGCGCCATTCCCCGCCTTCTTTCTCCACTTCCGCCCTGCCGCACTCAGCGCAGGTTAGCGGTCCAGTGGTTTTACGTCCCTATCATATATTATGACGCTATGGCGGAAGCGCAGCGGGAGCGCCGACTTCGCGCCGAAGTCAAGCGAAAGTCCTGCCCGTCTGCGCCCGTCCGCGGCCAGCCGCGACCAGCGGCCCTACACTCTGCCCAAACACTCTCGTATTCGTCTTCGGACTTATGTTCCTTCCGCCATGATGTCCCCCTGCCGCCTGAGGCTATTAGGAGAGCCCAGGCGTGTGGAATTGTTCGTCCCTCGAGCACGTCCCTCGCCCCCCCGCCCTGCCCTTCCCCCCTACCCTCACCTTCCGTTCCTCCCACTCCCACTCCTGTTTCCTGTACCCTCACCATCCTTTATTTAAATACACGCTCCCTGGTGAGACACCAATTGGAGATTTACCGCTTATTAGATGACTCCGGTATAGATATTCTTTTCCTGTCTGAGACATGGCTAACAGAGGACTCCGTGCCTGATATTCTAGCCGCTATTCCTAACGGCTACTATATCTTACACGTTAACCGCCCTAGGGGGCAAGTCGGTGGCGGTGTTGCAGCCATTATTCGTAAGGAATATGTTTTCTCCATCTTAGACTACACCCCCATCCCTGACACTCAAACTCTCGTCATACAGCTTCGCTCTATCACCACTTCTCTTATCTGTGCGCTTATGTACAGACCTCCTTTCTATATGCCTTCTTTCTCTCAGTCAGTTGGGGAGCTGGTCTCCCAGCTTCTCATCAATCACTCTAGGATCCTTATCCTGGGTGATTTTAATTACTGGCCTAATGATCCTCAAGAAAGCCGACTGTCTGAACGGTTTTCAGAAATCCTCACCAGCTTAAACTGCCAGCAATTGATTTCCAATCCCACCCACTGTAAGGGTCACATACTCGATCAGGTATGGACGGCTAATCTTGACATCGATCCTCCACTGATTACCCCATGCACCTGGTCAGATCACTACCTTATTTCCTTCTCAGTGGACCTTCCTAGTTTTCACCGCCCCCCGCGTCCGGCAAATATCACGGCCCGTAATTGGAAAAATGCCAACCTGCCAAAACTTCACTCTCTTTTGACAGCTTCAGTCCCTCCAGAGTCTGAATCAGTTTCTCACCAAGCCTCTTCTCTTGAGCACTGGCTGAAGGAAGCAGCCGATATTGTAGCTCCCCTAAAGACTATAAAAGTCCAGCGTCCCCACGACGCTCAGCGCTGGTTCAATGACCAGTTAAAATCTGACAAACTTGCCCTTCGCCAAGCTGAACGTCGCTGGCGCCACAAGTACGACCCTCTACTTAAGATAGAGTTTACCACTCTACTTAACAAATATAAATCTTTGATACTTGAGGCAAAAACTTCCTATTTTTCCAGTAAAATCTTGGAGTCGGCTTCAAAATCTAAAGACATTTTTTCAATTGTCAACGAGCTCTCCCTCCCAGACCGTATTACTCTTCCTCTGGTTCCCACCCAGGCTCTATGTGATGAGCTCAATGCCTTTTTTCAAGACAAAATTTCCATTATCAAAACTAACATCCCTCCACCTTCTCCTTCTAAATCCTTTTCCCTCCCCCCTGTAAACCCTCAGGAATTTTCTATTTTTCCTCTTATTTCTATTCCTGAGTTCCATAACCTTCTTCAAAAAGTCTGTTCTGGTTCTCCTAGGGACTGTTGCCCCCCACACATTCTTAAAGAAATTTTCACGGCCTGTCCTGGTCCAGCCTTGGCCCTCCTCAACTCCTCTTTAACATCAGGTGTTGTCCCAGAGGCCTTCAAGCAGGCCGTGGTATTACCTATTTTAAAAAAACCAGCGCAGACCCACTTGTGCTAAGTAACTACAGGCCCATTTCCCTTCTTCCTTTTTTGGGAAAGGTCCTAGAAACCTATGTTACTAGGTGTCTGAGCACGTTTGTGGAGACTTCTCGTTTTTTGGACCCCCAACAGGCCGGCTTTCGCCCTCTCCATTCCATAGAGATGGTGATTGCGGCTGTCATGGACACCCTCAGAGCCGGCGCTGACAATAATCTCTCCCAAGCCCTGGTATTGTTGGATCTCTCGGCGGCATTTGACACGGTCGATCATACTATTTTGATCGACCGTGTCAGAAACGCCGGTATCCAGGGCATTGCCCTGGATTGGGTTCGGTCCTTCCTGCAGGGCCGCTCTCAGGCAGTCCACCTCTCTACCTTCTCTGCTTCTTTCTCCCCCCTCACCTGTGGTGTTCCCCAGGGCTCAGCTCTTTCTCCCCTCCTTTTTAATTTATACATGCAACCACTTATGGTTTCCCTCCGTCACTCCCCTGCCACTATTTATAATTATGCAGATGACCTTCAGTTGGTCTTTCCCTTGGACACTTCACCTTCTTCTCGTTTGAATTTTCAAACCACAATGTTGTTCATCTCTGACTGGATGGCTCACAGCCAGCTTAAGTTGAACCCGTCAAAGACGGAACTTGTCCTGGTGGGTGGCCCTACCAGTCCATGGGATGACAATTATTGGCCCCTCTCTCTCGGCACCCCTCCCCGCCCGGTCAGCTCTGTGAAAAGCCTTGGAGTGGTCATCTCTGAGGATCTATCTATGAAACCCCAGATCTCGGCTGTGACATCCTCCTGCTTTTTTCAACTGCGCAGGATTCGTAAGATCTGCCGTTTTCTTACCAGAGAGGCACTCATTTTAGTTATACTGGCTTTGGTCATCTCCAGGGTTGACTTCGCTAACCTCTTGTATGTGGGGATTCCTGCTTATCAGCTCCAAAAACTCCAGCTAATCCAGAATCAGGCGGACCGCCTGGTTTTTCACCAACCTAGACACCAGCATGTTTCCCCCCTTTTGAGGAGCCTTCATTGGCTCCCCGTGGTCCAACGTTGCTCCTTCAAACTTGGATGCACCATATTCAAATCTCTCCATAACTGCGCCCCTGAATTCATCTCTTCCAAATTAAAGAGATACCTTCCTACCCGTAATCTCAGATCTTCTGCTGATAATCTTCTCTGCATCCCATCTAACCGCCGCAAAAAGCACGGCGGATTGCGCTTTTCCTTTCTTGGCCCCTCCTTTTGGAATTCCCTCCCTTCTTCCTTTCGTCACTGCCCCTCCTATGAGTCATTTAGGAAAACCTTGAAAACTTCTCTCTTTAAAGCGGCCTCAGTATGATACCCTTGCCCTGTCTTGCTATGTCTGTTATGAGCGCCAAGAAACCGTCTCGGTGTACGTGCACGGTACAAAATTTTTAACATAACATAACATAGTGCAATTTAAGTGTACTCTTGGATGAATATCAACATTAACGCATATAATTGAAAATCCCATAAGATAACGACATCTTCCAGACATTAATACTGAACACTTGATGGTCCCTTATAAAAAGAGGATATATAATCCCAGAGATACGCTGATCTCATGTGATTTACAACTATCAATTGCGTTGCTCCAAACTAGAGACCAGTGTTCCAGCTTCTGAAATCTAGAGAAAGTTGAGACGGTACTTACTGATGAAGGCTTTTGTGCTGAAACGCACGTCATGTTTGCATCGACCGCCAGCCTTTAAACTAACTGCTAAATCCCTCTCACTCTTTTTTAATTATATGTACGGTATTGTCAATTGTTGTTTTTGATATGAGTTGTGTTTTTGTACATATGTGATTGTATTTAGGTTGATATATATGTATTGTAAATAATAGTGTGTGTCTTTTATGAATTACACTATAACTTATGAAATAACACTTATCAAAAATATCAAAATATAAAAAGGAAAAAATAGAAAATATGATGAAAGAATAAGCAAATGAAAGAAACAATAAAAATAAATTTTGAAATAAGGAAAATATTTTTTCTTTATTCATAGGTACATGTTTATTATTGTATGCATTCTTTATAATCTCTAGCAGTGTTCTTCACCGAAGACTTTGGCCTGATGCATTACTGATAATTAAACAATATATATCTTGTGTCTAGCATCTCCTCTTACCCATTGTTGCATTTTTCCTCACAGCTAGCAAGATACATTGTTTATAGTAGAGGTCCCCTTTTTACCAAACTATAACCCAGGCACTAACACATGCACTGCTCCAAACCCCAGAGCACTACTGAGGCAGTCCAGCCATCTCCTTGTCACTACTCATGCACTCTTCCAATCACCCAGCCAGTTCATGTCCTTATCTAGTCACTGCGCCAAAACACAAGCACTTATGTATGTATGTATGTATGTATTTGCATACTTATATAGCGCTGTACTGTCACCCAGAGGGTATCCTGGCGCTTTGACTCAGCAAGCCGAACCACCGATGCGGAGCTCAGGCTACTCTTGGAAACAGATGAGTTTTCAGCCCTTTTTTGAAAGCCGAGAATTCACCCTGACTCCTTAACAAGAGCGGGAGGGAATTCCAGAGTCTGGCGGCCGCAAAGCTGAACGACTGCCCTCCCATCCTTATCCTATGAATTCTGGGGACCGTCACCAGACAAGCAGAGGAGGAGCGTAGGCTCCGAGATGTAGCGTACCAAGAGAAAAGGTTCTGTAACAGAACTGGGCCCTGCCCATGTACAGCTCTAAAAACCAGGCAGGAAGCTTTAAAAAGGATCCAGTGATGAACAGGCAGCCAGTGTAAATCCTGTAGTGCCAAGGTAGAAGAGGCAGCGCGTGGTCGAGAAAGTGCCAACTTGGCTGCCATATTTTGGACCCGCTGCAGCCTGCCCACCAGCGTTTTAGGCGCCTCAAGGAGCAGTGCGTTGCAGTAATCCAATCTGCTTAGGATCAGACCCCGCACTACCTCTGGCCTAGCCTGTGCTGGGAGTAGAGGTAGGACTTTCCGCAGCATCCGAAGCAACATCATACAGGTGGCTACGGTTTTGTTAACGAAAAGATCCAGTTGTAGGTTGGGGCCAAACATGACCCCCAGATTTCGAGCAGACTTTGCAGCAGTCACTGTCCCGGAGAAGGAAGGAGGCCAGAAATCATCCGGTAGTACACGCGGGACACGGTCATTGGAGCAGTAGAGCACCTCCGTCTTGGATCCATTAAACTGGAGGGAGTTAGAACGTAACCAGTTTGAAGTAGCAGTCAAACAGCGATGGAATGTCTCTAAAGAGACAGCGTCTTTACCCAATTGGGTATCATCGGCGTAATTAAACACCGAGATACCGAAGGATTTTATCAGTTGGATCAGAGGGCGGAGGTACAGATTGAATAATATGGGGCTGATGGCTGAGCCCTGTGGTACCCCCTGCCCAACTTTCCGCACATCCGACTTAAAAGGCGGCAGGGCCACCACCTGCTGTCTGTTGTTAAGATATGAGACTAGCCAGTCCCTGGCCAGCCCCGTAACCCCGATCTCCTCCAGTCTCTCAATGAGGATGGAGTGGCTGACCGTGTCGAACGCGGCCGACATGTCGAGCAGCACTAAAAAGGCTGCCCGACCTGTGTCGACCCGCGAACAAAGATTGTCTAACACGGCCAACAGCGCAGATTCCGTCCCATGCACTGGCCGAAATCCAAACTGGGCCACATCCAACCAGCTGTTATCCTCTAGGAAACTGAATAGAGAGCGGGTAACCATCTTCTCCAAGATCTTAACTGGAAAAGGGAGCAGGGAGACAAGCAGGAGGGGTCAAGTGTGGGTTTTTTCAGGAGGGGAGAGACCACCGCCAGCTTCCAGCTCTCCGGAACAGTTGCAGTACCAAGCGACTGATGACAGATGAAATATAGAGGATGAAAGAGTTCTTCCTGGAATAACTTCCAGAATTTATGCGGGAGAGGGTCCAGCGGAGAGCCTGATGATACAGTCTGCGCCAGTTTACAAAACTCCTCAAAGGAGGGAAGAGATAAGCAGCTCAGCTGAGGTTGAATGGGAGGTTCACCCGGGGCTCCCGGGCCAAGGAGAGAACAGTTCACCATGCACTCTCCTTGCAGTACTCTAATCATTCAGTCACTACGCATGTACTCATGCAATGACCCAGGCACTAACACATGCAGACAAGCCATCTCTTTGTCTCTACCCATGCACTCCTCCATTCACCCATCCAGCATCATGTACCACAATTCCCCCAAGTACCTATCCCAAAAACGTACCCTATCTGGGGGACTTAGACACTCAAGGAGCACCGATAATCTACTTCTGAAACCCTCACATTTCAGTAAGAAAAAAACCTATGACACAGCATTCTCCGGAGCAGCACCAAGTATATGAAACTCGCTTCCTGCATATATCAGAAAATCTCTTCTACTCCCCTATTCAAAAGGGAAGCCAAACCATTCCTAATGTATATATTCCTCCCATAAACTTTTGCATGGACCATTCCAGTTCTACACTCCAGTTCCACATCTTCAAACTTGCCTCCTCTATCCCAGTAAGGATACCCTCGCCTCTCGACCTGTGCCTAGGGCTCAGAACTATGCTACGACCCTCTGAACTTTATCAAAACATGTTATGTTGATACTTTGTATGCTATGCTTTGCTAACTGTCTCATTCGTACTGTGCTCTCAATGTAAAGCGCTCTGATACCCTACCCTGGGTCTGGTCCACGCTATAGAAAACTCTGAAAAAAAAGAAATGTACTTATCCAATCACTCCACCAACACCCAAGCACTTATAAATTCACCATGCACTCTCCTTGCAGTACTCTAATCGTCCAGTAAAATGACCCAGGCACTAACACAGGCACTGCTACAATCCCCTGAGCACTACCCATGCAGTCCAGCCATCTCCCTGTCACTGCGTATGTACTCCTCAAATCACCCAGTCAGTACCATGTACTTAACATTTCACTCTGCCAAAATTCAAGCAATTATAAATTCACCATGCTCTCTCCTTGCAGTACTCTCATCATCCAGTCAGTACCCATGTACTCCATAATCCAATCACTCCGCCAAAACCCAAGCACTTATAAATTCACCTTACTCTCTTTGCAGCTCCCTAATCCTCCTGTCACCACCCATGGAATATCGAGGCACTAATTCATGCACTGCTACAATCCCCTGAGCACTACCCATGCAGTTCAGCTATCAGCCTCTCACTACCCTTGCACTCATCCAATCACCCAGCCAGCACCATGTACTTATGCAATGGCCCAGGCACTAACATGTGCACTGCTACAATCCCCTGAGCACTTCCCATGCAGTTCTCTAACCACCTACACACTGATTCACTGCTAATAACAGGGGTACCCCAATGCATAGTGTTCCCTAGTGTATCTAGGTGTTTTCACTGTATTCTAAGTGTCTTTGAGTTACCACCAGCACCAGTCAGCAAAATGTTGCACAGGAGGACTTTCTGCTCCTCTGTTAGTTGCTCCTCTGTTGGTTCTTTCTACACAGCTCTTGCTTCTTCCTGCACTTTTCTTCATCTTTCTGGACTTCTGTTTCCTCTTTCTGCCTTTGTCTTTCTTCTTTCTGTGCTTTTCTTCCTCTTTCTTCACATGACCTACCTTTGTAGGCATAGTTAGAAATTAGCATTTAAAAAAACCTTTGAAATTCATTGATAAAAACATAGGTTTCAGGGACGTTATAGTTAGAAATTAGCATTTAAAAAACCTTTGAAATTCACTGAAAAAAACACAGGTTTCAGGGACGTTATAGATAGTTGGACATTTCCCTCGTACAAAACCAGAGAAATGTCGCCGTTATAGTTAATTCAGCTAACTATAACTTGCACCCCCAATGCACTTCTGATGACGTCACATATATCATTCATGACATGGTCAGTGACATCACTGATGGCATCACTGATGATATCTCACATGACATCACTGATGACATCACTGATAACATCATCCCCATGAAAATCTGATGCACCTCCTCATACCCTAATATAACCTTTGATACAACCACTCTAAAATACAGACTACCATTTTCAAAACCATAGACACACCAACGCCAGTTACTCCATACCCATTCCCTGATTCCTAGGTCTATACACGTCCACTCTTTCACCCATACAGTCACTCATACATGTAGTACATGTAGTCAACCATCAATACGGTATTATCATATAAACTCACATATCTATACAGACACTCACACACCGCCACTCAACCATAGAGTTACTCACACACCTAGTCAGTCATGCAAAGAATCAATCACACTCCCATTTACTCACCTATACAGTTATACACACACACCACCTCACCCACTCACTCTTGTCTCTCCATGCACCTAGAACAGAACAACCTCTTGGATGAACTCCAATTCGGTTTCCGCCCCGCTCACGGCACCGAAACAGCAGTCTTGACAGCCATGGAGGATCTTCGCATACGTGCAGACAGGGGCCAGCCAGTAGCACTGATACTGCTGGACTTGTCTGCCGCATTCGATACGGTCAACCACGGGACGCTGTTGGACAGACTCAGCGAGGCAGGTGTGGAGGGCACGGCCCTGCTGTGGTTTCATTCTTACTTGCAGGACAGAAGACAGGCTGTCTCCCTTCCTCCATCCCAATCCGCATTTGCACCAGTGCCCCAGGGAGTTCCTCAGGGCTCCTCCATCAGCCCCATTCTTTTTAACGTGTATCTTAAACCGTTGATCACGTTAATTAAGTCATTCAGGATAACAACGATCAACTATGCTGACGACACCCTGCTCATTCTCTCCTGGGAGGGAGAAGGTTCCATCCCCTTAACCTCCTTCCATGATTGCCTAAGAGAGACGGCTGGGTGGTTGCACAGGAACTCCCTACAATTTAACTCCTCCAAAACAGAGGTTCTGTACTGCGCGGGAAATTACATTTCTCGTCAGTTCCCGAGCGATTTCTGGCCTCCAGAATCTAGGGACAAACCACAGCCAGTAACCTCGGCCCGCAACCTGGGAGCCATGCTCAATAACAAACTGAATATGGAAACCCAGGTCGCCAAAACAGTGGGGACGTGCTCAGCTCTTTTACGTTCCCTGCGTAAAATTATGCCACTCCTCCCTTCACAAGCTCGTGCGTTGATAGTCAGGTGCACTATACTTAGTCGCCTCGACTATTGTAACGCTCTGCTACTTGAGTCTCCAATTACGCTGTTAGACCGGCTTCAAAGAATTCAGTCAGCCGCGGCTAAGCTGGCTCTCGGCTGGACGAGGAGATCCTCGGCCTCTGCGGCCTTGGCCGAGCTACACTGGCTACCTTTGAAGCAGCGGGTGGCGTTCAAGTCCCTCTGCATTGTCTTCAAGGCGCTGCATGGACTTGGACCCAGACCTCTGCAAGATCTGTTCTCATGGTACACTCCCACCAGAGCCCTGCGATCATCTTCAGCCTATCTGATAAAAGTGCCCAGATATAACAAAGAGAGAACGGGGGGCAGATCATTTAGGGTCGCAGCGGCCAAATTATGGAACAGTCTGCCTATAGACATACGCCAAATCTCTCAACTCCTCCCCTTTCGGAAACGGATTAAGACCTGGTTATTCCCTTAATTTTCCTCCCGTTTGTTACCCGCTATCGTTCATCCTCAGTTGAAGTATTCTCCAGCGCCAGGAAGCCTGCAAGGTATCAGCTGCACTATAAAAATTCCCAAAATAAATAAATAATAAACATATACTAACACATACTTACACTCTTATACAATAACTAATACAAGCACACACTGATCCATACAGCCACTCTCACAATCACTCACTCTCAATAGTCATTTATACACTCCAACACTCACATATACTGCCATTCACATCTGCAGTTATTCACACAAGTACCACTGAGGCATCCTTTCACTCACCAACACACCCATACAGCCCTTCACAGATACACTCTTGAACCCATACACCCCCCAGTGAATCATCCACTCACACATCTATGCGCAGAGTCACACACCCCCACCCACCCACACAGATACTCAGGCACCCATACAGATACTCAGACAACCAATCAATAACCAATATAGATCCTAATTTAGCTACTCACCAAGCCATGCAACCGCTTACACACCAACTGACAAACTAAACTGTGTGAATGTCTGTATCAGCCACTAACCCATGCATTCAGTAAGACACATTTAATTACTCACTTATACAGTCAGTCACACACCTACTAAATCATCCATCCAGACACCTATACACCCACTCATTCTTCAATACTCCTTGGCATATATATATAAAACATATTTAAACTTTATAGAAACATACTGTCACTGGATGATGTCATCAGTGATGTCATTTGAGATGTCATCAGTGATGGCCATCTAACTTCATCAGTAGTGTATTGCGGGGGCGTGAGTTATAGTTAGCTGAACTAACTATAACAGCAGAAGTTCTCTGGTTTTGTACGAGTGAAATGTCCAACTAACTATAATGTACCTGAAATCTGTGTTTTTTTCAGTGAATATATATATATATTTTTTTTTTGGCACAAAAGGAGCGGCACAACCGGGATGCTTTTTCAAAGCTTTTAATTAGAGCTTCACCCCACCAACGCGTTTCAGCCTCAACAGGCTTTGCTCACGGTCAGTTAGTCCTTCCACTCTTTTTCTATTTATACTGGCCCATCTTAGCCTTAGGTGGCATTATGGGATACGTAGTTTACACATATTATTTCAAAAAATTCAAAAAACATAAAAGAAAGACTGGTGTATGTCATAATCTTTACGTTTTAGTAAACAAGCGCTACATATTCAAATCATATGGGCAGGCTTAGTCCTTAAAATTCATCAATGGAATAGTTCCCAATTAATTTTCAAGATTTATCGGGTATAGTACCCTATTGCATTTGAAAAGTTTTAACTGGTATTGGTAAAAGTCACTCTAAATGTACATGGAGATCCTCCCCAAAGTTCATTCCTCTCGGCATTTTTGTGCGTAAACGGATAATTAAGCGGGACTCCATTTGTCTCAGTTTACGAACTGTGTCACCACCTCTTTCCGTTTTCGTAAGCATTTTCAATCCATAAAACCTCATGGATCTCCAGTCACCATCTTGGCATGCATTTATATGTTTTGACGTTGCATAGAGCATATTTTTGTTCTTAACCGCTCTGATGTGTTCCAAAATTCTCTTTTTCAACATGCAGGTTGTGCTGCCTATGTATTTACTGCCACATCTACATTCAATGACATATACAACGTTTTTAGATGTACAGGTGATCTGTTGGTCAATATGCATTATTTTGCCGTTGGGTTCCTCAATAAATTTTTTGCTGGTACCAATTTTACATGCCTTGCAAGTTGAACACGGTTTAAAACCTTTGCGTTGGTTCGTCAGCCAGTCTGTTTGTGCTTTTATTTGAAAGTGGCTGTTCACTAGGCAGTCTTGAAGAGATTTATTTTTTTTGTAGGTTATTTGTGGTTACCTCCCTACTAGTTGTCCTATATCCGGGTCCCCAGATATAAGGTGCCAGTATTTCTTTATTTTGTTGGCAATCATTCCACTCTCTTTGTTGTATGTGGTTATGAATCTTGGCGGGTCCTTTTCCGTTGTTTTCTTTGGTTTTTCTACCAATAATTCCGTTCTTGTTTTTTGATCAACCTTCTTTTTGCAGTTTTTAAGAACTCAATCTTCATATCCTCTTGATTTGAATCTCATCTTGCTTTCATTTATTTTCATCTCTACATCATCAGGTTTGGAGCAGTTTCTTTTGAGTCTGATATATACACCGTAGGGAATGCTTTTCAAGAGTGCTTTCGGATGGAAGCTGGTGCCATGTAGCACACTATTGGTGGCTGTCTTTTTGCGGAACAGAGTCGACTCTATTTTTCCTTCTGAGATATATATCTCTGTAATAAGAAAAGCAATTTTTTTAGTGCTTGTAGAGCATGTAAATTGTAAGCCTACTTCATTTTCATTCAGTTTCGAGAAGTAACTTAGAAATTCAGAGTCTGATCCATGCCAAATTATGAACAGGTCGTCTATATACCGGACCCACAAAATGATCCGATCCAGTTCAAGTTGATTATTTATGTTCCACGCAATTGTCTTTTCCCACCATCCCATGGTGGTATTGGCGTAATTAGGTGAAAAAGATATGCCCATGGCAGTGCCACATTCCTGCTTATATAGCTCTTGATTGAATAGAAAAACATTATTTGATAAGCACAAGTGAATCATTTTTAGAAGCATATTTGTATGTTCCAGGGTCGAGATGCTTCGCTGTTTCAAGAAGTACTGGCAGGCTTCCATACCTACATTGTGCCTGATCGATGTATAAAGAGAAACTACATCTATTGTAACCAGCAAATATTCCTCATTCCATGTTATATCTTGAATGGTTCTCAGGAACTCTCCTGTATCCTTGATGTAGGAAGGCATGCTTTGGGCAATTGGGGCCAGGAAGGTATCCACATATTTGGAGAGGTTCTCATATATGGAGCTGCAAGAAGAAACAATTGGTCTGCCTGGTGGGTCTGTTAGTGTCTTGTGTATTTTCGGTAAAAAGTAGATGCAAGGCATCATTGGAAAGTCAATATCTAAGAATTTCTTCTCTTCATCGCTGAGCAATCCTTTCAAGTGCCATTCATTTAGATGATCTTTCAGTTCTTTTAGCATTCTGGCACTTGGATTGTTTGTTAATTTGGAATAGTTCTGCGGTTCATTTAATTGTCTCATGGCTTCCCTCACATAGTCAGTGGTGTCCATTATTACAATATTACCCCCCTTGTCTGCGGGTTTAATTGTGATCTTTCCATTTTCCATGAGTGATTTAAGTGCTTTCCTTTCTTCAGTTGTTAGGTTTTCCCTGCTGTTGTTTCTTGTTTTCAGCAGTTTATCCAACTCCTCATTAACAGCATCCGAAAAAAGATCAATTTTATTTCCAGGCGACAAGATGGGATAGAATCGGGACTTCCTTTTTAACCCAGTATTTGGTCTTACATTTGTTCTAATGTCCATTTGCTCCAATATTTGGGTATCTGAGAGATCTTTATTTTCCTGGTCAAACATAATTTCAAAGGTTTGTCTTATGTCAGGTAGTTGTTCTATCGTGGTTCTCGTTTCCATTTACTCATTAGTGTTATTCGAGGTTTCACCGTTTTGAATTGAGGGTTTATTTGCATGTATTTTTGCCAGTTTTAATTTCCGTACAAATTTATAGAGATCGATTTTAGTCTGTGTGTAGTCAAAGTGAGACTCAGGGCAGAACGATAGTCCTTTATTAAGTACCATTTTTTCATTGTCTGTTAGCTGATGATTGGAAAGGTTAATAATTAGGTTCACTATTTCCTGTTGCGGAGGGGATATTGCCTTCTTACGTTGCTTTGATCTACGGGTTTTTCTGGTACTGGCACGGGAGTTTGTTGTACTTGTACTGGCCTTCCCCGACCTCTTCTTTGAAATGGTCTTCTTCCCCTTCCTCCGCCACGTGTGATACTTTTTTCCAAGTTCATCAGTGTTACTTCGTCTAAAACAGACAAGTTTTTTGTCTGGGGTGTCTCACGTGTTATTCCATTTTCGCTTATATCTGATTCACTCGCACTTGATGCTGCTTTATATAAAGGATCATTCTTCTTCAAATTGTCATAGCGTCTGGCGAATGTCAGAATTCTACCACACAAGTAGTCTTGTTCATCTCGTTTAAATTTTCGTTCTTTTCTTTCCTCAATTTCTTCATCATATATGTCTAGTCTGTTCTCCATTTCTTGTCTTAGTTTGGTGATTTCATCCTGATTTGTTTCACTTTGTAATTTGTCTTCTGCTTCTTTGATCTTGGTAGTTAATTCATCAAGATCTATTTTGGCATGTTTGATTAGGATTCGCATCATATTGAGTGAGCAGATGGTGTTGTTTTCCATCCATTCTAATAGCAGCTCCTGTTTTGTATCTGGGTGTGTTGGCATGGTGAAAATCCGTAGACCTCGTGGAATACGTTTAACCTCCACATAGTTTTCAAGGGCTATTACCTCCCAGCTTTTATTAATTTCTTTTTTATAAAGTCGCTCCAACATGTTGATCTGTTGTTTGAGCGTTGTATTGTTATTATCTGGTATTGCGGCACCCTCATTTGTAATCGCTGTTATTGTCCCAGATTTGAACATTGTAGACGCTTTGGAGGCACGTTTTGCTACCCGCGCTTCCATTGCAATATCAGTTTCTTACACCATTAACATTAAGGGTGAATCGTTTGTGCTCTGTATTTTCGCTTTAGTCCCGGTCCGGTGAGTAAATGTCAGCCGGTCGTTTTGTGAACTTACGGCGTCTCTGAACAGTTACGCAACTCGGCCGCTTCGATTCCCGCTTTTTGAATTACAGTTCATTCAGTGCACTAACCTCTCCTGAGATGTACTTGCATACGTTCCGTACAGCTATATATTTCTTTTTTTCCGGTCATGGTCATGTTTCCGGAGGAGGAGATTACGGACATCTGAAGGCAGAGCATGCAGAAACCAGGTAATTGCTTCTTTTATTATCTCTGCGGTATGGAGCATTGGGGTCCCTGTAGTCAGCCTCTCAATTATTTCCCTTCAGTGTGTGATGTCCGTGATTACAGCCGGTGAAGTTTTGCCGCGATCCCCTTGCACATCATTTTCAAGCTTGCTGGGGACTTAACCGGGGTCGGTCCCTGGTGGCAGCCGCTACCGTTGCCTTTGCCAATTGTTCTCTGAGGTTCCTTTGCGGGTAGTTATGGCACGCTTTTTGAAGTGGTGCGTAGCTCCGCGGTCGAACCATGCCACATTAAATTACAACAAACCTCTCCTTGTGGGAAAGAATGAGCCGCACACATCGCGGTGATTCACAGATTTAATTTGTAAAATGCTCCGATAGTCCTAATGCTTTTTGGCCAACCTTTGGCCTTCTTCAGAGGAGGAGCTTACGGACATCTGGAGGCCGAGCATGCAGAAATCAGGTAATTGCTTCTTTTATTATCTCAATGATTTTCCCTCTAGTGGGCGCCACTGTGGACTGTGGTATGAAGCATTGTGGTCCCTGTAGTCAGCCTCTCAATTATTTCCCTTCAGTGGGTGATGTCTGTGATTACAGCCGGTGAAGTTTTGCCGCGATCCCCTTGCACACCATTTTCAAGCGTGCTGGGGGCTTAACCGGGGGTCGGTACCTGGTGGCAGCCGCTATCCTGTTGCCTTCGCCAATTGCTCTCTGAGGTTCCTTTGCGGATATATATATATATATATATATGAAGAAGGAGTGCTTGAGATGGAAGACAATACGTTCCTAAATTACGAGTATCCAGAGCGGGCAACCTTCTATCACCTACCGAAGGTACATAAAAGTAGAAACTTTCCACCTAGAGGTCCAATAGTGTTATCAAAGAACAGTCTACTGGAAAATACCTCGAAGTGGACTATTTTACTTCTCCTATGGTTAAATATCTGAGTTCCCACATACAGGATACAAAGGATTACTTGAGAATTATTGAAGGGACGCATTGGGAACCAGACATGTAGCTCATAACATGAGATATTACAAGTCTGTATTCTTGTATTGAGCATGATAAAGGCCTGGAGGCCGTGAAATTCATTCTTCAGAAGAGACCCTTAAAATTTCAAGACCATAACCAACTGTTGATTGAGTTAATTCAGTTCTGCCTTAAAAACAACATTTCTACCTTTGCAGGACAACTATATTTGCAGAGACAAGGTACCGCTATGGGCACATGCTTCGCCCCCAGTTATGAGAATCTTTTCGTTAGCTGGTGGGAGAAGCACGTGGCCTGGCTGGGTGCCAATGAGAGGTGGTTGGAGAGCGTGGTCTTATGGGCATGTTATATCGATGATCTTTTCATCATATGGTGAGGCACCAAAAGAGAGGTGGAGGATTATCTTAAATCAATGAATAACAACGAGTTAAACTTAAGGTTTACCAGCTGCATTGACAGACAAGAGGCAGCTTATCTTGACCTGAGGGTATATGTAGAAGATGACACATTACATACCGCACTCTATTGCAAACCTACTGCAGGGAACTCAATTATCCACTCTGGTAGCTTTGATCCCTGAAGTATAAATGATAACATTCACTTCGGGGAATTTCTGTGAATTAAACAAAACTGCTCCACCATACACGAGTACAATGTAACTACAGACAAAGCAAGACAAAGGTTTCTCAAAAGAGGATACTGCAAGGGAGTTTTAGAAAAAGCTGAGGCTAGAAGTGATGCAATACAATGGAATCATCTTCTGGTAGAGAAAGAAGGGACTTGAGACAAGAAATGAAAGTGATGCAGGAAAGTGACAAGATAAGAGTAATTACAGATTACACAGAAAAATCTTCAGAGCTATTCCAAGTTGGCGCATCTTAAAATCCAACAGTATAATTGGTTGCATAATATCAGAGGCACCATTGGTAACATACAGAAGGGGGCCTCTTTGAAAGATCGTCTGGTCAGGAACCACTACCGAGCTAAACCCAAGAAAAAGGATCCTGTTAGGGGTTTTTATCCATGCACTAGATGTAAGGCATGTAGGAACAGCAGTAAGGTCAATGAATAATACCAGGCAGGAAGTCCAAAATGCAGCTTAATAAATACATGAATTGCAATTCGGACCTTACAGTGTATTGTTTAGAATGCCCTTGCAGCAAGCAGTAAGTGGGTAGTACCATTTATCCCACAAGGAAAAGAATTCTGGAACATCTTCGATAATCACGAATAAAGATCCAACTCACCTGAAATTTTGAGCTGGAACATAAGAGTAACTGCAACCTACTCAAATTATTTTGCCTAGACCAGGTAGAAAAGGAAGAAAGATGTGGAGATAGGGTGGGGAAACAATGTACCCTAGAGTCCAAATATATCATACAATTGCAAAGTAAGGCCCCCAGAGGTTTGAATAATGAGGAAGAGATGTGGATTCATATATGTTAGGACACTGAGATACACACCATGACTAGGTAGCTATCCAGAGCATTGGTTTAGCTGCCCATTTCAGGCAACATTTATGAGACATAAGCAGTAATATTGTCCTTATGAGGTGTGTTGTAAAATAGCATGAATGATATTGTATATTGTGAAGTGTAAATACCTTTTTTGAAATGTTGGATTGCACTATTGTTTGTCTTATCTTGTATAGAATATTATTTAGTCACAGTTAATGCAGCTACAGGACATAACTGGAGAGACTATGATAAAAGGAGACAATCAATTGGGCTGCACCAAGATCTGTTTTTAATCTTTATTTTTATGTCAAGGAGAGTGGCTGCATTTGCCCATACAGGGCATAAATAGTGGTGGTAAAGCAGGCTTGGCAATTTATGTCTTTTGGAATGATTTAGGAGTAGATACACATATAATGAATATTTATTTACAATGGGGGTGTACATTCCTTTGATAATTAAGTCTTTATATGAAATTGGAGGAACAATATATGTTTCAGTTATAGATCAGCACCATGTTAAGGATAAGACAATTAGACTCTCTAAGATGGCCGACACATTATCCTGGTAATCAGCAGAACCTTTAATCTCTGACACGTTCACGTTCACTGTCACTGACTTCTGGTCAGTTTGTATCACAAAAACTTTAATCAAAACATGGACAGAAGGTTATGAATTATTGACACTGAGGAAGGAAATCGTGGCAAAACGCGGCTGTCATCCTGGTTATGTGGAATAAACTATTTAAAAGCTAAAATGCTCCAGAGTGTGCTTGTCTTTTTAAAGCAGTTCCCAGGATGGGAGAATTGCGGTTGATATATATATATATATTAGGATTTTTTTCCTATGGGATTTTTGAAAATTCTATGTCGAATAACTTTGGCGTTTGAGGACAGAATTGGCTGAAATTTTCAGGAAAATTGAACATTTTGTTTCTGAGCAGCCCCTGAAAATTTGGGGGGGTTCCGTCAAGGGGGGGACGAGAAAAAAGGGGGGTCCCAAAACGTGCTTTTCCCATGCAATTTTCCATAGGGTGGTTGGCCTCACTTTTAGCCCGAACGGCTGAATGGATTTACACCAAACTTGGCAAAATTGTAGGGACTGGTAGCCCGATGTGCCTTTGCTATGTCTCAAGATATATGCTCCAGTGGTTTTTACGAAAATTAACTTTGAAAAATATATATTGGGCTACATTGGGCTATATATATGTTGGAGCCCAAATGTAGCCCAATGTAGCCCAATGTAGCCCAAAGATGGCCACCAGAGACAAAAAAAAACAAATGTAGCCCAAATATCAGCCAGATGTAGCCCAACTATAGCCCAATGACAGAATGTCCCAGAGTGTTCTAAAGAACAACTAGAGTGCTAACAGTCCTACTTAATACAAAGGTATGGCACACCTGAAGCCATCTTGATTGGAATAAAGTGGTAACTCTTAAAACATTTAATTTAAAAAGGAGCAAAATGAGGGGGTTCATTTTGCCATAGAAAGTATGATTAGCGAATATATGACGAAATCCCGCATACCATCAGTCCGCATACCATCAGTCCGCAAAAAAAATCCCACATGTACTATTAGGCCGCAAATTAAAATAACGAAAACTTTTAGAACGAATATGCCTTTAGCATACACTAAACAACTAAACTACCCTAAACCCTAAAACACTACCCCCAGCATGACCCTACACTACACAAACACTACAACACTACCCTAAACCCTAAAACACTACCCCCAGCATGACCCTACACTATGCAAACACTACAACACTACCCTAAACCCTAAAACACTACCCTCAGCATGACCCTACACTACGCAAACACTACAACACTACCCAAAACCCTAAAACACTACACCCCAGCATGACCCTACACTACGCAAACACTACAACACTACCCTAAACCCTAAAACACTACCCCCAGCATGACCCTACACTACGCAAACACTACAACACAACCCTAAACCCTAAAACACTACCCCCAGCATGACCCTACACTACGCAAACACTACAACACTACCCTAAACCCTAAAACACTACACCCCAGCATGACCCTACACTACGCAAACACTACAACACTACCCTAAACCCTAAAACACTACCCCCAGCATGACCCTACACTACGCAAACACTACAATACTACCCTAAACCCTAAAACACTACACCCCAGCATGACCCTACACTACGCAAACACTACAACACTACCCAAAACCCTAAAACACTACACCCCAGCATGACCCTACACTACGCAAACACTACAACACTACCCTAAACCCTAAAACACTACCCCCAGCATGACCCTACACTACGCAAACACTACAACACAACCCTAAACCCTAAAACACTACCCCCAGCATGACCCTACACTGCGCAAACACTACAACACTACCCTAAACCCTAAAACACTACACCCCAGCATGACCCTACACTGCGCAAACACTACAACACTACCCTAAACCCTAAAACACTACCCCCAGCATGACCCTACACTACGCAAACACTACAACACTACCCTAAACCCTAAAACACTACCCCCAGCATGACCCTACACTGCGCAAACACTACAACACTACCCAAAACCCTAAAACACTACACCCCAGCATGACCCTACACTGCGCAAACACTACAACACTACCCTTAACCCTAAAACACTACCACCAGCATGACCCTACACTACGCAAACACTACAACACTACCCTAAACCCTAAAACACTACCCCCAGCATGACCCT
Organism: Lissotriton helveticus; assembly: GCF_964261635.1. Classification (NCBI taxonomy): domain Eukaryota; kingdom Metazoa; phylum Chordata; class Amphibia; order Caudata; family Salamandridae; genus Lissotriton; species Lissotriton helveticus. The sequence goes on along the minus strand of NC_136057.1, from coordinate 800,883,146 downwards.
ACACTACGCAAACACTACAACACTACCCAAAACCCTAAAACACTACCCCCAGCATGACCCTACACTACGCAAACACTACAACACTACCAAAACCCTAAAACACTACCCCCCAGCATGACCCTACACTACCCAAACACTACAACACTACCCAAAACCCTAAAACACTACCCCCAGCATGACCCTACACTACGCAAACACTACAACACAACCCTAAACCCTAAAACACTACACCCCAGCATGACCCTACACTACGCAAACACTACAACACTACCCTTAACCCTAAAACACTACCCCCAGCATGACCCTACACTACGCAAACACTACAACACAACCCTAAACCCTAAAACACTACCCCCAGCATGACCCTACACTACGCAAACACTACAACACTACCCTAAACCCTAAAACACTAGCCCCAGCATGACCCTACACTACGCAAACACTACACCACTACCCAAAACCCTAAAACACTAGCCCCAGCATGACCCTACACTACGCAAACACTACAACACAACCCTAAACCCTAAAACACTACCCCCAGCATGACCCTACACTACGCAAACACTACAACACAACCCTAAACCCTAAACACTACCCCCAGCATGACCCTACACTAAACAACCACCACAACTCTACACTATACTAACACAACACTACACTACACAACACTACACTACACAATAACTAACCCACGAAAAAATTAACACAAACCCACTTACCTCTCTCGTCATCGTGGTTTTCACAACGCAAATGCATTTACCATACATGCCTTTAAAACGTAATTCTTTGTAAAGGCATGCGTGATAAATGCACATGCGTTTTGAAAAAATGCGGGATAATGGTATGCGAGGTCAATGACCTTGCGGGATAATGGTATGCGGACTGAAAGTCCGCGGGATAAAAAATGCGGGAAAATGGCTGCAAACCATGATTAGCAGCAGACTTCCCTGGTGAGCACTAGCTTTACTACAGTGATCTAATGAGCAACTAGAGTGCTAACATTCAGAATTTATGGCAAATGTGTGACACATCTGAATGCCTTCTTGATAGAACCAAAGTAAACAAGCATTGAAAATGCAATAGATCTCGCCCTCGTTTAAGTTAAAGCCATTCTGTTTGTAATGAGGTGGCTTTTTAGCTTTGCTTTTATTAGTGTTTTTAAAACTTTCATGTAAATAACATGCGTATGTATGCATATATGTATATGTATGCATGCATTTATATTTATATAGATATGCAGATTATATATGTTTATATATGTATATTACCTACTGGCGATAGCCAGTGGGTATATATAGTTAGGATTTTTTCTCTATGGGATTTCTGAAAATTCTATGTCTAATAAATTTGGGGGGGTTTCGTCAAGGGGGGGCCAAGAAAAAAGGGGGTCCCAAAACGCGTTTTTCCCATTCATTTTTCCATAGGGGTGTTGGACTCACTTTTAGCTCGAATGGCTGAATGGATTTACATGAAACTTGGCAAAATTGTAGATATGGTTTGCCCTACGTGCCTTTGCTATGTCTCAATATATGTGCTCCAGTGGATTTTGAGAAATTAACGTTGAAAAAAATATATATATCTGTGACAGCGCTCCGGTTAGCGCCCCGGTTCGCGTACCTGACGCGTAACGGAACTTCGCGAAGCGAAGCTGATTGGCTCTCCGGTGTCTGTCAACATTCTAAACAGTCCGGAGCGGCCGCCATCTTGTCTCTCGGTAGGATCGAGAGACAAGATGTGGTGAAGAACGAAGGGGGAAATGAAGGAAAGGGGGCAAGGTAGACCCCTCCTGACCCCCTAGGATTGATGAGGGGGATATTAAAGTGCCCCGCGGGGCAAAAAAAAAAAATATATTTTTTTTTGCGATTTTACGCCGTAGAGGCGCGTCCCGGTACGCGAACCGGGCAGCTCACCGGGCAGCTAACCGGGCAGCTAACCGGGCAGCTAACCGGCAGCGTAGCTGTCAACATTGTAAACAGTCCGGAGCGGCCGCCATCTTGTCTCTCGGTAGGTTCGAGAGACAAGATGTGGTGAAAAAAGAAGGGGGAAATGAAGGAAAGGGGGCAAGGTAAACCCCTCCTGACCCCCTAGGATTGATGAGGGGGATATTAAAGTCCCCCGCGGGGCAAGAAAAATAAAAAAAAATTTGCAATTTTTCGCGGTAGAGGCGCTTCCTGGTACGCCAACCGGCAGCGTAACGGGAGTCCGCCATCTTGTGTTTTTGGAGCGTCCGGTTCGCGTACCGGGTAGCGTCCCGGTAAGCGTAACAAGGGGAAAACCAAGAGAAACAGTAAAAAAAAAATTAAGGGAATAGATTTCCAGCAAACTTGGCAAAATTGTAGGGACTGTTTGTTTGATGTGCCTTTGCAAGGCCTCAAGATATGTGCACGTGTGGATTTTGTCTAATTAAGGTTAAAAAAAATATATATATCTGTAAGCGTGCTCCGGCACGCTTACGTTACGGGTTTTGTTTGCGCTGCAGATCCGATACGTCACGGTTATGCAACGCGTCATGAGGCGTCTCACGTGGCTACGTGATACGTCACGTAATAAAGAATATATTTTACAGTTATAGATATTAGCTTTTAAAAAACCAATGAAATTCACTGAAAAAACCATAGGTTATAGACCATATATAGTTAGGAATTTGCATTTACAAAACCTTGAAAATTCACTGAAAAAACCATAGGTTAGAGACCATATATAGTTAGCTGGACATTTTATTGACATAAAACCAATGAAATTCCATATATAGTTAGTTGCACTAACTATATATCGCGCACCCGCAATCCACTGCTGATGATGTCACATATTACATCATTCATGACATGGTCAGTGACATCACTGATGACATCACTGATGACATCTCAAATGACATCACTGATGACATCACTGATGACATCTCAAATGACATCACTGATGACATCATGACACACCAATACCAGTTACTACATACGCACTCACTGATTCCTACGTCTACACACACATTCACTCATTCACCCATACAATCACTCATACATACAGTCACTCATTATTACAACACTATCATATGCACTCATACACCTATGCAGACACTCACACACTGCCACTCATCCATGGAGTTACTCACACACCTAGTCAGTCCTGTAAAGAATCAATCACACTTCCATTTCCTCATCTATACAGTTAAACACAGAACACCATACTTCAGTGACATCACTGATGACATCACTGATGACATCTCAAATGACATCACTGATGACATCTCAAATGACATCACTGATGACATCATGACACACCAATACCAGTTACTACATACGCACTCACTGATTCCTACGTCTACACACACATTCACTCATTCACCCATACAATCACTCATACATACAGTCACTCATTATTACAACACTATCATATGCACTCATACACCTAGTCAGTCCTGTGAAGAATCAATCACACTTCGATTTCCTCATCTATACAGTTAAACACAGAACACCATACTTTTTCACACATATACTAACACATACTTACTCTCTTATACAATCACTGATACAAGTACACATTGATATGCACAGAGTCACACACCTCCCAGCCAGCCACACACACACTCAGTCTTCCATACATCCACTCATTCTTCAATATGTAAAACATATTTAAACTTTACAAAAACACACAGACACTAGATGATGTCATCAGTGATGTCATCAGTGATGTCATCAGTGATGTCATTTGAGATGTCATCAGTGATGTCATCAGTGATGTCACTGACCATGTCATGAATGATGTAATATGTGACATCATCAGCAGTGGATTGCGGGAGCGCGATATATAGTTAGTGCAACTAACTATATATGGAATTTCATTGGTTTTATGTCAATAAAATGTCCAGCTAACTATATATGATCTCTAACCTATGGTTTTTTCAGTGAATTTTCAAGGTTTTGTAAATAAAAATTCCTAACTATATATGGTCTATAACCTATGGTTTTTTCAGTGAATATATATATATATATATATATATATATATATATATATATATATATATATTTTTTTTTTTTCGGTAAGTTTCAACCTCAGTTCAGCGTTCCATGCCAAAACGAAAAGGAAGAGACGAGACCCAGTCTTGCGGTGTTCCTTATTTTTTAATTAAACCCAACACCAGTCTGCCATGACGCGTTCCGGCTGCCAAGAGCCTTGATCACATGACACAGTCAGAAGGCTGGCCACCCATTTTAAAGTGCAAAGGTGCCTGACGTGCAAACGACATAGAAAAAATACTATGCGTAAAATCAATTGGAAGTTAATTCAGCCGATCTTAATGTCTGTATAATACATGTTGCAACAATACTTTCTGTGTAAATACACTTATCACTTGAAACAATAAAACATTATCATGTACAATAAACCAATATGATGTTAAACGTGAAATCACTTTTGTAAACATTGCAATAAATATAATCAATCGGAATGGATTGGATTAAAATACATAAATAATTAAAAATAGTATTAAAAATGTATAAATATTACTAATCCGAAACCAAGTCTATACCACATACCTATAAAAAACCATAAAGACATATCTTGCAATCAACCGTATGCTAATGTAAGCAACAGTAAACATCTTGTATGAGGATATGCCTGATAAAATAAATAGGTGTGGCTAAATAGATTTATGACTTGAGGTATCGCCCCTGTGGGCAATTGATATATTCGTGCAAACTAGCAATGTTTTAAGTGCAAATCAGCTGTCATATTTGTAACTGAGCACATCAGCGTGATCTAAAGTGCTACCAGTGATAAAACAATAAGTAAGGGTGGAGAAACCTAGTAAACAATATTAATAAAATATCCTATGTTACCTAAAGGGAAAAGTGTGTGGGGGGAAAAGGGACAATTCAGAAAAGGTTTAAACTGTATATTCAGGGTATGTAAAAAATCAACACAGAATCATATTGTTACTGCAAAAGGCAGCCTCAGTATTTGAATAGGAAAATTAGGGAAAACCAGTTTATAAATAAGTATGGCAGTCCTCACTGTTATTGAGACCATTAGGTATCTTGCAATCCAGCATTATAATGTATCTGGTCTCAAGTTTGCGAAGTAGCCCTTCCCTGTCATCGCCCCTTCTTTGAGGAGGGACACTGTCTATAACAAAATAGGTAAGGCCCGAGGGATTTTTGTTGTGAATTTTTTCAAAGTGTCTGGCCACAGGGTATTGGGGGTCAGCATTGATGATGGCCCTGAGATGTTGCAGTATTCTTTTATATACTTCGGGCCTAGTACTCCCCACATACCGTAGCCCACATGGGCATTCTAAAACATAAACTGCAAATTCTGATTTGCAGTTAAGTTTTTCCTTGATTTTGATAGGTGTGGGGGAGAGTGGTATCATGAATTCAGATTTGCTGACCCCATTCTTGCATGCTTTGCATGTGGCACATTTCAAAAGCCTCTACTGCCACCTAGCCACGAGCCCGTGGCTAGTTCCGGGCTACCAGAGACCAGACTGGTTTGCATAGATCTGGCTTTTCTGTATGTAATGCTAGGTGAGGTAGTCACTAAACTGCCTACGATTGGGTCACTCCTAATTAAAAACCAATTGTCTTTGACAATTTTTCGGATGGACTTATGTTGATTGTTATAAGTCATGATCAGTCTTGTTTCCTGTATAGCATCAGATTTGGGAGCCCTAGCTGTTTGTTTCAGGGAACCTAGCATCAGCTGTCTATCTTGGGTGTTTGCTCTCTTCATAGCCTTGTCAACTGTTTATGCATCGTATCCTCTGGCAAGAAATCTGTTTCTACAATCTATTTGAGCAGACAGACAATCTGAGTTGTTGCTGCAGTTTCTTCTGATGCGGAGCATCTCTCCATAAGGGATGCTCTTAATCAGGTGTGCTGGATGGTGACTATGGGCATGCAACACCGAGTTGCCGGCTGTGGGTTTTCTGTACAACCTAGTTTGTAACTCACCATCTCGAACAAAGATTTCCACATCCAAGAAAACAATTGACATGTCACTGACAGTACTAGTAAAATGCAAATTCAAATTATTGACATTCAATTGTTAAATAAAAACATTGACTTGATCAGGAGTACCATTCCATACAAAGAAAAGATCGTCAATGTACCTCCACCAACATTTGACTTTTGTATTCATGGTCTCAGAGTGATGGGCCATGAGGACCTGCTCCTCCCAGTAGCCCATGTGAAGACAGGCATAACTGGGAGAAAAGCAGGCCCCCATGGCCACCCCCCGGATCTGCAAGAAAAGTTGGTTGGAAAAGAGGAACACATTGTAATTAAGGCAAGCTAAAATCATATCTGCTATGATTTTAGAGTGTCCAATACAGTCAGATGGTCTTTTGTTGAGATAGTGTTGGATTCCCCTAATTCCATCTTTATGGTAGATGCTCGTATATAAGGAGGTCACATCTAAGGACACAAGAAGGAACGTAGGTTGCCATTGGAAATTGGAAAGTTTGTTCAATAGGTCCCCTGTGTCCAATATAAAAGATGGAAGTGCCTTGACAAAGTCCTGTAAGAAAAAGTCAATGTATTTACTAACATTCTCCAACAAACTATTTCTGGCCGAAATTATAGGCCTGCCTGGAGGTTGGTGGTAATTCTTGTGAATTTTAGGGATAAAGTATATGACAGGAGTAACAGGGTGATCATTTTTAAGATATTTAAATTCTTCAAGAGTGAGCAGACCCTTACTCCTCCAGGCCATTAATTTGGAGTAAATCTCATTTTTGGCTGCTTGAACTTCTTGAGCATTGGTTCTCCTGTAACAATCCCTGTCGTTCAATTGTTTCAATGCCTCCTCCAGGTACATTTTTTTCGGCCAGAGCACGACGTTTCCGCCCTTGTCTGATTGTCGAATGACCAGATGTTTATTCCCTTTTAATTTCTTTATCAGGGTATGGTACTGCATGTCACGATAGTTTATTTTGTTCCTTTTCGCATATGCCCTTTTGATTTGCAATTTTTTCAATTCCAAAGCCACACGATCATGAAAAATTTCCAAATTGTCTTTTAACATTAGAGGGCAAAATTTGGATCTTGGTTTGAAGGGCGTTGAACAAATGGTGGGTGTTGGTTCTCCTCCAACTGTCAACATAGGTGTTGAACCTTCTTCTTCTTGTAACTCTAGCAATTCTTGAGTAAGTGCAAGGCCTGTAAATGCAGTTGTATTCACAGGATTGGCAGTAGGGGTAACAGAGGTTGTGATTGTCGTTTTACGGGTTTTGTGGAATTTCTTTAACTTTAGTTTGCGCACATACTTAAATAAATCGATGCGAGTACTCGCATAATCAAAATCACTTTTGGCGCTATAAGCTAATCCCAACGACAAGATAGAAGTTTCTTTCTCAGTTAACACAATTTCACTCAAGTTAACCACAGTTTGAGCAGTTTGAGCACCCTCTATTTCGGCGTTTGATTTTGTTGCCATTTGGATCTTGGTCTCCTCTGTCTTCCTCCTCCGCTGCCTCCTTTTGTTGCACTTTCTCCTCTCTGTGCGTTTGCAGTTGGCTTGTTTGCGTTTGCGCCCTGTGTGCCAGAGCGGGGGGTTTGCTTCCGGTCTTGTTGGACAACAGCTAATTCCTGAGCAGGAGTGAATTTGCGAAACCGCGACCTTGTATTTCTTTTGGCTTCATTATCAGATTCACTTTCCACCTGAGAGCTGTTGCCAGATAAAGACGAGATTTCTAACAGGCTACTGCAAGTCGCTTGAGCAGACGTGCCGGCATTGGAACTTTCATCGCCATCTTTCTGTTGGTGTTTTTTGAGGTTATCATATCTCCGAGCGAATGTAAAGATCTGCCCATGTTCGTAATCCAATCTGTCACGCTGAAACTTATAGGCTTTTCGCCTCTTAATAACCTCTTCTTCATGTTTTAGTCTTGCTTCCATTTCAGTGCGATATTTGTCAATAGCGGGAGAGCTTGGAATCACAGCGACTTCAGTTTCCAATCTCTCTATTTCTTTCAGCAGTTTAGCTCTGTCGCTTTCCGCATATTGGATAAGTATTTGCATAGAGCGTTTAGAATAGTCCAGATTGCATTGTGCCCAGTCGATTAGCATTTGGGGGTCGGGATCTTCGTAGGAGGGTGCTAGCATAATTCTCAAACCGCGCGGCACCCTCCCTACCTTCAAATACCCCGACAATGAGCTGTGTTCCCACCATTTTGCCTGCTCGCTCTTGTAGCATTTTTCTAACGCCCTAAAAATATATATATATAGATATATATACATATATATACATATATATATATATATATATATGTATATATATATATTCACTGAAAAAACCATAGGTTATAGACAATATATAGTTAGGAATTAGCATTTAAAAAACCTTATTTTACTCACACAAAACCATTGAAATTCCATATATAGTTAGTTGCACTAACTATATATCGCGCACCCGCAATCCACTGCTGATGATGTCACATATTACATCATTCATGACATGGTCAGTGACATCACTGATGACATCACTGATGACATCTCAAATGACATCACGGATGACATCACTGATGACAACATCCAGTGACTGTGTGTTTCTGTAAAGTTAAAATATGTCTTACATATTGAAGAATGAGTGGAAGTATAAGTGTCTGGACGAAGGATTTAGTAGGTGCATGACTGAATGTATGAGTGAGTGATTAAATGTGTCTCACTGAGTGCATGGGTTAGTGACTAAACTGTCTTAATTTGTGCATCATTATGTCTGTTGTTCTGTAAACTGCAGCATGTGTTGATCAGTAGCTATATGAGTAACTATATGGGTTATTGATTGATTGCCCAAGTATTTGCATGGGAGACTGAGTGTGTGTGTGGCTGGCTGGGAGGTGTGTGACTCTGTGCAGATCAAAGTGTACTTGTATCAATGATTGTATAAGAGACTAAGTATGTGTTAGTATATGGTTGAAAACGTAAGGTGCTCTATGTTTAACTGTATAGATTAGAAAATGGAAGTGTGATTGATTCTTTACAGGACTGACTAGGTGTGTGAGTAACTCCATGGATGAGTGGCAGAGTGTGAGTGTCTGTATAGGTGTATGAGTGCATATGATAGTGTTGTAAAGATGATTGATTGTATGTATGAATGATTGTATGGGTGAATGAGTGAATGTGTGTGTAGACGTAGGAATCAGTGAGTGCGTATGTAGTAACTAGTATTGGTGTGTCAATGGTTTCAAAAATTATACTCTGTATTTAACACTGAGTGTAACAGAGGTTATATTAAAATGTGAGGAGATGCATTGTATTGTCACATGAATGATATCATCAGTGATGTGGTCATTGATGTCAAATGAGATGTCATCAGTGATGTCATCCGTGATGTCATTTGAGATGTCATCAGTGATGTCATCAGTGATGTCACTGACCATGTCATGAATGATGTAATATGTGACATCATCAGCAGTGGATTGCGGGTGCGCGATATATAGTTAGTGCAACTAACTATATATGGAATTTCAATGGTTTTGTGTGAGTAAAATAAGGTTTTTTAAATGCTAATTCCTAACTATATATGGTCTATAACCTATGTTTTTTTCAGTGAATTTCAATGGTTTTTTAATAGCAAATATCATAAGCTGTCGAATGTCAAGTACGTGGTAAGTAAAAACATTTTCGTGTTTATGCACACTGATCTGCTTTGAATGCTGCCCCCCACCCCTCATTTCTATTAGGAGTACTCTCTCTTTGCAGATAGTGAAGGGTAGTTAACGCAGGCCTTTGCCCCCGTTGCCCCCGTTGTAATCCGTCGTGCCTGCTTCTCTCTCCATTTGATTGATTGTTCTCTTTGGTTCATTCTCTATTTACAAACAAGCACAGAGTCGCAATACTCTGTTTAGTCTTTGCAGATAGCGAAAAATCGTGTAAAAAAACAAAAGGAATCGAGCAAAATCAGTAGGCCACTAATGGGATCTCTTTTTGACCTCCCTAAAATAGAAACATTAGGAACAACCTGTTGATAATACCAATGTGTATGTACATAAGCGGCGTTCATTTGTGTTCACAATACCCCTTGTTGATTATTTGAATCGAGCATTGAATTGTTCGAAGTTGATTCTCTTAAGAATCTTCTCTGCCTGCAAACGAGGAAGAATAGGAATATTCTCTCTCCCTTTGCAGATAGTGAAGGGTAGGTAACGCAAACCTTTAACACGTCGTGCCTATTTCGTTCCTCATTGATTGATTGTTTCCCCAAACATTGACTGTTTGGGAATTGGTTCTTTTTGGAGGTATTCCCTGTTTGCAAATATACGTAGGAAAATCTTTGCAAATAGTGAAAGGGTACGTAATGCGGACCTTTCTCCCCCGTTGTAATCTGTCATGCCTATCTACTCCCCACTGATTGATGCACCTGTTTCACCCGGACCATTTACTAGAGATACGTCATCTGGCCCGACCAGAGAGCACCCCTAGTGAAAAGGACATATGCAATAATAACGAAGTGATCACTGTATCCTGTTAACAGAAACTTTAGCATGAAACAACCTGGAAAGAAAAGAATAGGAAAACGAAAATCAGTAGGCCACTGATGAACATGAACTTTTATTAAACAACGAACAAAGAAACGATAACATAACGTAATGATAAAACCTATTAATGTCCTAGAAACAAGAAAACGTTAAAATATGCCAGTGGTGAGAGACCAGAAAAACAGTAAGAGAAACCAAATCACCCCTCGCTGTCCCACCGCCTGCCACGCCAAAAAAATCGATAGACTAGGGAAAATGCAAGTCAGTAGAACATCCGCCCCCACTCTGGAAACTTCCAAGGTGGGGCAGGGTTGCGGCTACGCCCAGCCGGGAGCAGCCCATATAAGGCGGGTCCTGCTGCCACGCCTCGGCCAGGAGATCCTAACGTAGGGTGTAGCCGGAGGAGAGGCCGAGGCCAGCAGGACCCGGCCAGGGGATTGCCTTTACAACGCTGAAGAGTTGCAGGGGGGGGGAATATCTCCTCGACCCTCCCCTCTCTCTCCCAGTCCGGCCGCGGTGGCCCTTGACAGTTTCAGGTAGTCCCGCCACATGCTCTTCCGGTCCGGCCACCAACGGTCGGGGGGCCGAGGCCGACGGGATCCGGCTGCAGCCGATAAACCAAGAAACCCATTGATGGGGCCAGAGCCAGGGGCGTCCGGCCGACATCTACCGGAAGCCCGGCCCGAAGACGGACGGGACACTTCTTCTTTCTTGAATAATGGCTGCGACAACACTGGGGGGGATGTCTTGCACATGCCTCCGACCCCCCCCCCCTCGTCCTCATCGCCTGGTCCGGCCATAACAAATCTCAAGCGAGACGCCGTGGGGTGCACTGGGAGGGAGAGACGGTGCGAACAGGCCTCTCCCGCCTCCCCAGGTGGAGGCTTCCCAGCTGCACCCTCAGCGCTCCAGGCGCCCGGAAAAGGGTTCTTCCACTGTGGCCATGCTGCAACGTCTCGCCCGGCAGGGTGGAGCCCGTCCGCTCATTTGACCCCGCGATCGCCAGTAGCTACCGAACTCTCAAAATGGCGGTCGACCTGGCAAGAGCGGGCCCAGCATAAAGAAATGGCCCGGTCACTGGTTGACTCCACCACCGTAGTCCTCCACGACCTTGAAGATTCTAGAGGAGCCGCGGGAGTCTCCGACCCCCGATGGGGAATGACTGCCATGATCGCCCGTGGAGTGACGAAACTGTATCCGCGGGACGTCGGCGCTCCCATGCTGGCGCCAGCCTCACTTTGAATTACTAGAATCCTGCAGACCTCAATTCCGGTGAAAGCACAGTGTGACCCGGTAGGAAAAATTGTTGCACCCCCTCCCCTTTTTGACTGATAGTTCAAACCACCGATCCTTTCCTTTGCCCTTTTAACGGAACTTTGGACTGCCTCCCCCTCTTTTACATTTTCTAGAGAAAACAAAACATTAACCACTACATTAGCATAGCAGTTGACACCAGAACTGTTTTCAAATTGAAAACCAACAACATCTTCAACAGAATCCTTTTTGTTTCTGCTGTGACCCTGCTACAGCACAGGCATTGTCCCCAGCAGTAATTCTGCAATGCCGGTAAGAATAGCTGTGGTGCCTACTGGACTCACTCACCCCCGCGGCGCCCCACGCCGTTATTTGCTGGGCGGCAACTTACTAGACATCACTTTCGTGCCATCTAGATTTCAGCGCGTTCTGCTGCCTTGGAACTATTCGCACAACAGACTGCTACTGACGACCCACCCCCAGGCAACATCTTCTGAATTTTCATAATTTGAAAGAACTAGTAACATGTCCTCATCAGGAATTCAAAAGAAATTGCCACGGTCTCTTCGTTGTTTAAATGTTTTTACTGTTTTTGTTTTGTTGTATATATTTATATGTTATTAAAGTTTTATATTCCTACTACTTTGTTGGAGTGCTATATATTTTTAATGTGACACATAATTGTAAAAACTTTGATGTACAAAGAGTCATTCCTGGAATCTTCCGCTTCAGGCTCGGTCCCCTCCCCAATCACAATACAGGATGGTTTTCAGATAGTAGGAACACGTGTGGTGTGACGGATCTCATCGGGTGTGGGCCTTGATCTACTATAACTCCTTTGAAGAGGGGTGATTCTTTACAGCTGGGGCCATAAACTACATCTGCAGGGCTAGGTGATAGCCTGGACAATCGGACACAGAGGAAGAGGAGTGTCAGAGGGTGCGGTAGTGAATAGGGCGAAAGGGAGGTGTCGGGCGGGCACAGAGTGTGATTTTCAGGGAAGAGCAGCGCAGATGGGGGGAGGTTTATTGCCGATGCATAAGACAGAGAGCGGGGGTGACCAGTGCCTGGGGAAGATGCTTGCGAGGGTGGGGAGCCATGCTACGAATCGACAGCGTGCAGAGAGTGGGTCTGGTCAAGGCATCTAAAATGGCTGCCGTGCACGACAAAAGTGTGGCATTTCAAAAAAGGCAAGATGGCGCAGACAATGTTTTTCAACACTTCCTCAATTCCTTCGAATCGAACGTTAACAGACGTTGGTGCATATTACCAAAGTTAAGCGATATTTATCGCTAACGATGCTTACCAACGAATATTTTACCGCTAAGCATCGTCAGAAATTATCGAAGATAAACCTTGCTATTATCAAGGTTTATCGCAAATGCGATAATAAACGGCCGCAATGCATGAATATCGCAAAAAAGTCAGCGATATTCATGCATTACCGAGCTAATGCTCTTAGCCATGTTATCCACCTCCCATTGGATAACATGGCTAAGAACTGCTCAGGGCAGGTGTTACTTTTTGGAGATATTCGCGCTTAGCGCGAATATCTCCAAAAGTTGGTAATAGGAGATAGATATCTTGCATGTTGTAATGCAAATTATTGTGGTATATGGAACTCATACCATAATCTCTCAGGAAAGCAGAAACTGATCCTTTTGGGACCGCCTAAAAAGGCCTAGGGGGTGAGGGGTACTCTACTTTGCCCCCTTTTCACGTTCCGAACTATTTTATTTTACTCTCTTCTGTAATTACACAAAATAGCAGCGATAAGATGCATCGGAGACACACAGTGAGAGAAAGGAGGCCGGAGATGAAGAAGAGATGTCAAATACACATTGGAGATAATATAGTGGCAGAAGGGAAGTAAATATGAGTAAACTTACCATGTAACATAAAAATGTTGCACTCTATACTATAAGTCTCATTTTATACTACAATCACTTCGCTACAACCTCATAAATTAAAAATAAAAATGAATAATGTCTCAAACAATTTTTGATTTCTAAATATAAATTTATTCTTCAGAATTTTCTAAATTTGAAAGAACTAGTAACATGTCCTCATCAGCAATTTCCTCATGAAAAGTCTGCAATGATGATTCTTGTAACTCTATGGTCTCCAAACATTCGATAAATTCGCCATCAACAGATTGATCAAAAAAATCAATCAAGTCATCTCCTCCTTGTGACAATATTTCATTATTGGTGCTGTCAATTTCAATCAATGTAGTGGAATCATTCAAGTCATCTCCTCGTGACAATATTTCATTATTGGTGCTCTCAATTTCAATCAATGTAGTGGAGTCATTCAAGTCATCTCCTCCTTGTGACAATATTTCATTATTGGTGCTGTCCATTTCAATCAATCTAATGGAATCATACAAGCCATCTCCTCCTTGTGACAATATTTCATTATTGGTGCTCTCAATTTCAATCAATGTAGTGGAATCATTCAAGTCATCTCCTTGTGACAATATTTCATTATTGGTGCTGTCCATTTCAATCAATCTAATGGAATCATACAAGTCATCTGCTCCTTGTGACAATATTTCATTATTGGTGCTCTCAATTTCAATCAATGTAGTGGACAATTCAAAAGAAATTGCCACGGTCTCTTCATTGTGAGCCATTTTATTTTGAAATTGCTTGCTGTAAATTGCAGAAAAAAATAATCACTTTCATTTATTGTTTTTAGTAATACATAATATAAAACTAACTTTATCAAGTATTTAGTATAACAGAAGGACTGCAAATAAATAACAGAAAACATTTTTCAAATTATCTTCAAGTGTACAACATAGTTCCCCTTACAAATTAACAACTCACCTTTTTAAAAGTAGGAGAAGTGTTAGTACTGTGTAAATCAAACACCAGAAATTCACCACCAAAAATTCCTCACAAATGTACCTCAGACAGTAGTATCACAAAATGGCTGTGGTTTCCTCTCATTTGACATATATACATAACCAATTAACTTTCATCACACACAAATACAAAACCAAAGTAACATTTTAATTGGTTCTAAATTTCAACACTTTCAAATGTGTTTTCCCCATGCAATTTTCCATAGGACATTTACATACGTCTACAGCCTGAATGGCTGAACGGAATTACACCAAACTTGGCAAAATGGTACATCAAACCTAAGAGGTCAGGAAGGATCTACTATGCCCCCTTATGGTCATTTCCCCCTTCGCTTTGGCCTCCTCTTGTCTCTCAATCCTACCGAGAGACAAGATGGCGGCCGCTACGGACTGTTTGGAATGTTGACAGACGCCGGAGAACCAATCAGCTTCGCAAAGCTCCGTAACGCGAAAAGTACGCGAAGCGGAGCGCTGTTACAGATATATATCTTTTTTTGAACGTTAATTTCTCAAAATCCACTGGAGCACATATATTGAGACCTAGCAAAGGCACATCGGGCTACCAGTCCCTAATATTTTGCCAAGTTTCGTGCAAATCCATTCAGCCGTTCGATTATTATTATTATTTTTTTTTTTTGCCCCGCGGGGCCCTTTTAAAACCTCCACATCAAACCTAGGGGGTCAGCGAGGATCTACTATGCCCCCTTATGGTCATTTGCCCCTTCGCTTTGGCCTCCTCTTGTCTCTCGATCCTACCGAGAGACAAGATGGCGGCCGCTACGGACTGTTTGGAATGTTTACAGACGCCGGAGAACCAATCAGCTTCGCTTCACAAAGCTCCGTTGCGCGAAAAGTACGCGAACTGGAGCGCTGCCCGGTCCGCTGTTACAGATATATATCTTTTTTTGAACGTTAATTTCTCAAAATCCACTGAAGCACATATATTGAGACCTACAAAAGGCACATCGGGCTACCAGTCCCTACAATTTTGCCAAGTTTCGTGCAAATCCATTCAGCCCTTCGAGCTAAAAGTGAGGCCAACCGCCCTATGGAAAACTCAATGTTAAAAACACGTTTTGGGACCCCCCTTTTTTCTCGGCCCCCCCTTGACGAACCCACCCCAAATTTTCAAGGGCTGCTCAGAAACAAAATGTGCCATTTTCCTGAATATTTCAGCCAATTCCGTCCACAAACGCCAAAGTTATTAGACATAGAATTTTCAAAAATCCCATAGAGAAAAAATCCTAACTATATATACCTACTGGCGACCGCCAGTAGGTAATATATTTATATATATATATATATATATATATATATATATATATATATATATTTATATATATATATATATATATATATATTCACTGAAAAAACCATAGGTTATAGACCATATATAGTTAGGAATTAGCATTTACAAAACCTTGAAAATTCACTGAAAAAACCATAGGTTATAGACCATATATAGTTAGGAATTAGCATTTAAAAAACCTTATTTTACTCACACAAAACCATTGAAATTCCATATATAGTTAGTTGCACTAACTATATATCGCGCACCCGCAATCCACTGCTGATGATGTCACATATTACATCATTCATGACATGGTCAGTGACATCACTGATGACATCACTGATGACAACATCCAGTGATTATGTGTTTCTGTAAAGTTTAAATATGTTTTACATATTGAAGAATGAGTGGATGTATAAGTGTCTGAATGAAGGTTTTAGTAGGTGCGTGATTGACTGTATGAGTGAGTGATTAAATGCGTCTTACTGAATGCACGGGTTAGTGACTAAACTGTCTAAAAGTGTGCATCAGTATGTCTGTTGTTGTGCAAGCTGCTGCATGTGTTGATCAGTAGCTATATAAGTAGCTATATGGGTTATTGATTGGTTGCACAAGTATTTGTATGGGAGACTGAGTGTGTGTATGGCTGGCTGGGAGGTGTGTGACTCTGTGCAGATCAATGTGTACTTGTATCAGTGATTCTATAAGAGAGTAACTATGTGTTAGTATATGTTTCAAAAATGTAAGGTGTTCTGTGTTTAACTGTATAGATGAGAAAATGGAAGTGTGATTGATTCTTTTCAGGACTGACTAGGTGTGTGAGTAACTCCATGGATGAGTGGCAGAGTGTGAGTGTCTGTATAGGTGTATGAGTGCATATGATAGTGTTGTAAAAATGAGTGATTGTATGTATGAATGATTGTATGAGTGAATGTGTGTGTAGACATAGGAATCAGTGAGTGCGTATGTAGTAACTAGTATTGGTGTGTCAATGGTTTCAAAAATGATACTCTCTATTTAACACTGGGTGTAACGGAGGTTATATTAGAGTGTGAGGAGATGCATTGTATTATCACATGAATGATATCATCAGTGATGTGATCATTGATGTCAAGTAAGATGTCATCAGTGATGTCATTTGAGATGTCATCAGTGATGTCATCAGTGATGTCACTGACCATGTCATGAATGATGTAATATGTGACATCATCAGCAGTGGATTGCGGGTGCGCGATATATAGTTAGTGCAACTAACTATATATGGAATTTCAATGGTTTTGTGTGAGTAAAATAAGGTTTTTTAAATGCTAATTCCTAACTATATATGGTCTATAACCTATGGTTTTTTCAGTGAATTTTCAAGGTTTTGTAAATGCTAATTCCTAACTATATATGGTCTATAACCTATGGTTTTTTCAGTGAATTTCATTGGTTTTTTAACAGCTAATATCTGTAGCTGTAAAATGTATTCTTCTTTAAATCCAAAAATATATTTTATATGTTTATTAATAACTTTTTTTTTAAATATTTTTTTTTCTTCGTTCCCGCTTCGCGAATCGGGAAGCTTCCCGTTAGCTGACCTTGATGCCGCGAAATAGACCGCGAGCCGGTAAACGTTTCTTTACCGCAACTGCCGCGTTAGAAAACAACATCGTGACGCGTCCCGTCCGCATGACGTTTCGCGTTGTCGCGTGATACGTCATATGACGTGCTACGTTAGCGAACTCGTACGCTTACCGAGTCGCAAAGCACAGGTTTCTGGAAGCAAACCGGGAGGCCCTGCAAAGCGCGTAACGTAAACACAGCAGGTCATGTGACTTGGTAATAACACTTTTCATTGGTTCATTTCACTTTCGGTTTCCTAATGATGTAAGACTAGGTCATATGATTTAAAATGAACACTTTTCATTGGTTGAGAACTATTTTTTTTCCCAAATGGTGAAAATCCCTCCTTCTTTCCTCACTCTGACTTTCATCATTGTGAGAGAAAGACCCTTTGTTACCAGTGAGCAATGGCTTCTTTACTAGCTTCAGCTGGTGCTTCCCCACCACCTCCACCACATCCAAGGAAGAGTGGACCACCTGCTAAAGTTATAATTCAGCAAGAAGAGGAAGAAGAGGAACAGGACGACCTAGATAATCTCCCTATTATGGCCAGAAGATCTGTTGTACCGGAAGTAACGGGACCAGAGGGCAGGGAGATGGTGCCAAATATACAAACGAGATTTCGTGAAGTAAAACAAGTCTGCGTACATTGCAGTGGATTCATTTGCTACGGAGAAAGTAGCATCACTCTGATCAACAGAGCTATTGACAATCATGCTCATGTTTGTCCGAAACTCCCCAAACAATAAATTCTTTTTTTTTGTTTTCTTGCTCCTGTTGAGCCCTTTACAATGAATCGTTTTCGTTGCCCCCTCCGAAAAAAAAACAAAAAAAATATAAAACTGTTCAGAAAAATTCAAAAAAAGTAAACAAATGTTCAGAAAAATAATAAAAAAAATATAAAACAACAAAAACAATTTAAAAAAAAGTTCTTTTCAGAACTACCTCCCCGTTATTAAAAAATTGGTACAATATTTGCAACTGTGCCAACCTCTATTTCTCTTAGTTCGCTTCCCAGTTCGCTCCCCGGTACGCGAACCGGAAGCGAACCAAAAATTTTTTTTTAAAAAAAAGAACAGTAAGTATAAGGGAAGGAAACAGACAGTTATGTTAAAAGAAAGACAGCTATAGGGGAGTAAACTAGAGATACTATTACCCGTAATCCACTGCTGATGATGTCACATATTACATCATTCATGACATGCTCAGTGACATCATCAGCAGAGGATTGCGGGTAACAGTATCCCTAGTTTATTCCCTATAGCTGTGTTTCTTTTAACATAACTGTCTGTTTCCTTCCCTTATACTTACTGTTCTTTTTAAAAAAAATTTTTTAGATCAGTCAGAAACAGTGAAAGTAATGAAATATAAAAGACTACGTAGAATATGAGCACTGTATGCAACAACTTTGACACTTACAGAAGCCTCACCTTCTCCATGCCTCCTACACAGTTCTACATGTACATCATAAATGCAAACAGAACAGAATTAATTATACATGTTAAATGGTTTATTTTTGCTGTTCTCAGAATGTATCAAATTTCACTAAAACAGTGACTTGAAGGTATTCATCATATAACAGCGGGGAAAAAAAAACACAATCAAAATGATTGTGTTTAAAAAACCCATACAACATTACAAATCAGAATTCAGAACTCCTTAAAGTTAACTTACTTTCCATGACGGCCAAGGATGTCCTATGAACAGCTTACACTCTGTTGTGCTGTTATTACTTTCAACCCGCCACTTTCTGAAAGAAAACCTCCATCGTTTTCAAAAACATGTTACATACAATAAATGACTTCTTGCTCTCTACCACAAGATTCCACAAGGCCAAATCTTGTCAGAGCCATGTATAACTCTTGGAATTCTTGTTAGCCAATCCCGTCTTTTCGCATTTCCGCAACTTTCAGAATTAAAATGTTGAAGATCATTTACACAATCCTGGAGTAGTAATATCTTCCCCTTCTTGCTCAATCATGTTCTACATTTCCTATCACACTGATACTGCTTACTATGAAGCAGACTTACACTACCTTTATGACTAGTACAATTATTTAATTCTCTACATCACTTTTAATCACAAAGCAATGTAAAACAGTAGACAGCATTGCAGACTTACATTCCCTCTACTCCATGTTTTGATTTGCTGCTTCAATTAGCTTATAAAAAGAAATAGTTTTTCTGAACTCATTCAAAGTGCACGTATTTCTCAATAACGTCCAGTGTTATGGTAAAAAGTTATGTCTCTGTACTACACTTATCTTCAAGGCCAAATAGTGTAGGAGCCATGAGAACTTCTTGAAATTCCTCAGAGCATATCCCGAGATTCTTTCCCTAAAATTTTGGTTTTAAAAACACCAGGTAACAGTTTTTAAGGTCATATGGCAATTTTTTTTGGAAAATTAAAACAGAATCATTGCAGAATGACCAGCCATTTCTACACTTTAAATAAGCTGTATAATGTCCTGATGTTATTGAAGAACCATCATGATATATAATTGCTACAGTTACAAAAGTCCTTCCTGATATTGACAACTGTGAAGCCACAACATTTTTAATTAAAGTTGTCAATTTTGTTCCATCAGGCCTACATCGTTGGAACATTAAAATGACATACTGGCCATATGTTCGTATAAATAATGTGGACATCATTTCAGATTTACATTGCCTACACTCCATATTGTGATCAGCTGCTTTTACTAGCTTATTAAAAGAGACTGATTTACTGTCTGGCAAAGTTAAATATATAAATCTTTCTGAGTGTACACTAGTACTACTTGATACCCTACAGTTCTCGCAGTCATGCTGCCATTGATAAGAAAGCCCAAACAGATGATCTACATCTACACCTTCAGCATACAATACATCAAGCATATACATTAAAAACTCCTGACAATCTTGCTGACTATTTTGAGAGAATTGTGTTTGGCCTGAACATCTGTCTAACAGATTTCGAATTTCAGACACACTTTCTATGTTTGTTCTATCAGTGCTACATTTCTCTAACACAGAATTTAACAAACTGCAAAATCTTTGATCAGAATTGACCACAATCTCTTCTTTTACATTTTGTAGAGAAAACAAAACATTAACCACTACATTAGCATAGCAGTTGACACCAGAACTGTTTTCAAATTGAAAACCAACAACATCTTCAACAGAATCCTTTTTGTTTCTGCTTATAATTTCAGGTTCATCGACTTTTCGTCTTTTTGCTACAACCTCCCCAGTATTGGTCACATTTCTTCGTTTCCGGCCTACCACACGTTTCTCAAACAAAGGATACTGAGGCAAATGTGGCGCATACTCTCTTCTCAACCTATTGTATTCCTTAACACAATCTAGATCCGCACAAATGTTTGTGACATCACACTCAATCAAGTACAATCCCGATAAAGTCCTAACTCGTGACAATGCCACATATGCCATACCCTCCTTGAACACAGAACTGCCAATATTCACCAATGCACAGTCTACACTTAAACCTTGCGATTTATGGATTGTCACCGCATATGCCAAGCAAACAGGAAACTGCTTACGACGAACATATAAGTCTTTTACAAGCAAAAATCTAGCAGAACAACGAGCAATTAGCTGTACTTCCTCAATGCCATCAAATTTAATTTTTAAAAATTCAATTCCATCTCTATTTCTGTATTTCACAAAATCAACAACATTACCCATTGATCCATTTACCAGACCTCTTTCAACATGTAAATTCCTTCTTAAAATTATACGGCAGTTCAAGCACACATTCAGAGTCTTTTCAAAACCCGCAGTTTTAGATATACTCTTCTCTAATGAATCCAATTTTGTTTTCAGATTCTCAGACAAAATAATTGTTGATCCCATATGCTCTACTCTGTCAATAGCTTCCAATTTCACAATCTCTTGCTTTTCTAAATGCAACATTTTGTTGTTGAATTTGGCACATTCTGCAAGAGTTGGCATCAAACATATTCCAGATTTTTTCTCAGTAACTTTCTGAAAAATATTCTCAGGCACAACATCTTCGTCTGGATATAAATTTGTCAGTAATCGTGCATGTAAAGCTTCTTTCCCATGCTCGGTCACTTTTCCAATTCTAACATCTTGTAGAATAGTCTTGTAAACTTCATCCTTTGCCTGACGCATATTTTCATGCAGTTCAGCATAATTGAAGTTTAACCATATATTGACGTTGCCAATACTCCCTAAGCACTTCCTGGTATCTTCATGCGTGAGCATTTTGAACACAGGTTGCCCTTTCACTGGTGTCAGCTGCAGAAGATCTCCGAAAACAATGATGTGTTTGCCACCAAATAACACATCATACTCTGTTTTGAGAACTTCTTGCATTCTCAAATGCACAAAGGCAAGCATGACATTGGAAACCATGCTTACTTCGTCAATGATAAGAAGTTTCATTTTCCTCAAGACTCTTGAAACTTCAAAACAAGCATCTCCAGATAGCTTGTGATATTCTAATTTGTTGTCATGCTCCACTGGCAGCATCAGTAAACGATGTAAAGTAATCCCTTTAATGTTATGTGCTGCCAGTCCAGTTGGAGCGGTGACAACACAAGACAGCGATGACTCTGTCCTTTCCTGCAAATAACATGAAATTGCTTTAATAAGGAAACTTTTTCCAGTTCCCGCTTCTCCACTCACGTACAGTCGGACAGGCTTCAACGACGTACATGAGCACTCTTTCTTGTCATGACTTAATCCATGATCAATTTGCATGGTAAGTTCGTCATATATTTTCCTCTGCTCAACGTTGAGTTGTCTTTCCAACTCTTCTAAGTTAACGACATCCTCCTGAGCATGTGCCATGGCTCTTTCCACTTCATTCATAGCAGTGGCAGCTTTATTTTCGATAAGAGGTCCTCCTAGTGGATCCTGACTCAATCAAGCAGAACTCTGACTGTCCTGAGAACTGTCTCTGGCAATCTCGGCTGCAATCGTTGCTTCCTGCTCAATTTCCACATTCAACATTTCTACATATTTGGGAAAAGCAGGACATTCTATGGTCTCCTTGGCAGCATTGAATGAGTCTTCGTAACAAAGGAAATCTCCAAGCAGTTCCTCTTCTGCACGCCAAGGCTTAAAAAGTTACAAAAGTGCTAAATAGAAAAACTCCTTTTTTTCAGGAGATTCGCCACTCAATTTTCGATGGTTTATCAAGTGGCATTTTCTTTGCTTGACCAGACATCCCTCACTTCCTATTACAGCATACACTCCTTTCTCAGTATCTTCTTTGATGTTCCTCTTGAATATGTAATTTTGCAGAACCTCATACAGACAAACATTCTCGAGGTGACTGCTTCGATTTGGATAATATGTATCCAACATGTTGCTCTTCAAAATGTCGGTACTGTTTGGCTCCTTTTCCGCCAAATACTCAATTTCCCGCACAGGTTTCAGAACTCGATTACGCGTTGCAGCAAGACCAACACTCGCCCAAACGATACTCCTGGACTTGGCATAGAGACTTGCTGAAGACAACCGGTCAGAACATTCGTAAGCTCCGATTTCTCGATGCGACAACATCTTCAGACTGAAACTGTACAACTTCTTGCTGAGGCTCTTTTCATGGGAAATGTCCTCCCACATATCCTTCAATTCTGTCTTCTCTTTTTTGGTGATGTAAGATGTCACATACCGAGCCACAGCCATACAGTTATCAGCCACAAACTGTATATCCATGTTAGCATTCCACATGGACAAAATCACCGGGTTGTAGTCGTTGATGTACTTAGACTCTTCGTTCCTCTTCAAATTGTATGTGTTTTTAGGTGATTTCTTCATCACATTATGTCGCAGCGAAGACATCAAACTGTTCACTCTTCCTTTAGAAATCACCGATCGTGGAAAGCCGAAACGACATTTGGTGTAGAACTTGTCTTTGTTCCGGAATTTACGACGACAGTACTTTCCACATCGATGGCTTTGGAAACGTAGAACTTTTTCTCTTAGGCTTTTTTTCTCCTTTGCGTTTGGAACAGCACACGTAGAATACTGTTCTATGAAACTCATCACTGAGTCGTCTGCATCCGTTCCAAATTTAGGTGCATCCTTGATCCACAGCAACATATGTATATGAGGAGCACCTCTTGCTTGGTACTCCTTCCTCCAGAAGAAATCCAACACCTCTCCAAGAGGTGGATTCTTCTTATTCATGATGAAAGACATCATACCTTCAAATCTATGATTGAAGTACCTACATACATTGACTGGATCCAAAGAGCACAGTTCTCCGGGTGTCTTGAATTCGATGTTTTCTACGTTAGCATTTGCCTCTCGTAGAAATTCAAGTAAGTCTTCCCAGCCATACTCAGCACAGCTCAAAGTGAGGAACCATGTGGGAGTTCCTAAGTTCCTCAGCATACATTTTAAATCACCATGACGACGGTACCAGTACTCATTAGTACCACGCTGACACGCCATGAGATTAATCAGGTGAGAATCCAAAATACTGTCTTGGACATTGACTTTATCCATAAAGTCACTTGCCGAGATGTTTTGCATGTGTATACCACTTTTCAAGATGTGGTTCACTGCATATGACAGTCCAGACAGATCGCTTTCAAACAGGAGATGAAACAAATAAGGAATGCATTGTCGAAACCTAGGATCTCCTGCATACAATCGCAAAGTCCGGTATTCAGAAGCAGGAATTTGATGAGGTCGCTCATCATATCTTCCTCCCTGACCTGTTGAAAAAAGCAGTGGGAAACACCGAGCTTCCAAACTTTCCTCCCAAACACTAATGGGACTCCCTTTCGCTTGTTTCATTTGAAACAACTCAATAGCATTCCCCATGACTTCCTTGGAATGCAAAGGATGAACACTATAATGTTCATATATTTCTTCACTAGTACAGGGTTCTACTTTCTCAATTTGACCAGCACACAAATCGCTATCCTCTTCCTCACTTACTTCCTCTTCTGCAACATATACATTTTTATAGTATTTATTATATTTTTTCAAATACAATGTTGCCCTTTTGACTTTCCTAACATCTACTAAATCTTGCCATATTTTCTTATTCTTTGTCGGAACCCCATTAACTAAGATAACAAGAGGTTCCTCTTCCACTTTTTCTACTCCAATTGTGTTAATGTTTTTCTTCAAATCTAGAGGCAAATAAACAACTCTTCCCTTTAATCCTCTCTGTAAATCTGATGGAGGCAATTTCCCTGTCTTTGGCTCCATTCTTACAATAGCCTGAAAGGGATGGATACTTTGAATCAAAATAGATTCATAAGTATTTAAATCCTTCAATTCAGAAGGAATCTCAACCAATTCCAGATTATTATGAACTGCTCTAGCAGGCATCTGGTTTTGATTTAATTTGTTACAACAATAAGTACACACACGTTGATCCAATCCCAAATCAAAACAATTTTCTACCATCAAGTATGTTGTAAAATCCTTCCATTCACTATTATTTTCCCTTTCACTTTTTCCATATAAATCCACTAACTTAGTCTGATTCTTATAATAAGTGCGTCGACAACACACACAAGTGAAATTTGGCCTCTCACTTGATTTCACCTCAAACGTCGCAATTTCCCTCTGGAAATTATCTGTACTGGAAACCTGTACACTATCTTCCACATTACTCTCTTCTTCTTGGTCAATTTCAACATTCTCCTCTTTACTTCCAAAGTAACAAAACTCAATTTCTTCACATATATTCTTCACATCTATTTCAGAACCATGCAAAAGAGCAGCGCATAATTGTTTAAGCATAATTGCTGGACTCTTAGCATAATACAACATTCTAACTAATTTCCTCACTTTATTATGATGCACTGCTAGCATCCTGAAATGATGAAAAACACTCTGGCATACTCTCCTGGAAAGACAAGCCAGTGAATGACCATGCAAACCTATCACTTCTCTCACTCTGCAAGGATCTAATTCTTGCAACAACTTCATTTTCTGCTTCAAACTTTTCTTACTAAATGACCGTATAAAATCACAAAGCAAATTGATGGAATCCTGTCGTACACTGCAAATACTACTACACTTCCAGGTGTACACAGGACCCTTAGGACGTCTCCCTAAAACCTCATTACCTAACACCTCTTCTATCTCTGTTCTCACAAGTTTTTCTTTTTCAACTGGACAACCATCTTTCACTTCATAAGCTCGACCACTGGTGTCAACTGCATGCACCAAATCATTATCCTGGAAATAACTCTCCTCATTAAAAAATGCCTCAGAGCTTGAACTATGCATCCATTCTCCAGAAAAAACTTCACAAAAATTACTACGCATAACTATTCTCTTCCATCTACTATTTCTTTTGAAATCATAAATTACCTTGTTTAGCTTCCTAATTCTATTGATTGTCAAAATAAATAACTTACGTTTAATTTCAAATGCCTGATCAATAACTTTCTCAACTATTTTTTTTCTCTTATAAAAAACCACTTTCTGCTGACCTTTCTTAATATTTTTTAACAAATTCCCAATTATCCTGTTGCGGAACATTCGTTTACGAATATCCCTAAACTGTTGTTTCCTTCTACTTTCATGCATAGAGTTATCTCTTACTCTAGCAGTAACATTTCTCATTGGCCTTTCCTTACCATTTGAATTCTTTCTCCTTTTCTGGACTGAAACATTTTCTGTAGTAATATTTTTTTTACTACACATATTTCTTATGACTGTTTTTCGACTCTTACCCGGTGCTTTCTTGGTGACTTGACAAATCTTTTTGTTAGAGGACTGCTGCATTATTCCATGGTCCTGCTGTCTTTGACGTTTTGCAGCCTTTCTTACTCTTTCTTTGCTAGGCATCCTAAAATCTTGAAATAATCTGCAGTTGAATCTGTGGTAAAATATAATAAAAAATGTTATTAACCACTATTACCCAACAGTAAATTAATAACAGTCATCAAAAACTTAACACACTACTTAAGTATATAATATACTGAAGCCTATCTCCAATTTTTCACTGAACAGGACTCATCTCTTCTTAACCTTGGATAAACCTCACCTACTCTGTGTCCCCTGCACATAATTAAATGTAAAGGGGCAGATTTATATTAACTAGCACATCCCCAGGGATGCACCAGTTAACGTGCACCGCTGCTCTGCCACCCACGGTGTGCCGCATTTACAATCAGATAGGACAAAGCTACATCAAAACCCTGCGCCTGCTTGAAGCAGGCATAGATCTTGACGCAGTTAGGCTGAAAGCTAAAGCAACAACTAAGTGTCGTGTGCAGAAGTTACAAAAAAGGAAAAATGGCGTTTAAACCAGTAATGAGACCATGCTAACGTAATACAGAGTAAAAATATCCAGGATCTACATCAGTTTGGGGTTCACGAACCTGGCAGGTACAAGGCACTGAGGCTTTCCACCGTGCATGTCTCATCCCAAAACATATGTGGCTTGTGAATGAAACAATTTCCCAGACCAAATGCTTTGGATTGGCTACTTCTAAAAAATTAAACACCCCTACTATCCCGGAGTTAGAGGAATATGATGGTTGGAGTAATTTTACTCGTTGTCTATTAAAGATTTACAGGCCCTACTCCGTAATTCTTCCTTTAACATTTCCAGTATAAATCCAAAAGGTTGACTGCTTTGGCAACGTGCCTTATCCACGGTTTAATAACGCTGCCTTTTGCTTTATATAAGTTTTCAAATTGTATGAAATATATACCAATAGGTCGTTATTAACCTTTAGGTAGTGGTTTTCTTCATGAAGTCTGGTCGCTTCCATACACATACAGATTTTCAAAGATGATCAAGAACTTTATCTGAATGGAGAGGAATACACTGAGACGCCAGATCATTCACTAATGTGTAGGCACATACAGTTACACGGTTCATGCAACAAACACCGACCAAATATGGCTTGCGTGTTGCAAGGCACACCAGTTCCTGCTATCATCCCCACATTCAAGTTCTTGGAAAATGGTAGTTATTTGATGCTCAATAATGAAGATTGTTCTGGGTTAATTAAAAGTATTCATTTTATCGTAACAGTAAATGAACGGGTTATTTGCTGCAGAAATGTTCTATTTCCTCCCACACATGAACATAGGGAGTTTTCAATCTGGCCACAAATACCAACCTTGGCAGCACATTTCAACGGCATGGCAAGAATAAGAGCTATTTTGTCTCAGAGAGAGGTGGCCTTGAGTTCGGCCCGTGAAACTTTCGTGCTTCACACAGCGAACACCCGTACAGAGGTGCAGACCCTTTTAAATACAGATTCGCCTTTCCATTTCAGCAAGATGGTTCGGACTATCTCTAACGCGTCCTCCACAAAGGGCCTGGCGCACTTTTTTAAAATTGTTACCAGTGGTCTCGTGACTTCATTTGAGAAAATCTTTGGAGTCATCCCTGCTTTCTTACATTCTATTTTTTCCACTCTGCTTCGTGGATTCCCATTTTTACTTGCATTACCAGCGGACGCTCTTGTGCTTTTTTACATTTTTAAATATGGATGTCCCTCCTGTGCAAGCTCCCGCCCTGCAGCTGCTGACACTGTTCCGCAATCGCATGCTAGAATATTATGGCACAATGCCGTTGGCGATATTAAGCACGGCATATGGATTATCTTTTCTATGCTGATGTGATTCCTTCAAATCTAAGACACTAAAGTATCGGCACGCCCTAAACCAACACAAAGAGACCTTCTTAGCAAATAATATATTATGTGTATTAGGGAGGGTGAGATATAAGCAGCCGCGGGCCGTGGAGGGAGTTACGGTGGGGCAGGGATGCGGGGAGGGGGAGGGGCAGGGTGGAGCCCTCTCCACCCTGCCCCTCCCCCTCCCCGCCTCCCTGCCCACCGTAACTCCCTCCACGGCCCGCGGCTGCTTATAAGTGTTGCTAACTCTTATTCATTTACAGCATGTTAACATACTGTCACCATTCGCTTTTTATGTACTATTGACTATGCTGGTAATTTTGCTACTGATAATATGTGTACTTGTATAATCTAAGATACTACGCCTGAGAAGACGGCATTAGTAAATAAACATTTCAAATACACATGTGTTCTTCTTAACTCCATGTTCTCGTTTCTAAGAAATATATAACGACCGACTGTTCATGAGTTCCACGTATCCTGAGGTACTATAAGTTCATATTCTGGATTGTCTAAACATTGAGAGTTTGTTATATCCAATGTGACACTGTACCTAGCTTGCTAAGGGGTTTTGATTACTAAGGTGAGTTTTGGGACACCCTAATTCGCCGAGGTTCCAATCCTCTGTCCACAGTTCTGTGTCAGAACAGAAACCCTGCGACAGGGGCACCCCTCAACCTTACTGGAGCTTCATCACACTTGCGATACAACTCCAGCAATGCGCCAACTTTACGGCACAAATACGTCACGCATCTGTGCTGTTTTTGCCCCATGATGCGCCGCATTGTAAATGCAGCACACCATAGGTGACGGAACAGCGGCACAGAATGACTAACACATCCCTGGTGATGCGCCAGTCATCATAAATCTATCCCTATGCTTCTTATCTTGTTAGAGATAAACCGCCATATGTATCATCAAAGTTTTTTGCATTTCCTAAATAGCGAACTTTAAGGAATAAATAGCGATTCTTTACCATTCCTAGTTTGCGATGACCTATTTGCTAATTACAAATTACCCATTCATTTCCATGCAGCAGGAGGCCCATAGGAATGAAGGTGCAATTTGCGATTAGCAATTACCTCATCGCAAATTACGAATTTTTCCGACGGTGCAGGGGTGTCTCAAGAACACCCTGCTGCACCCCTGAAAAAGAAATTTGGGGTCATATGGCGCACATAAATTTTGAAAACATTCCTTTACCTCAAAAACGATTTTCAACTCATAATTTGAAAACACTGCACATGGGGACATGACTTAAAATGTCCTTAAGACACATAAAAGCATTTTTTGATTGCCTTTGCAGCATGTTTCAGTCACCTTTAACATGCCTATGTAACGGAAACATTCAAAATCTAAATTTGCCATGCACAGGTGGGAGCATATTTACAAGCAATTTGCTCCACAGACAAACTTCTTACATTGAAATGGGAAAAATAACATCAGAGACTCTCAATTACCTTATAAAGAAGCAGACACCATTATGTCCTTCTCATCAATATTAAAACCATTGCTTTTTCTCAAAAACGATTTACAAGTCATAATTTGAAAACACTCCACAGCTCCTATGCACATAAAAGCCCTGTCAGTACTAATACTTCACATTTTCTCCAATTACAATTTCTCAAAGAAACAAAATCTATTTGTGAAACACTTGAGACAAAGCAACATTTGAAAAACACAACTTTCTTCATAATTTTCTCCTTAAAGCACACTATTTTCTATCTAAATTAAAGAAATCTTTTCTCACCTTAGCAAATACTTTGAGTTTCAAAACAGTCTCAGAAACACACCAATTTGTCTTCAGCAGAGCAAAAGGTATGCACTCCAGAGTCTGCAGCTATCAAAAGCACAGAAATGCTGTAATTCCTCACACATATCTCTCATGTCACCCAATCAAAACTCTTCCCTCACTTTTTTTCAAAGCAAAACCCTTCCCCCCTCTGCCCCCTCTCTGCTTTTTCTGCATAGCAACCACCTCTTGCAAGACCTCTCACACAACAATGTTGCAATTGAACTCTGAACTCTCAGTGCACCTGCATATCCAGAGCATTCTTTCATTTAATGATTTTTTCTTCGCCACTCAAAATACATCTTTCAACGAACTCATCCATGCACACTAACTTTCTGTTTTCAGCAATCAAAATCCACCAATCACTCTTACTGCTTCATTAACACAGAAACTCCTCAGTTTTTTTCATTTTACACTCTCATTTTTTCAACTGCCATTTCATTGCCACACTTCATCTGACTGCAGCAGAACCTTCTCTCACCATGTTTTCTGTCTGGATTGTTGGACATAGTTACATCTATTGGGCTCAAACGTACGCTGAAAACAGGAATTTACCTAACCTCAATTTACAAGATGTGGAAATTAAGTGGTTTGGCCACAGAGGATTAAAATGTCACCAATTGATACCATTGGTGAAAACCTTTATGCATTTGCCAAAACCTGACCTGTTAATTGTGCACTGTGGAGGTAATGATTTGGGCACTTTGACTGGGGTAGGTCTGGAAATGCTTTTAAAGGACACCTTTGAGCAATTGATGGCACTTTTTCCTCAGACTGCCTTGGTATATTCAAATATATGCCAAAAACAGAAATGGAGGTGGTCGAACCAATTTTGTCCACAAATTGAGAAGTCGAGGAAGCATGTAAACAAATCTGTTTCAGCTTACATGAGAGACCATGGAATGGGCTCCCTGTACAACAATAACTTGCGTTACTACATGCAAGATATCTACAGAGGAGATGGAGTTCACTTCTCAGATGAGGGCAACAGAGTTTTCACTCTGAATTTAAGAATGTGCATTGGTACCTACTTATAAGTACCTAAATGTACCATAAACCCAAAAGCTCTTCTCAGAGCTACCCTACATCTGATCACTCACAATTATTATTTTACTCTAACTTTTTTCACTAATTTTCAAGAAAGTACGCTCCCCAGAACGCTTCCCGGTTCGCGAACCGGGCGCACTCCACGCAAAAAAACTAAAAAAACGGTATATTTTTTTTTGCCCTGCGAGACCCCTTCAAAGCCTCCACATCAAACCTAGGGGGTCAGGGACGATCTACTATGCCCCCTTATGGTCATTTGCCCCTTCGCTTTGGCCTCCTCTTGTCTCTCGATCCTACCGAGAGACAAGATGGCGGCCGCTACGGACTGTTTGGAATGTTTACAGACGCCGAAAAACCAATCAGCTTCGCAAACATCCGTAACGCGAAAAGTACGCGAAGCGGAGCGCTGTTACAGATATATATCTTTTTTTGAACGTTAATTTCTCAAAATCCACTGGAGCACATATATTGAGACCTAGCAAAGGCACATCGGGCTACCAGTCCCTACAATTTTGCCAAGTTTCGTGCAAATCCATTCAGCCGTTCGATTATTATTATTTTATTTTTTTTTGCCCCGCGGGGCCCTTTTAAAACCTCCACATCAAACCTAGGGGGTCAGCGAGGATCTACTATTCCCCCTTATGGTCATTTGCCCCTTCGCTTTCGCCTCCTCTTGTCTCTCGATCCTACCGAGAGACAAGATGGCGGCCGCTACGGACTGTTTGGAATGTTGACAGACGCCGGAGAACCAATCAGCTTCGCTTCACAAAGCTCCGTTGCGCGAAAAGTACGCGTCCTGGGACGCTGCCAGGTCCGCTGTTACAGATATATATCTTTTTTTAAACGTTAATTTCTCAAAATCCACTGGAGCACATATATTGAGACCTACAAAAGGCACATCGGGCTACCAGTCCCTACAATTTTGCCAAGTTTCGTGCAAATCCATTCAGCCGTTCGGGCTAAAAGTGAGGCCAACCGCCCTATGGAAATTAACATGGGAAAAACGCGTTTTGGGACCCCCCTTTTTTCTCGGCCCCCCCTTGACGAACCCCCCCAAAATTTTCAGGGGCTGCTCAGAAACAAAATGTGCCATTTTCCTGAAAATTTCAGCCAATTCCGTCCACAAACGCCAAAGTTATTAGACATAGAATTTTCAAAAATCCCATAGAGAAAAAATCCTAACTATATATACCTACTGGCGACCGCCAGTAGGTAATATATATATATATATATATATATGTATATATATTGTTCACCAAATTGCCCTTAGCATTTAGGAGGCACACGACAGGTCTCCGCCATTCCCGGCTTCACATTCAGCGCGTCACCCCACTTTGCAAGTCATTAAAATGCCCGACGCGTTTCTGGGAATCACTCCCGTCATCAGGGGCTGCCATCAGCGAGACTCGTTCTTGCAGCGATGTATTCTGGGCTTTTTTATTCATTCAAGTCCCAACAGTAGGCGTGTGCTAAGTGCGCCGTCATACTGAGTTTGGCTGGGATTTGTAGTCCTTTACGCTGCACTGTAAATGTTCTCTTTTAAGTAAAGACAAGAGTCACTGACTATTGAGGCACATTTCAAACCTATAGTAGGCTGCATTGTGGTTCGATGCGACCGAAGTACTGTGTCTCCCTACCGCAGATCTTATCCTACAAAGGAATGATAAAGTGACTAATCATACAATATCAGCGGGAACCCACTGAGGGAAAATAATACGGCAATCTTGAAGGAACCACAACTCCCAGCATGCCATGCGGGGGGATTGAACTAATCAAGCCGGTCCCCGAAATCGAAATAAAAGAGAGCCTCTTCCTCTGAATTGTTACAAGTCAGCCTCTGATGAGATGCGCAGTGCATCGAAACGCGTAAGGCAGAAATACTTTCAAGATCACGGCGGGGAGCAGGAAAAGCAAACCAGATGGTGTTCCTTTGGCAGAGTGACCCCCCGAAACAGCTTTCGGGCAATTGGTGGACAACATAAAGAACGGCGGCCCACGTCGTGGGGGGAGCACCGTCTCTTATAACCAAAGTGATCGTCCTCCTGATGGTCAACTGAGAAGCTGTGCCACGAGACGGTCTCATGGAATGCGACGCCAAAGGACCGAAGTACTGTGTCTCCCTACCGCAGATCTTATCCTACAAAGGAATGATAAAGTGACTAATCATACAATATCAGTGGGAACCCACTGAGGGAAAATAATACGGCAATCTTGAAGCAACCACAACTCCCAGCATGCTATGCGGGGGGATTGAACTAATCAAGCCGGTCTCCGAAATCGAAATAAAAGAGAGCCTCTTCCTCTGAATTCATACAAGTCAGCCTCTGATGAGATGCGAAGTACATCGAAACGCGTAAGGCAGAAATACTTTCAAGATCACGGCGGGTAGCAGGAAAAGCAAACCAGATGGTGTTCCTTTGGCAGAGTGACCCCCCGAAACAGCTTTCGGGCAATTGGTGGACAACATAAAGAACGGCGGCCCACGTCGTGGGGGGAGCACCGTCTCTTATAACCAAAGTGATCGTCCTCCTTATGGTCAACTGAGAAGCTGTCCCACGAGACGGTCTCATGGAATGCGGCGCCAAAGGACCGAAGTACTGTGTCTCCCTACCGCAGATCTTATCCTACAAAGGAATGATAAAGTGACTAATCGTACAATATCAGCGGGAACCCATTGAGGGAAAATAATACGGCAATCTTGAAGGAACCACAACTCCCAGCATGCCATGCGGGGGGATTGAACTAATCAAGCCGGTCTCCGAAAACGAAATAAAAGAGAGCCTCTTCCTCTGAATTGTTACAAGTCAGCCTCTGATGAGATGCGAAGTGCATCGAAACGTGTAAGGCAGAAATACTTTCAAGATCACGGCGGGGAGCAGGAAAAGCAAACCAGATGGTGTTCCTTTGACAGAGTGACCCCCCGAAACAGCTTTCGGGCAATTGGTGGACATCATAAAGAATGGAGGCCCACGTCGTGGAGGGAGCACCGTCTCTTATAACCAAAGTGATCGTCCTCCTGATGGTCAACTGAGAAGCTGTGCCACGAGACGGTCTCATGGAATGCGGCGCCAAAGGACCGAAGTACTGTGTCTCCCTACCGCAGATCTTATCCTACAAAGGAATGATAAAGTGACTAATCATACAATATCAGCGGGAACCCACTGAGGGAAAATAATACGGCAATCTTGAAGGAACCACAACTCCCAGCATGCCATGCGGGGGGATTGAACTAATCAAGCCGGTCTCCGAAATCGAAATAAAAGAGAGCCTCTTCCTCTGAATTGTTACAAGTCAGCCTCTGATGAGATGCGAAGTGCATCGAAACGCGTATGGCAGAAATACTTTCAAGATCACGGCGGGGAGCAGGAAAAGCAAACCAGATGGTGTTCCTTTGGCAGAGTGACCCCCCGAAACAGCTTTCGGGGCAATTGGTGGACAATATGTATATATATATAGTTTGCTGGAGTTCTAAATAAATAATTTAAAGTACCTCAGTGAGTGCTTTCCTTCTTCTGCGGGAGACACGCTTTTTGGAGGTGGAGCAGTACCTGATTTGCGAGTGCACCCTCGCAACGGAAGCACCCGCCTGGGAGTGCGGCCGCCGTCTTGTCTCTCGGTAGGATCGAGAGACAAGAGGAGGCCAAAGCGAAGGGGCAAATGACCATAAGGGGGCATAGTAGATCCTCCCTGACCCCCTAGGTTTGATGTGGAGGTTTTAAAAGGGCCCCGCGGGGCAAAAAAATAAAAAAAATAATAATAATCGAACGGCTGAATGGATTTGCACGAAACTTGGCAAAATTGTAGGTACTGGTAGCCCGATGTGCCTTTGCTATGTCTCAATATATGTGCTCCAGTGGATTTTGAGAAATTAACGTTCAAAAAAAGATATATATCTGTGATAGCGGACCGGGCAGCGCTCCGCTTCGCGTACTTTTCGCGTTACGGAGCTTTGTGAAGCGAAGCTGATTGGTTCTCCGGCGTCTGTAAACATTCCAAACAGTCCGTAGCGGCCGCCATCTTGTCTCTCGGTAGGCGCCGCCTGGGAGTGCGGCGCCCTGGTGTTTTTTGAAGCTGTAATATATATATATATATATATATATATATATATATTACCTACTGGCGGTCGCCAGTAGGTATATATACTTAGGATTTTTTCTCTATGGGATTTTTGAAAATTCTATGTCTAATAACTTTGGCGTTTGTGGACGGAATTGGCAGAAATTTTCAGGAAAATGGAACATTTTGTTTCTGAGCAGCCCCTGGAAATTTGGGGGGGGTTCGTCAAGGGGGTCCAAGAAAAAAATTCAATAGGGCGGTTGGCCTCACTTTTAGCCCGAACGGCTGAATGGATTTGCACGAAATTTGGCAAAATTGTAGGGACTGGTAGCCCGATGTGCCTTTGCTAGGTCTCAATATATGTGCTCCAGTGGATTTTGAGAAATTAACGTTCAAAAAAAGATATATATCTGTAACAGCGGACCGGGCAGCGCTCCGGTTCGCGTACTTTTCGCGTTACGGAGCTTTGTGAAGCGAAGCTGATTGGTTCTCCGGCGTCTGTAAACATTCCAAACAGTCCGTAGCGGCCGCCGTCTTGTCTCTCGGTAGGATCGAGAGACAAGAGGAGGCCAAAGCGAAGGGGCAAATGACCATAAGGGGGCATAGTAGATCCTCCCTGACCCCCTAGGTTTGATGTGGAGGTTTTAAAAGGGCCCCGCGGGGCAAAAAAATAAAAAAAATAATAATAATCGAACGGCTGAATGGATTTGCACGAAACTTGGCAAAATTGTAGGTACTGGTAGCCCGATGTGCCTTTGCTATGTCTCAATATATGTGCTCCAGTGGATTTTGAGAAATTAACGTTCAAAAAAAGATATATATCTGTGATAGCGGACCGGGCAGCGCTCCGCTTCGCGTACTTTTCGCGTTACGGAGCTTTGTGAAGCGAAGCTGATTGGTTCTCCGGCGTCTGTAAACATTCCAAACAGTCCGTAGCGGCCGCCATCTTGTCTCTCGGTAGGATCGAGAGACAAGAGGAGGCCAAAGCGAAGGGGCAAATGACCATAAGGGGGCATAGTAGATCCTCCCTGACCCCCTAGGTTTGATGTACCATTTTGCCAAGTTTGGTGTAATTCCGTTCAGCCATTCAGGCTGTAGACGTATCTAAATGTCCTATGGAAAATTGCATGGGGAAAACACATTTGAAAGTGTTGAAATTTAGAACCAATTAAAATGTTACTTTGGTTTTGTATTTGTGTGTGATGAAAGTTAATTGGTTATGTATATATGGGGAAAACACATTTGAAAGTGTTGAAATTTAGAACCAATTAAAATGTTAATTTGGTTTTGTATTTGTGTGTGATGAAAGTTAATTGGTTATGTATATATCTAAAATGAGAGGAAACCACAGCCATTTTGTGATACTACTGTCTGAGGTACATTTGTGAGGAATTTTTGGTGCTCAATTTCTGGTGTTTGATTTATACAGTACTAACGCTTCTCCTACTTTCAAAAAGGTGAACGAAACTTGGCAAAATTGTAGGTACTGGTAGCCCGATGTGCCTTTGCTATGTCTCAATATATGTGCTCCAGTGGATTTTGAGAAATTAACGTTCAAAAAAAGATATATATCTGTGACAGCGGACCGGGCAGCGCTCCGCTTCGCGTACTTTTCGCGTTACGGAGCTTTGTGAAGCGAAGCTGATTGGTTCTCCGGCGTCTGTAAACATTCCAAACAGTCCGTAGCGGCCGCCATCTTGTCTCTCGGTAGGATCGAGAGACAAGAGGAGGCCAAAGCGAAGGGGCAAATGACCATAAGGGGGCATAGTAGATCCTCCCTGACCCCCTAGGTTTGATGTACCATTTTGCCAAGTTTGGTGTAATTCCGTTCAGCCATTCAGGCTGTAGACGTATCTAAATGTCCTATGGAAAATTGCATGGGGAAAACACATTTGAAAGTGTTGAAATTTAGAACCAATTAAAATGTTACTTTGGTTTTGTATTTGTGTGTGATGAAAGTTAATTGGTTATGTATATATGGGGAAAACACATTTGAAAGTGTTGAAATTTAGAACCAATTAAAATGTTAATTTAGTTTTGTATTTGTGTGTGATGAAAGTTAATTGGTTATGTATATATCTAAAATGAGAGGAAACCACAGCCATTTTGTGATACTACTGTCTGAGGTACATTTGTGAGGAATTTTTGGTGCTCAATTTCTGGTGTTTGATTTACACAGTACTAACGCTTCTCCTACTTTCAAAAAGGTGAGTTGTTAATTTGTAAGGGGAACTATGTTGTACACTTTAAGATAATTTGAAAAATGTTTTCTGTTATTTATTTACAGTCCTTCTGTTATACTAAATACTTGATAAAGTTAGTTTTATATTATGTATTACTAAAAACGATAAATGAAAGTGATTATTTTTTTCTGCAATTTACAGCAAGAAATTTCAAAATAAAATGGATCACAATGAAGAGACCGTGGCAATTTCTTTTGAATTATCCACTACATTTATTGAAATTGACAGCACCAATAATGAAATATTCTCACAAGGAGGAGATGACTTAAATGATTTTTTTGATCAATCTCTTGACGGCGAATTTATCGAATGTTTGGAGACTATAGAGTTACAAGAATCATCATTGCAGACTTTTCATGAGGAGATTCCTGATGAGATGATTGAAGAGGAAATTCCTGATGAGGACATGTTACTAGTTCTTTCAAATTATGAAAATTCAGAAGAATAAATTTATATTTAGAAATCAAAAATTGTTTGAGACATTATTCATTTTTATTTTTAATTTATGAGGTTGTAGCGAAGTGATTGTAAGGATTTTTGAAAATTCTATGTCTAATACCTTTGGCGTTTGTGGACGGAATTGGCAGAAATTTTCAGGAAAATGGAACATTTTGTTTCTGAGCAGCCCCTGGAAATTTGGGGGGGGGTTCGTCAATGGGGGGCCGAGAAAAAAGGGGGGTCCCAAAACGCGTTTTTCCAATGTTAATTTCCATAGGGCGGTTGGCCTCACTTTTAGCCCGAACGGCTGAATGGATTTGCACGAAACTTGGCAAAATTGTAGGGACTGGTAGCCCGATGTGCCTTTGCTAGGTCTCAATATATGTGCTCCAGTGGATTTTGAGAAATTAACGTTAAAAAAAGATATATATCTGTAACAGCGGACCGGATGGTTCTCCGGCGTCTGTAAACATTCCAAACAGTCCGTAGTGGCCGCCATCTTGTCTCTCGGTAGGATCGAGAGACAAGAGGAGGCCAAAGCGAAGGGGCAAATGACCATAAGGGGGCATAGTAGATCCTCCCTGACCCCCTAGGTTTGATGTGGAGGTTTTAAAAGGGCCCCGCGGGGTAAAAAAAAAAAATAATAATAATCGAACGGCTGAATGGATTTGCACGAAACTTGGCAAAATTGTAGGTACTGGTAGCCCGATGTGCCTTTGCTATGTCTCAATATATGTGCTCCAGTGGATTTTGAGAAATTAACGTTCAAAAAAAGATATATATCTGTGACAGCGGACCGGGCAGCGCTCCGCTTCGCGTACTTTTCGCGTTACGGAGCTTTGTGAAGCGAAGCTGATTGGTTCTCCGGCGTCTGTAAACATTCCAAACAGTCCGTAGTGGCCGCCATCTTGTCTCTCGGTAGGATCGAGAGACAAGAGGAGGCCAAAGCGAAGGGGCAAATGACCATAAGGGGGCATAGTAGATCCTCCCTGACCCCCTAGGTTTGATGTGGAGGTTTTAAAAAGGCCCCGCGGGGTAAAAAAAAATAATAATAATAATCGAACGGCTGAATGGATTTGCACGAAACTTGGCAAAATTGTAGGTACTGGTAGCCCGATGTGCCTTTGCTATGTCTCAATATATGTGCTCCAGTGGATTTTGAGAAATTAACGTTCAAAAAAAGATATATATCTGTGACAGCGGACCGGGCAGCGCTCCGCTTCGCGTACTTTTCGCGTTACGGAGCTTTGTGAAGCGAAGCTGATTGGTTCTCCGGCGTCTGTAAACATTCCAAACAGTCCGTAGCGGCCGCCATCTTGTCTCTCGGTAGGATCGAGAGACAAGAGGAGGCCAAAGCGAAGGGGCAAATGACCATAAGGGGGCATAGTAGATCGTCCCTGACCCCCTAGGTTTGATGTGGAGGTTTTAAAAGGGCCCCGCGGGCCTGGGGAGCGTACTACAAGGAAACAAGAATGATTGACTTTTAACTTATTGTATGTATATAGACTTTTTTTTTCCTTTTTTTTCTGCTGAGTGACGTCTCGGCCTATCTCCACGGGATGCAGTCCCTACCATCTCGGCGTTTAAGCCCAGGGGGACCGGTAGTGTGGTAGAGATAACGTCTGTTAACGTTCGATTCGAAGGAAATCAGGAAGTGTTGATAAACATTGTCTGCGCCATCTTGCCTTTTTTCAAATGCCACACTTTTGTCGTGCACGGCAGCCATTTTAGATGCCTTGACCAGACCCACTCTCTGCACGCTGTCGATCCTTAGCATGGCTCCCCACCCTCGCAAGCATCTCCCCCAGGCACTGGTCACCCCCGCTCTCTGTCTTACGCATGGGCAATAAACCTCCCCCCATCTGCGCTGCTCTTCCCTGAGAATCACTATATGTGCCTGTCCGACACCTCCCTTTCGCCCTATTCACTACCGCACCCTCTGACACTCCTCTTCCTCTGTGTCCGATTGTCCAGGCCGGTCCCAGGCTATCAGCTAGCCCTGCAGATGTAGTTTATGGCCCCAGCTGTAAAGAATCACCCCTCTTCAAAGGAGTTATAGTAGATCAAGGCCCACACCCGATGAGATCCGTCACACCACACGCGTTCCTACTATCTGAAAACCATTCTGTATTGTGATTGGGGAGGGGACCGAGCCTGAAGCGGAAGATTCCAGGGATGCCTCTTTGTACATCAAAGTTTTTACAATTATGTGTCACGTTAAAAATATATAGCACTCCAACAAAGTAGTAGGATTATAAAACTTTAATAACTTATAAATATATACAACAAAACAAAAACAGTAAAAACATTTAAACGTTTTTAGGGAAAAAGAAGGAAGTAGCGGTCGGTTGTGCGAATAGTCCCAACGCAGCACAACGTCCAGATTTCTGGACGGCACCCAGGTGATGTTGCCTGGGTGCCGCACTGATTTCGGTATCCGGCGTGGGGCGTCGCGGGGGGTGGGTCATCAGTAGCGGTCTGTTGCGCGAATAGTTCCAAGGCAGCAGAACGATGGCACCAAGGTGATGTCCAGTAAGTTGCCGCCCTCCGAATAACGGCGTGGGGCGCCCCGGGGGGGGGGTGAGGCGGCGTGAACGGGCCTCCCCAGGTGGAGGCTCGTCTGCTGTAGTGGGGCGCCCCTTTACCGTTTCAGTTGCCATTCCGTCCGCTTATGGTCCACTGTGTCAAAATCCGCCATTCAGCTGAGTTGCGCCCACTCTTGCGGTGCAGCGATAGGCGGCTGCCACAGGACTCTCAAAATGGCGGCAGGCTCTTTCCTTTTTGGGCCTGGTCCACTGAAATGGCCCTGGGACACCTTGGAAATCGGACGCTAGTCTGCTAGGTCTTGGACCCCATTCTCGAAAGCGTTCCCTCAGCCTTGAGGATTGTACAAAAGTCTTGGGGGCCCCCGACTCCTGCAGGCTTCCGGTGGGGAGCGGCTGCCATGATTCCTCGCGGAATGACCACGACGGAGCCACGAGATGGTGGTGCTTTCATGCTGTCGCCAGCTTCAGTCTGAAACATCCAGAAACAAGGTGGGGCTTTCATCGTTTGGGAAAAAAAAAAGTTTTCATCCAATGAAAAGTGTTATTTTTAGGTCATATGATCAAGCCTTCCATCATTAGGAAACCAAAAGTAAAATGAACCAATGAAAAGTTTTAGAAACAAGTCACATGACCTGTTATGCGGCATAGGGTATAAAAAGCGTAGAAAATCCGTTGGCACGTGAGGCAGCGTCAGTAGCGGACCGATGTGCGAATAGGCCGAAGGCAG
Organism: Lissotriton helveticus; assembly: GCF_964261635.1. Lineage (NCBI taxonomy): Eukaryota > Metazoa > Chordata > Amphibia > Caudata > Salamandridae > Lissotriton > Lissotriton helveticus. The sequence continues at coordinate 800,842,203 of NC_136057.1, read as the reverse complement.
CACAACGCGCCAAGATCCGGATGGCACCAAGGTTGTGTTTAGCAAGTTGCCGCACTGGTGTGGCCATCGTACAATGCTGAAAGTGGGCGTGGGGCGCCCCGTTGGCCTGTGAGGTGGCGTCAGTAGCGGACCGATGTGCGAATGGGGCCAAAGGCAGCGCAACGCGCCAAGATCCGGATGGCACCGAGGTGGTGTCATAGTTGAGAGTTCTGAGCAGCGGTTGTAACACTGTCTGAAGCTTATTTGCAGCTGCTGCAGCTTCACTACGCGCCAAGATTCGGATGGCACCGAGGTGGTGTCTAGCAAGTTGCCGCACTGGTGTGGCCATCCTATAATGCTGAAAGTCGGCGTGGGGCGCCTCGTTGGCCTGTGAGTTCGCGTCAGTAGCGGACTGATGTGCGAATAGGCCGAAGGCAGCACAACGCGCCAAGATCCGGATGGCACCGAGGTGGTGTCTAGCAAGTTGCCGCACTGGTGTGGCCATCCTACAATGCTGAAAGTCGGCGTGGGGCGCCCCGTTGGCCTGTGAGGTGGCGTCAGTAGCGGACCGATGTGCGAATGGGGCCAAAGGCAGCGCAACGCACCAAGATCCGGATGGCACCGAGGTGGTGTCTAGCAAGCTATGCAGCTGAGTTGCGTGCACACTTGCGGCGAATAGGTCGAAGGCAGCACAACAATGTTTTCTGAATAGAAGACACCACAAGGCGCTGAGATTCGGTTGGCACCGAGGTGGTGTCTAGCAAGTTGCCACATTGGTGTGGCCATCCTACAATCCTGCTCCGAATAACGGCGTGGGGTGCCCGAAGGGGGGGGGAGGCGGCGTGAACGGGCCTTGCCAGGTGGAGGCTCGTCTGCTGTAGTGGGGCGCCCCTTTACCGTTTCAGTTGCCATTCAGCTGAGTTTCGGCCGCTCTTGATGCTACAGCGACAGGCGGCTGCAACAGGACTCTCAAAATGGCGGCCTGTCCTTTGGATTTGGGCCTGGTCCACTAAAATGGCCCTGGGACACCTTAGAACTCGGACGCTCGAATTTTTTTTCCTTTCCTCTACATGCAAAAAAGGTAAATTCCCGGTACGTTACACGCTTCATCTGCCACGATGTACTCTCCAGAGGAACCGAAAAAAAATATAGTTATGGTAACTATACCATGCATCGTCATATGGAGAAGTGGCACCGATTAATTATAGTGCTGCATAAAAGAGAGATTTGGAGGAGAACCCCCGACCTGCCAGTACATTCATCAAAGAACTGGCACTGACAGCATCAGAGGCAAGGGAAACGGTCCCAAATATTTAGAAGAACTTTGGAAAGATTAAAATGACATGTTTAGATTGTGGCAAATTATTTCATGTGGACAGATGAGTGTTACTCTAATAAATACTTACAACAAGGGGTGGTGATGGACAGAGTCTCTGAATTAAGCAGAGTACTCTCACCCAGTCAAGAGATCAGGGCTAGATCCAACACCGTTTTTTAGCTCATTGCACCATCCCAGTTTCAGAACCTGGCTGTATGCAAATTAGTCTGTCCCTGGCCCAGTGCATCATGGGAACAGGGCAGACCAGACTACAAAAGCCAATTCTTACACTGGGAAGGAAACAAGCTTCCGGGGACCGGTTTCTGCCATTTCAGGCGTCTTCGGCCCGGCTTGCTTGAATCCTGATGGTGCAATGAGCAAGGGACTCACATCTGAGTATACCCTTCCACGCTTAGGGTGGACAAAATTATGTACAACAAGGGGTGGTGATGGACAGAGTCTCTGAATTAAGCAGAGTACTCTCACCCAGTCAAGAGATCAGGGCTAGATCCAACACCGTTTTTTAGCTCATTGCACCATCCCAGTTTCAGAATCTGGCTGTATGCAAATTAGTCTGTCCCTGGCCCAGTGCATCATGGGAACAGGGCAGACCAGACTACAAAAGCCAATTCTTACACTGGGAAGGAAACAAGCTTCCGGGGACCGGTTTCTGGCATTACAGCCGTCTTCGGCCCGGCTTGCTTGAATCCTGATGGTGCAATGAGCAAGGGACTCATGTCTGAGTATACCCTTCCACGCTTAGGGATCTGAAACTGGGATGGTGCAATGAGCTAAAAAACGGTGTTGGATCTAGCCCTGATCTCTTGACTGGGTGAGAGTATTCTGCTTAATTCAGAGACTCTGTCCCTCACCACCCCTTGTTGTAAATAATTTTGTCCACCCTAAGCGTGGAAGGGTATACTCAGACATGAGTCCCTTGCTCATTGCACCATCAGGATTCAAGCAAGCCGGGCCGAAGACGGCTGTAATGCCAGAAACCGGTCCCCGGAAGCTTGTTTCCTTCCCAGTGTAAGAATTGGCTTTTGTAGTTTGGTTTGCCCTGTTCCCATCATGCACTGGGACAGGAACAGACTAATTTGCATACAGCCAGGTTCTGAAACTGGGATGGTGCAATGAGCTAAAAAACGGTGTTGGATCTAGCCCTGATCTCTTGACTGGGTGAGAGTATTCTGCTTAATTCAGAGACTCTGTCCCTCACCACCCCTTGTTGTAAATAATTTTGTCCACCCTAAGCGTGGAAGGGTATACTCAGACATGAGTCCCTTGCTCATTGCACCATCAGGATTCAAGCAAGCCGGGCCGAAGACGGCTGTAATGCCAGAAACCGGTCCCCGGAAGCTTGTTTCCTTCCCAGTGTAAGAATTGGCTTTTGTAGTTTGGTTTGCCCTGTTCCCATCATGCACTGGGACAGGAACAGACTAATTTGCATACAGCCAGGTTCTGAAACTGGGATGGTGCAATGAGCTAAAAAACGGTGTTGGATCTAGCCCTGATCTCTTGACTGGGTGAGAGTATTCTGCTTAATTCAGAGACTCTGTCCCTCACCACCCCTTGTTGTAAATAACTCTAATAAATACAGCATATGAACATCATCATAGTCGATGGTTGGTAGAGACATTTTGACTATATCCTGGACCTGCCCGTCCTCGCCCAAAATGGCACCGGAATAAATGGGACTCGTAACTCGTTGTTGTGTACTGGTTGCAGAACCTTGAAATCACGAGATACGTATGCAGTTTTGAAGCACATGGCGGGCGGGGACGAGAATTGATTGAATATTTCGACATCCCTATTGATATTAAGTTCTGATGTGTTATTGATTACTGTACTATTGAAAGTTCGAATTAACGTCACCCATGGTACTTGCCCGCAAATGTATATCTAGATAATTTTATTGTAACTGGCACTGTCGTATTTTAATTATAAAATGTACGTCCACCGATTCCGCAACTGTTAGACACCTTAGTTCTTGCAACCTAATGGCCCGCCCGTTACGTTCCTCTACAGTGTAAATGTCTACTCATCATATACGATTACAGTTTGCTCCGTGGCCGGCCCACGTGGTTATAGGCCCGTATTTGTATACTGACATTTTCACAATAAAGGTTTTTAAAAGAAAACATGGTAGTAGTATTTACACTGGTAAAGTTTTTAATAATAGTCACTGTTTTAGAATCAGTAAAAGGCAAGTGAAATAAAGCATTCGAATTACATGAAGGGTAAAAGGTATAATACGCAGGAACGCAGTAAAGATAAATGGTCAAGGGTTGTTGTGTTTTCTACTCCTGCAACATAAAGTGATCGATAAGAATCTGATATTCTGGCGTATCGGCGACTAAGACAGCAGGCCGACCCTCTTTTGCTCAACGGCTCCGTCATGGGACGAAGAAACGCCCTTTTTCTCGAAAAAGGAATATATTTCACTTGCAGGACAGTTGTAAATTTTCCGGGAAAGTACATTAGCCTGGAACATTATAACATATGTTTAAGAAAAAATAATGTTCGAAAGTAATAAAAAGCGTAATTTTTAGGTCATATGACCAAGCCTTTCATCATTAGAATAAGAAAAGTAAAATGAACCAATGAAAAGTTTTATTAACAAGTTACATGATCTGTTATGCTTACGTTACGCGCTGCGCGCCGGATCACTTCCGGATGCGCTAACGCGGCGCGTCATATGACGCATTACGCGACAACGCAGGTCCAGAATATAGTCAAAATGTCTCCACCAACCAGCGGTCGGAACACAACCCCTTTCAGCAGGCTAAATAGTTCTGTTAAATGACAACAGAATGGACAGGCAACAAGAACCATCAGTCAAAGAGGGGAGGGCAAGTTCTTCTCTACCGGGTCACGTTGGGGCGCTACCGGAACTGATCGAATTGGTAGTCTACAGAGTTTCTGGATGTTTCAGACTGAAGCTGGCGTTAGCATGAGAGCACCACCATTTCGTAGCTCCGTCGTGGCCATTCCACGAGCAATCATGCTAGCCGCTCCCCACCAGAAGCCTGCGGGAGTCGGGGGCCCCCAAGACTTTTGTAGAATCTTCAAGGCTGAGGGGACGCTTTCGAGAATGGAGCCCAAGCTCTAGCAGACAAGCGTCTGAGTTCCAAGGTGTCGCAGGGCCATTTTAGTGGACCACGCCCAAATCTGAAGAGCCGGCCGCCATTTTGAGAGTCCTGTGGCAGCCGCCTATCGCTGCACCGCAAGAGCGGGAGCAACTCAACTACATGGTGAGCGAGACGTTGTAGTCGAAAGAGCGGGCGGTAAACAGCTGAATAGCGGAAGAGGCACAGTGTAGCAAAAGCGGGCGGAATGGCAACTGAAATGGTAAAGGGGCGCCCCACTACAGCGTGTCTTTAGGTGAAACGGATTGTCGGACAAGGTCAAGAATGGAAGAGTTACCAAAAGGCAAAAAGTTCCGCTTGATCCCGGGAGCCGGCCACCTATGTCGGGGGCGATCTCAGGCCACACCAGGAGAACACGACTTGGGGAGGGGGCCGGAGCCAAGCGCCCCCTCCGAGTCCGCGCCATCACACCGTCCCTCGGGGGCCTCCGTTAAGCGGTTCAGGGTGGCACCGCATCACATTGTTTACAAATGCAGTAACGTACTCAAACAGCCCCCACTTACTTTTAGAATAGTGAAGATGAAGCAAGTGCAAATAGGCTTCAGACAGTGTTACAAGCACTCTTCAAAACTTTGAATCATCAGAGTGCATGAGTTTCATGCTCGATCGATTGAGCTAGCCGGATCGGGCAACAAAAAGTTTAAAATAGTTATGTACATAGTTGTTTAATAAAATGTTTTACCCTGTTACTTTGCTGGTGTGTTGTATATATTTGCATAGAGTTTATCGTTATTTTGGGCGGGGTGGGTGGCGGAGCCGAGCTGTCTTGCAGCCATCATGGTGTGGAGTTCAGTTCATCTCACTAGTTTCGTATTTGTCATGAGGGGTTGTTCCTAATGTTTCTATTTTAGCGAGGTCGAAAAGAGATCCCATTAGTGGCCTACTGATTTTGCTCGATTCCTTTTGTTTTTCTACACGATTTTTCGCTATCTGCAAAGACTAAACAGAGTATTGCGACTCTGTGCTTGTTTGTAAATAGAGAATGAACCAAAGAGAACCAATTCTAAAACAGTAAATGCTTGGATAACAATCAATCAAATGGAGAGAGAAGCAGGCACGACGGATTACAACGGGGGCAAAGGCCTGCGTTAACTACCCTTCACTATCTGCAAAGAGAGAGTACTCCTAATAGAAATGAGGGGGGGGGGGCAGCATTCAAAGCAGATCAGTGTGCATAAACACGAAAATGTTTTTTCTTACCACGTACTTGACATTCGACAGCTTATGATATTTGCTATTAAAAAAACCATTGAAATTCACTGAAAAAACCATAGGTTATAGACCATATATAGTTAGGAATTAGCATTTACAAAACCTTGAAAATTCACTGAAAAAACCATAGGTTATAGACCATATATAGTTAGGAATTAGCATTTAAAAAACCTTTTTTTACTCACACAAAACCATTGAAATTCCATATCTAGTTAGTAGTACTAACTATATATCGCGCACCCGCAATCCACTGCTGATCATGTCACATATTACATCATTCATGACATGGTCAGTGACATCACGGATGACATCACTGATGACATCTCAAATGACATCACTGATGACATCTCAAATGACATCACTGATGACATCTCAAATGACATCACTGATGACATCACTGATGACATCACTGATGACATCTCATTTGACATTACTGATCACATCACTGATGACATCATTCATGTGATAATACGATGAACCTCTTCAGACTCTAATATAACCTTAGATACACTCAGTGTAAACAGACACTCACAGACTGTCACTCATCCATGGAGTTACTTACACACCTAGTCAGTCATGCAAAGAATCAATCACACCTCCATTTCCTCAACTATACAGTTATACACACCTTACTTATTCAAACATATACTAACACATATTTACTCGCTTTTACAATCCCTGATACAAGTTCACAATCATCCATACAGCCACTCACACATTCACTGGCTCTTATGCACAGTTATTTATATATGCCAACTCTCACATGTACTGTGTTTTACATATGTACTTACTTTGACATGTAGCTCTGAGATATCCATTCACTCACCAATGCACAGAGTCATACACCTCCCAGCCACCCACACACACACTCAGTCTCCCATACAAATACTTGAGCAACCAATCAATAACCCATATACTTACTCATATAGCTACTGATGAACACATGCAGCAGTTTACAGAACAACAAACATAATGATGCACAAATTAACACAGTTCAGTCACTAACCCATGCACTCAGTGAGACACATTTAACCACTCACTCATACAGTCAGTCATGCACCTACTAAATCCTTCATCCAGACACTTCTACATCCACTCATTCTTCAATATGTAAGACATATTTTAACTTTACAGAAATACACAGTCACTGGATGTTGTCATCAGTGATGTCATTTGAGATGTCATCAGTGATGTCATCAGTGATGTCATTTGAGATGTCATCAGTGATGTCATTTGAGATGTCATCAGTGATGTCATCAGTGATGTCACTGACCATGTCATGAATGATGTAATATGTGACATGATCAGCAGTGGATTGCGGGTGCGCGATATATAGTTAGTACTACTAACTATATATGGAATTTCAATGGTTTTGTGTGAGTAAAAAAAGGTTTTTTAAATGCTAATTCCTAACTATATATGGTCTATAACCTATGGTTTTTTCAGTGAATTTTCAAGGTTTTGTAAATGCTAATTCCTAACTATATATGGTCTATAACCTATGGTTTTTTCAGTGAATATATATATATATATATATATATATATATATATATATATATATATATATTCAATTAACTTTATACAGCAGCTTACTTGTTGACATTTAAGTTCATGATTGAATCGCTGTAATTGGGATCATATTTTCATATGTTTTCAATGTGCTAATACAAATTGTTGCCAGATAACTGGTGACACTGTCCTGCTTTTATTTCACCTAACTGTGTGCTTTCATCCCTTTAAAATCTGCAGGCAGGAAACCAATATTCCAACTGGCTCCCTTACCCATCTCTTTTGTGATTTCTTATGTGAAACATCCTGTCTTCTTTCAACTGTAGAGATGGGAGGGTTAGGCTCTTTTCAAACAACACTAATTGTTTATTTCTTCATGTGAAGGGGCCCCAGACCCTGGCAGGGTGGCTTTGAGGTGATGGGTATGAAGAATCCCATCTATTTAAATCAAACAAACTTCTCATTACAAGAAGACGCCAACATCATATTTCAAAGGGTTTCAAGTGTTTTTTTTTTCTCTAGGGACATGTAGCAGTGCACTTCCAACCTAACACGTTTCAACACTCTTAGGCGCCTTCATTACAGATGAGCTTTTTCTCCATTTTTCAACTGACCATGTGTCTCTCATGGTCGTAATAAAAACCATTTAGTTGTCGGCCTCTTGAGTGTTCACCCCCCCCTCTCCTGAAGCCATAGATGGCCCTGAGGTCCGCCACCCCACCAGGGCAAGCTCCTGCTATGTTCTGGAGTGCCCACCCCAGGGACATAGCTTTGACCACTCCCACCAAACCACAGAGCAAACCCTCCAATTTTAGCAAGTTAGAGGAGTGAAAATGTTCTCGCTTGATGGAAGCAGAGCATTCATCTGTTTCCCTGCCTGCTGTCAAGCAAGCAGGGAAACAGGCAAATTGCTTTCCCACACAGGGAGCTGTATATTTAGCAGCTCCCTGCGTGTGAAAGCAATGCTGGCTCCGGCAGGGACCGTGGGGGCCTTCAGGCCACTCTCATGCTCCCAATACAGACTGGGTGCCCTGGGGCAGCCAGGACAAATGGACAGGCTGGGGTTCCCAGGGCTAAAGTCAGCCCAGCAAGGGGAGCTGTGCATCCCCCTCCATCATTTCTAAATGGCCAGGCCCTGACAGATGGGGTCCCCGGGCTGATTCAGGGTCACATGACCATTCCCAAATGAAAATATAATTTTAAAAAAGGCCAGACCCCGGGGATGTGTCCCCAGGGCCATAATTGGCCTGGGTAGGAGAGTTGCACACCCCAATCCACATTGCAAAAAGGCCAGGTTTCCTGGGGGAATGGGGTCCCCGAGGGCCAAACTCAGCCTGCATAAGGGGGCCACATGGCCCCCTCACCTAATAAATATATTTTTTTAAAGGGCGTGCCCAGGGAGAAATTTTTGGATGCCCCGCCTCCTTTCTCAACAACTATGCAAAGGGGCCTCCTGGCACACAGATTGTTTGGAGAGGAATTTCCCTTGGCAGCTGAGGTTCCTTGGGGGCCAACAATCCTCATGTTGCCTCCAGTAAGTCCCACACAACAGGATTGCTGAGAGGTCATCCACAACTCTGCCCCCTTTATTCACCACGTTCAGGAGGCAAAACTTTTGAATTACGTGCTGCCCAAAGATGGAACAAACTGCCGCTTGACTTGCGCATGAGTAAGACAGAACCCGAATTCCGTCGTGCTCTAAAAACTTTCCTATTTAGCCTGTAATTCTATGCTTTGAGAGATCTCTCTGTTAAATCAATCAGCGCCGGGACACCCCGTTGGGGTAGCTGCGCGCTTTACAAAAGACACAATAATAATAATAATAAACACTCTCCAAATGCACCTCCTGGTGCTCTTCTGCTTGGGGATAAAGTCCCCATAGATGCTGGGGGTCCTTGGGGGCTAGGAACCCTTTCCGTTACCTCCAGTAAGATCCACACAGGGGGTATTGTTGAGAGCTCATGGGAGGCCCCACCCCCTTTCTCCACCACTCTTCAAAAGTGCCTTCCGCCCTGGTGCACTACTGGTTGGAGGATGAAGTCCCCTTGGCTGCTGAGGGTTATTGGGACCAACAACCCCTCCTGTTACCTCCAATAAGTCCCAAACTGTGTGATTGCTGAAAGAATTTCAGAGGCCCCACCCTCTTTCTCCCCCCCTCTGCAAACACATCTCCTGGTGACCTAGTTGTTGAGGGATTAAGTCCCTTTGGAAGCTGAGGGTCCTTGGGGACCAAGAAGACTTTTGTTACTAGCAGTAAGTCCCACCCAGCGGCATTGCTGAGAGCTGGTCGGAGGCCCCATCACCTTTCTCCACCACTCAGTAAATGCACCTAATAGTAAAAAAAACCATAGAACTTCACTTAAAAACCAAAGGTTACGCACCCACACGTATGCCCAAACAGCCACTCACACACAGAATCATTCATCCATACAGCTACTCACATACCTATTTACTCACCCATACAGTTACTCACACAGCCTCTCAGTCACCCATACAGTAATTTACACATTGCCTCACTTACTCATCCATATACTAACACATGTACTCACTTACCTATATAGCCACTGAGAAAAGCACATATTCTCCCATACAACCTCCCTCATACTCACTAACCCATACAGCCACTCATACACCCACTTGCTCACCCATACACCCACTTACACATCCATTCATGCACCCATACAGTCACTCCGGTACCCAGTCACTCACCCATACAAACACTTATATACCTGCTTACTCACCCATTCATCCACTTATGCCTCCTCTCATTCACCATTTACATCCACTGATACACCTGCATACTCACCCATACAGCCACTCATTCACCCTCTCATGCATCATTACAGCCACTTACACATCCATTCACTCACCCATACAGATACTCAAACAGCCACTCACTCATACATCTACTAACTCACCCACTCGCTCACCCATACGATAACTCACACACATTCTCACTCAGGTATAGTCTCTCACATACCCACTCACTCTTTTATACCCCATTAACAAACCCACTCAGTCACTCATACAGGCACTCCCCAGCCACTTACCTTAGTATATGTTTAACACTCAGTAACCTTTACAGCACACTCACAAACACTGAATGATATCATCAGTGATGTCATTTGAGATGTCATCAGCCTTGTCATCAATGATTTCACTGTCCATGTCATGAGTGATATAACATGTGAGTTCATAAGCAGTGCATTGCGGGCGTAAGTTATAGTTAACTCAGGTAACTATAACTGCTGAATTTCAAAGGTTTTTTAAGAGTGAAATCTGAGCCCAAGTATAATGTTCCTGTAACTTTTGCTTTTTTCAGTGAAGATAGACTGATAGATAGATATTACCAACTAGCGGTCGTCAGTGGGTAGTTATAGTTGGGACCATGTTTCCATATGAGAAGTATTTTTTGACTTGGTTGTAACTTTGTTGTTGATTGTCCAATCTTCATGATATGTAGAAAAAAGTGTCAATATAGGTTCTATGTGTCATGGAAAGTTGGTGGGTGATCTGTGCAGTGGGGACTGAGAAATTGGGGAAAAAATAAGCGTGCATTTGTAATGTTAATTCCAATAGGAACCTTTAACCACACCCACAGACTGTCATGTAGTTCCTATAAACCTATATAGTATCTGAGTGCTTAGACAACATACACTGTAGGATTGGTGTCCAGACTGATTCTAGAAACCCCCACCGAATATTTTAGCCTGTATACCAGTTATCTCACACTGCCACTAGAAACCCTTCTTACCAAGGAGAGCATTGTTCTTGGCAACTATTGAACATGACAACTCTGTCCTTCCAGGGATTGTGGAAACAGTATGATACTTTTCGCTCAGTCACTCGTGCTCACTTTGTCTCCGAGAGATACTCAGAATAAACCGTGGAGACGTTTTTCAATAAGCATTGATTGAACCCGCGTCATTCTAGTGTAAAATAGGTGTGCAGAAACAACCATTAGACAGAAACAGATATAAATGATTATAAGCACCAACAGAGTAAAAGGTAGGTAGATTTCTACCATAGTGCTAAAACAATGAATACTGACAGGTATGAAAACACATTACAATAAAATGCACATTCCTACGCTGCAACCCTAACTAGATGTCCCTAAGTGTACCTAGCATGTATGTGGGTGTAAAGCCAAGAATCCCTCTACGATAAAGTCAAACCCATTACCTGAAGGGAGAGACTGTGGGACCCCGTCTTGGTCTCGAGATGGACACCCCGCATGGGATGTCAGAGCACTGTGAACTGGAGTGTCTGAGTGAAGGAACCTCAGCATCTCGTGTGAGTGTGTCAGCATGGAAGTTCTTTTGTCCTCTCCCTGTCTCAGCAAATATATGGTTTATATATACCCAAAGAGTTACCCTCAGGGGTTGTACCTTGCTGTGTCCAGTTGAACTTAGATTGACGGAAGGAATGATCGTATCCATAGTTATTATGCAGGAGAGGGTAGTCCTGCTGAGTTTTCAAGAATCCTCATACATAATGGATGAAGCTAGTTTTCAGAGAAAACCCCACCTCTTGTTACTAGGTAAAAGGTCAGTCCCAAGAACCGTTATAGTAAGGGGATTTCCTTAGCCTATATTAGGGTACCTATATGAAACATACCACCCACTCCTCATCTAACTGGAGAACATACTATAATTTGAACGTACTACCAGGCATTTGCAGCAAACAACTAATTAGTCAAAAACATTGAAAATGCAAAAAATGCTAAAATCATATTTTACGCTATAGAAGCCTTACTAAAATGTGTTCGTATATATAGCTCGTAAGACTATGAGTATCTGACAGCCATGCATTTCAGCAAGAAAAATATATATTGTTTAAAAATGCTAAATTTGGTTGTTTTGACAAAGGCCAAATTTCTTCCCAGCACATGAAAAGTCAAATGTTTATGTATCCTGGTTAGGAGACGCAACATCACAGTTGCGTGCATTTGCAGTCCACAGTCCCTCTAACACCTCGCAGATCAGGTCATTCGAGCACAGATATTCCTCCGTATTCTCCACAGCTGCTGCTGGGGATGCCTCTGTGACTTCCAAGGCCTGAGTATTTGTTTATGAGCCCGTATCCATTCCAGCAGAAGCTGAAGCATCCTATGGTGACTCTAAGAATGCAGACATCAACATTGGAATACGCTGAGGACACAGCAGAACATGGGCCGTTATCGAGCCCAGTAAAGCATCAATGTCCGGTGGCACAATTGATGGCAGTGTTAGTCAGAGATCCTACATGCATTATTGTTCGCAGAACAGGCATCGGAGAACAGGCAGAATACAGTCGATCCAGACTGATCTAAATGTTAGGAACCAATATTCACTTAGTTTGTAAAGGCGAGGTGTGCCCAGATGGAGTACCATGCGATAACAGCATTGGTGCTCCAAGAGTATTTTTTCCATCTCCTTGGCCACTGGGGTGTCCATTGAGTAGCAAAAAAATGACAATCAGGATACCTGCTATTAGAAACAGGATCAGTGGAAGCCCTCCAAAAATGCTTCCAAACACGGAGTGTATGAAGTTGGGAATAACTCCGAAGATTGTCTGAAAGGTGCCTAACACTTCAGAACCTATGTGCTGTAATCTTACCATGTTCATAATGGTACCTTGGTTTCTTCCCCTGGGAGCTGACAATAGAATTTTGACACCTGAGTTCAGTTTGGAGAGTGGATGGTCAAATAAACAGGACTACTGCTTACTCTAGTTCCTGTCATTATTACTTTTCAACACTGGGGAGGATTACCTGTGAAGGGGGCAGTTTGGCCATCTCCCCTCTGTGTACTCTCTCCAGTTACAAGGAACTATACATAAATACATTTAAGGAAAGAAAAGGAACTCACCAAGTGCAGGGAGTACTTGCCAGGAATTGGAAGAACACAGTGATATTACAGCGTACAGTGGGTGAAGGAAGACTTCTGCAGTTGTTATCTGGAGAACGCACTGGAATTTGAAGAGAAAATTACCCTGAAGGGTGATCCTCATGGCATCGTACCAGCTGTGCACTCGAACTGCTTCAAAACAGAATGGAATATTGTAGAAGAGTCATGAAACTGAAGAACGGGGCAACTTACTCAGCGGAACTTCACCAGTGAGGAGATTATCATGTTTGTATGCCCTGAAGTTTGTGAAGGTGAAAGAGAACATCCAGAAAGTGTGAGGAGACTCCAGAGTCGAAGTGTGAGTGAAAGGAAGAAGTACTGAATTTTGGCTTGCGGAGCGGTGCCAGATGCCGCAGGGTATGGGCAGTCAGGAGGTGTGAGATGTTGGCGGGACATCACCAGTGATGAGAGTCAAGTGGTCGTGCCGCGAATGCCTGGCGTGTGAAGTGATCGTCCGGTGAGAGTGAAGAGGCCGGAGCGCCATGTGAGGATAGGAGGATATTCTGCATGATGGCGTTGAATGAGGTGTGAAGTCCGGTGGAGTTCAGGAGGACATTCAGAGAACCTACTGAAGGAAGGATGGGTAGGGTTCCCTCAATCGTCTGCAGTTCCTAAGTCAGGTTCTTCCTTATTCTGTCAGTGTTCCGGGACGTGAGGAGCAGACACGCTGCTCTCTGGAGCATGCACAGTTTCCTGTCAGAGAGGGAGCGCTCCAGCTGACAACCTGGCACGTCACACCGAGGCATTCCAGCGTGCTTTTCCCAGTCAGAGAGCAAGCGCCCCAGCTGATCTTGTTGGCGTGTACGCCCAGAGGAAATTGACGAGAGAGTATGTCCTGCTTGTTCTAACTTGAGTCCGCGTAATACCGTGATTAAAGGGGAGCCCACATTACTCGTGACTGCCACTGTTCCTCCTCTAAGATAATTCACACTCCTATTTGCATGCAATGATGTTTGGGGGCTCATTTGCCATCTCATTTCCTTCATGGGGAACCGTCTCTGTTTTGCCATTCTAAGATCCTGTTCCTTCTCTTGGGTGAACTAGTTTTGGGCACCAAATAACTATTCATTCCTGTTATACATTTAAAAGCATAGTCTCCTCGGGCGGATTACACATAATGATGGCGGCAGCAAGTATGAGCCAACCCCCATCCTTTCTAAATGAGGTGGGAGGGCCTAAGATATGCTTGAAGGAATGGGTCAAACTATTGAGTTGTATCTTATTGCCATAAGGGGAGAGCAGTTCACTTCCATGCACATCCTCCTTCATTATTTGGGGGTGTATGGGCGCAAGATATATGAGACGTTGCCTGAATCAGAGGGATAGAGAGGCAAAGCTCTTGAAGGGATGGATATTTTTGAAAGCACAGTGGCCAAACTAGAGACTCACTTTGGGGACCAAATAAATGTAGCACTGGAGCATCACACGTTCTTTGGCAGAGCATAAGGAAAACAGGAATCAGTGGCCAACTATGTTGCTGCACTTAGAGGACTAACTCAACTGCGAATTTAGCAATCTCACCGAGACCAGCTGGTGCGGTGCACAAACAACGGGCGCATCCAAGTAAACCTGTTGGTTAAAAACCCCAATGTGAGGGAAGCTCTGGATATAGCTAAATCAGTGGAACATACCGCAAAGTGCATAAAAGAAATGAGGAGCGGAACTGAAGTAGTGGCCAGTGTCCGGGAAGAAGAAGATAATAGTGCAGTGTTAACAGTGACATTATAAGCCCTAGTAGTGAAAGAGGTCTAATGTGCTTCTGGTGTGGCAGTAGCAATCACCTGGCTAATAACTTCCATTGCCCAGCTAGGAGTGTTACCTGTAAAAAATGTAATAGAAGGGGACATTTTGCGAGGGTGTGCAGAGAGAATGGCCCCCAAGTCAAGGAGGGTGGGGGCGTAGAAGGATCACAAGGCAAAGAGGCAAAATGTGTACTGATAATTGAAAGTAAGTTAGTTTTACAAGTCAAGGATGGCTATGGGATTGTCCACATTATTTATCTTTGAATACCAATACTGTAACCATGTATGCTGACTCATGTTCCCCTTTTACGTTGTTAAAGAAGAAAGATTTTGAATTTTGTAGAGTAAATAGCGGGGACACATTACAGAATGTTGACATTTCACCCACAGCCTAAAACAGAGAGCCCATTCCCCTACTAGGTATGAAGGAGATGCGCATCGAATTCCAGGGCAGAAATACATATGGGAAGGGATACATTGTGGAGTCAGGGTCCAACCTGTTGGGGTGGCAGCACCAGAAGGAACTAGTAATCATTCTGTATCTTAAGGAAGAACAGGTGCTACTTACAGCAGACAAAGTGGAAGATGGAAGCATTTGTGAGGAGTTCCCAGGTCTTTTTCGTGAAGAACTGAGCCTCTTTCATGATTTCCAACATAAAATAAAACTCAGGACCAATGCCAAATCTGTAGTACATAAACTACGCCCCATGCCACAACAAATGAGAGAGCCTTTGGAGAAAGAGTGTAACAAACTGTGCAAAATGCGAATCATACAACCGGTGAAATTATGTGAATGGGTTCCACCAGTTGTGATCGCAGCCAAGGCCAATGGTGAAGGCATTCGCCTATGTGTAGATTTGAGGAGCCTCAATGAGAGTATCTGGATTGAGAGACACCCACTGCCAAACATAAACGAGATGCTCAGCCCATGTCCCAAGCTAAATATTTCAGTGTAATCGACCTATTGATGGCATATCATCAGGTGGACCTACACCCAGAATCTAAGCCACTCACTACATTCATAACCCCCAGGGTACGTACATGTTTAGGAGAATGCCATTTGGATTAGCGTCTGCAGTTTTCCAGAAGGCCATGCAGCAAATATTGGAAGGAGTCAACTGCACTATATGTTTCCAGGATGACATCTTGGTGTATGGTCGCAACGTGGAGTACCATGACATACCCTTAAATTTGTGTTCAAAAGGCTCATGGACGCAGGGTTGAAAGTACAGAGGTCCAAGTGCAAGATGCGAATCATACAACCGGTGAAATTATGTGAATGGGTTCCACCAGTTGTGATCGCAGCCAAGGCCAATGGTGAAGGCATTCGCCTATGTGTAGATTTGAGGAGCCTCAATGAGAGTATCTGGATTGAGAGACACCCACTGCCAAACATAAACGAGATGCTCAGCCCATGTCCCAAGCTAAATATTTCAGTGTAATCGACCTATTGATGGCATATCATCAGGTGGACCTACACCCAGAATCTAAGCCACTCACTACATTCATAACCCCCAGGGTACGTACATGTTTAGGAGAATGCCATTTGGATTAGCGTCTGCAGTTTTCCAGAAGGCCATGCAGCAAATATTGGAAGGAGTCAACTGCACTATATGTTTCCAGGATGACATCTTGGTGTATGGTCGCAACGTGGAGGACCATGACATACCCTTAAACTTGTGTTCAAAAAGCTCATGGACGCAGGGTTGAAAGTACAGAGGTCCAAGTGCAAGATAGGAGTGATGTCAGTCGACTACCTGGGGCATGCTATTTCCGAAGAAGGGTTTAGACCGAAAAGCAGCCTTCTCGGTGCGGTGAAAGACGCTCCGTATCCAAGAAAACAATGAGGAACTCAAGTCGTTCTTAGGATTGATGGAATATATGGCCAAGTATATTAAAAACTTTTCTTCCAGGTGTGAACCGGTGCGAGAACTTTTAAAGAAGAAAAAAGAGTTTGTATGGGAGGAGCAACACAAATGTGTAGTGGATGCTCTCAAAAAAGAGGTATTGAGTTCACCGGCTTTAGGGACATTTGAACCTCATAATAAAACCATCCTAACTACAGATGCGTCAAACAAAGGGTTGGGATCCACCCTGTCTCAAAGAAATGGAAAGGAAGAAAGGATAATCGCCCTCGCATCCCTATGTCTTACAAGCGCAGAAAAGAAATACTAAGTAATTGAACAGGAGGCCCTGGCGTGCTTCTGGGCAGTGAAGCATTTTAAATTCTTCCAGTGGGGGCTGAACTTCACCGTTCGGACGGACCACACACGCCTCACTTCTATTTTCACGGTGAAGGGCATGGAAAATTGTACTCCACACAAAGGAAGGTGGATTCTGCGTTTAGAGAATTATAGTTTCAAGGTGGAATACATTCCTGGAGATTGCAGACTTTTTTATCCAGAACACCCTTAGATGTGGAACAGCCCGAGGAAATGCTAGACAGCCCTATCAACCCCGCCATCACAGAGGAAGAATGGAAGAAATACATGGAGGAAGACAGGGAGATTGACAGACTAAAGGTTGTACTTAGAGAAGGGTGGCCTAGCAAATGCAGTGATCTACAATTAGAACTCAGAGACTACTGGGAGGTCTGGAATGAGTTGAGCATCATTAAGGACAGAGTCTATCATCAGAGCAGAGTGATATCACCAGGGGGCCTCAGAAGAAGAATAATGGAACTAGTACACGAAGGACATTTAGGACGGATTCTCACCAAAAGTAGAGTACGAGCGAAATTTTGGTTTCCCAGGATAGACGCCATGGCGGAACAGCTAGTGAAAGACTGCCTCAGCTGTGCCAGGAGTGAAACACCTAAGTCATTATGTAAGGCCCCTCCGTCCCCTGTTGTTGTACCTCTTAAACCATGAACATATTTGGGCCCATGGATAACCTAGGTGTCCAGATGAGGTTCATGTTGGTCCTAATCGACTACACCTCCCATTGTGTCACCCAGAAATGTGTTCATGCGTAAATACGAACACGGTACTAGATTTCCTCAGAAAATGTGTTCTCAAAGGAGAGCATACCCTAATTGTGGTCACCAACAATGGGGTACGGTTTACGTCCCAAACAATGAAGGATTTCCTAGAGAATTTGAGCATCAAAAATGAATTGACAGCCCTATATTGCGCAAAGGCCAACAGCCTAGTTGAGAGGACAAACAGGCTGATTAAAGAGCACATCCAACTGACCATTGCCAACAGTCACGAGCTGGAAACATCCCTACGTGACTGTTTGTGGGCATATCACAGCACACCCAACCTGGTAACAGGAATCTCCGCTTTTGTCTGTCTCAGGGGGAGAGAACCATGCACCAAACTTAACCCTAGTTGGTTGGGTGGCTGTAGGGCTGTGAACATGAACCATGAGGAGGTGGGGAGGAATGTTGAACTGCACCAAGCTAGTACAATGAATGGTATGATGAGAAGCATGGGGTTAAAGTAGATGATGTGGTGCAGATCAAGAGATGTGTAGAGGAACCCCACAGCCAAAGTAAATTCTACCCCCCCTTGTTGCATTGTAAAGGCCTTCAACAATGTAGTGAAATTTGACAACGGGCAATGGTGGAGGTGGAACAAAGTTGTAAAGTCCCACAAGTTTAAATGATTGGGTATCTATAATGCATACATTACGTTGCATAGGGAGGGAGGTTTGTTGTAATCTTACCATGTTCCTAATGGTACCACCCCCCTTCCCTTTCTGTTCCTTGGTTTCTTCCCCTGGGAGCTGACAATAGAATGTTGACACCGGAGTTCAATTTGGAGAGTGGATGGTTAAAGAAATAGGACTTCTGCTTACTCTGGTTCCAGTCATTATTACTTTTCAACACTATGGTCTTAAATAGGTGTGCTATACCCATCGTATCAGGCATGTTAAGGATACGTTGTACCATTTCTGTGAAATGGAAAGGTCAGTTTGTTTGTACTAGTACAGTATCTCAGCTGAGGACCTTGCGACCTTAAGATCATAAGTCTTTCGGTGGAAGTTAAGGGCATGGTTTTCTGTAAAAGCATGGCTTTCATTTGACCCAAAGTATCAAACTGCAAAAAAGAAACATTCAACGAAGGCCAAAACAGCGCCTCCCTGACTATATGGGTTGGTGGAAACAATACTTGCATACAGCAAGTAACCCTGAGCTTACAGTGACAAGATATGCGATGCCCGGTAGCATACCACAACAACCTTGATCATTCAGCATCAAGTAACTCCCATTTGAAAGTAACTTGAACGCCAAATTAATCACGGCAGCTGGGGACCCTTTCAAGTGACAGGATAAGTTAGCAACTGAACCATTATAGGCCCCTTGAAGCATGATATCCTGGCATATAAGAGATCCCCTAAAAGCGTTCTTGTAGTTTGTACAGCTTAGAAACTCTTCCATGTCCCCACTCCTGCATCTAAATCTGAATGGCAATTCCCAAGATTCCTAGATGAATTCCCTACCCATCGCTTCATATCTGTCTGTTTTTGTTCTAGGCAATACTGAAACTGGAAGGTTGTGACCAGTAATGTTATATGGCCATAGATTAACCATTCTGTGAATGGTGACTCTGCCACAGTAAAAGGTAACTGGCCCAGTTTTTCAATACACATCATTGTATATTTTGCTCCCCAATGTGCTATTGTTATCTATTTTGTTTGTCGGATTTTATGCATAGAACAAAGACGTACTGTTGATAAATCGCCAAGACAATCGCAATGATTGTAATATCGAGCTTAATAACATAATAGAACGCAGTTGAGATTGTCTGTTTTGTAGCATGGACAAGTCCTGTTCTAGTATATCTATAACAAAAGATACAATGTTGCCCAGAGAAATTAATCTTGAATGTTGTCATTGCATTGTGAACTACAGCGAATGCCTTTTCTAGGTGAATCCTATTTCACGGAGTCTCCCCACAGCTTCTTGTTGAGAGATTTTCCAGATTTCATTATAGACAGCATATAAGAAATGTTTCTGGCGTGGCTTTAGGGGGCCTAATAAAAAATCCCTTGGATCCATCTCACCTGAGAGTAAGGATAAGTGCTGTTTCACGTGGGACAGTGTTGAGGTGTTTAGCCAATTAGGGTATAACTTCCCAGAACTGTATGATCTCACCACCCCCGGAAGTTCTCTTTATTCATAGCATTGGTCTGGCCTCTGGATACTAAACCCTTCGGTTGTACCCCTGAATCTTAATTGACATCTGTTTGTGTCTATGGGCCAAACCAACCATCCCTTCCAATTGGGGTCTGAATTATTGTACTGCATGATGTCATCTATTGTATCCCCTCCACGTGATATAAAATTGATGTGTGAAGCTGTTGGAATTCGAGGTGTGTTCAAATCCTTTTTACTGGCTATTCCAAGACAGGAAGTCTGTTGCACAGTGTAATTAAGAAATATTATCTACTGTGGAATGAGGCACGCTCTAGTGCTTCTGTTCCCTGAACTTGCCTTTCCTTTGAACCCCAGACTGATTTTATATCTATAGTGTCCTTTCATAAGTAGAAACCCTGTTCAGACAGTTAAGCAATAAAGGATGCAGAATAAATCTATTTGGTGTTCGTTAGCATATATTTCTGTGCAGTTGTAGGTGCAACCTTATAGTAATATGAATCGGATCCGAAGTGTTAAACTCTGAAAAATATGAAAATTTGTGTGCAAACGTTGTCAAACTACCCTTTCATGGTTTTGGGAAATGTTGGTATGTAAAACATTACATGGGATACTGGATTTGTGTTAAAAAAGTGATGACCATAATGACGGTAACAGTACATAGTGTTATGGTTTGATGTGTCTTCTAAAATTTCAGTGCTTGAAAATGCAGCGGATTGTTCTAAACCAGACAACAAATTATTTACAGTTTCAAAATCCCAATCGTCAGAAAATATACTGAAGGAAATGAAATCATTTAGAGAAATTCAAAATAAATGTGGTATTTTCAAAAGTTCATTGGGACCAAATATATCATTACCAACCTTTTTCTAAACTTTACCATCAGGAATTGGAACAGCTGCAATGTTCACGAAGGACAGGTCTCTTTGTTCACAACAAGAAGATGTATGAGGTTTCAGGACCAAGTTCACATTTGGAACTGGAGAGCGTTCTGGAAGATAGTTTCCTTTCATTAGTAAGCAAAAGACAGTCACTATGCCAATCCAGAATAGAAGAAACAATATTCCAGTTACTATCCAGAGCTGTACCCATGGTGAGGCCAGCTAAGTCTTTTTCAGAAAAATGTAGAATTCACAAAGTTTTTGCTTGCAGGAAATTGGAGCTGGCATTGTCTCAGGTTCACAGGGATCAAGAGAGAAAGTATCAAAATTGATGAAGTGGCCAGATGCAGTTCAATCTATCGTTGGTCGCTTGGTAGATTTTGTTGAACTGGCAGACACCTCTTGTAGAGGCATATTGATGTAGATATTGGTGGTAGGCTGAATTGCAATTTGTCTTTCATTTGTGTTTTGGGGTTCTGTTTCCAGAGAAACACGTTCCATTTCATTGTTGGAAAGTCAATTTCTTGATATTGGTGACTCTTCAAATGTTGTAAGTCTTTCTGTCTGAACATCCTGTATGGTAGCAAAAGGAGAGCGTCAGCTACCCAGGAGCTCACAAGACCTACATTTCTGTATCGGCCACATAGTGTGGTTTGTTCACATCAATGGAGACAAATCTCTTTTCTTTTTTGCCGGCAAAAGGCAGAAGTACTGTTCTTGTTCCTTTGGCAGCCAAGACAAGGACTGGCTTTCTGTTTGTTGGGCTACATTTTTTTTGTCCACAATCTTTTCGCTGACCAGATTCCCGACTTTTGGGAACCAGGCAGGTCTTGCTATGGCTGATTTAACTTCCCCAGTGGCGGTGTGTTTTACTTACACGTAGCTTGGTAGTACCGGTAATTCATTGAGACGTGCTACTGTGGAACCCTTCATCTGCTGACAGATGTCGCACTTCGAGACAAAATGCTTCGTCTGTTTAGTTAATTCCGACCACAAATAGCATTGTTTCAATAAAGAAACCGTTGCGGTAATCGCTGCATGTACAGAACCTGGACCCTGGTGTGCTGCTAGATTTAAACCTAATCTGTGATCCATGTTTGGTATTACTCTATCCCCCACTCCTGGAATGTGAGCATACAGAATGTTATTTGCATCTAACTTGTAGGAGTACATGAGTGGAAAACCTTTAGGTAAGGCTGTGCTGTTTTTGCGTGATGCAATGACAGCTACCATTATCTGTCCGTCTATTCTCGTTTTTGAGCGAGTGATTGCAGCTATGGCAGCAGTTAATACTACCCCCTTTGCAGCTTCATCAGCCAATGAGTTCCCTTCAACGTGAACGCCATCTCGTTGATGACTCAGCGTGCGTATCGGGTGAGCTCTTGATAGTTCATTTTTCAATTCAGCTACCTGTTCCCATAGCATTTTATGCTTAATTATGCCACCTTTTGAGTATTTAAACCCATTTTTACCCCAGAAGTGAAAATGCTCATTGTATAACTGGACACAATAAAAAGAATCACACACGATCAGTGTAGGGAATTCTCATTCCGTATTTATTAGTGCCAGTAACAGGGCTTTTAGTTCTTCCAGCTGTGCTGTGCAGTCTCCTAGATACTGTGTCTTCATACTTCTAGGATGGAACTTCCCTTCTTGCATATGACCCTTCACAATCGCTGTATTGCTGTTTACTTCCTACAGCCGGCTGAGCAGATTCATCAGTGTAAATAATGTATTCATACTGATCTAGAGGTATTACTTCATTTGGGAGAGGATTTCTTGTTTTAAGTGTAGAGTCATATCTGTATTCTACATCTGTAGTAGTGAGAGAATTAGCCCATTGTATCCATCTTGAATGTAAGGTTTTAGCGTCAGGCTTGCTAGCCTTTGTAACAGCCTCCAAGGCTGGTACTGGGGTTACGACTATTATTTGTTTCCCCTGAGCCAGAGCTCTTTCTTTCGCTACAGTGGTCTGTACTGCTGTCTGACTTTTTTCTGTTGAAGCAAAACGCATTTCAGCGTTTGTGTACAAGTGTGAATTGTATGCAAATGGGACTGTCTTACCTTCATTGAAGGTTAGGTAAGTATATCCTGATAACTGGGGGACGACCCGTATCACCAGGTTGCGTACTTTGACGCGTGTCTGCAAGTGTTTTGATGCTATAATGTCAGCTTGTAGGAAACTAAAGATATCTGTGTGTTCCTGTGTCCAATGCCTAACTGAAAAAACTCAGGTCTTATTAGGTCGTGGAAAGGTTTTACTTGTTTTGCCTAATCTAAAATGTATGACTGCCAAAATTTAAAATTCCAAATATGGATTGTAAGTTCTTCAAAGATGTAGGAGGTTGGAGCAGGGCTCATTTTTCAAAAAAGTTAGCTGCCAGGCTTTTCTCTACTCTAAGCTCATATCTTAAAAATAAGACACTAAGATGGGCTATTTGTGATTTTTAAATTTGAATTTGTAGCCCTCGAAGGCGAACCACAAAATTATCCTGCCTACCCTGGTCAAGTGTTTCTTTAAATCATTGTTAGACTTGACATCATTCGCGTGAGTCTCCCTTCCATCTTGTCGGATTGCCTCCTCTGTTTTTGATATATTTTTGCTGGTTATATGCTTTGGGCACTGTGCCACTGCTATTTAGTGCCACAGTGCAAGTGCTCCCTATGTTAAATTGATGTACTAATTAGTGATTCCATGATTGGGTTTTTTGATTTATTTGTCAGACCCTAGTACAGTGCACCATATGTGCCCAGGGCTTGTAAATCAAATGCTGCTGGTGGGCTTGCAGCACTGGTTGTGCCACCCACAGAAGCAGCTTGTACAGTGTGTCTCAGGCCTGCCATTGCAAGACCTGTGTGCAGTCTGTGACTGCTATGTCGACTTGGCAAGTACAACCACTTGCCAGACCCTAAACCTTCCCTTTGCTTCATATCAGACACCCCTAAGGTAGGCCCAAGGGCTGGGTGCATTGTAAGTATAAGGTAGGACATGCTCTGGGGTGTGTAACATGTTCTAATACTGAAAAACATCCATTTTAGTTTTTCACTATTGCAATGCTACCTGTTCCCCATAGGCCAGAATGGGCAGTTAGATTATTACATTTTATAATCCTAACTGACTCAGGGAACATGGTAGAAATTTGAATTTAGTATGCCTGAACTCAGAATGATAAAATAAATATTTTAGTAAAGTTGTTTTTTTCTTGTCTAACTATCCAAAGCCTGCCTCTGCTAGGTTGTGTATTCCTTGTCTGGAGTTTGAGTGACATGGCTGGGGGATTCTTCCAAGAGACAGAATGAGTCAGCCCAGTGGTGAACAGGGAGATCTGCATCTAGATGGGAGGGAGGAGTTGCACCTGGGACCTGAATAGGGCTGGGCTTTTCCTCCACAATGCTGGCTCCACCTCCTGGGGTGTGGCTGATGTCTCTGCCCTGCACTGTGAAAGAAGAGAAGGAATCATGTCAACAAAGTGCTCCAGGGTTGTGCTTTCCCTCAACAATGCTGGCTCCATCTCATGTGGGGCGTTTGATGTTTCTGCCCTGCACTGTGAAAGGAAAGAAGAAGTCCTGTAAGCAGAGTGCTCAGGAACTGGTTTGAACTAGGCAGAGGCCTCTCTGCCTTCAGAGAACAAAGGATTTTGGGGTATAAATATTGGGACTCAGACCCAAGAACTTTAGATCACTTCTTGGAACAAGAAACCTTTTGCCAAGGAGAAGAACCAAGGAAGCGGCAGGAGTTTGGACTGCCCCTCTGCCAGTGTGCTGTTTGCTGGGTTGACCGGCAGTGGTTTCTTTATTGCGAAGGGAAAGGAGAAAGAACGTTTTAATTACTTTCATCATCTACAGAATATTCTCCAAGAGCTTGAATTTGTGCTTGCCTCCTGCTGAAGTCTCAGGGGCAAAAGACTTAATCTCCAGCTGCCCCCTGAATTTCCTTGCTGGGACTTCTAACTGCAGAAGCCTGCGTGTCGCTGGGAGCTGGAAGCGTGACACAACAAGAAGAAGCGTGTCACTGCCGCAGCTGGAATCGTCGCACCGCCGGAGAAGCGTGCCACTGCCGCATCTCCCAGAAAGCGTGTCTTCGTCGAAAGCTGCAAGGTACTTTGTTGAGAACTTTGTTGCATTTATCATCAACTTGAACTAAGTAACTTTTTTTTTTAAACTGTTTTTATTACAACATCCATAAAGTGCAGTACAGACAGTATTCATTTACATTTCTTACTCCCTTAGATCACGTTCCTTATAAATTTACATATTCGTTAAACAGTATGTACCGTAACACTTAATCAGGTCCCTAGTCTAGCCTTCCCGTCTCTCTCATCATTCCCCTTCTATCTCATCATCGGAACTATCTCCATCTGAGTCTGGCAGTGATTCACAAATGTCCCCTCTGAAAGCATTCCACGCCGCCTATATCTTATTCCATTTCCGCGGACACCCTCTAGTTGCATATACTGTACGTTCAGTGATCATCGTTAGGTCCATATTTCTACACCATGCAGTTAGTGTCGGCACCTCCACCGCTCCCCACCTTTGTGCAATGTCTCTCTTGGCGATTAATAGACCCAGCGTCGTCCATATCTGCCAATGGCGTGTGACGTCGTTAAGCTCCCATATGTTTAGCAGACACCTTCTTGGTTCTGGTAAGAGTGATGTTTCTGTTGTCTGTGATATCGTCCGTAGCACCTGTCTCCAAAAATCTATTATTAGTGGGCAGTCCCATATACTATGGAAAAAGGTACCCTCTTCCCCGCAACCTCTTAAACAATATGGATGTGGTGCTCTCTGCATTGTATGTAAGGTGACCCTGGTATAGTATATTCGATGTAGGATTTTGAGTTGAACTAATCCCAGCCTAGCAGAAATGCCTACTTGCTAAGGTGATGCCAACGCTTCTCTCCACTTCGGGTCATCCACGTCGCCCACCTCTGCAGCCCATTTCTCTTTCAATTTACCTGTGTGGTCTGGCAGATTATTGAGAAGTTTCCGGTATGTGAATGATGTGGCACTTTTTCCCATAATGATCTGTAAGTAGTCGGTCTTCTAACGGGGAGGCTTCAGGGAGTTCCGTATCTAGTGGGAGTACCGTCATTATTGCGTGTCGTATTTGCGTGTATCTAAATCTTTCGTTCGGGTCTAGGTTGTATTGCTGTTGAAGCCATGCGAACGGTATCACTGTTTCTTTGACCCATAGATCTCCCACTGTGACGATGCCTATGTTGTCCCACTGTGTAAAGCCTTTACATCATCGCAGCTGACCTAGTGCCTTGGTATCGCAGAGTGGGGTCAGCTTCGTTATTACCCCCCTCCACCCCATTCGAGCTTGTGCCGCGTACCAAATCAGTGCTGTGTGTTTAGCAGATCCCACCAATTTCGCGACTAAACCTCTGTTGTAGAGTATTGCCAGCATATTATTCGTTCCCAAATGCACCCTATCTGCTCTGAATCATGGGGAATATGGATCCAGTGGTTGATGACTTTAAGTTGTGCGGCCCAGTAGTACAGTTGGAGATTTGGGAGTGCGATCCCTCCGTCATACCAGCTGTTATATAATTTCGCCTGTGCTATGCGGGCCGGGCGATTGCCCCAAAGAAGGGCCGATACCAGTGCTGCTACTTGCTTAAAATAACGGGGTGGGATCGGGTCGGGCGTGTTTTCAAGGGCATAGAGGAATCTAGGGAGTGCCTTCATTTTGTACAATGCCGCCCTCCCAGGCAATGCGAGGGGCAGCGATGCCCAGTGCGCCGCATCACATCTTAGCCGCTCTAGTGGAGGTGCCAGATTCTTGGAGAAGAAATCTGCTGAATTTTTAGTGATGTGTATTGTCAAGTATTTAAACGAGTCTTCTGTAATCGTTAATGGGCATTCCGCGGAAAGCACTGGCCTCGGACCCTTTAGAATGTATATGACTGATTTAGACCAATTTATTGTATATCCTGAGATTCTTCCGTGAGTGTTACATATATTAAGAAGCTCCGGTATACCACTCTCTGGATCTGTAAGATAGACCAACAAGTCATCTGCGTAGAGTGAGCGACGGTCTTCCAATCCCCCCTTCCAACTGATCCCCTTTAACAACGGGGTCCCTAGAATTAGTGTCGCTAGGGGTTCCAGTGCCAGAGCAAATAACAGCGGCGACAGGGGACATCCTTCGCGTGTACCCATTGCCAGGGCCATCTCCTCTGATATGTGGCCATTAGCCGTCATGCGTGCCACCGGCTTAGTATATAGGAGCCCTATCCATGTACAGAATTTGGGGCCAAAACCCATATGCGTTAGTACTCCGAACAAATATTTCCATTCCACCATATCGAATGTCATTCTCGCATCCAATGACAGTATCAACGCCGGGTCTGTTAGTGCTGGGGCCTGCGCTATTGCTCCCTGCACTCGTCTAAGGTTAAGGGCTGTGTTCCTATGTGGCACGAACCCCGATTGATCGGGGTGGATCAGCTGTGGGAGATGGGTTATCATTCTGTTTGCAAACAGTTTTGCTAGTTTTTTGCCTTCTGCATTTAGCAGGGAGATCGGGCGGTACGAAGCACAGTCCATCGGTGGCTTAAGAGGCTTTGGGATCGCTACTATCGTCGCAATGCGTTGGTCCAATGGAAGTTCGGTCTATTCCAGACTTTCCTTGTACATTGCCAAAAGCGGCGGACCCACCGTCTCCACCATTAGTTTGTACCATTCTATGGGTATTCCGTTTGGCCCTAGCGCTTTCCCTGATTTCACCGCACCTATAGCAGTTTGGAGTTCTTAAAGTGTTAAATCTGCTTCCAACTCCAAGGCTGCCTCCGGTGTGAGGGTCGGCATGTCAATATGACTGAGGGATTCTTGTACGTCAGCCTCTGTTAGGTCTACCGTCGGGGTATATACCTCTCTAAAGTGGTCTGCTAGGATGCGTACTATGTCTTTTGGGTGTGAGTGTAGCGTTCCCTCTTTTGTTCGTAACTGTTGTATTCCTCCCACGCCCTCCTCTCTTCTATCTAACCATGCTAACATTTTACCAGCTTTATCCCCTACATCATATATTTTGTCTCTTGTCACCGAGATGTTACCCACTGTCCGTATTTTAAGGTAATCTCGATATTGCTGCTGGCATAGACTTAGGGTATGTGCCGTGATTTGTGTTGGGTCTGCAGAGTGTGCCGTCTCTGCCATTAGAAGCGCAACTTCCAGCTCTGCCAGTTCCTTTTGTTGTCCCCGCTTATGCTCAGTGATTGCTGCTATCGCCTGCCCTCTAAACACCGTTTTATAGGCCTCCCAGAGTACTGTTGCTGAGTCTACTGAGGTCGTGTTTTCCTCGAAATAGAGCTTGGAGGATTTGCGGAGTTTCTTTTTGATGGTCAGTACTGCAAGGTAACCGGGGTAGATCGGGTATAGCCGTCTGTGTGTTTTTTCTCGACAAGAGAGTGTAAGTATCATTGGGGAGTGGTCTGATACACCTCTAGGCTTTATGTTCACTTCCTCAATGCTGTGGAGTCTGGCTCCCAGCACCAGAAAGTAATCTATACGGGATAGACTGTTATGGACCGTAGGGTGGTATGTGTATTGACTTGTATCAGAGTGTGTGTGTCTCCATATATCCACTAGGCCCATTGCTTCTATAAAACCTTGGAAGCGTGAAGGTCCATGTGTCTGTGTTGGAGTGGGGAACCTGTCTATTGCTGCATCTACTGTGGCGTTGAAATCCCCTCCTATGATAAGCTCCCCCTCTGGTAGTGCCAATATAAATTCGCCGAGTGCTGGCAGAGCCACAGTGTGAAGTGCCGGCGGTATGTATACCGAAACAATATTGAGGAGACTGCCCTCCCATTGACCATGCACTGCTGCAAACCTCCCCTGATTATCCACTTTATTCTGTAGAACTAGAAATGTTTTTTTAATTAAAATACCTGTACCTCTAGATCCCGAGGAGAATTCAGAGTGTGCCGCCATTTTGTATCCCCACCTGTCCATGGCCTTGCACGCAGACCCCGTGAGGTGCGTTTCTTGTAGGAGTGCCAGTGTTGGGCCATGCAGCTTTAGGGCCTGTAGGACTAAACCTCTCTTTATTTTGTCGCCCAGCCCTCTCACATTCCAAGTTACAATTTTGAGTGGGGCGATCGGAGTCTCGTGTGTATTTACGTCGGCGCTTCTAAGTAATGTGTCATAAGCCATGAGTATGGTGTTGTAGAGATGGGGACGGCAGCGGCTTTACCGACATGTGTAATCGTGTAAAGGTCTACCACCTGTCAAGTGATCGTTGATTCTCGCTCTCTTTGATACCTCTAGAAATTGAAAACAAACTACATAAACTGTAAACATCCCCCTACCTACTCCTCCCCACTCACCCTGCCTCCCTGCTTAGCGGTATTGCAACTTCCCGCCACTCAAACGTAGCAGAGCGCTCATCCCCTCCCAAAAACATAGTACTTGCTTGTCCGGGGTACAGGGACCAGCAGAGTCCCCAGACCTTCGTATTCTCCAAGGTCAGCCACAGTCCATTTCCACAGCCGCCCCAGCCGTGGTTTTCGTCACGATTATACTGACTGCCGGTAGTTCCCATGCATTAGTGTTGTCATGTTGCAGCCTAATCTCCCACTTCATGTCCTGGTGATTGTTCCGGATCCAGTTGACTAGTTTCTTGCGTGCCTGGCTCATCTTCACCCTCTCGCCTGCGGTGATATTTATTACCACGATTACTGCTTCCTACTTGCTGCCATCCATCCAGTCTTGCGCTGCCTCCGGTGTCTCGAAGAACCATGCCCGTCCATCAGCCACCACTCTAAGTTTTGCCACTAATAGCATAGAACAGGGCATTTCTCTTGCTCTCAGTAATTTTTTGACCTCCAGGAAACTTCTTCTGCGTTTGGACACCACTGTTGTGTAGTCCGGAAAAAAGGTTATTGTTGAATTTTGCACTGGGCAGGGAGAGTCTTCCTGCTTGTAAGATAGCATCCCTATCTCTGTAATTAAATAGTCTTGCGAGTACTGGTCTCGGGGGGGGGGGCCCGGGTTTTGGCCTACCGCCAGGTACTCTGTGTGCTCGCTCCACTGTGAAAAAATTAGAGAGTCCCTTGGGTTGCAGTCTCATTTTTACCATTTCTTCCACGTATAGGTCCATAGCTTGTCTGACTTCTGACTCCAGAAGTCCTATGATACGTATATTATTCCGTCTTGCGCGTCCTTCCTGGTCATCGAGTTTGTCTGCAAGGAGCTTGTTTTCTTTTTTAAGTAGGGAGACTTCTGTTTGCAGCTCTGATGCATCCGCCACCAGCGATTCTGTCACTATTTCAACTTCTTTCACCCTGTCCGCCATTTTGTGAAGGTCCGCTCGCAGCAAGGAGACGTCAGTAGATATAGTTCCTACCGTAGTTTGGACATACGCCAATGCTGCCATAATGTCTTCCAAGGTGATCTTCTTTGCCCCTTCTCCGTCCTGGTTTTTCCCTGTGGACGTGCGTCCCTCTGACTGTGACGTGGAGTTTTTATCGAAGGCAAATTTGTCCAGCTTGCCTTGGGCGGCGGTGTTTCTGGGACCCCTGCTTGCCATAGCGTCTTCTTACTTGGAATGGTCAGCGTCTTACGTGGTGAGCAGCAGTCTTCTGTTAGTAGGGTTAGAAAGGGCCACTTAGCAACAATCTATGCGTTCAATTGTTGAGACGGTCACCGCGCCCCCTAGGCTGTGGGTTCCTCTGTTCCTGCCGTTACGGTGGTATTATGGAGCGTGACTGTGTACCTGGTGCTTACTTTGTATCAGTAGCTCGCCTCTTGCCGCTCCGTCGTGAGGCTCCGTCTCTTAGTTGTCTTTCAATGTCCTCCCGTGTGGGTCGTGGGGAGTCCTCTTCCATTCCGCGTCTCACGGTGGCCCTGATTGTCTGGTTTCACACTGTGTATCCCAGCATACTGTGCTCCTGCCCGCTTGTTGGTGGATTATCCCTCTTCACCACAGTGCCCACCTCCTCTCCGCCTTAGCCCAACGTGAGTCGGCGAGTGCTACGAGCCGTATTCTCACCAGAGCGATCGTTATGTTAGTCTCTGTAGGGTGAGACGACCGATGGTTGCATTGCTGTTATATTACAGTACTGTTCAAGGGCCCTCCTTCGTGCACTAGTCACGATTCTCGTTGGTTGTATCAGTGCTTTATTATTTTGTGGTGCGAGGACACGTACCTTCCTCCTCAACCATGCCGGTTCGGTCTCTCTGGCTGCGCACCCCGTAATCAGGCACTGTAGCGCTGTAGTTCCCTTCAATCTGGGCCCTCTGTGGATGTCGGTTCCCCGAGCCACCGCAGGTCCTTCCCGCTCGGGCGATACGCCCTCCACCTGGATTCGCGTCTCGCACCCGGCTGTGCGCCTCTGTATTTCCCCTCTATTGCTATGAGGACGCTGACCTGACGCTTGCCTTCTGACGCTTTTGTGTTGGGTCTTCCGCCTTCGTGCCCCTCAGTTGCCTCCGTCCAACGTGTTTTTCTTCCCGTGCACCGGCTCATTCACTCCCTGTGACGACGCTCGCGTGCACTTTAGTACCCGGTCTCCGTCTTCTGGGTAGGCCGCTTCTTCACGCTCGATATTTCCCTTACTTCCCGGTATCAGATTTCTCCCGCAGTTTCGCCGGCTGATGCCGCCCGGTCGTGGACCCAAGCCCGGCCCTAGGAGTGTAATTAAATACCGGATTAGTGCTCGGATTTGATGAAGGCCCGTGTTCTCCCCGGAGCTCCTGAACTAAGCAGCCATTTCGTTTGGCTGTTAGCCATGCCCCAGAACTAAGTAACTTTTACAATCTTTAAGTCAACTTTAAGTACAGTATTGTGGATTTTTATCGTTTGTGGTCTTTTATTAAGTCTATATAAAGAATACTTATTTTTTAGAAAATCTGTGTTTTGTCCATCTGTAGTGTTTTCACTGTA
The DNA here is from genome assembly GCF_964261635.1 of Lissotriton helveticus. Taxonomy (NCBI): domain Eukaryota; kingdom Metazoa; phylum Chordata; class Amphibia; order Caudata; family Salamandridae; genus Lissotriton; species Lissotriton helveticus. The sequence continues at coordinate 800,810,533 of NC_136057.1, read as the reverse complement.
TTACTGTGTATATTCACAAATGCTTAACACACTGCCTCTGAGATAAACCTGTCTGCTCGTGCCAAGCTACCAAGGGGGTGACAGAGGTTATTTGGGAGTGTAATCCCCTTATCCTGACTTAGAAGCAAGGGTCCCTATTTGGACAAAGGTGAATACCATTGTCAACTAGAGACCCCCAGATCTAACAATCATCATCCGTCAGATAAATATAATCTAAATAGGAAAATGCTTCTTCATCCAAATTCTGAAGTAACTCTGTTATCCTAGCTGAGAACAACCCATGGCTATTGTTATACCATTGGGGAGTCGATAAAATTGACGCTAGGAACCTAGCGCTGAGAATGCTGTCAAATACCTGCTTTCAGGCGCTATATTTTGGCAATCAAATTCATTTGAGATATTTATTTATTTCATCACTTATAAAGCGCACTATCACCCTACGAGCATCCTGGCGCTATCATGCGTGTGCTCAACTGGGTTCATGAAACGTGGAGGGGTCTCGTCAGTTAAGTCAGGTTATAGTCTAGGATAGAGTCATGTCTTTAGTCTCTTCCTAAACTCTAAAAGATCCTCAAGCTGTCTCATCTCGAGTGGAAGACTATTCCAAAGTCGTGCAGCAGAAGTACTGTAAGCCCTACCTCCTGATTTTGTTTTTTTTAAATCTTGGTACCTTCACCAGCTTAGCGGAGGAGGAGCGGAGACTAATAGCTAGTGCATTCCAGACAAATGTATTCTGCATTGATTTAGGTCCAAAACCATGCCGAGCCTTGAATACTATACAAAGGGACCTGAATTGAACTCTTTGCAGTATGGGAAGCCAATGCAGCTCCGACAAGGTCAAGGAGGCAGATGAAAGTCTTAGCCTTCCCAAAGCTAGCTCAGCTGCTATTGTTTGAGTCCTCTGGAGCCTCTCAAATATCTTGGAGACTCCAGCAGCAAGGCGTTGCAATAGTCCGACCTGCTAAAAATGGTACTTCGTACTACCAGTGCTCGAGCTTGAACTGGCAGAATCGGAAGAACTTTAGAAAGGGCTCTAATAATCGAGAAGCAGCTCCCCACTGTTTTATTTACGTGTGATTCAAGGGTCAATCTATTATCGAACATAATTCCCAAATTATGCACCTTCTCCGAAGGAGCCAGTGGAATGGCTGTGGGTAATGGCCAAAAATTAATGGTAAGTGTCGAGGGAGACTTCCCTGCTGCACAGTAAAGAGTCTCAGTATTATCTGCATTGAATTGTAGCGAGTTTTTTCTCAGCAGTGTGCTGTATCCTGCATACAAGCATGAAAGTCTTCCAAAGATGTAGACTGGTCCCCCTCTAAAGATAAAATAAGTTGGGTATCATCTGCGTAGTTTACAATATTGACATTATGAGCCCTTATAACAACAATCAAGGGGCTCATACAGATGTTAAACAATATTGGACTAATCGCAGATCCATGGGGGACACCATGCAGGATATTTGTGTATTCAGACTGATGGGGGGGAGGGGAGGGCCACTGCCTGTCTCCTATTCGATAGGTAAGACTTAAACCACTTCAGAGCAGTGCCCACTACCCCCACCTCTTCAAGTCTGGTCAGAAGGATCTCATGGTTGACTGTGTCAAATATGGCAGACAGGTCAAGAAGGATTAATATTGCTGATTGACCTCTATCTGCGCGTATCTGGAGATCATCCATCACAGTCACCAAGGCGGTCTCCTTTCCGTGTCCGCAACAGAAGCCAAACTGTACATCCTCCAGAATGTTATTGGATTCCGAATGCTTTGAGAGTGTTCTGCTTACCAATCGCTCTACAATCTTTATTGGGTAAGGTAGCAGGGAAATAGGTCTATAGTTTTTTGGGCTAGTCGGATCAAGTGTTGCCTTTTTCAGGAGAGGTGTCACCAGTGCTTGTTTCCAACTGGCTGGTACTGATGCACTAGATAGAGATTGATTAGAGACCTGCTGAAGTATTGGGAACAATTCTGTTACCAGTTCCTTCCATAATTTATGTGGTAAGGGGTCTAAAGGTGATCCTGAGGAGACACCTAAGGCCACTCTGTTAAATTCCTCCACCGATGGTATCTCAAACTTGATTCAGAGACTCGTACTTTCCACCCCTATCTTTCTCGACTTTATTGTATCTGGTAGACCTCTAATATTATTGTCACTGTGATCTTCTGTTCCCCCAAAGAAATTGTCCCTTTCAAGGCCATCAATGATAATTTGAATTTTATCCTTGAAAAAGGTCGCTAGGCTATCACATAGTTCCTGAGTGGGGTGAATGTTATTCTTGGAGCAATCTGGGCTAATCATATCATTCATTATTTTAAAAATGCTTCTTGTACTATTAGGTGCCAGCCTTTGCAATATATATATATTTTTTTATAATTGATAATTGGTATCTTTCAAACAGATATCTAGTGTTGTTTTGTATTTTTTCTGCACAATGTAATTCATCAATGCGGCACTGTGTGCATTCTGTACTGCAAATGTTTTAGTGCATGTGTTCAGATGTCTATAGTCTAAAACTAGATGGTAAGAATTACCGGGTTTCATTACAGGAAGTTTCTATTACACCCTGGTATTCAAGTTTATCTAAGATCTCCCTAACCTGTTTTTTCACTTCTTATTTTATTGGGTAGTGTCTCTGTGGAGTTGGAGGAGTTTTTACTGGTATGGTATTACATGGTGAGGTGGCTCAGCATCCCACCCAACATGGTTGTGATATAATGCTGGAGCAAGTGCTACTGCCCACTCTTGCGCGTATGTAGGTTTTAAATATATCAGAACGAGGTCGGAGAACCGATATAATAACCGTTTCTTCTTTTACCCAATCCATAACAATCTGAGGTGACCAATCTTTTTCAGCCAAAAGGATGTCATATCCAGTCAGGTTTTCCCAAAGTAAACTTTACATTTTCTGGGTTTGTCCTTCTCCATTTGGAGTGTTATCTCTCTCATGTAACCCAAGTGGGACACTTACCCTTGAATACGGTGTTCCCACCGTAATATGCTCATTTTACTCCGCTGTCACCAGATATTCCATCAGGTACTGGTGATCTATTGTTACTTCTGCTGTGCTGTCTAGCATCATCAGAGTCCATTCCCCGTTCAGAAACTGAGTCCTCAGGATTCTGGGCATGACTAAATTTAAGATCTGCTACTTCCTTCTTTTTAAATGGAGGTTTTGATTTTAGTTTATCTTCTTTTCTGGAAGTATAGTCTGAAGCGTGGTGCGTGTCTCTGGTCTTTGTATGCTCTTATAGTCTGTGTTCTAACCGTCCTTCCCTCTCTGAAATTTTGTAATGAACCCTGAAAGGAACGAGAGAAACGTGTATCAGTATCCTGATACCTGTCAGCATTTTTAATGTTATTACGGTTTCTAAGGTTGTACCTCCTTTTGGAGGGCTCCTGGTGAGGAGATGCACCTCTGGATTGTGATCTGTTCTCTCTATTCTTTTGTTTTTTTATTGTATTATCTCATTTCTTCTAGGAAGAATCGGGTGCTTGTTTGGTGCTATCCTTTTCAGGACCACACGAGTTGAGGTTTTGCTGCTCTAGCTCCCAAACTATCTGTTCCTAATTCAGCATAGGTGTCTTCGATAATTTTAGGTAATTCACATTTCTGTTGTAAAGGCGAGTGGTATTGCATTGCTTTTGCCTCCCCTTTTATGTTTGCTTAAATAATAGCTGATACCTGGGCAAAATTTCTGAACAATTTCTTCCCTACTTTCAGAGCAGGTTCTGTTCCATACTCATTCTATATTTGTCTTAATACATCTGGTATTACTGCTCATGAAGGGATAGCATGAGTTCTGGTACAATACTCTATCTGGGGAGGTATCCCCATAGGCAAGAAGCTTGTTAGCATTCTGTGGTTTTCGTGAGGGCTTGTGTATAGAAATAGTGCCTCTAGCTGTGTTATTTTCTGAGATATCCAGAATGGCATTTGTTTACCTCTAGTGAGCATTTTACCCATAACTAAGTGTAGAGTTTGTGGAGTAATTTTTGTTGTGGCCCACTGACTTGGTCCTGCCTGTGTAGACCTTGCTGGCTGAAGTGTGAGTGTCACATCATGAACTGTGACAGGTATCTGTAAAGTTGTATTATTTCTTTATGAAATGGACGTACGTCCGCTACTGGCATTGTGTAAATGTCTGGATGTGGTGTGTAGGCCGCTAGGACTGGCCAAGTGGCTCCATCTCTTCCGAGCAGACCGAGTCTCACTTTTTCTTTTGTGTGTGGGAAGGCACCTTGAAACCAATTTATGTTCTCCTGGTAGGTGAGCGGAACTTCAATGTCCTCTTATGGACAGTATTTATTCGGTGCTTCATCTTCAGTGTAAGAATTAACTGTATTTGATTGTGCATCTGCTTGTGGGAATTTAACCTATGAATAGAATACCTCTGTTCGGTAGGGTTTGTGCCTCAATCACGAATGAGACTGTCCCACCCTTAGCTGTGACTCCATAGTCTGCCAGTTTTAAAGTAAGGGCAGTTCTAACATTTTTTGAAATGTTGATTTCCCCTTCCTGTTCTTCCTCCCTAGCTGCAGCACATTGTGCTGGCACAGTAGCGTCATCAGACATTATTTTGAAGGAAAATGTTTCAAGGAAACTGAGACATGGTTTTATGCACAATAGGCACTATTTGTCCTTCAAGCTTGATAAACCTACCGCCAATACATAGGCTATGCCTAATCAGCTATCTCGGATAGTTCCCTTCCCACTACAGATGTCTCTGGGTAAATGTGAGTAGGGGTCTCTGAGAACAGCACGACTAAACTACTCAGATATGACCGTTAAATAAGTACCAAATCAACGTTGGTGGTGCCATGTCATGTAGTTCCTATAAACCTATATAGGATTTGCGCTTTTAGACAACATACACTGTAGGATCAGTGTCCAAACTGTATCTAGACACCCCCAATGAGTATGTTAGCCTGTATACCAGCTAGCTCACAGTGCCACTAGAAACCCCTTACCAGGGAGAGAATAGTTATTGGCGACTATCGAACATGACAATTCTGTGCTATCAGGAATCGTGGAAACAGTGCAATAATTTCGCTCAGTTACTCATGCTCACTTTGTCTGAGAAAGATACACAGACTAAACAATGGGGACATTTTTCTATAAGCATTTATTGAACCAGTTTCATTCTAGTGCAAACTAGGTGTGCTGAAACAACCATTAGACGGAAACAGATATAAATTATCATCAGCACCAACAGAGTAAAAGGATAGTAGATTTCTACCGTAGTGCTAAAACAATGAATACTGACAGGCATAAAAACACATGACAATAAAATGCATATTACTACACTGCAGCCCTAACTAGATGTACCTAAGTGTACCTAGCATGTATGTTGGTGTAAAGCTAAGAATCCCTCTAGGATAAAATCAACCCATTACCTGAAGTGAGAGACTGTGGGACCCCATCTTGGTCTCAAGATGAACACCCCATAAGGAATGTCAGACCACTACGAGCTGGAGTTTCTGCCAGCAGGAACCTCAGCATCTAGAGTCAGTGTGTCAGCATGGAAGTCCTTTTCTCCTCTCCCTGCCTTAGCAAAGGTATGGTGTATATATACCCAAAGTCGTACCCTCAGGGGTTCTACCTTGCAGTGTCATGTCGGACTAAGGATGACGGAAGGAATTACCCTTATACATAGTTATTATGAAGGAGATGGTAGTCCTGCTGCGTTTCCAAGAATCCTCATACATAATGGATGAAGCTAGTTTTCAGGGAAAACCCCACATCTTGTAAGCAGTACCGAAACTAGGTAAAAGGTCTGTCCCAAGAACCGTTATGTTGTGTAATGGTAGGGGAGAATATAAGTGAAAGGTTAAGGGGATCCCTGAACCTATATTGGGTACCTATATGAAATATAAAAAGACCCAACTACAGAACGGACTTACACCAAATTTGGCAGGGGGGTAGATGTTGGTTCAAGGAAGAGCTTTTTGCTTATTTGGTGTAAATCTGTTCAGTAGTTGTTGAGAAATTTAAGTTGACAATTATAGTGATGTCTGTGGTCACGAAGCTTTCGCAAAAAAAGATAATCTAGTGCAGGGAAATGCACGGCTATGATTGGCTGTCAACACTTCAATCAGGAAGTGTTGGTAGCCATCTTGGGACTCAGTTTCACTGTATGCCCCCCAAAAAGTGAAAATAAATAAGAGGCAGGGTAGGAATACCCTGATCCCTCAGCCATGGTCTTAGGGTCCCCCTGGGCCTCATGGTGACATAAAAGCATTTTTTAAAAAGCTGCAGATTCATGATATTTACTGCAGTTACTTTTTTTAAAGCAAGCCCAGGCTCCTATGCTTGTTTTTAAATAACCCCTGGGAGGGCCAATGTCCCAGGAGCATATAATAAATATAGGCGGAGGGCACAGGGCTCCCCCTATTAAGGCTTATTAAAGCCCTGGGGACCAACACCTCCCCAGGCACAAATGTATGTATTCTCCCTCAGGGCCTCAGGACTAATGTGGACTTCATCCCCCAAGCAGCAGTGCGCAAGGAAGCACATTTGCAGAGAGATGCAGAAAGGGGATGTGGCTTCTGATGACCTCTCAGCAATCCAGTGGTGTGGGTCATACTGGAGGTAACAGGAGGCCCACAAGGTTCTTTTTTTTCCCCAAAGGGAAGGAGGGGCTGCATTGGCCCCAGGGACGCCATTCCCCCTGGGCCAAGCATGTTAAGAATGAGGAGGGGGCTCCTCTGGCAATTTCAGCCCTGGAGACCTCATCTCCTAGCCAGGTATTTTCAGTTTTTTATATATATTTGAAGGCCACCCAGGCCATTTTTGGCTCCAATGGGACTCTATGCTCCAGGGCCAGGCCTTTTACAGATGGGGAGAAGGGCTGCACGGCCCCCTCTCCCTGGGCAAAAATTTGGCCCTGGAGAACCCTTCCCCCAGGGCCTGTCCATTTAAAGTGGGTGCCTCTAGGGAACCCACTCACCAATGGGACAGCAGGGAGAGCCTGACGGCCCCTGCGGTCCCTGCCGACTGCCCACCTCCTGCATTGCTTCGGGATCAAGGGAGCTATTGACATGCAGCTTCCAGGGTGGCGGGAGCAGTGCTCCCACCAAACCATAACAAACTGCAATGTCCCAGGGTTGGGCACCCCGGGACATTGCTGGAGCCAAGCCTGAGGGGGGTGGCGGTCCCCTGGGCCATCTAAAGCTCCTAGAGAGGGGCTGTGTGACCCCTCCATATTGCATTATGCCCATGGGAGGTGGTAGCCCCTGGGGCTGCTTCGTGGCACCCCCCCCATCAGTTTGTGGAAAGCCCCGGGGAGGTGGCTGTCCCCGGGGCTGCAAGGGGGCCATGTACCCCTCTATATTAATTACATTTAAAGCCCCAGAAAGATGTCTGCCCCCAGGACTGCGGGGGGGGGGGCAGGTCTGCATGGCCCCTGCATCATTAGTGTCAAAACCATGTCGAGGTAGCGGTCCCCGTGGCTCGGAGGGGGTCCAAGTGGACCTTCCCATTTATTTACCAACCAAGCCCCAGGGAGGTGGTTGTCCCCAGGGCACTGGGTGCCTTACAGGCATCCCCGCATCAATGATAAAAAAAACCTCGAGGAGGTGGTGGTCCCCGGGGTTTAATTTGCCACTAGGAGGGGGACCCCATGCGCCCACCTCCTTTATGTTATCTATGCCCCTGGAATTGGCCCACCTGATGGCTTTAAAAAAAAGATGCGCTGGAGCCCATGGGTTCGCAGATCCACTCACGAGTATGCATCAAGATTTAAAAAATGCTTTTTACTCCTGGCAGGGTCCTTGTGGGACCCCTCCACCATATCTGGGAGGTTAGGGTATTCCTATCCTACCTCTTGTTCTTTATTTTTAACTTTTTTTCTGGGTCTCTGCTTCAACATGGCTGCCAATACTTCCTGGTTCAAGTGTTGGCAGCCAATCACATTTTAGTAAGATCTGCAAGTCCACTACAATGACTCGCGTCCCCAGATATCTATATTTTTTTAAGTTAAATATCTGAAAAACTACTCAACGGATTTATACCAAATCACAAAATGCAAGCTTTCTGGACCATTGTCTAGCTTTCTGCTAAATTTGGTATTCCCTTCAGCAGTTCGGGCTGTAGGTGTGTTAAAAAAATTAAAAATCCCCATACACTTATGACGGAAAAACGCATTTGGTGACCCTCCCTTTTTTCTCGGGGCCCGCTTAACGGATCACTCCGAGACTTTTAACACAGCCATGAACCAAAAAGGGGACGTTTTTTGAAATTTTTAGACGATTCGTCAAGCGGCGCAAAAGTAACTGACAACACAAAAACATTGGTCCGAACTATAACTACTTATATCTATATATATACATACACGCATATATATATATATATATATACATATGGTCATGTGAACAAGGCTCTTGCGAGCCGAAACGTCATGAGGCTTTTTTCTGCACCTTAATTAAAAATTGGAGCACTACAGATGGTCCGTGTCCGTTGACTTTTTTCCTGGCTGGAGTTGGTCCAGAGCGCGAGGAAGGTGACAGTGTGTTAGACATATATATATATATATATATATATATATATAGATATATATGTATATAAAACCTACTGGTGGTCGCCAGTAGGTAGTTATAGTTAGGGCCTATTATCCCATAGGAAAACTGCAACATTCTATTGCCAATAACTTTGGGGTTGATTGATGAATCTTCTTGAAATCTTCCAAGCTTTTGGCCAGGCAAGTTCTGCTCCTTCCCTGAAAGTTAGGGGGTGATTGGTCAAGCGGGGTCCGAGATAAAAGGGGGGTCCCAAAACGTGTTTTCTCCATGCAATTTCCCATAGGACCTTTAGACACGGCTACAGCCCAAATGGCTGAACGGAATTACACCAAATTTGGCAGAGGTAGTCCTCAGTTCTGACTTGTGCCTTCTGCTTATATGGTGTCAATCTGTTCAGTAGTTCCTGAGACAATGACAGTTAAAGTCATTTATATATCTATGGGCGCTGTGGATCCGCGTATCTATCCGCGTACCCAAAGCGCAGCCTGCACACACCCTGCCGTGCACGAGATGCATGCTGATTGGCTGTCAACAGTCAAAATCAGAAAGTGTTGGCAGCCATCTTGTGCCTCAAAAAACCCAAAACAAACACCGCAAAACGCGAAAAGGGGGGCACGGTAGACACACCCTGACCCCCTAGGCCTGCTCAGGGGATCCTACAAGGACCCCCTAGGACAAAAATTATTATTATTTTTTTTTAAAAGACGGGATCGTCCCTTGGCCCCCCCCCCTCCTTGCACCACTCTACAAACGCGCCCCCTGGTGCGTTTGCAGAGGGGGAACAAACTCCCCTTGAATACTGGGGGTCCCTGGGGGCCAACTAGCCCATCAGGAACCTCCAATATGTGCCCGGGGTCTGTGTTGCAGAGAGGTGTTCTGAGGCCACGCCTCTTTTTACACCTCTCTCCTACACAGCTCTGTGGCACTTACTGGAGGTACCTGGTGGGCTAGTTGGCTGCCAGGGACCTCAGGATTCAAGGGGACTTAATCCCCCAACTTAAAACGCGGGGCACGTTTGCACAGTGGTGAAAGTAGGGGGCGGGGCCTGAGGTGATATGTGTGCAAACGGACCCTGTGGTGCATTTTAAGTTGGGGAATTAATTCCTCTTCAATCCAGAGGTCACCTGGGGGCCAACTAGCCCACCAGGTACCTCCAGTATGCGCCGGGGAGCTGTGTTGCAGAGAGGTGTTTGGAGGCCACACCCCTTTTTACAACACTCTGCAACACAGCTCCTTGGCGCTTAGTGGCGGTACCTGGTGGGCTAGCTTGTCTCTGGTTCAGGGAAGGCATGGCTTGGCAGTTCGGGCTGGACTGTTCCCATGAGGCACAGGGTCAGACTGATTTGCATATAGCCATGTCAGAACTGGGGTGGCAGAGTGGGCTAAAGAACGGTGATGGATTAAACCCAGATCTTTTGACTGGGTGTGAGTGTTTGATTGGTTCAGATGCTCCGTCCATCACCACCCCCTTTTGCACCACCCCCTTTTGTACCACATCTTTTAGCCCAGCAGTGACGCTGAAAAGTAATTCTAAGCAAACTTACCAGTAACTTTTATTTCCTTCCATAGGAATCTATTGTGTGGTTTTCACCAGAAAAGTTTCCAAGTGTCGATTTTTGAAACATACAAAAATTCCTATAAAATCAGCAGAACTACGAATTTCGATTTACTCACCTTTTATCAGGAGAGAACCCAGTGCTGCATCTTTTAACCCAGCACTGACCCCGAAAAGTAATTGTAAGGGTACTTACCAGTAACTTTTATTTCCTTCCATAGGAATCCATTGTGTGGTTTTCACCAGAAAAGTTTCTAAGTGTCGATATTTGAAACGTACAAAAATTCCTATAAAATCAGCAGAACTACGAATTCCGATTTACTCACCTGTAATCAGGATTGACCTCAGTGCTGCTTCTTTGAGCCCTGTACTTATCCTGAAAAGTAATTCCAAACGTACCTACCAGTAACTTGTATTTCCTTCCATAGGAATATATTGTGTGGTTTTCACCAGAAAAGTTTCTAAGTGTCTATTTTCACAAACTAAAAATATTCCTTAAAAATTGCCTGTATGACTTAAACACATTCTTTCGACTGTTTACATGAGATGCTCCCGAGCTGGATCCAGGTTTCACCACAGAGTAAGAAAAAGTAACGTTAACACTACTTACCTGATAAGTGAATTTTCTCCCATAGGATAACATTGGTGATTCTATGTGAAAAAGTTTCTAAGTGTCAACTTTTAAAATACAATAATATTCCTTAAAAATCACTACTGTTACCAAAACGTTTTACTCAACTATTTACAGGAGATATCCCTGGACTGAATCTAGGATCTAGTCTTGTGGTTAGAAAAGTAATCCAAAAAGTAACTAATTGCATTTAACTAGAAATTCACATTTAGCTCAATGTTGCATTGTGTATGAAATTGTGTTGCGCATTACAACAACTGTAATTACTGTACTTAAACGTCTATTGCCTATTTGCAAAGCATTTAAACTAAAGTAATTCATTCTGAGAAAGTATATTTTGTAATGTAATGTATAATGTAATTATAATGTAATTTAAAAAATAAAATATCTAAAAATAAATAGTTAAAAAAAATGTAGTAAATCAGTATAAAAAAATTAAAGAATTAATACATTTAAAAATTGTCATTTACAAAACATTTGAAATTCACTGAAAAAACCATAGGTTTCAGACATGTTATAGTTAGGAATTAGCATTTAAAAAACCTTAGAAATTCACTGAAAAAAACATAGGTTTTAGGGGTGTTATAGTCAGTTGGACATTTCACTCGTACAAAACTATTGAAATTCCCCTAACTCGCGCGCCCGCAATCCACAGCTGATGATGCCACATATTACATCATTCATGACATCATCAGTGACATCACTGATGACATCTCAAATGACATCACTGATGACATCACTGTTGACATCATCCACGTGACAATCTGATACATCTTATCATACACTAGTATAACCTTTCAACACCCTTTATAAAATATGAAACCATTGATACACCAATACAAGTTTTTAAAATCCAGTGGTTCCTACATCTACACATCTAAACACTTACCTATAGATTCACTCATACATGCTAACAAAGGTCAATAGAACACTAGTAAATATACTTATACACCTACATCAACATTACACACCAGCACACATCCTATTCACTTATGCAGTCATTCTACTCACTTATGCAAACAGTGGATCATACTTATATTTACTAAGCTACACACTTACACAAACACCACTTTATTTATGGATATAGATAGTAACTCATATTTAGTATGTTTTAAAATCACTATTACAAGTAAACAGTTATCCATACGTCACTCATAAAATCACTGAGTCTTATGAATAGTTATTTATATACAACTGTCACATACACTGCTTTTTATACTTCTAGTTTCTTGGACATGTATCATTGAGAAATATATTTACTCATCACCACACCCATAAAGAGATTCACTCACCCAAACAACTGTTTCCACATACAGTCTTAACCTCCTATACCTAGAAAATCAACTATTTACACATCTTTGGACAGTCACACACCTCCTACCCAACCATACACACATTCATTCACTATCCCATACAAATACTCACTTAACTAATTAATAAGTAATATAGACTTTCACATAGCTAGTAACCAACGTATGTAGTAGTTTACACAACAAGAGATAGAGTGATACAGGAATTCACAAAGTTTAATCACTATCCCATATATTTAGTGAGACACTTTAAATTCGTCACTTAGACAGTCAATCACATTGCTACTAAATCCTCCATTCAGACACTTATACATGCACTCAGTCTTCAAAGGCAGATTACTATACATATATATAACATTTATTTAAATATCGAACCAAACCACATTCACTGGATGATGTCATCAGTGATGTCATTTGAGATTTCATCAGTGATGTCACTGATCATGCCATGAATGGTGTAATATGTGACATCATCAGCAGTGGATTGCGGGTGCGCGAGTTATAGTTAGTACAACTAACTATGATGGGGAAATTTCATTGGTTTTGTACGAGTGAAATGTCCAACTAACTATAACACCCCTAAAACCTATGGTTTTTTTCAGTGAATATATATATATATATGTATTCACTGAAAAAACCATAGGTTTCACGAGTGTTATAGTTAGGTGGACATTTCACTCATACAAAACCATAGAAATTCTTCCGTTATAGTTAGTTGTGCTAACTATAACTCCCGCGCCCGCAATGCACTGCTGATGATGTCACATATTACATCATTCATGACATGGACAGTGACATTACTGATTACATCACTGATGACATCTCAAATGACATCACTGATGACATCACTAATGACTTAATCCAGTAAATGTGGTTTTGTTTGAAATTAAAATATCTAGTAAATATATATATATATATATATATATATATATATACCAATCTGTATTGAAGATTGAGTGGATATATAAATGTCTGGATGGAGGATTTAGTAGCTGTTTGACTGTTTGTTTAAGTGAGTAATTAAATGTGTCTCACTAAATATATGGGTTAGTAACCAAACTATGTGAATGTTGTATCAATGTCTCTGTTGTTGTATAAAATGTTGCATCAATTGGTCACTAACTACATGAGTGTCTATATTAGTTATTGATTAGTTGGCTGAGTATTTGTAAGGGAGGCTGAGTGTATCTGTGGTTGGGTGGGGGAGTTGTAACTCTATGCATAGATGTGTGAGTGGTTGATTGGCTAGGCATATGGGTTTAGGAGTGTTTGTTTGGGTGTCTGAGTGTGTTTATTTGTGTGTTGGTAAGTGAATATATGTGTCAGTGGCACATCTCCAATAAAGTAGAAAAATAAAAGGCATTGTATATGAGAGTTGGTTTATATAAATAGGTATACGTAAGAGTCAGTGATTGTGAGAGTAACTGAAAGAATGAGTGTATAATTGTAATAGTGATTTTTAACATAGTAACTATGATTTACTATGTGTATGTATAAATCAGATGTTGTGTGTATAAATGTGTAGGTGAGAAAATGTAAGTGTGATTGATTCTTTTCATGAGTGAGTAGCATCACTGCATAATCAACTAGGATGACTTCTGATGTGTCAATGTCTATATAGGTGTATGAGTATACTTGATAGTGTTACCATTGATCAGTGACTGCATGTATAAGTGATTCTGTGGGTGAATGGACAGTTGTGTGTGTAGACTTAGGAATCAGTGAGTGAGTATGTAGTAACTATATATGACTCCTTCCCCTGTAATACTAACCCAGATAGCCATGTACCTAGCACAGTCTCTACGGAATCTGACTGTACCTTCTCTAATTTCAAAGAGATTGCCATAGATCAATCTCTAACAGAACTCTCAAAATGCAGATCTGGCTCTCCTCTGGACCCCTGGCCAGCTAAACAATATAAATCTCTGGCACCTCTTCTCAATCCCATTTTAAATGGGATATGGAATGATTCCCTGCGTACAGGTGTCTTTCCAGACTCCTGGAAGCATGCTCGATTAGTCCCCATACTGAAGAAACCTAATGCCGACCCTAGTGAACCTGCCAACTACCGGCCTATCTCCCTATTACCAGCCCCTGCTAAAGTGCTCGAAAAACTTGTACAGCAACAACTAGCAGGTTTTTTAGAAGCACATGGTGCTTTTCATGACTCAAAACACAGTTTTAGACCGGGATACAGTACTGAGTCAGCACTGATTGAGATGGCTGATGCCGTACGTTGGAAGTTGGACGAGGGATCAAGAGCGGTGTTGGTGCTGCTCGACTTGTCGGCAGCATTCGACACTGTCTCCCACCCCCTCCTCCTTGACCGCCTCCGATCAAAAGGCATCCAGGGTAAGGCCCTTAAATGGATTGCATCCTTCCTGTCCAATCGGACGCAAGCAGTATTCACTCCTCCCTATACCTCGGACAGTCGACCGCTTCGGTGGAGAGTCCCACAGGGCTCCTCACTGAGCCCTCTCCTGTTCAATGTTTATTTTTTGCCCCTAGCTGAAATCATCGCCCAAACAGGAATAAAGGCAACATCCTATGCAGATGATATCCAACTCTTGTTCACTTTTGACAGCCCCACTCAATTTACCTTTGACCCACTAAAAAATTGCCTCCGCACCATTGCCCAATGGATGGATAACAATTTCCTCCGGCTTAATGCCGGCAAAACTGAGGTATTATTCTTCTATCAGCCATCCCCACTGGACCCCAACATCTGGTGGCCTCTTGATTTGAGTGCCCCCCCCCGCCAAAAGAATCAGTAAAAAATCTAGGGGTTAGATGGGATTCTAACCTCTCATTCCACCAACAAGTCCATACGGTATCTGCAGCATGTTTTTCCAAAATCAGGATGGTGAAAAAATTCATCAACTTCTTACCTAATAACACCAGGAAGACTACAGTCCAAGCACTGATTACCTCCCATCTGGACTACGCCAATGGCCTGTACATTGGACTGACTTCTGGTCTTTGCCACCGACTCCCAACAGTCCAGAATGCTGCAGTACGGTTGGTGGGTGGCATTCCCCTACGTGAGCACATCTCGCCACATCGCCGTAGACTACACTGGCTGCCCATACAAAAAAGGGCAGAATTCAAAGCACTTGTTCTGGCTCACCGCGCAATGAGGGGAAAGGGCTCTGCCTACCTTTCAACCTGCCTCTCCCCCTACAGCAATGTTAGGCTTCTTCGTTCTTCCTCAAAAAACCTTCTCACTACCCCCAGATTTAAAAAAGCTCGCTCCGGCGGTAGAACCTTCCAAGTATGCGCTTCTGCCCTCTGGAACAAGCTACCCATTTCCATCCGGATGATCCAGGAAGAACCCCCCTTTCGGAAAGCCTTAAAAACTTTTCTTTTCTGTTAAAATTCCCTCTAAAATCTAGCTCAGCTTACGAACACACAGGAGCGCCGGGACACCCCGTTGGGGTAGCTGTGCGCTATATAAAATACACTAAATAAATAAATAAATAAACTGGCATGTGTGTGTCACTGCTTTCAAATATGGTACTCTGTATTTTATAGTGAGTGATCAAAGGTTATACTAGTGTGTGATGAGGTGTATCAGATTATCACGTGGATGATGTCATCAGTGATGTCATTTGAGATGTCATCAGTGATGTCATCAGTGATGTCACTAACCATGTCATTAATGATTCGATAGTTAGAAGGGGGAGTAAAGCGGTCCCAATCCCTTACTGGTCATATTATTGAGTAAAATACACAGCAGATATTTGTCCTTGATAGTGGGTGACCCCCATCCCACTGGTGAGAGAGAAAATTCCCAGGTAGGTCAGCACAAATATAAATAATCGTAATTTTGATCGTGGAAAAAAACCCCAGACTCTGCTTGTTGTTTGCAGTGTTTTATATACAAGTGAAAGAGCTCCTTTGTAGGAGGATTATTCGAAAAAGGCAGCCAACACATGTTTTGCCCCCTTACAAGGCCATCTGACCTGGGGCTTCATCAGGGCTGTGTGTGTGTGTTTATACAAGATAATACATTTGGGTCAGTGTGGGTTGACGGAAGAGACATTAAAGATACAAGAATGTATTCCACGAAAGTGCAGTATGTACAGTGTAGTATAATACAAAAAAAGTTAATATGTACCAAGAACGTGCAATATGTACAGTGTAAGGGAATACAAAAACATCAATATATACATATATAAGGCGACAAATTTAGTTGAAGATAAATCATGTATCATTGATGGTGGGCAAGACCATCAAAAGTTAAGGTAATATCGTCCTATTCATTATGCCAAAATGTAAATGTGTGGAAAGCATAATTTCATTATGGCAATTAGGTCATGATCCATATCAAGGAATAGTGGAAGATTCAGTAATCCCTAAAAAGAAACACAAATTGGTCATATAACATCAAGTTTTGAGTCGCAAATGTCAACGCGTAAAAATATTATCAGCAGGCATGTCAAGGAAAATAGATACATTGCAGGATCACATTGAGTATCAACAAAAACAAATAAATAGAATTGCGAAAATATTTACATTCAGTCGTGGGGAAACCGGTCCAGAAGATGATGAAGGAAGGAGAAAACAGGAAAAAGCAAGTCAGACGGAGTCCGATATATTAGCATGGAGATATTATGATCCGGTGAGCTGTGATGTGTAATTAAAAACGATGACTATGTCAGAGGCTAGAGGTTCGGTGTGTACTATGGGCCTAGGTGGAAAGCGGCGTGATTTATGGTGGTGGCGTTATTTAAAGAGATCGAGACCAGGGTCTCCAGGGTCCCTGGTGAGGTAATTCGAAGTTATAGTCGGTGGGTCTATTACAGAAGATTGTCCGCGGTGAGTCCTGTGAAGTTTAAGTAGGACACAACGTGATAGGGTGGGAGACTTGAGGCAGTCGTGGGCGGTATTAGGAGCTTACCGTAATGTTAAATAGGTGGGCCAATACTCGTCCTGGCCAATTGAAATCAGAATTCTTAATCTAAAATAACGAGAAGTCACTGTTACAATCCATTCAAGCGTGGCATTATTTGTACGTAGGTAGGGGTCCCTGTGAATTCTTCACCACACTTACCTTTCAGTCCGGGCATCAATGCCAGAGTGTAACTGGTCTCCGCAAACGCCAGCATCAGCCTCGCATTGCGAGAGCCCCTACATAAATTTAACCCGCAGAGAGCACTTCCGGGTCAGATCGAGATCTGCTTCCTCTCTGTGGAGACAGACTCCGTGGGCGCCATATTGGAATTATGCTGGTTCCACATTCATTGTGAATAACGGGTGAATTTTCTAGTATGAAATGGAAAATAAATCCTACGACATAGAAGCTTTCCTCTTCTTATCAAAAAACATTGTTGTCATATGGGCTTATCTACCGAGTTTAACTAGATAGACATCTATTATTAAGGGCTAATGCGTGTATCTACATTGGTGTATTGGTTGCAACGGGGAAAAAATTGGCCATGCAAGATGTACGATTGGTCAACGAAAGAAAAAAGAAGAAAGGAACAAGAGGGGAGATACAAGGAGAGATATCAAGGGAGGATGAATCGGAGGATATACACATAGAAATATTGGATTTTCTACAATTCAAGTAGTCCTGTGTAATTTTACTATTTTCTACGTGTTGATGCAACAGGATGTATTTACCACATGTCATAGATATATCATCATTAATGGCTAACATAATGTGGCATTATATAGTAGGATGTGATCCTTGGTGTTGTTTAGTCCATTTATGATGATTGATTGTTCTTATATTTCACAGTCATTGTTGGACAGGTGATGATCAGAAGTTTGCTGGACTCACTCATCGCCCAGCCACACATGCATCTCGGCATCTTTATTCAGGCCCAGTTTCACCGTGTTGAAGGAGAGGATACGGACACTTTACCTTCTCCTTAATCTGAGTTCCCGGTTGCCTCTTCGTTTGGTCTGATGTATTATTTCTACACCGAAGAAGGTGAACTCTTTCTTCTGTGGGTGTTCTTGATGAAAATGTTCTGTCAGTGGATGGCCGGTGCTGTACTTATGGATGTTACTGTAGTGTTCTTGGATGCGGGTTCGTGATGGCCGGATGGTGCTTCCAATATTGGCTTTGTTGCATGGACAAAATATAACGTAAATGACCAATTTACTGTTACAATCAATCCACTCTTTGATGGTGACATTTTTCCCCTATTGCATTGGTACTTTAGTAGTTTTGTTTTTGCTGAGTTTACATATGCTACAGTTACGGAAGGTGTGGAATCCCGCTGGTCTGTCTGGAAATGTGGATTTGTGTTTCCTCTTGTCAGTGAACTCAGAGCGACACAGCATTCTTTTTAGACTCTGAGTTCTTCGGAACGTAATTTCGGGGTACTCTTTGAGATGTTCACTGAGGCTTGGGGTGTGTTGTAGAAGATGCCAGTTGCGTTTCAAGATTTTTCTTATATGTTGGTGTTCATTGTGATAACTTGTGATGAAACTGATTCCTGTATTTCTTTCCTTGATCTTTTTGGGTTGCAGAGTGTTTTTCCTTTCCGTTTTGGAGACTGTTGTCAGGGTATTTTCCAGAGTGCTGCGGTTGTATCTTCGCTGTTCCAGTCAAGATATCACCTCCTTCCCCTTGTCCAAGAATACTTGCTCCTCACTGCAATTCCTGCAAGTTCGTGGCAGTTCTCCCTTAGGTATGTTCTTAATGTTGTGGGTGTGGTGGCAGCTGTCAGCTCTTAAGATCGAAGAGCACAACGCTCCAACAGAGTTGATGAAACCTTCTCCAACAACCCAGTCATCTCTAAAACCACTGTAGGAAAACCTAACCCAACATCTGCAAGAAATACCTTTCAAACCCTAGAACATGCAGTGAGAAAAGAAACAACAAAGTGGTGGGAAGCTGCCTCCCTTAAAAAGTATCTGGAAGCAGATAGAATCCCACGTGGCTTAAGGATTTTAATCTTTCCACCTTCAGACACCACAAATCCTGAATATATCGAAAGATGGGAAGGGGATTTGAAAGATTGTTCTAATAATATGATCAGACAACTCATTGACCACGCAGAAGAGGAATATCAGAAAGCGAAGACTGAAGTTGACAACTTGACCAAACACATTGGAGACTCCAACTGGTGAGAAATTACAACTAAAAACTACAAGATTCTAAATCGAATTATTGATAAATTTGAGGAGGATATAATTAAGCGAAAAAATTGTCAATTCCGTTGTGATCAAATTGACGATCAATTTGGAAGGGTATATACATTTGCAACAGTTCAGACATAGAGTCACCTGCACTGAATCCAGAAAGTGACAACACCAGATGCAAGGTTAATATTTTCGAGGAGGTACTTCGATACAGGCTAGGTATAAAGAATTCCATAAATACCACAACGTTGGAAAGCTTGCCACAATAGAGACGATCACCCAATTCAACTCCAGGGGTAACGACCAGGTCAAGGAAAAAGGAACTAGACAAAGGACCTGCACACTGGTGAACCTAGTTAAAAACCAACCAATCAACCAGGACTCTATCCAATCAAGAACTGAGTAGCCTCAACAAAGGCTTATCTTTTTGCCCAACAGCGGATTGGACTCCTACACAAACACATTAACCAAACAGCCATGGAACTGGTTATCGACACTTATCATTCCATAAATACTGGCCTGATAAAAAGGTCAACATTTAATCCTCAACTACCAGCTGGTAACAACATAGAAGCCTTCCAAAGTGCAGTCATCAATGACTTAGAGAGGGAATGCTCTAAATACCAGAAAAAGTTGAAATATCTACCGCAGAACATAACCAAGGAAGAAAAGACCTCAATAAAAACATTGCAAGGGAGACAAGATTTGATCCTTAAAGAAGCGGACTAAGGGTACAACCCCGTGGGACTACACAATGACGATTACATCAAGGAAGCAGAGGGCCAACTGGCAGATAGGATATGTTACCAACTACTGTCACAGAATCCTACTCAATCTATCCTCAGCCAAATCAAAGAGAAAATTGAGAAATGGTATAGACTGGAACTTCTATCCTATGAAGAGAAAACATTCCTCTTTATAGAACACCCCACGATGCCCACATTCTATCTGCTGCCCAAAATATACAAAGGCACATACCCGCCTCCGGGCAGACCAATAATAGCTGGGATAAATTCACCATGCTCCAGACTAGGAGAATTTGTGGATAAAAAAACTGCAGGCTATTATGAAAGACATTCCATCTTTTGTACAAGATTCCAAAGACATACTCTTAAATTTGCAAGACATCCCCTGGGAACCCGATTTTGTACTAGTATGTATCGACATTGTCAGCATGTACACCTCAATTCAACACCATGATGGACTACGAGCAACTAAACAATTGCTCTGGACCCAACCGGCAAATTGTTTGGAAACAAATAAGATGATTCTAGAAATGCTGGAATTCTGTCTAGAAAATAATGTCTTCAGTTTCAACGGGCAACTGTACAAACAGACACGTGGTACTGCGATGGGGGCCAAATTTGCGCCTTCATATGACTGTATCTTGATGAGCCATGTAGAAAGATGCTGGTTATGGGACCCTGACTTTACCATCTTCACCTCCCACATTATAATGTGGCGAAGGTACATAGACGATATTCTGTGCATTTGGCAGGGAAACATATCACTACTACAAACATTCCTCAACGTTCTGGACAAGAACCCCATGGGAATCAGGACCACCTCCAACTATTCACAAAAATAAATACATTTCTTGAATCTAACACTGTACGTCAAAGACAATACTATACACAGTAAACTGCATAGGAAGGAAACAGCTGTGAATTCTATCTGAGGAGCTGACAGCTCCCACCCTACCCACAACATTCAGAACAAACCTAAGGGAGAACTACTACGAACTCGCAGGAATTGCAGTGAGGAGCAAGTATTTTTGCCAAGGGGAAGGAGGTGATATCTCGACTGGAACAGCGAGGATACAACAGCAGGACCCCGGAAAATACCCTGACAACAGTCTCCAAAATGGAAAGGAAACAAACTCTGCAACTCAAAAAGATCAAGGAAGGAAATACAGGAATCTGTTTCATCACAAGTTATCACAATGGACACCAACATATAAGAATAATTTTGAAACGCCACTGGTATCTTCTCCAACACACCCCGAGTCTCCGTGAACATCTCAAAGAGTACCCCGAAATGACTTTCCGAAGAGCTCCGAATTCAAAAAGAATGCTGTCACTGACAAGAGGAAACACAAATGCACATTTCTAGACAGACCAGCGGGATTCCACACCTGCCGCAACTGTAGCATATGTAAACTCAGCAAAAACAAAAGTACCAATGCAACAAGGGAAAAATGTCACCATCAAAGAGTGGATTGTTTGTAACAGTAAATTTGTCATTTACGTTATATTTTGTCCATGCAACGAAGCCTATATTGGAAGCACCATCCGGCCATTACGAACCCGCATCTAAGAACACTACAGATACATTTGTAAGTACAGCACAGGCCGTCCACTGACAGAACATTTTCATCAGGAACACTCACACAAGAAAGAGTTCACCTTCGGTGTAGAAATAATACATTAGACCAAACGAGGAAACAACCGGGAACTCAGATTAAGGAGAAGGGAAAGTGAACTTATCCTCTCCTTCAACACAGTGAAACTGGGCCTGAATAAAGATGATGAGATGCAGGTGTGGTTAGGCGATGAGTGAGTCCAACTAACCTCTGCTCATCACCCGCCCAACAATTACTGCGACATATAAGAACAATCAATCATTATAAATGGACTAAACAACATCAGTGATCACATCCTACTATATATTGCCACATTATGTTAGCCATTAATGATGATATATCTATGACATGTGGTAAATACATCCTGTTGCATCAACAATGAAATGGTGACAGTGGAACAAACAGAACAGCCAGCACCTCCGCTTTGTTTGCAATGAAGTCACTGGACTTAAACAGTTGCGGCAGGCTGTGAACGAATTTCTCGATACTTAGAGTCTGGACACTACCAATTGGGTTATCAACTTGAACGCTATGGTGCCTAGCCGCTAGACCCGAATTTTCACTGACTAGATGCCGATCTGCTCATTAGAGCGTGCCATTAATCATTTACGTTGAAAAACCTGTTTTACTTTGATTTCATTTTGGTTGGATGCCAATTCACTTATGAAAGTGTAAAATAGATCTTTCACGCTCATTAATTTTCTGACATTGATTCCACCACGAAGAAGAGAAGCTTTTTCTACGACCTTTCTACGACCTTAGCCTCATAATTATTAAGGTAAACCGACGTGATTCACATTTTCGAGCTACAATCTGTCCCTAAATGTGGACTACCTCATCCAGGACTTTAAATGTTTTGAACCGTTTAAACCATTTGATATCAGCGAACTCTGCCCACTTCTCAGTAGAAGCCTTGAAAAAGTCGCGAATGGCGACGAAACACGTGTCGGCTGTAGCTGTATCAAATGTTGTAACCTAAGAACAACTGTAATGAAGTACGATTGCTGAATCCACTTCATGAATATTGCATTAAAATAATTTTGCTGGTTGGGCTCAATCAGCTATTTACTTGTTTGTTGCTGTGCTCTGTCTATGTTTGTACATCCTGTTGCATCAACACATAGAAAAAAGTAGAATTACACAAGACTACATGAATTGTAGAAAATGCAATATTTCAATGTGTATATCCTCCGATTCATCCTCCCTTGATACCTCTCCTTGTATCTCCCCTCTTGTTTCTTTCTTCTTTCTTTGACCAATTGTACATCTTGCATGGCCATTTATTTCCCCATTGCAACCAACACACCAATACAGATACACGCATTAGCCCTTAATAATAGGTGTCTATTTAGTCAAACCAGGTAGATAAGCCCTTATGACAACAATTTTTTTTTGTTAAGAAGAGGAAAGCTTCTATGTCGTAGGATTTATTTTCCATTTAATACTAGAAAATTCACCCGGTATTCACAATGAATGTGGAACTAGCACCATTCCAAGATGGCGCCCACGGAGTCTGTCTCCACAGAGAGGAAGAAAATCTCCATCTGACCCGGAAGTGCTCTCTACGGGTTAAATTTATGTAGGGGCTCTCGCAATGCGAGGCTGATGCTGCCATTTGCGGAGACCAAATACACTCTGGCATTGATGCCTGGACTGAAAGGTATGCGCGGTAAAGAATTCACAGGGACCCCTACCTTCGTGCAAATAAGGCTGCGCTCGAATGGAGTCTAACAGTGACTTCTCATTATTTTAGATTAAGATTGCAATTGGCCAGGACGAGTATTGGCCCATCTATTTAACATTACGGTAAGCTCCTAATACCACCCACGACCGCCTAGAGTCTCCTACCCGATCACGTTGTGCCTAATTAAACTTCACGGGACTCACCGCGCACAATCTCCTGTAATAGACCCACCGACTAAAACTTCAAATTACCTCACCAGGAACCCTGGAGACCCTGGTCTCGATCTCTTGAAATCACACCATCACCATAAATCACACCGCCTCTC
Source organism: Lissotriton helveticus (assembly GCF_964261635.1). Taxonomy (NCBI): domain Eukaryota; kingdom Metazoa; phylum Chordata; class Amphibia; order Caudata; family Salamandridae; genus Lissotriton; species Lissotriton helveticus. Next base: position 800,787,051 of record NC_136057.1, on the reverse strand, counting down.
ACCTAGACCCATAGTACACACCGAACCTCCAGCCTCTGACATAGTCATCGTTTTTAATTACACATCACAGCTCACCGGATCATAATATCTCCATGCTAATATATCGGACTCCGTCTTACTTGCTTTTTCCTGTTTTCCCCTTCCTTCATCATCTTCTGGACCGGTTTCCCCACGACTGAATGTAAATATAGTCGCAATTCTATTCATTTGTTTTTGCTGATACTCAATGTGATCCTGCAATGTATCTATTTTCCTTGACATGCCTGCTGATAATATTTTTACGAGTTGACATTTGCGACTCAAAACTTGATATTATATGACCAATTTGTGTTTCTTTTTACGGATTACTGAATCTTCCACTGTTCCTTGATATGGATTATGACCTAATTGCCATAATGAAATTATGCTTGCCACACATTTATATTTTGCCATAATGAATGGGATAATATTACCTTAACTTGTGAGGGTCTTGCCCACCATCAATGATACATGATTTACCTTCAACTTAACTTGTCTCCATATATATGTATATATTGATGTTTTTGTATTCGCTTACACTGTACATACTGCACATTCTTGGTACATAATAACGTTTTTTGTATTATACTACACTGTACATACTGCACTTTCTTGGAATACATTCATGTATTTTTAATGTCTCTTCCATTAATCCACACTGACCCAAATGTATTATCTTGTATAAACACACACACAGCCCTGACGAAGCCACAGCCTTGTAAGGGGGCGAAACACGTGTTGGCTGCCTTTTTCGAATAATCCTCGTACAAAGGAGCTCTTTCACTTGTATATAAAACACTGCAAACAAAAAGCAGAGTCTGGGAATTTTTCAGTGAATATATATATATATATATATATTCTTCCCACCACCGCTGGTTAGGGGTAAACTGGCATGGGCGGTCCCGTTGCAGCCACCAGCTGGCTGTGTAAATTCACTCCGATACCATCGAAAAATTACCGATGAAGAACGGGACACCCAGGGCTGCGTGACAAAGCCGTAATGGCGAAACGCGTCGCTGTATTTTCTTCATCTGCCAAATAAACTTCTTGATGAATGCAGCCCTGGGTGTCCCGTTCTTCATCGGTAATTTTTCGATGGTATCGGAGTGAATATATATATATATATATATATATATATATATATATATATATATACAGATTTAAATAACCAACGGTTACATGGATGTTATGGTTAGGCTCAGATTTCACTCATACTCAATTCTTTAGAAATAAAATTGACAAAATATATGAGGAATTCAAAGACCCAACTATTACTCCATCAGCTTCGAACTCCTCGGTATGCCTGTCCAAATCTGGAGAAGTTACTACAACTCCCGCCCTAGATGCCCATCCCCAGCTTCTAACCAACTGGGTCCCCCTCAACTTGCTTTCATTACAAAAAATTATAACATCCATTAAGTCGGGCTCTCCCCTCGACCCCTTCCCTCCCCAAATCCTCCCTTTATTGGACACTTCATCACTAACGCTCATTCTAGAGCTGCTAAATACCTTTGAGAGAGGCTGTTCCCAAATCGTGGAAACATGCCATGGTTTCACCCCTTTTAAAGAAATCCACTGCAGATCCACAGGATCCATCCAGTTTCCGTCCAATTTCATTATTACCCTTATTCTCCAAAATTTTGGAGAAACATATTGTCTCCCAACTTACACACTTCACAGAATCTAACTTTCTCCTTCACACATCCCAATCTGGTTTTAGGAGAGGATTCTCTACGGAATCCACCCTTCTTGGGGTTTCCGAAACCATACGCCGGCAAGTTGATGATGGGGAGACCGTGGCACTTATATTACTCGATTTAAGTGCCGCATTTGACACGGTCTCCCACACCATCCTCCTTAACATCCTGCAAACCCATGGCATCACAGGACAGGCTCTGGCATGGCTTGAAAGCTTTCTCTCCGATAGAACCTTTCAGGTCTTTTCTACCACATCCTCATCTAAACCCTACAATCAACCTTATGGGGTCCCTCAGGGATCAATACTTAGCCCTTTGTTATTTAATTTGTACATCAGTCCCCTTGCCTTCCTAGCAGAACAATCTGGGTTGACAATCTACTCATATGCAGACGATACCCAGATTGTGTACTCTCTCTCAGCAAATGCACACTTAAACCCATCCTCCCTCCATTTGGGCCTTACCAATATTGCCAGCTGGATGCATGAGAATAAGTTAAAACTCAATGGAGGAAAGACGGAACTACTTCTGTTTGGTAAACAAGCCTCCTTGTGGGGCCCACAACATTAGCCCTCCCAGATGGGGCCTACACCCACCCCTTCTAGTACCGCTCGCAACCTGGGCATAATTTTTGATGAAGACCTGTCCATGAAACAACAGATGGTTAGAGTGGCAGCCACGTGTTTTAACATACTCAAGTGGCTTAGAAAAATCAGGTGGATGCTCCCCCAGGACACTTTAAAAACCGTGGCCCAAGCTCTAATCACATCCAGATTGGACTACGGTAATATCCTATACCTGGGAGCTCGCAAGGATGTTATTAAAAAACTACAAACAGTGCAAAATGAAGCTGTGAGACTGATATGCATGTTACCAAAAAGATCCCCTACATCATCTGATCTCCGGAACCTCCATTGGCTCCGGATCGAACAACGAGCAAAATTTAAAGCTCTGTGTTTCATGCATAGAATCAAAGCTGATAAGGCTCCTGCCTATCTGAGCTCCTTGGTTAAGAAATACGTCCCCCCCAGAATCCTACGTTCCTCGACTCAACATAAGTTCCAGGTACCTAGGATTAAACGAGTTAGACAGGGAGGTTGCTCTTTTTCCTATTTGGCCCCCTCATTATGGAACTCGCTCCCACTTCAACTCCGTAAAAATGAATGCTATCTGCAATTCCGTAAAAACCTGAAGACATGGTTGTTTAACCAATAAACAGAATCCATTTGCTCACTATCTTTCCTCTCCATTATTACTTTGTTTTAGTTTCTTTCTTAGCGCCGGGAAACCTTAGGGTAGCTGTTGCGCTCTACAAAAATAAATATAATAATACAAACCAGTAAAATTCAGCAGTTGTACTTACCTCAGCTAACTATAACTTTTGGTCCCGTAATGCACTGCTTAGAACCTCACGTATTACATCACTCATGACATGATCAGTTACATCACTGATTCCATCTCCAATGCTATCCCTGATGCAATTATAACTATCTTCTCATGATCACCAGTAGTTAACATATATATGTAAATATAAATGTACATGTATACATGTGCATATTACCTACCGCGGTCGCCAGTAGGTAGTTATAGTTAGGATCTTGTTTCCATATAAAAAGCATTTTTTGATTTGCTAATATCTTTGGCATCATTTGGGGCAGTCAGGTCAGCTTCTGTGTTCAAAGTTTCGGGGTTATTCGTCAAGCAGGGGCGAGAAAATTAGGGGGTCTCAACTGGGGACATGGAGGCTCCTTAAACCCTCCCGATCTCATCCCTGCAATGTGATTGGCTGCCAACACTTCAAACCAGGAAGTGTTGGTAGCCATCTTGTGACTTGATTGAGGGTGTCACATGAAAAAAGGTACAAAAATGTGAAAACACAAGAAAAGGAGGAAAGGTAGAAACACCCTGACCCCCTAGGCCTGTTTGTCCCAAAAAAGATTTTTAAACAAATTCTGTAGGATTCCGGATAGATCCATGACTCTGGCTGAAAATTGACCAAAAAAACAGCATGTGGGCTCCCACGCTTCGATTTCTTTAGGCCACCAGGTCGGCCAAGACCAGGGGCAATCAAAAACAATGATGTGGGGGAATGCCAACTCTGTGGGGCTAATTTTGGGAAATGCGGGGGGCAGGCAGCCCCCTCGCAGCCCCATGGACCACCACCTCCCCAGGGCTAATTTTTGGAAATAGGAGGGGACGTGCCCCCCCGCAGTACCGGATACTGCCTCCTACCTGGTGCTAAATATTTAATTAATGTCCCATTTCCCAGAGGAAATGATTACAAATAATGTGTGGGGGGCTCCAGCCCCCCCACACAGCCCCAGGGACCACCACATTCCCTGGGCTATTTGAAAGAGGGGAGGGGGTGCGGTCAACCTCCTGGAGCTGTAAATGCTGCTGGGGACTGCCACCCCCCCAGGAGCCGGCTTCAGCAATGTCCCAGTTGCCCACCCCAGGACATAGCAGTTTGGTATGGCATGGCAGGAGCACAGCTCCTGCCATGCCAAAGCAAACTCTGCTTCGATTCTTGGCGCTCTCGCTTCCATGAAGCGAAGCAGAATTGCTTTTGGGCAGAGGGAGCTGCATGTTTGCAGCTCCCTCTGCCCAAAAGCAATGCCGGCTTCCCCAGGAGGAGGCGATTTGGCAGGGACCGCGGCAGCCTTTAGACTCCCACTGCAGTCTCCATCGAGTTGGCCAATGCCCCGAGGAAGGAGTTCCTCGGGCCGAAATCGACATGGAGAGGAGGCCCGCCTGGCCCCCCTCCCTTAAAATAAAGTACACATTTTTAAAAACAAATGCCCACGCCCCAGGCTCCTTACCTTAAAATGTGTTTCTTTTGTAAATTGGCCAGTTATCGGGGATGGGGTCCCTGGGGCCCAAAAGGATGAAAGGGAGGGCCAAACAGCTGCCCTTACTAAAATACAAAAGTAAACAAACCTAACATCTCACCGGAGGCCCTGTCCCTTTCTCCAATACTCAGCAAATGCACCTCTTGGCACACTCTTGGTTGGGTGATGAAGTCCCCTTCGATGCCGAGGGTTCTTAGGGGCCAACTAGCCCACCTGTTACCTCCAGTTAGCCCCACACAGTGGGATTGGTGATCGGAGGGCATACCCTTTTTACACCACTCTGCAAACACGCCTCTTGTTGCACTGCTGGTGGGGCAATGAGATCCCCTAGTGTCCTCAGGGCTAAAGTGGACTTCATCCCCCAAGCAGCAGTGTGCCAGGAGGCGCGATTGCAGAGTAGTGGAGAAAGGGTGTGTGGCTTCGGACCACGTCTCGGCAATACAGCTGTGTGGGGCTTACTGGAGGTAACAAATAGGCTAGTTGACCCCCAGTGACCCTCGAGAGGCAAAGGTACTTCATCCCCCAACCAAGAGAGCACCAGGAAGTGCGTTTGCAGAGTCGGGACAAAGGGGACGTTGCCTGCTATCAGAGCTCAGCAATCCTGCCGTGTGGGACTTACTGGAGGTAATAGGAGGGGTAGTTGACCCCCAAGGACATCCTTGGGGGCCAACTAACCCTCCTGTTATGTCCATTAATTCCCACACAGAGGGATTGCTAAGAGGTTTCGGGTGCCAGGCCCCATTTTTCCATGACTCTGCAAATGAGCCTCCTGGTGCACTACTATTTGGGGGGATGTAGTCCACTTTACTCTTGAGGGACATTGGGGGCCAAGAAGCCCTCCTGATTCCTTCTGTCAGTCCTACACAGCAGAATTCCTAAGCATCAGTGATGTCACTGACCGTGTCATGAGTGTTGTAATATGTGAGGTCATAAGCAGTGCATTGCAGGTCGCGAGTTATAGTTAGCTCAGCTAACTAGAACAGCGGAATTTCTCTGGTTGTACCGGAGTGAATTGTCAGCCTAACTATAACGTCCCTTTAACCTCTGTTTTTTTCCATTTATGTATAGAGAGACATATATAGATATAAATAAATATGTGCATTTCCGACTGCCGGTTGCTAGTAGGCAGTAACAGTTAGAACCTAGTTTCCATAGAGACAGCATTTTTTATTTTACTAATAATCTTAACATTGTTTGACGAATCTTTACGAAATTGTTAAAACTAGTTTGTCGCTCACTTCAGCTGCTGCCTTGAAATTGTTGAGGTGATTCGTCAAGCAGGGGTCAAGAAAAAGAGGGTGGTTAAAAAAATGCATTTTCCCTATGCAATTCTCATTGGGAATTTAGATACAACCACAGCCCGAATGGCTGAACAGAAGTACACCAATTTTGCAAGAAAGCTAGATGTTGGTCTAGAAAGAGTGCTTTTTGTCATTTGGTGTAAATCCATTCAGTAGTTTTTGAGATTTCCAAGCAAATACAAATTTATAGGTCTAGGGACTCTGAGCCATCGCGGAGGAATTGTGGATTTACATGCCGAATAGAGAACAAAAGGTAATGGACTAATAGTGTGTTGTGCAAATCACACCTGGGGTCTCCCATCACTTGTGAGAAGATTCCCATCAGTCACCACTCGGATCCGCCCTTCATCATCTGGGATCCTTCTCCCTCACTAGTAGATAGTGAGACCCACAGTGGATTGGGAGATGGTGAAAGCCTAATCCTACATGTGGTATACAGTGTGAGGGGAGTGTTGGATGAATGTTAAGGTGACTGAAAAGCAGTGCTGAAAAAATGTGAAGTGCAAAGTGAAGTTGTGAAACGTACTATAAAATTAGGTAAAGAGGAGAAAAAATTATTTATTAAGGTTCTCTTCAATCCTAAAGTTAAAAGAAGTGCGTAGTGGTATAAACAAATAACCACTAATAGAGTGTGGTATAAACAAATAACCACTAATAGAGTGGTTATTTGTTTATACCACTACGCACTTCTTTTAACTTTAGGATTGACGAGAACCTTAATAAATCATTTTTTCTCCTCTTTACCTAATTTTATAGTACGTTTCACAACTTCACTTTGCACTTCACATTTTTTCAGCACTGCTTTTCAGTCACCTCAACATTCATCTAACACTCCCCTCACACTGTATACCACATGTAGGATTAGGCTTTCACCATCTGCCAATCCACTGTGGGTCTCACTATCTACTAGTGAGGGAGAAGGATCCCAGATGATGAAGGGCGGATCCGAGTGGTGACTGATGGGAATCTTCTCACAAGTGATGGGAGACCCCAGGTGTGATTTGCACAACACACTATTAGTCCATTACCTTTTGTTCTCTATTCAACACGTAGGGATGTAACTTAGTTTACTTTTGCACTTGACCCCTTGCTATCTGTTGTTGTAGTAGCTGTTCCTAGGGATAATAGTATTGCTGGGTCGTTAAACTGTCCCTCAGACCCTCATTCCCCCTGTTTTGTTAATGGATTTACATGCCACCAGTATTGCTATGATTATCAGGGAATGGTTCCTGGCTGTGAAAATTCATATTAAATGAATTAGAAGGGGTAAGTGTAGAGGTAACCTGAGCTCATGGACAATATAGGGGTCTGTGAGGTTCCTGTGAAGGGGAAGGAAAAAGGCCTGAATTTTTTTATTTTCACGTGGGAGCACTCAGAGATCCTCAGAACAACCCCATGCAACTTTGTGGCGGATCTGCAAATTTGGCTTTAAAACATAAAAATATATATATAATATGCACTCAAAGACCCACTAAGACACTAGTATGCCTACTCACAGACCAACTCAGACATCTACTCACAGGTCCACTCACACACCGACTCAGAAACTGACACACCCACACAGACCCACTCAGACACTCACACCCACTTACAGACACACTCAGACACTCATCCCGTCACAGACGCACTTGTTCAATCACTCACATACCCACTCACATACCCATATAGTCACACACCCATTCACAAACCCACTCAGACATGTATACACCCACTCACTGACCCTCTCAGACACTCTTAAGCCTGCTTAGACCCACTTAGACACACACCCACTCACAGATATACTCAGACACTCTCACACCCACTCACAAACACACTCAGACACACCCACTCAGACAATCTCATACCCACTCACAGACCAACTCAGACACTCTTACACCCACTAACAGAACCACTCAGATACTCACAGCCCCAGTGAGATGCTTACACACCTACTCACAGATTCACACAATTAACTACCTACTCACAGATGCACACAGTCATACGCCCATGCAGACTCACTCAGACACTAACACACCCACTCACTCATGCACCACTCAGACTCACACATTCACTCACAGACCCACTCAATCTCATATACCCACTCACAGACCCACTCAGACACTCGTATACTCACTCACAGACCCACTCAGACACTCACACACCCATTCGGACCCAGTGAGATGCTTACACACCTGCTCATAGATTCACACAATTACATACCTACTCACAGACCCACACAGACACTCATACACTCACTCACAGACCAGCTCAGACACTTACAAACCAACCCACTCACAGATTTACTTAGACACTCACACACCCACTCAGATACTGAAACACCCACTCACAGACCCATACACCCACTCACAGACCCATACATCCACTCACATACCAGTTCAGTCCCCCCAACGATATGATACCGGACCTCCCACAAGATTTGAAACTAAACCTGCAGCCTTTACTTGAAGGGTCCCCCTGACCACGACAGAAGGCATTAAGACAACTGCTCCCTTGACTGAAGCAGTCCAGGAAGTCCGATCAAGTCTGTCCGAATGACGCAGAGGGATCACAGACTAAAGAAACCGACGCCTAAGACACATAAACCCTCAAGCCCTTCCTTGCTTTGGGTGGCCCATCCGACGGTGTCCAAGCATCCTCCCAGATCCCCCATCGCCTTCCATGTAGTTGGTCGCCTCCAAGAAGTCCTCCATAACAAGCCTGCAACTTTCAGAAAGTGACTGTCTCCAATGAGAAGCTCAGGGATCACGACATCCGTTTTACCTCCTGCACCGGGCCGCCACAGTGCCGCTGGTGGTGCAGTTCTTGTGTCAGTCATTGGCCCCTGCAGTACCGGCCGCAACCTCAGGAGCTTTGCTTCCACACTCACATAGCCTGCTTACTAACAGACCCCAACCAAAGGCCACCCTTAGCCCACTGGCTAACGTTGGGCCCCTGCACTCTGCACCTAGCCACCCTAGTGGTGTAACTAGAGTGTCCACTTGGACCTTGGGGAACCTTTGTCCTTACCTGGAAACCTCAGCCTTGTAAGTCCAATTAATAATTCTGCGTTTGATAACAATTTTTCCTCCCACAGGGACTCATAGAAGAATCCCTAGACTCTGTGCTCCTTATACTTAACTTTGTTATAGTATATGCAGAGCCAGCTTCCTATACCATATCTGTCACAAACCCTTCTTGCCTCTTCTGTGTTGTGGTCTAGCACTCAGGACTCATGGTGCTGTACCCCTATGCACACTGTGGGCCCGATTAAAGTAAAGTAAAGTTAGGACTCCTAAACTGAGAAAAATCCTAACTTTAAGACTTTCGGTATTCACAAAAAGGCATTTAGGAGCCCTAAAGTTAGGAGTCCTAACTTTACTACTCCTAAACTGACAACAATCCTAACTTTAAGACTTTCGGTATTAACAGAAGGCATTTAGGAGTCCTAAAGTTAGGACTCCTAACTTCTGTGAATACCGAAATGAGTAAGAACCTTCGGTGAATACCAAAATGGTAGTAAGTTTAGGATTTTGTCTTAAGTTAGTTCTGTGAATCGGGCCCATTGACATCAAGACTGAGGTTTCCCCATCCTCTTGATCCAGGTTTCTCCCAACTCCCTCATGACTGATGTTTTCCCAGCATCCCTCATAACTGCTGTTCAGACAACTCTCTCATGACTGATGTTTTCCCAGCATTACTCATGTTTCCCCAACTTCTTCATGGCTGCTTTTTCCATGCATCCCTCATAACTGATGTTCCCCAAACTTCCTCATGCCTGTTTTCCAAGCATCCTTCATAACTGATGTTCCCTCAACTCCCTCATGACTGATGTGTTCCCAGCATCCAGCATAACTGATGTTCCCCAACTCCCTTTTTACTGATGTTTTCCCAGCATCCCTCATAACTGATGTTCCCCCAACTCCCTTATGACTGATGTTTTCCCAGCATCCCTCATAACTGATGTAACCCCAACAACCACACGTCTGATGCTCACCCAGCACCCTTGCGATTCTATTGCATTTGCACCTCCGCCCATGTCCACCCATAGCCCTGCGATTCCTGTGCAGTTGATTCCCCACCCAAAGACTCATGCACACAAAGTGCTCCTTGCACCTGTCTGAAGCCCTATTGTGGCCAAACATGTCTTGTTACCCCTCTCTCACCTTTAACACTCGATGGTTATTAGGAATTTAAGGTACAGAGAATCTTTGATTCTAAGCATGAGAAAGAAAGCTTGTTTTATGTGATTGCTTGGAAATGGTATGTCCTGAAGAACAGCTTTGGGAACCAGTCAGCAATGCCCATGCCCCTTTTCTGGTTTGTTCCTTCCATGGCAGTCACCCAGATAAATCACAACCTGTAGGTTATTCCTTGCGAAGGAAACTGTCACAACCCCCCTCTTGCGACCTCTGCATAGTGGTCTAGTGAAAAGAGCTCATGATGCTTTACCCCTATGCACGCATTGTTCCCCCAGGTCCCAGCATCCATCATAACTGAAGTTCCCCAACTCCCTCATGACAAGTTTTCCCAGCATCCCTCATAACTGATGCTCCCCCAGCAGACTTATGAATCTATTGTTTTTGCACTTCCCCACATATCCAATCATGAACCTTTGATTCCCATGTACTTGATCCCGCACCCCAAGACCTGTGCACCCATGGAGCGCCTTGCACCTGTTGTTTACCAGAGATTTGGTGTATTTCCCTTTGAGTCTTTGCAAGCTTCCCCCAGTAACCAGTGAGCCAAAAGAATGCCTTGCACTCGCTGTTACTAGGGCCTGGTGTTTTTTCCATTGTGCACATTGAGCAAGAACAATCCATTTGTTTCCTGTTGTTGGTTCCACTGTTTATGTTGTCCCTGCTCTTCCTGTAAGGTCAAAGTGAGTATACTAATACCCATTTTCTCCAAGGGTCGAGAACCTTCCAGAAGGCCATGTGCCCTACATGATCCAGCTTCTTTATTCGAGCCTTTGAGACAGTATATATACCAGAGACTGTGCTTGGCCTCACTCCCTGTGGAACAAGCTTTGCCCTTCCCACTCACCTGAAGAATCCTGCCAGAACCAAGAAGTGCTCCAGGCTCCTTCAAGTCCATAGTGAAGAGTAAGTTACGTGGATTCAGCTCTCTTGATGTCTACCACCTGCGCATCTACTCTGGATCCCCTACAACGCCTTGGGCCAAGGGTCTGAGATGTTCTTTGAACCACAGTCAGGTGGAAGAACTAGACTAAGTACTTTATATCAGGTTAGTGTGCACTAATCCTCCTATAGTAGTTAGCAGGTCCGAGCACCAGCGCCATAAGAGACTATAGACATTTCCTCCGTGCCCTTTCTGTGATTTCCTCCAGTGCTTCTTGTTAATTCCTACTCTGGACCCATCCGTTCAACCTTAGCATTTGAACTAGTTGCTCAGAGACTAAAGACTTAATTCTGTGTTTCTCTGCATGAACAGTATTTCCAAGAAAAAAGCATTTCTGAGTATTCGATATTTACATGAAACTTTTACCTAAAAATATGCTCAGAGTTTACCTTTGTGAGTGCTAATAACTCCAACGTGGGGTACAAGTTTTTATTTGGGAGTGCCATTAACTCCAACCTATGTTCCAAGTGTTGTCCTTAGGAGTGCCTCAATACAATCTGTGTTTATGTAACTGTAGTCAGCGCATGATCATTGTATGTTAGGACCTATTAGTGTAGTGATGGCACTAGCCTCCTCTTATTTCCAGTGTATTGAGTCATTGCAAACCCACAGGGCTCACGTCCAGTGTGTGATTTACCTAGCAAATACAGGTCTCTGAAGTAACAAAACCCTGTTACGCAGTATCACCCAGCATTGACCAGATCAGCCTGCAAATCTCTCTCTTCTTACTTAATCCCAACCCCCTACTAACCGCACCCCCTCCTCCAATCCCTCCCTCCCCTCCCCCCCCCCCCCCCCGAGATGATGGCATTTCCTGTAACTGCAAGAAATGTTTGCTGGGCTGGCAGACCTCTCACAATGTGGACAATGGGTTGTCGCACAGAGAGACCGAGTACTCCGTAGCCCCAGCATGTATATATTTGTCTGTCAATCTCTAAATTAGGCCTGGAGTCCGTTTAGTCCCAACCCACAACAGTAGTACACTTCGAAACGCCATCCAGGACCTCAGGGGAGGACGTTAGTGACTCACAGGGCGTCAGGCAGACACTACTCACTTTGGACATTTTCAAATTGGTGAACGTCTTCTGCCATCTAAACCTGGGCTCTGAGGGCTTGAGAAGTATGTTTGGAGTGTACTATGACAATGCTTGTGTCCCCTCCATGTCTAACACAACAGTCGAGCTAGAAGCAGCCACTGTAGCCCAAACAAAATTCACAGACAGACGTTTGCTAGTACAAAAGCAGAGTTTCTGAGCAACCAGACAGAAGATACACAAAAATTGTCTTGCCATTTTGTTTCTTCCTTTCAAGTTCACCCCAAAAAGGCTTTTATACTTGAGCAGTATTTGATACTGTAATATCCAAAAAGATGCTCACACCACCCATACCTCTACAGAGCTCGATGGGGTCATTGCTGCCCATTCAGGTTGACCTGTCCATCACAGTCACCTATTGTGACCAAGTCACCAAGTGCAGCCACCCATCCCCCCACTGCCCGAGGGCCCGCAAGGGGCCCCCAAAGCAATTACTGCATGTCTTTCCATGGCTGCAGCGCCGCCATGAAAAGGCCTTCATCGCCAGGCATCTTAATATGGATGGCAATGTCTTCCAGACACCGCCACCATATAATGCCCGAGTTCCGCCCGGCCGGCAACCGTGACGATTGCCGACCAGCGGAAATGCGGTGGACAGACTTTCCGTCCTCCCTGGTACCCCCCGCCATGGTAACATGGCAGGGGGTAAATGGCGATCGGGAAGTTATGGCGGGCGGGTCGCCATCGCCGGTCGGTGGCGATCTGCACGCCATCATAATGACCCCCTTAGTCTGAAGACAAGCCCATTTAGGTTTCCACTCCCCTATCTCAGCTTCTTCACTTCTGCATTCCCTAACTACTATGTTTCCCTCTGGCTTGACACTAGCCCTTACTTCCACTAAAGTCTCCTTTCACACTGTAAAACATATTAATGATTCCACATTATTGGCACTATATTCCTGTTATTTGTAATGGATGCCCAGCAAATTAGGTTGTTCTATTGTACAGCCTGATGAAACCCTTTTGGTGAGGGCACTTTGGAAAAATTTGAGAATTAAATAAATACCATAACTCTAAAGCAAACAGAGACTCATATTAAAAAATATGTCCAAGCCTGCCTTAACACCAGCAGAAGAGAAAGGGCCTGGCTAGATAGAAACATGCGCATACTTCAGATTTGGAGCAAGCAGGGTCTGTTTTGCTCTTTGTACCAGACGGCCTGAGGAAACCTTAACCGGGCTGAAATATATACCGCCGACAAGTCCTTTGTCTTTGAAAGAAATTTAATTAGGCACTTTTTAATAATACAAAAGGGATATTCAGGTACTGACCTTACAGTCAAATAACAGAAAACAATATCTAAAATTATTGTAAAGGTTTTTTTATACAATAGAAAATAACAAATGAGCTAGTCTTCTTGCTAAAACATGATAATTTTCCTTTCTAAAACAGTCCCCATTCATTACTGGAAAAAGTAAATCATGACATACCCGTTTTTAATACAAAATACTAATTTAGCAAACAAATAGGCAGGTCAAAAAAGAAAAAAAGACAATGCGGCTTCTTATTCTGAAGTGAATGCTTTTATAATAGGTTTCCTTCGAACAATTAAAAGCTTCACTGGGGATGTTTAGCTGATGTGATATAGCTCAATGTAGTGGCACAACAGATTCACTCATACAGTAAATATAGTGTATGCAAATAAACAAAGCAAAAAAACACACATTTGCAACATGACCATATCAGTTTATCTGAGGTGGAGTCGACAGTGAATTTATAGATGTTGTTTGGTTATTGTCGGTTTCATTCATATTTTTACATATAGTGCTGTTTCCTAATGACGTTGACAGTCCATCCACTTCGAATAAGCAAAGCAGCAACTCCATGGGGTACAAAGCCAGTGAGGATTCTCTTAGAGATTCGTGTATCAAAAGAAAACAGGGAATTTACGAGCTGTGTTGCTCACTCACAAAGTAAACCTACAGACTTTGTTCAATGGAATATTATTTTGTCTCCTAAATTCTCATGCCTGGACTTCAGATACACAATAAAAGAAATAATTTGGTGAAACTGTAAAAACCATTGACTCAATTCACTACACCTTTTCCTGTGTGTCTCACTCCATTAAATTCCGGAGCAAGTCACACCAAGTCAGGAATGAGACACACACTCACTGAAAACCCTGTGTGAATCTGGCTTTATGTTTGCACCAGTCTATCTATTGTGCTCTGGTCTCTTGAAACCGTGATCTTCTACAGGCCGACACTATATTTGATTTTCAAACAGAAATGTTAGAAAGCATGAATCATTTCACAAAAAAGCATGAAAGCAGCAACGTTGACAGATAATTTCTAACTGTAATCAGCTGTCCTATGACAACAGCACAAACGGACTTGAGAGCACAAGATTGCAACAAATGGCCTCAAAAACGGTCTTTTTGCCAAGAAACATGAAACACCCAACTGACAAATATCAAATTGCCTAGGGCTCTGAAAATCCGTGTGCCAGAGTTGACTTTATGATGGGAATAGATCTCTCAAGAAGCATAGGGAGCTACAAGAGATATATTAAATATACCTTTACATACATACTTCGTTAGGCAAGGAGAAGAGAATTTTACCTAACGCACAAACAAAAGATCAAATCATATCATCAAGTGTCATAAACAGTGATTAATTGTTGAAAGATTGCAACTGTTATTCCTTATCAAACAAAATGAGACATTTCTGTTCTTTGCATATTATATGAACAAGATATACATTGTATCCTCCTTACACGATTATGTGCACTGCAAATGCACATTACAAGAGCTTTGGCACTCATTAATCCAACATCTCCTCACATACCTACATCACCATGTCTTTTTCTGGCATAGAACCCCAAACAGGCACAAAAACCAACAACACTAAGCGCAATTCCTAAGATAAAAGCAATTGCATCTCCCCCATCCATGGCTTCCGCCACAGGAAGCACAGAGAGCAACGAGATGATAACTGGCAATAGTTTAACAATGTTCACGAAGATCCCCATGTTCTTCTTAATTGTGATCCGGTAGCTGCAGATTTTCAAATTTTACTGAACCAAGGAGGTCAATTTCATCTATGGAAAAAAGTTAACAGAGGTAAAATATACAGCTTGTATAGGAAAAAGTATGTTAAAAAATAATTTTCTTCAATGAAGAGGTGTAGTCACAAGTTCTTGATTATAGGGTTTATCGGTATCTTTAAACGAAGAACAGCTCATCCATCTACGTTTACCAACTTCAACCCTTTGAATCCCAACATTCCTATCCCTTCTCTGCATTCCAGAATATACTTATGCTAATACAAATTACTACACATCTCCCTCACATATAATGAAATATAAGAACATCAAACCTAAAAAATACAAGCAGAAAATATAATGAGGGAATAACATGTTAAAGACATTTGCATAACAAACATTTGTCAAGAAAGAGATAACAAATATATACCCAACATCTATAGCAAACAGACTAATAAGAAACAATGTGAAATATGCCAAAGCAAGTTAAGTGGGCTAGACCACATAATCATCCATATACAAGGGACTACAAGTTTTCCTAATCCATTTCGTCAGAGTACCACCATACTGTTACGACAGATCATGTCACTCATAGCCTCACCTCTGGTACTCAAATTTTCTTGATCCTTTTCTAACATTCTCCCCTCATACCAACTACCTTACCAAGATTCCACATCCTATGATCGGATGTTTTAGTGGCATTTGTAAAAATCTTAATCACTCTCAATGTTTAGAGAACTTCAATCCAGATACATTCCATCCAGGCTTTTTAATCATGACAAAATCACCCCCAGCAACTTTTGTGGCTTTGACAGCGAGTCTCACATCGAATTGCATTTTGCTATTTTTGCACTTATCTTCTTGTATTTTCCAACTTTCAGTATCAGTATTATCGCGTAGCACACTGAGAAATGTAGTCACATAAGGGGGTTCCAAAAAGGTATCAGGATGTCTTCCACGAAAAAGATAGCAAACAAATTGCACTTGATCCAGTAAGTTGAGGAGAGGAGTTGGCCCAACGGCTAGGGTGGTCGACCTTGCATCTGGGGAACTGGGTTCGAGTCTTGGCAGTGTCGCTGAACAAACTGTGATTCTGGGCAAATCACTTAGGACCAGATGTAGGTAATTCCGATTTACCTACTCTTAAATACCGAATCATACCGATTTGGTATTTAATAGTAGGTAAATTGGAAGTGGGCAGATGTAGGTCATTTTAATTTTGCAATTACCGATTCTGTAAGATTCGGTATTTACCGATTCGGTAAATACCGAATCGGTATTTCCCATTGATTCCTATGGGCCTTGAAGCCCATAGGACTCAATGGGAAATACCGATTCAGTATTTACCGAATCGGTAAATACCGAATCCTGGCAGGGGGAACGGGGTGTCACTTTGACACCCTGTAGCACCCCAATTGCAGGCTTGTGTGCCATGTGGCACACAGACATGCCCTAAGGGCATGTCTGTGTGTCACATGGCATAGGTGTACATGCACAGATGTGCATGTACACTGGAATTCGGTATTTTACAACCCAATAGGATGGGCATGGTGGAACCAGGGGGGTTCATGTGGTGCAAGCGCTCAGTACTTGGATTAGTCCAGCATCTCAGGACATGCCGCCTAATGACGTGAGAAGCACTTATACCTCTTCAGCTCCCATAGGGCAGCCCAAAGCAGCAACAGTCCAATGCATATTTTAACAATAAGTTGCTTGTTTTCCTTTGTCTTCCCAGTTTAACATTACATGGCAGTGTCTCTGGTTTTAACTGGGTGCCTGTTTTGTTGCAGTTTCTGTTGTGCTGGATTCGCCAAAATGGGGATTGTTACATTAGCCTGTAATTGTGGGTTACCGGCAAGAACAAAAGACAACATTGAACCTTTGAACACCATATTTCTTTTACATTTTAAATAATTGGACAGTTTGGCCACTAGTACTGCCCCCCCTTTCCACTTTATATTGCTCTAAGCAGTCCGGCCTCTTCGTAAGCAAACAAAGCATTTCGCATCACTTGGTGCGCTCAGCAGAGATGCCAAAGAGATAATGAGCAAATAGTCAGAACCCTTTTACAGTCCTGATTATTTCATACGCTCAGCAACAAGGCCAAAAAGTTTGCTGTTTTAACATTAAGCACCTGATGTTTATTAACTGGGAAATGTTTTAGCCACTCACGATTGTGTGCCTGGCCGGTTTTACGCCCTATCACAATTGTGAATGGGTATATATTTTGCAATGTGACCTGTGTACTAATAGGCCTTTCGGAAGCTGTACATTCGCAAACAATAACAAAATCACCTGCCTAATAATTATTAGGTGAGGCAGGTTAACGCCCGGATTAGGAACAAAAGCTGGTGTGGCACAAAGGTTAAAACCATCCTCACACTCTTCCGCCCCTTTCTCTACCTCTGTTTTCATTTCCTCATTCAACCATCCCCCAAGCCATCCATCCACCCACCCACTCACTCATCACACCATCCCATCCATCCAGCCAGCTAGCCACTCACTCACCCACCCACCCACCCACCCACTCACTCATCCATCCATGAATCCATATTCTCTCTCACCCTTGCTCTTTCTCTCACACACTCTTACTCCAATTCTATATCTCTATTTCTCCCTTTCTATCTCTCTATTTTCCTGAAGCCCCCTCTGTGCCATGTGCGGTAAACGTTGGGGAGCTTATCAAAGTGACAGCGGCGCCAGCAGTGACCTCTGGGTTTACATATCCACAGCCGGGCACATGCAGTCTGCTCCTCCCCACGCCATGTTTCCGGTGTTGGTATCTTAGCAATGGTTTGCAATCCGGTTGCAAAACAACTTTTTGAGCCGGAAAGACATTTATGACTCCTAAAAAGGGTTTTGTGTATTTCAAAACACTCTTTTGCATTTGCATACTCTGTGATTTTACTAATAGGAGGTTTGCGAATACTGCATTAATATGGCGAGACCAATTGGCATGGCCAATACTTGTTTAAGAGTGGAATAACCATCGCGTGTTTCCACTCAGGCGGGACAAAGGCATCTCTCTGAGAAGAATTAAGAAGCTCTTTTAGGACATTAAGAATCAGGGCGGAATTGACGCAATATTTTAGTTGGCAAAGGGTCACGTGGAGAACCCGATTTAATGCTTGCCAGACTGTCATAAAAAGATTTTTCGTCGAATGGTAGCCAGCTAGATAATTTGGCTACAGAGTCAAGCTCACTTACGTGAGTGGAGTCAGAAGTCAGCATAGATCTGACGGGGAGGGAAGAGGAGCCCAAAGTACCATAGATAAGTTCAACCTTCTCGATGAAGAAATCAGCAATTTTATCACATTGGACCTCATCGAGGATCGAAGGAGGTGGGGTAGTGTCAGAGCCTGTCAACTTCTTTACCACCGAAAAAAGAGTGTGTGGGCAATTTTGGGCCTGCGTGACAGTGTTAGCAATGTAAGTGGCTCTGGCCTTTTTGCACGATTTACCGGCCTTAACCCTTTGAATCCCAACATTCCTAGCCCTTCTCTGCATTCTAGAATATACTTATCCAAACCCCACACAGACAACACACTAGCAAGCTATCGAGCATCCAGAGTCTCTCCCGCCAAGCCCCACACACTTGCTCAAGTCCAATCCCGCTACATCAACAAACTTGTGACTGAGCAACGCATTTCCTCGCTGGAAACCCAGATAACTACCATAATTCGGGGCCTCAGTGAAATCCTAGCCAACCTTGCTGCGCCCCAGCAACAGTATCACACCCACTCTTTCATCACTCAGATAATTCAAAATCCATCCACAATCGCTCTCAAGAGATGGGTAACTAACCCCCCCGCCAATCTATCGCAGAGACCGAAAAGAGCCAGAAACACTATGTCTGAGAACGACGCGGCGGATCTCGCTGCCTCGTACGACAACCATAATGCTGTCACGGTCCAATCCAAAATACAGGTGATCACCGTACTAGGTAGAGCTCAAGCCCTCCCCAACTCACCGAGACCACCGGCCACCCGCACAAACATCCCCACGGCCCCCCTTATGAAGAAACCCAAAACAGAGACAACCCCCACAAATGCATGCTCATAAACTGCAGAGCAGCCACAAAACACGCCACAGAACTAGCAGAATCCATCCTCACACATGACATTGACATAGCATTCATCACCAAAACCTGGCTCAACGACTCCTCCTTTCCTCTCCTGGACACCCTCGTCCGCCCCAGGCTCTAAAATCACCAATAAGAACAGAATAGACCATATAGGTGGAGGCTTAGCGATCATCCACAGAGGCAATTTGTCGGAGTTGGAATCAGAATCAGCCTACTACAACTCCTTTGAGGGCCTGTCAACATCATCGCCTGCAACAAAAAAACAGTAACCTGACACCTTATTTACCACCCCCCAGGCAACTCCACCACCTTCACTGAACACCTGTCTGACCTAATTGCCCACTGCTCCCTACGAGATGCGAACATTCTTATTCTGGGCGACCTCAACCTACACTGAAACGAAGAAAATAAGCTGCTTTTCCAAAATCTGAGCGAGTTGATGTGCAATAACGACCTCATGCAACACTACATAGAAGCAACTCACAACAAAGGAGCAACCCTAGATGTCACCATAGCCAATCAAGACATAGTAAGGATAAACAACACCCTGCCCGTAGACTGGTCCAACCACTGCCTAATCCTTTTCCAACTCTCTCACCCAGCCACTATTCAACCCCCTGCCCAAGAACAACCAAAATGGACCAGAAATCTCACTCGGATCAACATGACTGACCTGGAAGAAAAAGTCACCTCTCTACTCACTCCCTCCTCGGCTGAACTTTCCACTACAGAACTCACTGACCACTACAACACTTCCATGTCAACTATTCTCGATCAGATTGCCCCTCCGAAAACCCAGGAACATTCCATCCAGATCCTGGTTCAACACGGACATCAATAAAGAAAGGAGACAACTTAGAGCCAGAGAAAGACTCTGGGGAAACAAACCCTCCACTAGCACTCTCGAACAACTCAAAGCAGCTCGGAGAAGCTACAAAAAACACATCCACAATGAAAAAAACAGCTTCTTCTGCTCCGCCCTGGACAATGCAAAAAATAGGCCTAATGAACTATTTAAAATCATCAAGCTACAAACCACTAAGCCCACAACAACCATCACCCAGGCCTCCACGGAACTCTGCGAAAATTTCGCCAGCTTCTTCGAAGAAAAAATAACCAAGATTGAACTCTCGCTAGACACCAGCAACAATCCCGACAGCGAAAGCCTGCCCCTAGATACTATAGAAAGCACATGTCTTCACAATGCAACTACATGGAAGGCCTTGGCTCCCATCACAGAAACCGAGATCATCAAGCTAATCTCAACCTCTAAACCTGGCTCTCACCTCCTAGACCGTATACCTACTCAACTGACCAAAAATCTCATACTCTCCATAGCTCCCTTCTGGTGCAGAATCATCAACAGCTCCCTCCACTCCGGCACTGTAATTGATTGCCTCAAAGTTGGCCAAGTCACACCACTACTAAAAAAAACAGGCCTTGATTGCACGGACCTGAACAACTTCAGACCCGTCTCCAATCTCCCCCTCCTATCCAAAATCATGGAGAAATGCGTCCTCTCACAGCTAACTCAACACATGGACAACATCAACCTTCTTGACCCCACCAATCGGGGTTCAGAAAAGGTTTCAGCACTGAGACGGCAATCCTCAACATCACAGACGACATCCACCAGTCACTAGACTCCGGGCCAATGCTGCCTTCTCATTCTCCTCAACTTATCGGCAGCCTTTGACACAGTAGACCACCAACTTCTCATCAAGGCCATAAAAGATAGGGCGGGTGCCGATAATAAGGTCCTCCGATGGTTCACCTCTTTCCTCCAGAACTGCTCGCAAAGATAAAAGAACTTTACCTCCGACCTCCACCCTGTCAGCAGAGGTGTACCCTAAGGCTCAGTGCTCTCACCACAACTGCTCAACATATACATGCAACCCCTCACCACCATTCTCTAAAAGGCGAAGATCCACTTCCACCTATACGCCGATGACACCCAGATCTATCTAGAAACCTCCTCCCCAGACGACATCCTCAGACTCAACAACACCCTAAAAGAAATTAAACGCTGGCTAATCCAAAATCACCCTAAACTCAACCAAGAAAAAACGGATATCCTCCTTATGTCCAACAAAGAAGAGAACCCACAAATTGCAGAGTGGCTTAAAGCTTTGGACGCTCTAAAGGGCCTCATCTTGGCCAAATCCGTAAAATCCTTAGGAATCACCCTAGACCCCAAACTGGACATGACCAACCACATCAAAAACTCCGCAAAGACTGCCTTCTCAACCTAAGGCTTCTATACAAAATCAAAGCATTCATTCCTGCCAAAGACCTCAAACAAGCCACACAATCGCTGGTGCGATCCAGGCTCGACTATGGCAACGCAACCTTCACTGGCGCCTCAAAATCCAACTTGGCTCCCCTCAGACCAACCCTCAACGCAGCAGCCAGAGAGGTCACTGGAATCAGGAAATATGATCACATTTCACCAGCATTAAGATAACTAAAATGTCTCCCAGTAGAACAGCGAGCCAATTTCAGAACGGCATGCCTCACGCACAAAGCCCTCCACACTGAAAAACCGGACTATTTAGCCGCCAAACTTAAGAGGGCTGGGCAGACGAGAAACCTCAGGAGCTCAAACTCCCTCCTTCTCATCCCCTTGAAAACACGCAAGCACAAAACAGCTGCAAAATCATTTGCCGGAACCGCACCCAAAATTTGGAACTCCATCCCAGCAGACATCAGAACTATCCCTTCCTTCACAAAATTCAAAAAACATCTTAAAATCCTCCTGCTGAACCGCGCCCTCCCAAATGGATAGCCACACTACCCCTGAGGCCGGTGTTCTCCGACCTGACTCTGCTCACATCCTCCTCAGCCCGCCTCAAGACTATCCTTGCACATGATTAAGCGGCCTCACGATCCTCGGTCCACCTCAACTCAGCATTCAATAAGGCTACCTCAGGACTCTTCCACTCCCCCTAGAAGACTCGGGACCTCTGGTCTGCCACATCTCTTCGGTCTACCGATATCAGCATTCAACAAGGCTACCTCTGAACTCGTCCACTGCCTCCAGAAGCCTCATCACGCTTGGACTACCGAACGTTCTTTTCTTTTTGCTGATGATTATTCTAATATGCTTAACTACCTTGAAACAATGCTGTAAAGCGCTCCGATACCCATGGGTCTGGTCAGCGCTATATAAAACTCTTAAAATAAATAAATAAAAATTATAACAAATTAGTAGATATGAAATTAGTGGTCAGCCTTTTGGTTTTGTCAATGCGTGTCTTGTTTTGGCATGTTTTTTACAACCCTTAGGGCATTGCAGCGCCGGCCCGACAAGGAGCAACTGCTGGATGATGAAGCATGACATCCCTCGGGGTGTGTGAGGGCAACAAGAGACGAGACTTGTTCTCCCCCATCTAAGTCCTATACCTAGGCCACTTCGCCACCTCCCCTCCTCTCTTCTTTGTACTGACAGTGAGACTATCCTGCACTACTCACGCTTGGAACAGTGTCCCCCTTTCTGGTTGCATGTTTTTTGTAAAACTTTATTGGTGTGGGAGCTGCCGGGCCTTCACCATTATAACAAGCATTTGCAAAAAGCAACAAAAAAATGTTTCATCTCAAAAAGCACACATTGCCACATTAGTTCCTAGCACTGGACAAAACTACTTTGTGTGCCAATATGCTCCTTGAGAAAGAGCAGAATGCAGTCACTCACATTGAAGCCAGCCGATATATAGACCGAGAGAGAGAGAGAATTCTCAAAAGTACACCCATGGTCTATGTCCTTGCATTAGAGCAAATGTATGGCTTGCATTAATACACAAACATTTACAGAAGTAGGTCGATAAATCATAGTCCTGGAAAATATTTGTGAACTGATTCGGATTTATTGTTCATTGTTTTAAGGTAATAAATCACAATACAAATACAGGTTAAATACATTTTTAAAGGATGTTACGCCATCTTCATTAAAACATTAATATATATTAATATATCACATAACGTGAGTTATATCTGTGAACTGCATTTTAGCACGAGCAAACATGCAATGAGTAGATTTGCTCATGCCAAAATCTGTTGAACGTTTGCAAGTTTACTTTCCCTCCAACTACTTTTTCCCCAACCCTGGAGGAAGTTTTCAGTCTGCCATTGTGAATTTCCAGCTTCTCTCAGTATGGGAAAAGATAAGTAAAAAGCTGGCGTAAAACCTTAAAATATGCAAGTTAATAGGTTTGCTCAGACTCAAACTGGAGTTCCAATTCTGGAATTATTGCTACAACTACCTTCAGCCCCAGTATTTAGATCTGCGGAAAGGTGGCAAAATAAAGGAATTGCTAGTATTCCAACATTATTAAGGTATGAGCCCTGGCACAATCAGGGAGGCTATATCAGAGCTCATATATGAGATTGCTGTCATAATTTGTCACTAAACTACATGGCACGAAAGGGACAAGTGGATGATCTGGTTACAGGACAAGTAGATTTATGAAGCAACCTGCCCCATGGATAAGTAGATATTTTATTAAATTTCACACCCCTGCTTAAGACATTTAGAACATCATTGATGTGTTTAATAGAAAGTGCCATCATGTTATGCTGAAAATTACAACACTGTCCTCAAACAATGCCCTAAAGATGCTTACTATAGGAAGTATCCTGAGATTATAAAAAGGAAATGTTATCCACTGAAGTAGCACACCACCGTACTCATCCTTGTCAAATTTACGTGGTTATCATGCTAGGGCCATATTGCGCATTTAACATGACTGTTTTTTGGCAGATTCTGGATGTGTGACTGGGGAGTGAAGCAGGGCGCATTTTTCTTTTTTTTAGATTGTATGGTTCGCATCCCCTAACTGCTATGTTTTTACATATCACACTGGTTGAACTTGATTGGAAAGGCACAGCACAGCGTACAAGGCCCAGTAGAAAGCCTTAACCTGACAAACATGCTTAGAGTAGGCACAAACAGTTCATCACAGCCCCATATTTCATACACATTGAAAGCGTAAGAGAAAGGTTACTTCTGGTTTCCTTCACTAAGCCTCTGTCACGACTGGTTCCTTCACTAGCAACTCTTTGAGCGAGTGATGCCTACTCTCATCCTTTCTATTGCTAAAAAGAGCACATGCAATCGACAAGTGGTGATTTTAGTAACGGCCACCATTCAGGCACAGGGCATCCCATAAAACAGCCACTACAATCAATAGAAAAGCAATCAAAGCATTGTATAAGGAGTTGTGGCCTCCCTGTACTGTGTTTATCAAGTTACTGAGTATGAGTTTAAAGCATTTTTCTTTACGTTGGGCCCTTATATAGTTCTCTGCAATATCTGCTCTAGGTATGTCTCATTCTTCATTACTAACTACCCTGCCCGGGCCTGTTTACAGGTTGCCTTTTATTTCCACTTACCCCAAGTTACGCCGTCATTTAGCAGTCTGCATATGTGTCAGATTACCCCTATAGAGGAGGTAGATTTAGTCAGCAAGTGTTTAACTACTGGCATGTTCCTCGTTGCCACCATAGGCTTGCTGTAGGTACATCACCCAATGGTGAATCGGAGTATATCTGCTCCCCTCATCTAATTCTTGGACATATTAAATGATTTATTATCTCTTCTGGTAAACGTATCCTCCATCCTCGAAACAACAAGTCCATTAGTGCTGGTGAGAATACTGGATTGAAGCGGATTAGTGCTAAGGGGTGATGTAAATTGCTTTAGGCCAGGCACATCAACTTAACGTTTGACCAAGATGAACATAGTTAATGGAGTAATATGACTGCTACGCCAATAGGAAACACAGACAAGTATTCTAGTTCTTACTGAAAGCATGTCAGCATGTTTAGCTGGTCAGTTATGTCAAATGCCATCAAGCCAGTTTGACCAAGAAGGAACGATCAGCTTTTCTTAAGCTGTTAAACATGTAACTGTCCTAAGATCCAACTATCAAATAATTTTGCGTAACCTCTTTAGCACATGTTTATTTAGCCTCTATGACACATTTTGGCTGCTGAGTGGAGTTGCCAGTAATGAAATGTTATGCACCCTTGAACTTTGATCATAAAACTATAGACAGTACAGCTGAGAAGAATGAGCCATAAATCTAAATATGCAACCCCATGTGACACGACACTGGCAAACATGGCCATTTCCAAAAAACTCCAGAGTTTAATGGTGGTCCGCCCATTCATAAATTGTGGTTGTACATTAGTTCAAGACGTTTGCAAACCCTTCTGAAATGCATTCAATTTTGGATGATGACATTTTGTCTTTGTAGAACTTATATTTAATATCATGCCTTCTTCTTCCACTTTCAATTACAGATGTACATATAATTAAATTGTTTATTGTACAAAGTAATTCAGTGGGCCACCAACAGGCGTTAAGTGGATATGTTTGGATATTACAGTTTATGGAAGTTTCTTGAAGCAAAAATGGCTTTATGATCGCAAATACAACAAGCATTTACAATGCAACGGTCTCGCCTTTGCAAAAGTTAGAGCTATTGGCATTGTAAATGGCAATTATTTTATTTATGTGTTGGTTTTGAAAACAGATAAATAAATGGCATTGTCATTTACAATGCCAATAGCTTAATCTCTCGCAAATGCGAGACCTATTGCATTTGCACACACACAGCCTCACACACACAGCCACACACACCCACACAGCCACACACACACAGCCACACACACACACACACACAGCCACACACACACATGGATGTGATGGTGGATGTGGTGATGGATTTGATGGTGGATGTGGTGGTGGGTGTGGTGGTGGATGTGGTGGTGGACGTGGTGGATGTGATGGTGGGTGTGGTGGATGTGATGGTGGATGTGATGGTGGTGGTGGATGTGATGGTGGTGGTGAATGTGGTGGTGGTGGATGTGGTGGTGGATGTGGTGAATGTGGTGGTGGTGGTGAATGTGATGGTGGTGGTGAATGTGATGGTGGTGGTGAATGTGATGGTGGTGGTGATGAATGTGATGGTGGTGGTGATGGATGTGATGGTGGTGGTGGATGTGACGGTGGTGGATGTGATGGTGGTGGTGGTGGATGTGATGGTGGTGGATGTGATGGTGGTGGTGGATGTGGTGGTGGTGGATGTGGTGGTGGATGTGGTGGTGGTGGATGTGGTGGTGATGGATGTGGTGGTGATGGATGTGATGGTGGCGGTGGATGTGATGGTGGATGTGATGGTTGTGGTGGATGTGATGGTGGTGGATGTGATGGTGGTGGTGGTGGATGTGATGGTGGTGGCGGTGGATGTGATGGTGGATGTGATGGTGGTGGATGTGATGGTGGTGGTGGATGTGATGGTGGTGGTGGATGTGATGGTGGATGTGATGGTGGTGGATGTGGTGGTGGTGGATGTGGTGGTGGTGGATGTAATGGTGATGGTGGTGGATGTGATGGTGGTGGATGTGATGGTGGTGGTGGATGTGATGGTGGTGGTGGATGTGATGGTGGTGGTGGATGTGATGGTGGTGGATGTGATGGTGGTGGTGGTGGATGTGATGGTGATGGTGGTGGATGTGATGGTGATGGTGGTGGATGTGATGGTGGTGGATGTGATGGTGGTGGATGTGATGGTGGTGGATGTGATGGTGGTGGATGTGATGGTGGTGGATGTGATGGTGGTGGATGTGATGGTGGTGGTGGTGGATGTGATGGTGGTGGATGTGATGGTGGTGGTGGTGGATGTGATGGTGGTGGTGGATGTGATGGTAGTGGTGGTGGATGTGATGGTGGTGGTGGATGTGATGGTGGGGGTGGTGGATGTGATGGTGGTGGTGGATGTGATGGTGGTGGTGGTGGATGTGATGGTGGTGGCGGTGGATGTGGCGGCGGATTTGGCGGCGATGGATGTGGCGGCGATGGATGTTGCGGCAATGGATTTAGCGGCGATGGATGTAGCGGTGATGGATGTAGCGGTGATGGATGTAGCAGTGATGGAGGTGGTGGTGGATATGGTTGGACCTTATAAGTTTTTAGCCAGAGCAATTGGATTTGTCAATGTCTGTAAGCTATGTTGTAGAGCAGCATGGGTGCTGTGCAGCATGTTAAAAAGTTAATATAAACAAGAATTTGTGTATTGCTCTCCGTGTGTGTTTGTTGCCAGAACTGTATAACTTTCTTATGCATGCATAAGGCAGAACGTGGATGGTTTGGGGAATGATTTTAAGGTGTAAGGAGCAATGGTAGTGTGTGTCAGGGTGCACCTTACACTGTAACTAGAATACCTGTGGTTACTTTTGAGAGCTACAAAGTGGGAGCACAGTAGAGGGCACAATGGTTGTGCCACTCTGCCTTTTCCCAAATCTATCCTGAATTCAGGACTTCTGTGTTGCACAGCTGAGCGCAAAGCTTGCCCCACGCAGGCCCACCGGACCCCAATAAAATGTTATGTAACAAGTCTGTGGCCACCTTGGTGGCTTTACATCAGGAGTGAAATATCCACTTATGCCCACCCTGTGGACATACTTAAGGGCCACGTCATATCCTGCCAAAGCAATGGACTGTGAGTGGAACAGGTGGGCCTGGCTCTCTGCCTTCGGAATGTGCTCACTGCCTTGGTATGGATCATCCCACCTGCACTCTCTCCCCTGGCACGTGTCTGCTCGCCTTCTTAACGTCAACTTTGCTTTTACAATTTGTCTTTGCTCATGGTCTAGGCCCAAGTGTGAGTTCTAAGGTCTGCACGCATGTCTTTGCAACTATACGACCCACGTTGGGAGTGTTGCAGGCAAGTCCTAATACAATCATGGCTCTGCTACTGCCAGTCAGTCCCATCACAGAAGTTTTACTTTTTTATGGGGGACCAATTTCCCGATATTAAACCACAGCCTCTTTGGAAAAAAACATAATTTAACTAATTTCGTGGTTACAATATACTCCATAATAGCAAGCTGCAGAGTTCCTTCTAACTAAGCCACAGGATAAGATATAGCTGCAAGCAATAAAAGGTGCAATAGTGTCAAATAAGGTCAGAAAGAAAGTACCCGTTTAGATCCACTATACCCATCTAATAAAATAGAAAAAAAACTGTGTGCTCAGCCACTTTCAGCTACCAACTCTAATGCGCCGCTCCACTATCCCCCGGACCGGCTACTTGAAGAATGCTATGAGCTGCAGTACCTTGTCACTTCTACACACACAAATGACACGGGCGCTTACACACGGAGATGTGTGTCAACATACCCACGAGGGCAGTTGAAGTATGCAACACACGTCTGACACTGGGGTTATGCCACCCATACAAAAGCTACAGCTGGGTGGTACCCCTCACTTTTCAGCCCACGTACAACACATAAATCCACAGACATACTCAAGACTCCAACAAGGCCTTTCCTAGGGTGCGTCCGAACCCAGGGACTTTCCCAAACCATGGCGCCTCGCAGCTCCCCCTCGGCTACTACCAGATGTACCCTCTTGAGAAGACACTTGTATCTGGGTCTCACATACTTTCTACAGCCCCAGTCTCACCTCGGATACTCACAAGGCCGTAAGTCTGCTTCTTCCATGCAGCTGCCATCAACTTACCTGTCCACACACCTTAGATACTCAAAACTAACATCCCCTGCCTGGACGAAAGCAACCCTCGCCCCATAAGACACAACACTCATGACAACGGACCCCGCCACACTCACAGCTGCCCGCTAACCCATCAGGTGCTTACTGCAGTTCCTGCTGTACTCCCAGCTACCCCCGCCATCGGATACAGCAGTCCCGGGTCTTTCTCGAAATAGTGAAAGACAGTGCACCTTTGCAATGACAGCTGCCCCGGCAACCCACAAGATACTCACAGCTGCACAGTCCATCTAGGCAGTCCGTCGGGTACTTGGGCTAACCTCCTGCGACTGCAGTCCACCAGATCCCCGTAGCAGCGGCAAGATGCCGGGCAGGCGCGACCGCGTGTCCAGCACAGGCTGCAAAGCAGCACCGCAAACACAGAGCTGCAGGCCGGGCCACGGGATTCCCAACAGCCGCCGCTGCCCCCCAGGAACGAACCACATCGCTGCCGGCGGGTAAGATCACTGGGGCTACGGTGCTCCCGTGCCTCCTGCATGTACAGGTCCTCCCACAGGACACGGCAGAGTGAGCTCCGCTCCGAGGGGAGCCAACCCTCGCAGCCCCTCCGAGAGGTCCCGAAATGAGCTGCACTTTACCGCATAATTTACACCAAGCCCCCGTTCCTTACTGCTGACTTACACGTGAGTGCCGTGAGTGAGGGCTATGGGAAGGCCTCTCTCTCACGTACCGCGTACACAGCGCGCGACGAGGGCTACGGCTGTCCTGAGCCCTTCTTACGTATCGCGCAGACTTCCATCACCACACCGTACGCAGCTGGGAAGGAAGAAGAAAGGCTGGCAGAGCATTGCGTGCGAGTGTGTCTTAGGAGCAGAACACAAAACCAAAAGCATGGCGGAGCGCAAATCACACCACGAGGCAGAGCACAACCCAAGTGACCCCCCCAGAGCCTCACCCCTGCACAACCGAAGTGACCCCCCCAGAGCCTCACCCCTGCACAACCCAAGTGACCCCCCAGAGCCTCACCCTGCACAACCCAAGTGACCCCCGCCAAGGCTCACCCCGGCACAACCCAAGTGACCCCCCCAGAGCCTCTCCCCTGCACAACCCAAGTGACCTCCGAGACACATCTTTGAGCAGCGTGTGGGGACCCAGTTGTTCACCGATGCCAATGCCTCGACCTGGGAAGCCTCAGAGCCCCCACTGCCTGTTCCCTGGGCAGCCTCGATGCCCCTCAAAGCTTCCCTCCTCGTCTGCCCCATCCCTGGGCAGGATACGCGGGCCCCGTGTCTGCAGAGTGGCATCCGCGGCCCGGGGCCCCTGCTCCGGCCGGGCTCACAGCCTCACCCTCACTCCTGGGCAGCTTGGATTCCCACAGACACTGACCCCGTGACCCCCGAGCATCCCTCATCATCAGTCCGCGCTCCCCGCAGCTCTCACCTCGACCGAGCACTCCAGGACTGAGGCTCCCAAGCAGCGTTAACGCCCGGTTGTTGTCCCCAAAATGCGACTTAGCGGGTTCAAAAATAGCCTTGAATGCAAACTGCTAAGACCCGTGCAAACTTATATAAATGCGCTTTGTGCCTAAATGTACAACAAGCAACGCCAGGCACTCCCAACCCGCCCGCCCCAGCTCCTTGAAAAAAATGGCGGCCAAAAACATCACGAACGAAGCCAGGGACAACAATACACAGAGACGAGACAGCAGCCACGCACGACGGTAAAGGACACAAAGACAACAGCCACGCACGACGGTACAAGACAAAAGACAAGCAGTACCGTACACGGAAATGACAAGACGGAAAGAAGCCCGCGGACACCAATACACAGAGACGACAAAAACGGAAAGACGTACAAAGTTAAAATAAAATTAGAAGAAAATGCTGCTTACCTGCTCGCAAACATCCCGGCAACATAAATCGCGCAGCCCACTCCCGCAAAAGCCACGATGAACTGAGCACAACATACCGTCCCCCACCCCCCCCCAAAAAAAACATCCGCCCACCGTCGCAATGACGTTGTTGAAGGGGCGGAGAGCGAAAAAAAATCGCTGGAACGCCCACGAATCTGCTCGGGCAATGACTGACGCATCTCTGTTCCAAAGGCTAGCCTCCATTTACGGAGCTGCCAATGGAACAGAGAGGCGGGTTAAAGCCCCATACTGAGTCTCAAAAGATTTCTCCTGCGCGAACACTGCTGCGCAGTGGACGCCAGGCGAAACCTAAAAACTTGCAATATAAAAATATTTTGATTATTCAAATACATACAGTTGAATTTGTTCATGACAATTTGTAGATTAAAACATGTTTAAAAATATGGAAGTTGGCTTTGGGATTCTGAGAAGCTGGGCAACCTATAGATATCAAAGGGGTTTGATAGAGGGGACCTTATTGGCATTTCCAGTATTAAAGACATTTGGGAGAGGGTGGGGTCAAATCCTTCCACACATTACAAACGGACTATGAGCTGGCAAGCCCCGAACGATTCCAATATACACAAATTTCACATTTGCTCCAGTCTCACCTTCCCAGGGGGACCTCACTTCCTGAAGCATCACCGTTAGAGTACAGAATTTTCTCCTTAATCTACAAGAAGCTAATTAATAACACGGAAGATCCCCTCCAATCATTGCGAGAGAAGTGGAGGCGAGACGGGTGAAAATAGATGACCAGGACTGGCAGGAGGCAGTGTCATCCCCTAGAGTGGTAGCCATTCCAGCGCGCCTCAGGTTGGTGCAGCTTAAAATCCTCCATAAAATATATATCACAGGGCCCCGATTGGTGCTTATGGGAAGATCCGGAATGTAGGCAACGGTGCGGACATAAGGGAACGTTCATGCATATCATTTGGGAGTGTGACTGCTTTAGCTCCTATTGGAGCAAGGTCCATGACGCATTAACGCAGTGCTGCAGGTCCATCTTAGCCCAGAGTTACGTAGGTGCCTCTTAAATATATGGGAACCCACAGACCTGAACATTAACCAGACTCAGTGGGCCACACTAGGGTTCATGATTGCCAAAAGAAACATTGCACAATTATGGGGAGTAGCCCATTCGCTCACTCTGGAAGCCTGGAAAAGAGACCTCGACTGGTGTAGGTTTAGAGAGAAAACGGTATATTCGGCCAGGGGATGACCTAAAAAATGGTCCCACATATGGAGTCCGCGGAGAGATTTGTGTGCCACCCCGTTGAGCTGAGCAAGATGACTCCCTAACCCCGTGACATTCCCCTCTTATACTCTGTAATGATGCAAAAACTCTCCTCCTGTGCCTCTTTACAATATATAATTTTGTTGATACCTCTGTATGGCTTATTGAAACCGATGTATGTTTAATAAAAATAATTAACATTTTTAAAAAAATGGAAGTCTGAAAAGCACCGTATCGGTGTCCTGGGGACTCTAGAACTGGTAGAACAAATGCTTTGGGGACATTATGAAGAGGAGCATCTCTTTCACACTTCTGAAACTCTCACATGCCAAGCTCAACCTTCAAGGACATTATCTTGTAACATAGTTAGGATCTACTCATATACCAAATGCTCTAACTCAAAGGCGGAATACATTTGCACATATGAATAAATGTCAACTCATACACCAAAAGTAAATGCACACGCAATGGCTAGTCAAAGAAAAAGCTCCATATTATTCCTCAGAGTAACATGTCAAACGCCATAGAAACCTCAAACGAAATACTGCACTTCACAGCAATATAATAGTCGATTCGACCACTTGCTATCAATTGCAGTTTTTCCCAAGAATATCTGCATTAAGGACTTTTTCCTATTGACTGGCTTGGAAATCTATTGTTCCAATATGTTTTACCTTTGCTCTGCATCACTCACCAGCTGACAATGCTGCTAGAACTATTGACACGGACATGGTCTTTCTGTGCTCTTGCATACTATTCGGTCAGTAACCCCTATAGCCAACATTCGCTGGCCACCACAAAGACAATACCTGGGCGAGGGCTCAACACCATCAGGCATCAGCCTCTTCGAGCTAAATACTGTACAGTGCGTCACAGTGTTTCCTTGTAGAGCCAACCTACTGCACACCACTCTCTCAGAACAGTCACTCATAGTGACTGTTGTTGATTATACATTTGTCTAAGAACTTCTGCTTCTTATACACCTTTTTTATTAGCTGGTCTGCTGGGGATTGTAATGTTTACATCCAGCTGGGACTGATTTCACACAGCACATGACCACACTGTCCACTTATGGTGATATGACTATTTTGGATTTCTTGTACAGGCCGTTTACCAGTCCATGGTCTGCCTGATGTTGAGGGATGACATCTGATAATTAGAACATCTGCATCAATATAATTCTTACCAATAATTTGGTATATCATACAAGGGGAGACCAGCAAGCCATCTTTGTCTGGTTGCATACAGCTTTGATTTCGTCCACACAAATGGTGACAGGTGTCCCAACTATGCGCTTTGTAGCATAGAAACAATGCTGCGCCACTGTCAAAGACAAAGCAGCACTATGTTGAGCAACTTTCCGTTCAATTGTAGCAGTTTTTTTATATTTTCAATAACCAAGTGGTGAATTAATCTTCTCAACTTATCTCCACATGAAGGGAATTCATTATCAGACTTAAAGATAGACAAGACACCTCACGCTGCAAACAAACCATCAAGGACTGTTAGTACAGCAACATCAGCTGCAAAAGAGGTCGACAATTATTGAACGATGGGAAGTCTCGAGTACTTGTAAATGAGAATAAGTAATGCCCATAATCCAATAGACAATAGAAATTGGTGGCTACTGTTGACCACGAAAGTCCGTCTGACATGATTAGCTTCTGATACTGTGCCTTTGCTTAGGTGTCAGGACTGGGTAACTGTACCAATTAGTGAATCTAACACAAGAGAACCACACCTCTCCCAGGAAATATTTGGGCAACATGCCATAACCACTTTCATAGGCAAAGCTCATCATTCGCCTGTGCAGAGCTAGTTGTGTCACACTGAGAGTTTCTCCAAGCAGCAGACTCCCAGATGTAATAGATAGCGGACCTTGAACTTATTTACTGGGTTGGACTATGTTTTTTTTACTGACATCAACTGAAAGACTGGATGGCTTTAAGTCATCTGTTGTTCCAAATGACTCTTGACTTCTTCTAAAGTAGAGTCTTCCTGGAAAGCTTTTGTAACTGTTGCCTCCAAGTTTTTGAACAAATCTAAAGTAAAACTCCATGATACACATGCCTCACCCCTCAATAGTGGGTAGAATGTTGGCAGGGTTTGATGATTGGTGACAATTGTGCAAGGCTTGCCTTAGTGAGACATATACTGGTGCTCATATGCTCACAGCAGCCCTAGCCTTTCTTTTTCACGCTGAGAGTATGCTTTCTCAACGTCTGTGTAACTTCGGCAGGCATGTAACACAATACTACAAGGTGATTTTTGTTCTGGCTTCCGTTGCACTAGAATAGCCCCTCGACTAACCGAACAAGCATCCGCAATTCACTCGGTGGTCAAGAAAAATAAAGCGGACATGAACTCTGCCAGTCACATGGTGTATGTTGCTAAAACTTGAACACTTTATCGTGAACTAATAAGCCTGACTTTCTTTGTCAGCTTCATTAGTGGGGAGCTCGTTGTGAAGTGTAGAATATGTCAAGTGCAGTAGCTGCCATGTTAAACAAAAGGACCATACTTCCCTTGGAAATGAGGTTTGCTGAATTGCAGAAAGATTCTGGGTAAAGATGAATGCCTCATCAGGGGAAGATGTAGCAAAAGAAAGTCAAATTATTATTATCTAGTTTGCATTATTCAGCATTCACTGAGAGTCCCACTTTCTCCAGGAGGGACTACACTCTTTGTGGCAAGGTGTGGTTGGTATCGTTGTCATGCTCTTCCTGATCGGGACAAACACAAGCATGTCATCACTGTAGCAGAGGCAATTTCTAGTGGACCTGAGAATTCGTCTGATGTATTCCTGCAAAATGTTAGGAGCTGTGAACACTCGGAAACTACGTGTTTTGTATCTGAAGAGTTCCATGTGCTTAGAAAGAGTGTTCTTGAACCTGGATTGCTCATATAGCTGTAGCAAATGGTAGCCCTTGTACAGCTTAAATTAGGAGAAGGCAGCAGTTCCATTCAACCTAATGATAATCTCACTGAGTAGTGAGCTAGAATATCACCCACTTTCCATCACTGTTTAGGCACATGCACGTTTGTGCGCTACCTTTTTAGCACAGTTACATTCTGGGTTACAAATGAAGTGGGACCCAACACTGGCTCAATTATGTCCTGATCAAGAAGATTTTGGCTCTTATTCTTCCACTCGCTTTTGAAGATACACTGGTACAAGGCGATAGGTTGGGCAACTTTTTTAATTGTCTTATCAATGTGTACACTGTATATCTTTCAACATTCCCATGTCCACAAAAACAGCATACACTGCTCAAGATGTGTAGCAGGCAACTTTCAAAACACTGATAGCCGGGTCTGGTAACTTACTGGACTAATGTGTCCACTGTAGGGGCCTGTGTTCGACTTCATGGTCACAGCTTCAAATCCCAGCGCGTCCACTCAGCCTTTCATCCTTCTGAGGTTGATAAAATGAGTAGCATCGAGTTGAGTAACAATAGGCATCTGCTATTCAGCGCGAAGATGGTCTTGGGTGAACGTGCGCTTACAAAAACACACTCTACGTTCCTGCAGAGTGGATAAACTATATTGCAAGGTTTTTAAAAAAAAGTTTCTAAGTTGATCACTACCTTGTTTACCCACACTGTAATACATCAACATGTGAAAGTGAGAGAGTTGGTTAATTAAACAAAACAGAGGCACAGTTCATGTCTGTTAGATTTGAGGGTCTCTAGTTGGCAGAGGTAGTTACCTTTGACCAAATAGGGACCCTTGCGTCTACTCAGGGTAACTGGGTACACTCCTAAAATAACCCCTGCTCACCCCCTTGGTAGCTTGGCATGAGCAGGCAGGCTTATCTCAGAGGCAGTGTGTAAAGCATTTGTGAATACAGAGAGAAACCCAGTGACAACACTACAGATGGACACCACACAAGTTGTAGTATAAAAATATGTATTTTTATATAGACTTAACCCAAGGCCACAAACGACAAAAATACTGTACTTTAAAAATGGTAGAAATAGCTTCGTTCTTTTTAGATGTAAAATCGACATTTTGAGTTCCATGTATCTTTGGATGCGTAACGCTATACAACAAAAGTGTTGCAGGGAAGGTGATGCGTCGGTTCCTTACACGCAAGAACAGTACTGCGTCGGGTCCCTCCTGCAGCGCAGGGGAAGTGCCGGTTCTTCTCCGCGTGGGGAGGTGATGCATCGGTATCTTACTGTACTTCCGTGGCAATGCAACCAGCAGCGCCGTGATGCAATGAAGATCCGATGCAATGACACAAAATGGCGTCTTCTTCTTGATGCGACAACTATGCGTACACGCTGACGGCCGTGCGACGACTCAACGATTCTTCTGAGCCACGACTGGCTCTGCGACACCCTTCTCCGGTGATGCGACGGCGTCAGCGACACTCTTCTCCAGTGATGCAAGGCGCTACGGGTGAAGCGATGGCCCTCATTGGCGGCATGCTTCTCCGGTGATCCGACGGCATCTGCTGTGACGGTGACACTCTTTTGTGGTGATGCGACGACAACGGCTGCGGTGGCAACACGCTTCTTCGTCTTGAGTCGCACTTCCAGCTCCCAACGACACACAGTCTCTCAGAAGGCCCAGCTGAACAGCAGGCACTTCAATTCCCAGCAAGAGAAGGCATGGGAGCTGGTTGGTGAATGATGTTGTCCCTGAGACTTCAGCAGGAGGCAAGCGCTATCTCAAGCCCTGGGAAATCCTTTACAAGTTGATTTGAAAGTAGCACAAAGTTCTTTTTCCTTTCTTTGGCAGTTAGGCAACCAGTGCAGACCAAGCCCCCAAACAGCACTCACCTTAGGGATAGTCTCCTCCTCTGTATCTCTGGTTCCTCTCCTCAGCAAAGGTTCTTCTTGTTTCCCAAAAGTGATCTAATTCTCTGGGGTCTGGGTCCCCTCTGTTATACACCAAAATCCTTTGTCTCTGGAGGCAGAGAGCGTCTGTTGTACACTTGCCTGGCAAACCAGGACATCCTGGGGAGTGCATATACCCTCCCCGAGGGTAACACATAACTCATGTGTCGTGTGAGAGTCTGCCCGGCGCAGATCTCCCAACCCCTGTCCATCTGACAGCGCATGAAGATACCCCAGGACAGAAGTGGTGTCACCATGGTCATTCCTTGGTGACTCAGCCCTTCTGGCTGGCCCCCCTGACCCACTGATTTTTCCACTGGGGACATTTTCCCCCTCTCACCCCTCAATCTGGACTTCTGCACCCTCCACTTTGGAGTGGCACTGCCAGACACCAGAACAGATGGAGGCCTGCTTACAGACACTCCAAGTTCACCAGACACTAGGGGATCCCCCTCAACGGGCGGCCCATCAAGACAGCCTAGGCTCCCCACATGGTGTTCCCTTAAAGAACCATCCAGGCTCTGAGACTGGGTTTCGGGCACTTTGGGACATGCAGCCCCACACTCATTCCATCCCCACTGAGACAGGATGTGAGCCCCTACACCCCTCCTACACAGGGACCTAACTGGGCTACTCTGAACCTCTTCCACCACATAGGTCCAAAAGATACATGAGCCACTCCTTTTTGGACCACTCCCCAATGCCTCTCCAGACTCTCTGGAATCCACCAAAGGGTCTGCCTCCAATGCAAGTTCTCTGTGGACAGAGAACTCACTCTCCAACAGGTGATAGCATAGCTCTGGAAAACAGGGACCAACAATATGCTCTCCCACCATTGGATCACAGAGCCCCCTACAAGGGTTAACAAAACTATCCTTAACCTCTCCATCCAGTGCCTCGTACACGTACTCCACACCACTCTTTTGAGATTGGCAAGACAGTATCTGACTGTCTCTGTCACTCAACCCTCACTCTTCTTGGCGGTCTCCACACTCACATACCAGGCCTTCAATTTGGGTGGAACCCCTCTCCCTGCACCTCTCATCTAGAGTCAGAAGAGTGTCCCTCCCACCACTAGGACCATGAACCCCTGCGTCAGTTTCCACCTTCTCCTCAGGGACACTGCGCATTACTGGAACTACCTCATGTCCTTGAACACCCTGGTGTATGTTAACCCCCTCCTTCAAGTCAGGCACCACAACTCTGGGTGTTTGTACTGCTCGCTCAGCACTAAATAATCAAATTTTGCTGCCAACATCTGAGCTGGATTCCACCTCCAACTCAGCAAAGCTCACTTCCTGAGCTGCACACATTTCTTTTTTCTGGGCTGAGACACTCATGGCCTCAAGCCTCTCGAGCTCCAAATCAAGCTCCTTCATTCTCAACTCATGCTCAAACTGCATCCTCTTTTCCTCTAGGGCCAATTTCCTAGTTTGCAACGCCAATTCTAACAGCCCACTCAACTTGAGCTTGGTCAGCTTCATCTCATGCATCCTACTCTTCTCCCTGTCCTCCAGCTCTTCTGGGGACAGGCCCTTGGGAGAAACACTGCTACCTGCTGGGAAAAGTGTTCTCCTTTCCCCTGGACCCAATGGCCCTTCCAGCTGCTCCTCTGCATTTAAACCCCCTCCTCATTCTCAGGGGTATTCCTTACGTCGACCCAGGCCATCAGTGCCTTTTGGAACTCCTCCTTCGTGGAGAGACCGGTCATAGCAACTTTAAATCTCCTGAAGAAGTGCTTCAGCTGTTTCACCTTGTAGCATTCTAGTTTCTCCTCTTCTCAATCACAATCAACAGATGCTATGGATGCTGATTTATCCATGGTGGTTAAACTTGGCAGTTCTTGGCAAAAACAGAAAATCCCAGCAAAACAATCTACCAAAATGTATGTGGTTGCGTTCAGTCTGCACTCACTAGTAATGTTCACAAATCACTGGTAAAAACAGAAGATCCCAGGAAAACAATCTACCCAAATGTATGTGGTTGCGTTCGGTCTGCACTCACTAGTAATGTTCACCAATCACTGTATATGAGTCACAAATGCAAGTCCAGAATCCTCACCGCTGACCACCAATTTTAGATTTGGGGGGTCTAGTTGGCAGAGGTAGGTACCTTTGACCAGATAGGGACCGTTGCATCTAGTCAGGGTAAGGGGGTACACTCCTAAAATAACCCCTGCTCACCGCCTTGGTAGCTTGGCACAAGCAGGCAGGCTTATCTCAGAGGCAGTGTGCAAAGCATTTGTGAACACATACAGTAAACCAATGACAACACTATAGATGGACACCACACAAGTTGTAGTATAAAAATAAGTATTTTTATAAACTTAACTCAAGACAACAAATGACAAAAAATCCACAATACTGTTCTTTAAAAATGGTAGAAATAGCTTAGTTCTCTTTAGATGTAAAATAAAACATTTTAAGTTCAATGTGCCTTTGGATGCGTAACGCTATACAATGAAAGTGTTGCAGGGAAGGTGATGCGTCGGTTCCTTACACGCAACATCAGTGATGCGTCGGGTCCCTACAGCTGCGTAGGGAATGCGTCGGTTCTTCTCCGCGTGGGGAGGTGATGCGTCGGTTTCTTACTGCGCTTCCGTGACGATGCAACCAGCAGCGCCATGATGCGATGAAAATCCAGTGCAATGAAACAAAATAGGGTCTTCTTCTTGATGTGACAACGATGCGTGCATGCCCGACGGCCATGCGGCGACTCAACGATTCTTCTGAGCCGCATCAGGACCTGCGACACGCTTCTCCGGTGATGCGACGGCGTCTGCTGCAACGGTGACACACTTCTCCGGTGATGCAAGGCGCTTCGGGTGATACGATGGCAACAACGCCAGAGGCGGCACGCTTTTCCGGTGATGCAACAGCGTCTGCTGCGACAGCGATACTCCTCTGCGGCGATGCAACAACGGCTGTGGCGGCAAAATGCTTCTTCGTCTCGAGTCGTGCGTCCAGCTCCCAGCGACACGCAGTCTCTCAGAAGGCCCAGCTCAACAACAGGTACTTCAATTCCCAGCAAGGGAAGGCCGGGGAGCTGGTTGGTGAAGTCTGTTGTCCCTGAGACTGAAGCAGGAGGCAAGCTCTATCCAAAGACCTTGGAGATCCTTTACAAGTTGATTTGAAAGCAGCACAAAGTCCTTTCTCCTTTCTTTGGCAGTCAGGCAACCACTGCAGGCCAATCCCCCAAACAGCACTCACCAAAATCCTTTGTCTCTGGAGGCAGAGAGTTTCTGTACCAAGTCCAAACCAGTTCTGGTCAGTCCTGGAGCACTTTGTTGACAAGACTCCTTCTTTCCTTTGACAATGTGGGCCAGGGACATCAGATGCACCACAGGAGGTGGAGCCAGCATTATGGAAGGCAGGTCCAGCCCTATTCAGGTCCCAGGTGCAACTACTCCCACCCATCTACATGCAGATAGCTCATTCAGCCATGTGCTGACTCACCCTGTCTCCTGGAATCCCCCAGCCACTGTCACTCAAACTCCAGACAAGGAATACACAACCTAGGAGAGGGAGGCTTGGATAGTTATGCAAGAAAATACCTAATTTCTAGAAATGGCATTTACAAATACAGAATGTTAAAACCAACTTCACAAAAATATGTTTTTTATCATTCTGAGTTCAAGCATACTAAACTCGAATTTCCACCTAGTTCCCAGAGTCAGTTAGGATTATAAGAGGATAGAATCAAACTGTCCATTCTGGCCTATGGGGAACAGGTAGCCTTGCAATAGTAAAAAACGAAAATGGCTGCAATTCACGATTAGGACATGCCTTACACACCAGGGGCATGTCCTACCTTTCA
Source organism: Lissotriton helveticus (assembly GCF_964261635.1). Lineage (NCBI taxonomy): Eukaryota > Metazoa > Chordata > Amphibia > Caudata > Salamandridae > Lissotriton > Lissotriton helveticus. The sequence goes on along the minus strand of NC_136057.1, from coordinate 800,746,588 downwards.
CCTACAATGCACCCTGCCTGTGGGCCTACCATAGGGGTGACTAATATGCAGGAAATGGAAGGTTTAGGGACTGGCGAGTGGGTGCACTTGCCCAGTCAACAAGGCAGTACCAGACTGCACATAGGCTTAGCAATGGCAGACCTGAGACACACTTTATAGGCTGCTTCTGTGGGTGGCACAACCAGTGCTGCAAGCCCACCAGCAGCATTTGATTTACCAGCCCTGGGCACATGCAGTGCACTGTACAAGGGTCTGACAAGTAAACCAAACCAGCCCATCATGGAGTCACTAATCCATACATCAATTTACAATAGAGAGAGCATATGTACTTTAGCACTGATCAGCAGTGGTAAAGTGCCCATGGTCATAAAACATCTAACAACAGGTCAGAAAAAATACAGGAGGAAGGCAAAAAGTTCTGGGATGACCCTGCAAAAAGGGCCAAGCCCAACAAAGTTGCAGATTGCACAGCTGTCCAAGACAAAGACAGCAGTGTGAGGAGCCAATTGTAACTTTAATGTTCTACCAATCCAATAGATCTGCTCATGGCTTAAGCTAGTTTGACAGAAAGACATCAATTCCACCATGAAGAGTCTTTCACTCATACTGCTGAGTGGAGATGAGTCAGCAGAGCTATCACCCATTTGCCTATCAACGTGCCATGCAGGACGTGTGAAGTTGAGTCCTAAGTAGCCATACTTTACAAACTGTTCTTTACTGCATTGCAAGGCACTAACAACTGCACTTTTGACTAAAAACTTGACAAATAAATGAATGCGAGGTCAGCCCAGTGTATTAGCAGAGATTCACATTTATTAGTACCTCTTCTGTTGTCATTCCAGTCCTTGCCATCTTTCAACATATGCTAAACCTGTCCATGTTTTGTAGGTATGCAAGTAGAATTTGTGTCCCCTTCAGTGGACATTCCTTGACAAAAGCTTCATAGGAGTGCACCCTATTTCAATTGTTTGGAAGATGGTGTGTGTGATCGCTAATGGAGACAAGAAGTTGGTTCCTTGCAACCACCAGGTACATTTCTGAAGAGCAGCATAGGTGTTAGAGATGGGCTATGCCTCGTCACACATTTATCTCAATATAGGTGAAAGTATTCTGGACCACTGTTTTTTTCTGGAGCCATGTGGAGCTAGCAGGCATTTGTATTTTGCTGAATTGATTGCAATGTAGTGACATATACTTTAAATTGAATGTCAGAGACTACTTCTTAAATATTACCATGCTCGTACAGTGAAATGTCACTACAAATAGATGGCCAGTCAGCCAAACTCTATAAATCTTTTAATGTAAAAGTGGAATGTAATAATGTTATAGATAGCGGCATGATTTTGGAAAAGGGGGGTGGTGATGGACAGAGTTTCTGAATGATGCAGAATACTCTTACCAAGTCAATAGATCATGGTTTTAATCCATCACCGTTATTTAGCTCACTGCACCATCCCAGCTCAGAACCTGGCTATATGCAAATTAGTATGCTCCTGTCCCAGTGCATGATGGGAACAGGGCAAACCAAACTACCAAGCCAATTCTTATACTGGGAAGGAAACAAGCTTCCGATAGCGGCATGCCCAGCAGCTAGGAGATACAACACTACTGTGCTTACTGTTCCCGAGACTTGTCAAAACAACTGAATTGAACAAACACGCTTCCACTGGTTTAAAAAACCACAAGAAAACAAGGGTAATGACTGGATTGCATTTATAGCACCCTATGCGAGCTCCTGTCAGCATATTGTAAAATCTTGAACAAATATTAGGGCCTTTTTAAGACAGGCCCTGGTGTCATGTGGTTCCTAGACTCATTGTCGACATCTTTAAGTTAATGAGCCCTGTAGCCATGATTCTGCTTTTGCGCACAACACTACATGTCTTTATTTTTACGAAGCTCTGTTTATGCCTCTCACATGAGAACTCTTTGCTGCACTTGTGCTCTGCCTGTTCCTGGAGTTTAGTTGATAAACACTGACTCTTGTTATTCTGTTCAGGTCAGGCCCTAGCACTTAGACAAAACATACCAAGATGGCCAACTGGTGAGGAGCTCACAAAGTGAGCTCCATGAGCTTGGGATCGAAATGGACCAAATATCCTGTTAGCGACAGCAGCCCCGAAACCGATCACACTATCAGAAATTAACAAAGAGAAACAGAGAAACCTGCCAGAACAAATATATAGATCCTACTGGAGGATCCTTTAATTAAATACAAAGGTGACCACCACTACACATCAAGGCCAAGTACAACTCAGAACTATTTCATTTTCATAAATTTATTATTGTCGGACTCGCGTTGATCTACGGTCACCAGACCCCTGAAGATTTGCCTATTTAATTATCGTTTTCCCGTGAAAATACTACGAAATACGAAACCGGTAAGCAGACATACACATCCTACCTATTTGTTGGCCATGTGTTTTTATTGTAAGGGAAGTATCTCGACTGGGGGTATGACTTTGAGCACTTGTCTTTGCCCCCCCACTGCTCACCAGTACCGCACTATTCACCGCAGTCTAGGCGGATATCATATGTCGAAAAACCAAAGGTGGTGATGGACGGAGCGTTGACAATACAAACACTCACCCCCAGTCAACTGATCTGGGTTTAATCCATCACCGTTCTTTAGCTCACTCCGCCACCCCAGTTCAGACATGGCCATATGCAAATCAGTCTGACCCTGTGCCTCATGGGAACAGTCAAGCCCAAACTGCCAAGCCATGTCTTCCCTGGACCGGAATCAAGCTTCCCAGGACTGGTTTCTGGCATTACAGCCGTCTTCAGCCGGGCTTGCTTGACTCCAGTGGCAAAGTGAGCAAGGGACTCACGTCTGAGCATACTCTGCCAACTTAGGGCGAACAAAGAAAAACCAAAGGTGGTGATGGACGGAGCGTTGACAATACAAACACTCACCCCCAGTCAACTGATCTGGGTTTAATCCATCACCGTTCTTTAGCTCACTCCGCCACCCCAGTTCAGACATGGCCATATGCAAATCAGTCTGACCCTGTGCCTCATGGGAACAGTCCAGCCCGAACTGCCAAGCCATGTCTTCCGTGGACCGGAATCAAGCTTCCCAGGACCGGTTTCTGGCATTACAGCCGTCTTCAGCCGGGCTTGCTTGACTCCAGTGGCAAAGTGAGCAAGGGACTCACGTCTGAGCATACCCTGCCAACTTAGGGCGAACAAAGAAAAACCAAAGGTGGTGATGGACGGAGCGTTGACAATACAAACACTCACCCCCAGTCAACTGATCTGGGTTTAATCCATCACCGTTCTTTAGCTCACTCCGCCACCCCAGTTCAGACATGGCCATATGCAAATCAGTCTGACCCTGTGCCTCATGGGAACAGTCCAGCCCGAACTGCCAAGCCATGTCTTCCCTGGACCGGAATCAAGCTTCCCAGGACCGGTATCATATGTCGCCTTTTTGGGCCTGAGGATGTTCTATGTACCATCTTTTTTTCGATAGATTTACACCAGACGTGCCTCGGATCCTGACTTACCGCCATTACTGCGACTCTTTCTTCCCAGCTGTGTAACGTCTGCCTCTTTTTTCAACTATTTGGCCAGGTATGTTATGAAACTCCTGGGCCATAATTATCGTTATCCCGCTGGTTTTGTCTTTTCTTGAACCCTGCGTCTAGTCATTGTTGCATCTGTTCAGCTTTATTTTGTTTAAATACAGGAATTGCTACAACGTCTGTTAAAGCATACAGCGACTGTTTGAATGTGAAAAGAGAGCCGAATGAAATATCGTCCATACACAGCAACTTTGCGTTACTTTATCTGGTAAGCGCGTTAGCCGAATTCTCTTGTTGACAATATCCAGGTTTTAAACTATTCTAAGTTGATTACATCCACGGGCTGCAGTACTCTGATCTCATTCAGAGAACGATTTAAGCTCAACCAGCTCGGTATGGATCCCTGATAAGCTTTAAAAAAGTCATGAGCAAATCAGTAGCTGATGTATATAGACTAAAATTTGTATTTCTGTCTATTGAATGAAACCTCCACACTGATTTTTGGACCACTTGGTAAATCAGAAAATGGGGTAATGTGTGAACTTACTGATACGGTCTGACTTGTTGGACCACTCTGTAACTGTGATCAGGTTCAGCGAATGAATGTTAGATAAAGACATGAATTGGTGGGCTCCCTAACGCTCCTTGGGTCTAAATCCTTATGGCCACTTTTCCTCCAATTTAGGAGGACCTATTACTCCTGAGTGACCTTTCTGACATCAGAGCCAATACACTCTATATTATGAAAAATGTAATATTGTAAAAAAAATACATGTTGTCTACAAATGCACATGACTATATCTATACTATCATATATATATTTTTGTAATTTCAGTTGTGTGTCCCCCACCCCATGGTACTTCACCGCCCTGACGAAGGTGTGGCCTGAAAGAGCCTCACACCGAAACGCGTGTTTCCTGTGAGCGGCAGTAGCTGTGTCATCTTGGCTAAACCCCCTTCATCGTGTCGCTACCCCCTCACCCCCTTCTACTTTTGTCCATACAGCCTTATTTTCATCTTGACTGTAGGCCCTCTTGTACCAGTATGAGAGTGTGAAAACTGTATGCGAGTTAGTTTGAGTGTTAATTATTTATGGTGTGAAAGCGAATGATTATCTCACTGTGATGAATGGGTGTGCATGGGACTTGTTTTTATCCTTAAGATGTTTCTTTTTGATTATTTCGATTGATTCGTATATGATTCGTATATTGATTCGTATATGACTTAAAATATTAATCATGTTGAAAATAAATGTTTACACTTTTTTGATACAATAATAAATTTATAAAAATGAAAATGAAATAGTTCTGAGTTGTACTTGGCCTTGATGTGTAGTGGTGGTCACCTTTGTATTTAATTAAAGGATCCTCCAGTAGGACCTATATATTTGTTCTGGCAGTTTTCTCTGTATTTAATTAAAGGATCCTCCAGTAGGACCTATATATTTGTTCTGGCAGGTTTCTCTGTTTCTCTTCTTTGTTAATTAACCCCTTTTTTCTGCCAGTATCATTTAATCCCTTGGGGAACCCCTTTCTTTTTGGTTGCACACTATCAGAAATATCGTAAGGAATTCTGCATCACATCAAGCAACTAAGTTATCCCCCTCCCGCGTCCTGGAACACAAACAACAGTGGCAACACAGCTTCTCACCTCTTGCTGCTACGATAGCCGATGGGTCGGCGTAGACCGTGGAGCTGGTTCCCCAAGTCTCCAATGACCAGGAGGAGAGAAGCGAGCCCCGCTAGAGCCGAGACTCTGATCACTGTCAACGGAAAGCTGCTATCGACTGGAGATGCCATCTGTTCCAATAGCCGAAGGGTTGGAGCCGAGTCACTGATAATGGCCAACAGAGAGCTGCTATCGACCGCATTTGCCATCTGTTCTAATAGCCAAAGGGCTGGGCTCTGTACGTGGAGCAGGTTCCCTTAGGTCTCTGGTCGGGAGGCGAGAATCTTGCCCTGTCGGAGCCACGGAGACGCTAATCACAGCAGACGGGAAGTGGCCGGAGCTCGCCTGCCCCCCCATCACGGGACCTTCACGGGGGGCGGCAGAGGTCGGATGCACAGAGGGGTGCCCCCTCTATGCCGGTACCGACGTGACACAACTCTACTGAGGCTCTGATCACTGGGCCTCACTGGTGCAGGGCTGGGAGCAATCGACTTAGGGAGCAGAGCTCGCCCTCACTCTTGTTGCTCCGCGAGGTCACGCACTGGACCCAGATGCGAGTGCTGGGATCGGAACTCCCCATTATGCTAAGCACTCTGCCCTCTCACGAGTGTCCGAGCAGATATGGTGCAAGACGGGCAGCGCCTCTGCCTGCTTCTGTCTGAGACTCACCGGTGATTCTACGGAGGCAAGAAGCGAGACCTGAGGTCTGGTTGCACGGAGTCCTGTAGCTTGACTCCGCCTCACTAACTTCCAGACAATTGGGCTTAGATGAATCAGCCACACGCTCAAGCCGTGAGAGACTAGGCTTACTTTTGGCCTCTGATTTATGTGCAACGCTATGCATGTTTTTACTGGCTCAAGCGGCGTAATCCCCTAGACAGGGAAGGCTCACACTTATTGGATTTACCGCCGGATCTCTAAAACAATCGGTCACTGCCCATTCCCGAGTCCCGCATCCTCATGCTGGTGATCTTACTAGGGGATTCCCCGTTTTTAAACCAACTCGCATCAGATGACCTTATGCTTGCAAAATGGCAACAACATCACGTCAACTTTTCCAATGATTAATGGCCTGCTTTCAGCCTACGGTTTAAGCAGGAAGATACATCAAGCTTCCACGGAAGCAGATCACAGAGGAAGGGGTAAAGGTCAAAGCACACACATCACCCATAGAAATTGAAATAGGACTACACCTATATGGACCAGCTAGTTGAAAGAGAGATAGGACTACCTTCCTAGCTCTGACTATTACCACTACCAATAGTGCGGCCATTTTGGACCGACTCCTTCTCACTGGTTTAGCACCTAAACATCGCTAGATAATCTTTGGTTTCCCTCGCCACATGAACACAGGTGAGAATTTTTATTCCGTCCTAGCCCCTCATCCATTACATGCTTTCAATTGTCACACACCACTCAGATGTTTAGTCCATCCTAGTCCCTCATCTATTACAAGCTTTCAAGGGGACGCCCACCACTCAGACTGGAAACAACCCCACTACTGAGACTGGAAACAACCCCTATTCCACCCACCTCCTGCCCCTATGCCCCGGGCAGACGTCTCCACCCCCGCTGTTCAAAAACCTTCTCCAATTCTCTCACCTACCTTCAACCGTTCCAAATCCATCCCCCCTCACAGCTTAGGCCCCCCGCTACTGTCCCAATCCCACGACCCCGCATACTGCCCCATACCTCTCTATTCCCACAAACAAGCACCAACCCCATTATGGAACGCACGGGCCTACACACTTACTCCATTAATTACCCCCCCACCTATCCAAAAAAGCCTCTAAACGCTTTGAACACAATGTTAAAATCACACCCTGAAACCCCTATCTTATCTCAGACACCTACTTCTCAACAAACAAAGTTTCCATACCACAGACATTATTTTCTACACCAAAAGAAGAGCACAATGGAAAAAAGCTTTCCTCGCCCTGTTCTTGCTCTCCTCAACGAGGAAAACCGTACATGGTCTCGCAATTTCTATCTCCCCTTCCACAATCTACAAAGCCGCAGCAACAATCACCATTTACCACAATGGGATCATTCTCATGCAATCATCAGACGGTAGCCTAAACCTGCTGGATGCCATCTTCCCCATAATCAAGGAAAAAGTCGAGAAATCTTACCCCCTGCCAAAGCGGCTCCCACCCCCAACACACCCATTAACGCCCCCTAATCGCTCCCGTCGGATGACACCAGTGCTTAATTTGTAAAATATTAAGTGCCAGGGCTCTGACCAGGAGGCCAAAGCAGCTTGCACCACCCATCGCCCCTGTCAGTGCTGCCATTTCAACTACTAACCATCTCTCTAGCATGTAAATGCGACAGTTCAGCTTATTCCAGGCCCCCAAAGCTAAAGCAATGGCTGGGGAGGCAGGTATTAATGAGTTTTTTATGTATATCGTTTTCCTAAACAACTGATATACTGCTCATCTCTAAATTACATGAGCAGCACCACCTTGTGGCAGACTGCTTTAAGTGTGGTGTTGATAATTAGGTGCCGGTGCCGAGCACCGGAAACCAATTAAAGTGCCGGTGCTCAGCACCGGAAAGCTCCGGCTCAAATTAAGCACTGGATGACACCATTATCATTTACACCCACTCCCTGTGCTACCTCCTCCTCCCCTCCCGACTCCCTTACAAGACACTCCCCTCTTGCTACACCACCATTCCAGATTTAACAGCCTGCCTCGGAAATGTCACCTCCCCCCAATTCCAACCCATCAACATTTACACCCAATACCAGTGCAACCTCCTCCCCTCCCGTCTCCCCCTCTCAAGACACACCCCTCTTATTACACTACCAGCATTTACCCATCCCAGATTCAGCACTCTCCCCTGGAATTGACATACCTCAACCTAATACTAACCTTTCCCTTGGCAATACCAACACTCCCACTGCCCCATCCACACCTCACACCCCTGCGATACATACAGACTTGGATCGCTGACCTTAATGCCCTAAACTGTTCTTTCTCACTCGCCGAATCAGTAAAATCTCTTGGCATCACCATCAACAGTTAGCCAACGCTTAATTCCCATATAAAAAATTTGACAAAGGGAGCACTCTTCACACTCCGACATCTCAAAAAAATCAAAACTTTTATTCCAGCAGAAGATTTCAAAACGGTTGTCTAATCTCTAGTCCTCTCGAAAATGGACTACGGAAACGCTTCACTCTCCGGAACTCCCAAAGTTCACCTTGCCCCCTCAAATCTGTTCTCAACTTAGCGGCAATGTTAACAACGTACTGTAAACGCTTCAACCACATATCACCTGCCCTCAAGGACCTTAAATGGCTTCCTATTGAAGGCAGACCCGCCTGCATTATGCAAAAAACTCTTTACCAAAAGACCCCGCCTTCCCTCTCTAACAAACTCAACAAAGCGGATTGCGCCCGCCTGCTGAGAAGCACCAACTCTTTTTTCCTTATCCCCCCTCGTCTGAAAAAACAAGGCTCTAAATGCTGCTCCTTCTTTGGAAAGGCCCCCAGCATCTGGAATGCCCTACCTAAAGATCTACGAGAAAACCCCTCCTACGTCAACTTCAAATAAGACCTTAACATACACCTGCTCAATAAATATTTGGGTACTTAATCCCTCTCTTACTGCACGGCATTTACCCATCCCAGATTCAGCACTCTCCCCTTGAATGGACATACCTCCACCTAATTCTAACCTTTCCCTTGGCAATACCAACACTCCTACTGCTCAATCCACACCTCACACCCCTGCGATACATACAGACTTGGATCGCTGACCTTAATGCCCTAAATTGTTCATTCTCACTCGCCGAATCAGTAAAATCTCTTGGCATCACCATCGACACCACCACAGGGCAGTACTGTGTTAAAATTATACAACCTTGCCCTCACTGACATTTACGCAACTGCGAGCTGCTGGGCACGTCGTCCTTGCCTACATGACCTATTTTAATATACTCACATGGAACGTTAGGGGCATACACACACCTTTGCCGCACTATTCAGTCTATTCCTACTTGCAACAACACACATATTGTACTATTACACAAGACTCATTTAATAGACGTAAGTCACTAAACTGCAGAGACACTGACGCTGAGAGGCATTTGCCACCAGCTATTCTTCCTAAGCTAGGGGAGTTCTGCTATGGTTTAGGACTTGGACCCCTTTTGTGGTGGACGACACTATACTAGATCCAGAGGGCCACGCCCTACTATTAGGCTATATATATGCCCCAAGCTCAGACCAGTCTACCTTTTAGAAAGCTCTCTCGAGCACATCAACCCAATGCACAGCTTATAGAGGGGATTTCAACAGTGTCTTAGAAACCACCCATGATTGCTTCTCTTTTATCCCATTCCTGCGACTTCCAACTCACAGACATTACAAGACCGGCTCCAACATTGGCAGCTGGAAGACATATGGTGATTCAGTCACCCAAATGAGAGGGCGTATTCCTTTTTTCCCACTCCGCACTGCACGTCTGCATTGATAGATTGGTGGGCAGTGCGTCATTGCTCCCCTCCATCACACAAGTGGATTACCTGTGCCACCTACACTCTGATCAAAATCCCCAAGTTTCACAACTGAGGTGGGTGGCTGATCTGCCTCCCATACTCACCTGGCACTTGTATTATGAGCTGCTAGAGGACCCCCTCTTTTGTGTCTCATTTGGTACGGCAATCGAAAAGCTTTGACACTAATGCCAATACGGCCTCTATCAAATTATTCTAATTTAAAGTGACAACACAAGGCCACTGCTTGGGAATACAGGGGACTAGGAGGTACCTACTTACCAGGGGCATTTCTAGAATAAAGTATACGTTCCTGGACTTGAAGACCCAGGAGGCACATGATCTCAATGGCGATGGTGATCTGACGGACGCACAATATGAGCAGGTCACGTTATTAGAAAGCCTACATGGTCTAAACTATGCTGCTCACTTAGGATGCACACATGCCACAGCTATCAGATTAGGACGTCTCTTGGCGTGACTCATCCACCAGGACCAGCCTCATCATCCCACATTGGCACTTCAGTCTGCTGGAGGATCAGTCTTCTATACAAAACACAGCAAACACAAGGAGATGATGGATTGAGCGAAGAAACTTTTCAGACACTCCCCCAGGTCACAGATCAGGGTTGAATCCATCATCGTTTTTTAGCTCACTTCGCCACCCCGGTTCAGACCCAGCCATATACAAATTAGTCTTGACCCTGTTCCACATGGGAACAGGCCAGCCCAAACTGCCAAGACAGGTTTTCCCTGGACCGGACAAGCATCCTGGGATCAGTTTCGGGGTAATACCCCATATCAGCCAAGCTAGCTTGAATCCAGTGGCAAAGTGACAAGGGACTCACGTCTGGGCACACCCTGCCAACTTAGGGCGAACAAAGCAAACACAAAGAGATGATGGACGGAGTGCTGTAACTTTTCAGACACTCACCCCCCAGTCGCAGAACTGGGTTGAATCCATCATCGTTCTTTAGCTCACTTCGCCACTCAAGTTCAGACCCAGCCATATTCAAATCAGTCTTGACCCTGTTCGTCATGGGAACGGTCTTGTCCAAACTGCCAAGCCTGGACCAGAAACAAAAATCCTGGGACTGGTTACAGAGTAACGCCACTCATCAGCCAGGCTAACTTGAATTCAGTGGCAAAGTGAGCAAGGATCCCACGCCTGGACATAACCTGCCAACATATCACATAATGCCAGGTTTAAGCTTATTTAACTATATATTGTACATAGGCCTTATCTTACTCCCGCCAATATAAACCATTACCAAAGACCAGACACCACTTGCCCTCGCTGTACTCAGACAGATACAGACTTATTACACATGCTATAGGCCTGCCCAAGTCTACATAATTATTGATCCATTACCATATTGAGTTTATCCACATGCACTGAACGCCCGGACTTGCACAAATGGGAAATATGTCTCCTGGATTGTATTGCAGGCACAAGTAATACAGAGCCACTTCCCGCTTGCTAAACCTAGCATAGTGGCTAAGCTCCTTATTACTCACAGGTAGAAGTCCTTTGAGCCCCGCCATTTGTAGCCTGGACACGCTCGATGCTCACTTGGGCACAGCCCGCAAGCTAGGCTCTGCATGGAGAAGACCCGCTCTGGCTAAGAAAATATCCTGTTGCTACTTACTGGGACACTATCCTACATGACCTGCAAACTAATAGTCTGAACTAGATGGCCAATGGTGCGGACCCCTCCCACGGAACCCAGGAAATAAAGTCTGCTGTTGCTATCTTTTTGTCCATCTCGTCAAATATGAAAGCCCTGTACTCAAGCATACCTAGTAGGCCTTAGTTGTGGATGCCTACCGGGAGTGGCATGAGCAATTCTGTTGACTGTGATAGGTGAAGTTACGGGGATGGGGGGGGTGTCCAAGCCATGGTTTTTTATGCTAATGGTTTAAGTGGTTATTGCTATACTACTACATATTATATGAGTTACCAACATTATCAGCGTCTCCCCTGTGCTCTCGCCTCTTCCACCTACTTAAAGGGGTTAAAGTACCCATATATGCAGGAACTTAACTTCTAGACATGTATCATAATGTAGAGCTGGCCTTTAGTATCCGCCTTTCTTTTACTGACATCTTTGAACCTATCTGCTATTGCCACCCAGTTATGTTGTGTCGGGTCTGGCGACTTAGTGGACTAAAGCGTCAACTCATGGTCACAGGTTCGAATCCCGGCGGGTCCACTCAGTCTTTCATCCTTCTCAGATCGATAAAATTAGTACCATTGACTTGCGTAACAATAAACATTTGTTATTCAGCGTAAAGGAACCCTTTGGTGAATGCAAGCTTAACAAACATGTTACGTTATGTCATTGATGCAAGTTGCATGACAGCATAACTTCCATTGATTGTACTACAATAAGCTTATCAGTGTATGCTATACTATCTGTTATTTGTGTTATCCTTGTAACGTCAAAATGAAAGTCAATGAACAGATTGAAATAAAAAAATACAACAACAACAAAAATTAAAAAATCAGAGGAACTGTAAGTTACAGTTACTGAAGAGCTGTCAAATTAGACAAAGGGAACAGGTTTCCACAACCCAAAGTTTGTTTCACTTGTGGTAATTCCTCAGTATGCATGGTGTGTCTCAACAAAAAACTGAACTTCAGTTATAAGTCACCCATAAATTACAAGATCAGTCTCAGTACCAAAGTGGTTTAAATTATCCTTTCTGACTGTCACAATATTTATGTAAGAAGAACTATGAGACAGCGTAAATTGAGAATACAGGAACATGCTATAGCATGTAAAAATAAAGACATTGCATACCTCTCATCCACACATTTGTTTCTCTAAAGAGAAGGATGTTGTTTTAAATCACATGGTATTTACCATAATAAATTCAACACAAGAGGTGGATGAAGAAACCTTAGAACCAGACAGGCAGAAATCAGTTGGATCTGCCGCTTGTGAGCTGTAGAATATGGACGGAAGATCAATGACGAATGACATTAGTTTTTATAAAAATGAAGTGCAATACAATTGAAAATCTAGGCTTTTAAATTGTCAGGATTTTTTTTTTCTGCTCTTACATCTACCCAGTATAGAAAGAGAGCCATCTAACATGTATAGGTTCCGCCCAACCAAAGCTTTTGTCACATTTTCAACACTTTGTGGCTAAGCCATATATATTTAAAATCTATTGTCACCATTCTTCTCACCATATTCTTTCCACTATTTGTTTGGTCTACAATGTGCAGACTATGCCAATGTTCCTTTTGAGACCCATACTTGCTAGTTCAAACTGAACTCTGTCCTTTGCTAAATGGAATTCATGGATATCCAATCCTCTATCGATCTTTTACGGCCTCTGGCTTGCTTATTACTCAGGCCACTTAAACTTTAGTCGTTCTTAGCAGCTTTTATAATCACATTTATCTAAATATTTTTCGTTATGAACTTTCAAAAAATATTCCATTCAATGCATAACGTTGGCTAGAATATTTACTAGAATACCTAACCACTGGACTCATACATTGTAATTAATAAAATTTCTCTCTTGCCGACTTCTATCGTTAAGACTTTGTGTTTGCCAATATAGAGCTGATTGCACATGGTTCATGCGACTAGTATCACACGTGTGCATATATTTTTTCATCTCTTCACATGACTATTCTTAACTACTAGGTTTATTTGAAAAGTTACTCCCATAAACAACCTATTATTTGTCATTGTCTAACCTTTTTTCTAGCATTCTGGAGATATAGCTAAACAATGATACAAAACATAGAAAAACATACTGTATCAAGGACTTTCAGGTTATAAACAATTTGAAAAGACAAGACAAGTTAAATCTTTAAATTGGGTAAGTGATTCCATATTTCAGCTCCTCGCGAAGAATGGTCTCTTTATTTACCACAATAATGAATACAATCAATATACTGTTTTAACAGACAGTGCTTTGGGAGCTCTTTTTGATACTACTTTCAAGAAAGTGGAAAAATATTTAACTTAGGCAGGTTTATCCTGCATTACTGAATGCCAACACCTAACAGACCTTGTGATACACCACATACTATAAGGTAGAACATTATGACAGCAGGGAGACATGATCTTATACTGGTTATGCTCAACGTACTAAAATATACTGATATTGTAACATAGTGTATACTATGAGGTGGAAGGTTATGAGAACAGGGGACCTAGATCCTGTATAGGTTTCTGCACAGTAGACTAAATATACACTGTTGGGCCAAACGTTGTAGAATATTGAGCGACATTCTGCTATTTGTACATTTAGTTATGTTAAATACTTAAAATGCAACGTTTTTGTTGTGTCTTTCAAAATCACTTAAAATCACTTACACTGTGGTCTTTGATTTCTGTATTTTATATTACTTTATCCATAGTGCATTGTATATAATTATTTATGTTCGTATAGTTTCCACTGATTGTGTTATTTGTTTGTAGCTCTGAAAAAGTTCTAAAATGTGGGAAAGAAATGCATTGGCTATTACCTTTCTACTGTGATTAAGAATGAATACGAAATAAGGATTCTCTCAATACAGAACCAAGCATCTCAATTATCATTGAACAACTGACTCTTTACAAACAAAGATTACTCTGTTTTGTTTACACCTTTAATCACAAATTGGATTTTGGCTTCTTAAAATGTCCCACTTTTCTACAGGAATGCAATTTCAAGGGAGAAAGACAAAGGAAAACCTAGTCATTGTTGATACCCTTTTGTCTAGCTCGAAAGGGGATAAGACAAGCTTTGACAAGAAGTTAAGTAACCTGTTATTTTCTCCACCTAACTTCCTCTACACAATGGCTGAGGCGTATTGAAAGACACACTATAACTGCTTCAGCGGAGGAAGCAGATGCTCCACTGGGGCAAATGAAATTGTTTTTACACCCAACTTTTATCTGCGAGTCAGTTGATTAGAAGAAGCTAAATTTGCCGAAATAATGATAATATGAGGCTGCTAACAGGCAAGGCCCAAAGGGTGCTAAAGAAGCTGAATATGTTGTAAATGAGAAAGAGAAACTAAAAAAATAATGCAAAGGCAAACGGAGTGCGAAAACTTGAATAAAGAAAGAAAAGAATAATGGAATGAAAGCAATAAAGCAGGAGGGATATAAAAATTAAAGGAAAGAGAAGGAAAGGAGAATCAGAAGGAAATAAAAAGGAAGAAAGAAAGAATGAAGCAAAAGGTCAAAGCTAGAAGAAGGGCCAGTAAGAAGGAAAGCAGAAAAAGATATGAAAAGAAATAATGAGGCAAAAGGAAAGAAGAATTAAAATTATAAATACAAGAGAAAAATATGAAACAAAAGAAGGAAAGAAATAATGATTGAAAGACAAACAATGATAAATGCATAGCTTTTATAGAAATTATTTGGAAATCGGGCAAACAAATATTTTGCACCATTTTACAAAAATGCCCTAAGTTAACAAATCCCATGGTCCTTCATAGAAAAGGTAGAGATTGCTCACTTTAATTGCTCACTTAGGCCCTTCTTACAAATTGTGCAATTTTATCAAAGACTCTGTGGAATTTTGCCACCCGCAATGTGGGCACAGAATTAGATTAGGTTTAATACTTACAAAGTGCAACTTACACCCTAAAGAGTATCTTGGTGCAGTGACACGTAAACACAAGTAATCTAACAGCCTTCAGTTGAAACCAAACAAAAAAAGAATAGAATGCTAGCAGGGTTGAGGTGAGAAGCCAGGTCTTCAGGGCTTCATTCAGTTTGCTGTGGAAACAGAAAAAAGGCCAGCCACCTAAGGTTTTCTGCTGAAACCTTGGAAGCTAAAGAAGACGTTGGTACCTTGACCTCAGCAAATCATTTTAAAATTGCTTTATGAACTAAGCACAGTAATTTGAACGTCACAAAATCTCTTATTGGGAGCTAGTGCAGCATGGCTAGAGCTGGGGAAAAAGCACTACTCCGCTTCAATCCAAAAGTGAGTCTAGCGGCATAATTCAGAAAAAACGTGATTTCCTGAATTGCTCTAGTCAAACAGTGACTTTCAAAATGTGCACCTAGAGTGAAAAGGGAGACCAATACATAATGTTTCAATATGCACTGATAGAAGACAGAAGCTCTAACCATATCTTGATCTACATGAGTCAATTTTAATGCCCAGATTTTTCAAACAGCCTGCTGGGTGGGGGCTTGAAACCCACAGAATGGGGACAAAAAGAAAGGTCCATAGTAATGTCCAAGGAATAAAGCTGCCTACACACTATTATTGTAGTTAACTTCTTTATTTCTAACCCCTGCCAAAAGACAGCAGCAAGTTCACAAGAATATTGAATGGCAACATTCCTATTACATTATTTATTTACAATGTTAATCATTACCTTACTAAGTGAATACTACAAGGTTGCAAAGCAGAAATTGCCTACCTGGGCACAGAATATATATGTTATCTCCATTAATCTTAATGTACTTAAAAGTCATCCCGCTCTCAACTTTGTGGAGGGAATTAAACAACTGAACAGCAAAACTGTTAATATCACCCAGTATCTTTAAAAATAATTAGGTGGTATCTGCATAAAGAAAGAGATACAAATTCTAAAGATTGATTCAGGTGAGCTAGAGGGATTATATAAAGAGTGAAAAGAAAAGATAATATTGATCTCAAAGGGACTTAACTTGATGAGGTTTTAAATAATCAAGAGAAAGGAGCAAGCGTCACTTGCTCAATCGGCCTGCTAGGAAGCTGAAGACCCCATGATAAGTCTAATGCCTTGATACCCAGAGCCTGCCCCGTAGGAGTTGAAGATCCACTGTGTCAAATGCCACAGAGAGATACAACATATTACGAGTGACAGAAAAATTCTTATAAGCAAAGCAACGCAAGTTATCCTACTCAGAGTTAAATTAACAGCCACAGAGAAAACACACTTATGTGGGCTATAGGAGTTTGTCAAACTCTGGAAGTCGGACCTACGGAGTTTTCTGCGGGATGAAACTGGATGGCTTGGCCGGATCTCGGTTAAAGGCCCGCGGCTTGGCTGGCCAGGTTGAGTCGATCCTCCTATGGAGCTTTTTTCCAAAGTTGCTCCAAAGTTCTCCAAACTTTTGGAACTGCTTCCTGAAGTTCCTCAAAGGATCCCAAAGTGTCTCAAACTCACTCAAAGGGGCTGGAAGCTCCAAGATGGTCCTTGACCATTGAGGACTTCAGTTCCCACAACCCACTTGGACAAAACCCTTACAAATCCACTGGTAGTTCTCCAGGTTGAGGATCCTTGGGGTGATGTTCCAGGTGAGCTCTGCTCACTTGTAGCTTGCAGGGAGTCCACTCTTTAGTTCTTTTAAAGCAAGGTAATCACAGCACTGTAGTTTCAGCTGGTGCAGACATCAGAAGGCAGGCCTTAGAATTTGCATTCCAACTTCTAAGCATGGCAACATGTTATTTTCTTAAGTTTCAAGCAGCAGATCTGAGAGACTCTGCCCCTCTCAGATACTTATTCCAAGTTCTCTGGGTCAAGCAGAAGGTCACTCTTGACCAATGGGAACAGGGCAACTCCCCAAGGATATGACCACATCCTGTAGAGTGTGGCATTATTTTGTCCCAGGGTGCACCAAATCTTCCAGATTTATAATGGTTGATTTTCCAGCAGGGAGGTAAGAGCTGGCTAAACACACCCCTAGGACGGCCACTTTCCATAGACTCTCGCGCTTGCATCTGTGCATTCCTTCCATAAGCCTAGCTCTGGCTTTGGGTCAAAAGAGTGAAGCTGTAAATGACACAGAGCCCTCCTCTATTCTTTGAAGACCATGGTTTACGACTCTTCCCCTGCTCTGACATTCCTGTGTAGTAGCACACTGCCCTTCCAGCAGAGCTGGTTAACCCCAGGGGCTCTTTATCACCTCTTCAAAGCAGCCTGGCTAATCCACTTAACTCTGACCAATCAGGATAGACCACTGGAAAGCTGAATCTGGACCTACAAACAAAATAACTAGATTTATCAGTACCATTCTGGGAAGTCTTTGAATAGAAGTGCTATCATTCTCCTATCAGGAGTTATTAGTTAATAACCTATTGCCATGTTAACCCATGTGGCATGTGATTTGAAATGGGAAAAATGACTTGAGCCATTTTTCCAGCACTAGGGCTTATAAAAACATATTTTATAAGTACACCTCCTATATCTACAGGACCCCAACCCCATGTCACAACTAGGGGAGATGTTTGGGGTCCTGAATCAGTACAAATATTGCAGATCCTCCCTCCACAGTGCTCCTAGCATCAAAGTCGAATTTGAGCAGCCCTTTATCACAATGCGGGGAGTGAAATGTGAAATTTCATTTAACCTAGGGCATATAAAACTCATTTTATAAAGGTCCACCTTATAAATACCTGACTTCCCCCCCTTGGGACACCTTGGGGAGACCCTGGAGGTTCCTAATAAGCCACAACATTGTAGGTTATCCGTTTTTAAGTGCCCCAAACACCAAAGTTGAGTTTGGGCACATTGTACTTTTTAAAGGCAACCCTGCCCCCTAGGGCTACTTTTAAACTGACCCCAGGCTTCAGAATGTGCACACATGCAAGTGCAGAAAAAGCTGCTGGCCTCTAAACTGCCATTCCCTATTGTTGACTAGGCACTTCTAGGCAGTTATAATCTCCCTGCCCTATTATTTAATGGGGTCTGATAGGGTAGGTCATGCCAATCACAGGGGTACCCCATACCATAGTGTACCCTAGTGTATGTAGGGTTTTTACTCTATTTTAAATGAGTCTCTTTCAGCATAGCACTGGTCCTGGGTCTGGGTAGGCAGAGCCCAGGGTCAGTCAGAGTCAGTTACCACCAGTACCATTCAGCAAAAAGTTGTCGGATGCCCAGGCACAGGATGACTTTGCAACACTATCTGAGAAACTTCTAACAGGAAAATACCCTAAAAACCTGGTATCTAAAACCAAGAAGAGAGCCGCAAACAACCAGAAAAAAGACCAATATGTATCAAAACCTTCAACATAGCGTTGAGCCGTGTCACAAAAATAGTCAAGAAACATTGGCGTACCCTTAACAGTGGAAAGCTCAACATCCCTAAACGCATGTTCTCACATAGGAAAGGAAAAAACCTAAAGGACAACTTAGTACACACCCACCCCAAACAAGAAATGAGAAGACCCAAAATGTGTTGAACACTCTACCGATGGGCCACTATCCCTGCGTAACTGCAGCATGTGTCACCTGACCTCCAATACAAAAAAGTGACTTTCAGCAACAAGATGATTTGGGAATTACATAAATTCACTAACTTCAATACCACAGGGGTTGTGTACATGATTACATTATGTGGATATGATTACTATAAAGGTTAGCACCAGGATATGCGAACACCGCAGCAACATGACGTGCGGCAGGGTCACCACAATAATGACATCACATTTCAACGAAATGCAACACACTCCAAACGCTCCACATTGGGTGGTGTTTGAACATATCAAACACATTGACAATTTAGAAGACAGATTGCTAGAGAAAGAACAGTGATGGGTGAATAAATTGCACACAGACACTGAATGACAATATTCCGTGGGAGCAGTTCGTTAAATGAATCTGTAACGCTACTTCTGCCAGTTGTAATATAGTGTCTGAGAACACCAATTAACTCCGTAACCTACACAGAAGTGAAAGAACGATCCTAACATGATACTCACACTGGCGCTACTTCATTGTGCTAATAACACATGAGTACCTTCATCTGAAAAGTCTGATCACCTAAGGTGTCCCCATCAAGATTTTAAAAGCAGCAGCCAATCCAAGAGTAACAAGGTATAGCTGTGGTTTGTCAGGCTTTCACAGAACGAAAATAATGTGTATACAATAATGTATTTGGTACCACCTAACCCTGTACAATCCAGTGACTTTCGCCGAATACAAGTCGTTTTTAGACATTTCAAGATGGCTTCACCTCTATTCCATACTTTTAAAACGAGCCCAAGTCTAGCTTTCGCGTTCTTTGCGCATCAAGCAGGTTGACCTTTACACTCGCAGCGTCCTGTACAAATCAAAACCCTCCCGTCTGGATATCCTATCGTTCGGGGGTTGTTTTTGTAATTTCTTCCATTTTAATGTTCAATTATTGGTCACCAAGTTGATCGGTCACGACCATCTGGGGACACAGTCACTCGCCCAAGATGGCCCCACTGCAATGCCAGATGCAGGGGCCATTTTGTGTAAGATACAGTCTAGTCATCCGAGCGAGCATGACTAGGCGGATCCGGAACTACTTAATGGCCACCAGGAGACAGACGCTGTAAGAAGCGGTCTCCAGGGGTGCCATTAGGTGACTTGACAAGAGGTGCACTTTGACGAAGTAAGTCTCTCTAGACCTGTTCCTTCAGTTCTATTTTTCCCTAAGAACTAATATGGTTTTCAATCTTACTTCCAGGGCTAGTCCAGGTACCGGCAGTAAACCTTGCCCGGTTCTTCTTCTCTCATTCCACTCCAATTACAACTCTATATCCCTATTACTTTTTTTTAGAGTGTGGCTACAAGCCCCTCTTCCCCTGCAGATCATGAGGCATATTACTGCCTAAATAAAAGTAAGTGTCATCAATATGCATATAGTTATTTGTTATATGTTGTATGTCACTTGGTGTCTCACTTCAAACGTGTTTTTAATTTGTTCATAACCACTTATTTTCACCAGACATCGTGTATGAATGTATTCTTCCACGTTGGATGATCGCACAAATTAGTTGATAAAAACAGCCACTATAGAGGAGTACATTGATCGAGATAAGAAGCTGCATGTGTTAAGGGCCTGCCAGCTTGGCAGGTAGGCAGGCGACTTAATTTTCCTATTGCTTTCTTTCCTACAGATACAGCGTGTCAGTGTTTAACCATATGTATTAAGTATTAGGTGTATACACATTAGGTGTTCACCTCATCGTTTCCTAATCATAGGATAGGAGTGGTACGCACAGGGCTGGTCCTCGTGTGGTCCTGAAGAAGAGCTTTTAGGGGATAGCGCGAAACATGTCGACCCAATACTAGGGACACCATACTCATTAAAGTTAGGTCTTTTCTTATTATTAACCCCTGATTTTAAACATACCAACTAGGAGCAGGAATAAAATATTAGCTCACTAGCAAGGTATTTTTAACCTTTTTGATTCCCACTCCACCACACAAATTTTCGAAACTAAGTGCTCCTATGTAGTTTCGCAAGACGCAGCAAACCTCAATCCGCAGCGGATTGAGAGGACCCCAATGATGAAGCATGCAACCTAGGGGCAACCATGGTGTGTGAGGGGACTCTAGAAAATAATTTTTCTTTCTGGAAAGAGGGTTTTTTCACACATGTTCAGTGGAATCTCTGTTCCTCCTATGGTTAGGTTTCTTATTCTGGTATTCCGGATGTTGGGGAACTGTATTCAGTAAGGAGGGTGAACCTAATCTTAACCTCTACCTCCCCCCATTTTATGATTGCTATTTTAGAAATGCCTCATAGAAAATACAATGTCAAATCCAACATTACCAATAAAGAGGATTTATCATTATCATTCCAATGATATGAAACATGATTTAGCTACTCCTTTGTAATCAGGAATTACAGCTTAAAGTGTTTAAGGAATTCCCAATGCTAGCCTATGATAGAAGTGGGCTCCACAGTAGTGACAAACAAATGTAGCCGTTTGTCATTACTAGGACATGTAAAACTTAAAATTACCTATCCTACCTTGTACTGGCACTTAGGGCTACCTAGGGCCCACCTTAGGGGTGACCTATGTGAAATATAAGGGAAGGTTAAAGCTTGGCAAGTGGTGTTACATGCCAAGTCCAAATGGCAGTAAACAGCATACAAAGGCCCTGCTATGGCAGGCCTGAGATATAGCTGAAAGGCTACTAGTATTGGTGGCAAAACCAGTACTGCAAGCCCACAGGTAACATTTAGATGAGAGGCCCTGGGCATATGGTGTACCACTAACAAGGGACTTATAAATAAACTAAATATGTCAATCAGGTATATAACAACGTCACCACGTGTAGGGGAGAAGCAGATGCAGTTTAGCACTGGTGGTAGTAGTGGTACAGTTCTCAGTTCGAAGGCCAACAGAAAGATACAGCAAAAATTGGAGGTAAGCAGGCAGAAAGCTGGGGAAGACCACCCGAAGGAAGACAGGTCCTACAAAACACAATAGATCACTGCCACTTCAGTGCTTCTGCTTTTTAAAAAAGAAAAACACTTTAATGCAGACATTTCTAAACACTGTTCACACAGTCATTAATGTACATAATGGCAAGGGGCAAATCCAATGGGAACACCCTTTAGAGGGCATCTCAGCTAGATGCAACACTTATGCACGTTTATGAGCACACATGTTAGTCCCCCCATGTGTAAAGTTTAATCTATGTTGTATTAGCACGACACATCACAAATTATTAATTTTATTATTCATGTTATGGGAAATGTGACTTTGCGAGATTAAACAGAATTCTGTTTTCTATCTCGCTCCATCAACTCCCTCATCTGGTGATTAACAAATCACCACACTACCACCCAAAATTTGGTAATTTAAACTTCCGAGAAAATGATTCAAATTCATTTGTGTCAGTAATCCTAAAAACCTGTATCTGCATAATCCTCGGAATTTGCATAACGTTCTCTGTGTAACTCCTGTAACTCAATCTCCCTTTCTTCTTCTTTTCTAAGTTTATAGATCCTTTTCTTTTCTTTCAACTGCTTCTTTCTTTTATGCAACAAACAACCTAATTTTGTCAAAATAAAAATGAACACTATTATAATCAAAGGTGCCAAAATCTTGCCAAGAATTGAACTACCAATGTTATGAAACCAATTTCTAATTGCTTGGAATCTTTTTGAAAGTTTCCCTGTAAAATCATCTTCTTCTAAAGGAATTATCTCTGAATGCATTTGTGTAATGTTTTTAATGTACATCTCAATATTCTTACTTTCATCAGGTATATATGTGCAACAATGTTGTACATGTAAAATGCCACAGACTCCTCCCTCCTTTGCTAGGAGTATGTCTAAAGCAAGGCGATCTTGAATCACCATAGATCTGATTGCAATTACCTCGACATTCACTAATTGGAATCCATCAGCTGTGTCTGTTGACAATCTGTCAACAATTGTGGACAATTTTCTAATTCTCCCTGCGTTTAGGGTTATACCAACAAAAGGTATCACTGCTTGAAAAATATCTCCCAGAACTTCTGTAAAAGTTTCTCTTTTAACTCTATTTACATATTTTTCTTTTCAGGTTCATATAATTAGTGATACAGGTAAATTAGGAGATATATTAAATTGACCAAATTATAAGGTTTTCTACACCTGATAGTAAATAATTAATTAATTGATCAGCAAGCGCTGCAAGGCAAATTTAAAGAATATATTTACTAAATTATTTAAAGAAAATGTCTTCCTTATATAAGAAAATGAAAAAGGTTGTTGCCAAATGCGAGAGCAAATTAAAGATTCCCAAATTAGCAAATGTAAATAATAAAAGTGTCAGAGTAGAAAGTATTAATCAGTCCAAAATTAATGTTGTTGTAAATATGGATCAGAATAGGAATTCAAGAAGAGAGAACAGATTAATGCAACGTCAAAAGTGTCAGATCAGATTGATAAAGTGTCAGCTCAAACTTCTTCTAAAATTAATGCAATTGAAAAACATGATGAAATGATTGGTACATCTGGAATTAATATTCCTGATCATGTGAATTCAACAAATGATTTAAAGGAGTCCATGAAATATATGGAAACAGTGACAGTCCCTGTGCTGGGAAAGGATGAAATTAGTTCCGCAGTTTTAAAGGTTCCATTACCTGAAAAGGTTTATTCTATTGTACTTGAGATTGAATTAGTAGGGATTACAACTCAGCAAGAAACAGAGATGACTTCAGTTCTGGTAAGTGAGAAGTCTGACATTGACCTAATTGAATTGACACAGTCAGACGAGTCAAAATTATGCTCAAAGGAAAAGGAAATTGAAATAAATAAGCTGAATGAACAGCTACAAATACAGCGACAGGTAATGATTCAAGAGATTGAGATGGCTTCATTGCCATTACAAATTTTTGTTAATGAACAGACAGACAAAACAGATACAGGATTAAATAAAGAACAGGAAAACAGTCCAAAAGGATTAAATGCACTTCCAGAATATTGGAATGAAAATGATGGTCTTTTGAGTGAAGACATCAAAGTAAAGGACGCAATTGATCAACAGATTGAAACTTTAACTTTTGCAGGTTCACTTTTCAGAAATGCAAATTTAATTAAAAGATTGATTGATGATATTCAATTGGCAGAAAGGTTTGCTGGCGTGATATGTGCAGCACACAAAATAAATGATGAACATGCTTTGAGTTCACTAATACTAACATCCGTAGTTGAAACATGGCAAGGAGTCAAAGACTTACAAGATGATGCAACTCATGAGGAGAAAAACACATGGTTGAGAAACACATGGTTGAGTGCAGATTTTAGACAGCGAGATGAGGATGAGATTTTGTCACACAAAGATGGTAGAGTAGTTTTACCAAATAGCATGATTACTGACATGGACAATATGTACCATAAAATCGTAGAATTTCTTTGCCAGAGGTGTTTGGCTTACCAGCAAGTGAACTTAATTAAGAGAACAATTGTGAGATTGGGAACAGAATTACAGGAGAGTGGTTCATTGACCAGATTACAAATGGATTTCTGTGAGATGGCACTGCATGATAAACTGTGCTACATTTTTGTGATTTTCTGTTTGATTACAAAATGGTTTGAAACATTTCAGATGCGACATGATGATACAATTACTGTTGCAAATTTAGCAGATGGCAAAAGACATATTGAAAACAGATTGCTCCATTGTACAGATATAATAGAAATTTCAGGTGTTGAGGAGCATAAGAATGTTATTATAAAAGACAGAGATGCAAAAATGTGCCTAGCTGCAGGTACAAAGTGGACAGATGTCCTTCCACTTGTTTTGATGTTTCTGAGAAACACTACTGATAAAAAGACAGATTTAAGTCCACGTGAGATTATGATGGACAAGGTCATGAGACCGACATTCATACCAGAGAAAAGAATGATGCCTATCAATGATAGCATCAAATTGGAGAACTGCAGGAATTTATCAGATGAAATGATTTCTGTGTTTGATGAAGATGAAACTGAAGTGCAAACAAGAGAAAAAGAGCAAGCACTTGATTTATTACCAGGAAAAAGAAACAGGAAAAAGGTTCGTCTAAAAAGAAATTCTCTAGTGCCAAGGTGGCAGAAAAGGAGGCCAGTCAGTCTTGTCACAACAAATGCAGAGAAGTGCAAAAGACTGAAGAGGTGGATTGACACTGGCCATACTTTTCGTGTAACTACACCTGAAAATCCTGATGAGAATAGTGTCACAATTGATGATTCAGATTGTGAAGAAGAGCCTGAAGAGAATCCAGATCTTGAAGATCGACAAGTTGGTCGACATCTGGAGAACATGAATGGAAAACAAGCCTTGATTGAAGAAGACTTGAAAGTTGTGACAGAAGACTCAGAAAATGATGGAAATCTGCCAGAAAAAGAAGCAGAAGAAGAATGTGATCAGATTGTGATTCAAGACCAGGAGAGTATTGAAAAGCAGAAAAGTAGCTCTGAAAGCAGGAACAAGAATTCTGAAACTGGGAAGTTGAAGGTAATTGAAGAAGAAAATGAATTGCCAAGTACCAGCTACAAAAATGATGTTCCTAACGGAGTGAAGCTGCTGAGTAAAGAAGTACCTGAGTCCAGAATGAAAATTTCTGACACTGAAACTGATGAGAGTGATGAAGATTCTCAAATAAGAAAATTCAGAAAAGGAGCTTGGAGAACAGAATGTAATGTGACCAAGCAAAAGAAGAAATTACCAAGAAAAAGTGATGAATGGCCAGAAGAAAATGAAGGCCTAAAATTCAAATTGAAATACAGATCAAAGAAACAGATTGATGAAAAATCAAGTCAAAAAGATTCTGTAAAGGAAAGTGAGGCAGGAAAGAAAATAGAAGTGATACCTGTAATGGAGGTAAATAGTCACAGTCAAAAAGTGATAGAAAAGAATAGTGACAATGATTGAAGTACATACCTGTTAAATTTTAGGTTTCTGTTTTTGGCATAAGGCTGAAGAAAATGTGTTAGATGACACAAGGTCGAAGAAATTCTGTTAGCTGAAAAATTAATTTGTGACATTAGGTCGAAGAAAAACTGTTAGAAGGTTTAAAAAAAAAAAAAAAAAAAAAAATTGAAAAAGGGGGGTGTTAGAAATTTTTAGAAAATTTAGGTAAAATTTTTAACATTTTTGTTTTATTTTTCTTTGCAAGCTTAATGAAAATATAATTCTGCTATGGTTAATTTAGGTTATTGTTCTTTTAGAAATTAACAAGGAGAAGTTTAAGGTTAATATGACAAGCAAGATACTGACACTTTATTAGTTATAGTTTTTGCAACACTTTTATTGAAGCTTAGTTGTATGTTACACAAGAGAAAGAAATAGAACTAGAGGGGTTTCTTAAAACTCAATATGAGAATTGTAGATAGATTGATAAGATAAGTCTTTAGAACTACTAACACAGGTGAAATTGAATCATGTTCATCTTAGATAAAATTTTTGCTAAATTTTGGGTGGTGGTGTGGTGATTTGTTAATCACCAGATGAGGGAGTTGATGGAGCGAGATAGAAAACGGAAATCTGTTTAAACTCGTGAAGTCACAATTCCATAAATAAATTAATAATGCTAACAATTTGTGCTGTGTGTGTACTAATTCAATCTAGTTTAAAGTTGCATTTTCACAGAACACGCGGGAAACTAACATGTGTGCTCATAAATGTGCATTATGTTGCATTCTTATGTATGTGGAAAATAATAAATTAATCTTGTCTATTGTCATGTCATAACTAATAGCAGCTGTTTTTAAAATAATGGCATGTGCTTATTTTGCTTTCCTTGTCTATGTGATGTCATTTCTACTATTCTAGGTGCACATAAGGTTTCATGGATTCATGAAGACTGGTAGATATAAAATGCTGCTTTATTTGTGCTCTACTGCTAGGTAATTTAGACTAATGGGTTAATTATTAGCAATG
The DNA here is from genome assembly GCF_964261635.1 of Lissotriton helveticus. Lineage (NCBI taxonomy): Eukaryota > Metazoa > Chordata > Amphibia > Caudata > Salamandridae > Lissotriton > Lissotriton helveticus. The sequence goes on along the minus strand of NC_136057.1, from coordinate 800,719,811 downwards.
ATGGGAGGCAACAGAACAAACTGTATTTCTTTCATTAATTATTCTTTGTGTTTGTTTATATAATAGTTTTACAAGTGAAGCTTAGAGATGACTGCAGGAAAATAGTACACTTTTAAAAGTGGCGCAGGAGAGGTGGCGCAGAAAATTGACGCTCTTTGAAAAGAGGTCTATTGATGAAAATGGCTCAAGTGAAAATAATTCTGAGAAGGATGGAAAAGGCCTCTGAGCTTTTATTTTGAAAGGTTTTGGATTGAACTGCTAAAAAGATGACTCTTTGGAGAAATTTGCTAACGTTTGCTAACGTGCCACGGAAGTTCAGAGCTGACAGGCTCAAGGTTGAAAGGAAGCTTTCGCTACAAAATGTAGCAGCCTAAGGAAGAACTGCCAAGACTTCTAAATGAACAATGAACAAGTGAATTTGCCCGGGCATGTAAGAAGGAGGTGTCACAGTTTACTGTGGTACGAGGTGGCTCAGCCAATGGAGAACTAGAATTCGTCTGCTGGAATGTGAAAAATAGTTAGCTCAGCTTAATTTAGGGTATAAGAATAGGTTCAGAGAACACATAGTTGGCTTACGCTCGAGAAATTCTGGAGGACGATGTTATGCTGATGGACTTTACACGTGAGGACAGGAGTTTTTATTAATTACTTTATTACTAGGTGATGAGGGTAGAGACAGAGATATAGTTAGGATTTTGGAAATGCTTAATTTTACTTATTCCTGCTAATGAATAATAATTCTTGATTTATGCTCTTTTTATTAATACTGAATAAATCTTTCTTTATAACATTTTCTAATGCTTGTTTAATAAAATACCAAAACCTAAGTTTTCCTAGATGTGTTTAAATAAACTTTCTAAAATGACAAGCTGGTCTTGATTATTATAGATAGTTTTAAACAACATATTTAGATCTTATCGCCTCATGATTCAGTCGCTCTATTGTTGATATGGGCCTAGTGTTGTATTGTAAGTTTGGTGGTAGTAGATAGTGTCATTTGTGCAATATTTTGGTGAGAGCGCTGGATCAGGTGCATATGCACAACAAAAAGTCACAGAAGTCAACTATTGCCCTATATGCAGATTAGAGCCTGTAATGGATGGGGGTCTCTAGTTAGCAGAGGTAGGTACCTTTGATCAAATAGGGACCTTTGCTTCTAGTCAGGGTAAGAGCGTACAATTCGAAAATAACCCCTGCTCATCCCCCTGGTAGCTTGGCACCAGCAGCCAGGTTTATCTCAGAGGCAGTGTGTAAAGCATTTGTGAACATATACAGTAATACAGTGAAAACACTACAGATGGACACCACACCAGTTTCGAAAAATAAGTAACCTTTACCAGACTGAACACAAGACCAAGAGACAAAAATCCACAATACTGTAATCCAAATAAGTCTTTAAAATGGTAGAAATAGCTTAGTTCACTTTAGATTGTAAATGCAACACTGTACTCTCACAGTACCTGGGATGCTTAACACAAAACAAACAAATGGGTCGCCAGGAAGGTGATGCGTCGATTCCTTACACTCAGAGGAGTGGATGCGTCGGTGCCTTACTGCTGCACAGGGGAGTTGATGCCTGCTTCCTTACTGTGTGGGGAGGTGATGTGTAGGTTTCTTACTGCGATCCGATGCGATGACACTCCGGGGCGATGCGCCAAAAATGCCATCTTGGTTACGGTGCGACAACGTAGATCCGATGCTTGCACACCTGATGGCCGTGGGGCGACTCAATGAACTTTGGAGCAGCGACAGGCCCTGCGACACGCCTCTCCGGTGGTGCGACGGCGACCTCTGCGGCATGCTTCTCCGGTGATACGACGTGCTTCGACGATGTGATGGTGACACCGGCAGCAGCGGCACGCTCTTCAGTGATGCGACGGCAACTGCTGTGGCGGAGGCACGCTTCTCGTCGTTGAGTCGCGCTTCCAGCTCCCAGCAACACGCAGTCTCTCAGAAGACCCAGCACAACAGCAGGCACTTTAATTCCCAGCAAGGGAATTCAGGTGGGAGCTGGGGGTGAAGTCTTGTATTCCTGAGACTTCAAGCAAGAGGCAAGCACAGTTCAAGCCCTTGGAGATTCTTCTTCAAGATGATGAAAGCACACTCCGTCCTTTTTCTCCTTTCTTTGGCAATGAAGCAACCACTGCAGGCCAACCCCCAAACACACAGCACAGGGGTAGTCTCCTCCTTCAGCTTCTCTGGTTCTTCTTCTAAGCAAAGGGTTGTCTTGATTCCCAGAAGATATCTAAAGTTGTGTGGTGTGTGCACCAATATTTATACTCCAAAATCCTTTGTCTCTGAAGGCAGAGAGTGTCTGTACCTAGTCCAAACCAGTCCTGGGTGCAGTCTGCCAGTGCACATCTTCTTCCTTTGTCAGTGTGGGCCAGGGTCATCAGACACAACACAGGCGGTGGAGCCAGCATTGTGGAAGGCAGGCACAGTCCTAATTAGGCTCAGGTGCTACTCCTCCCACCACATCTCATGCAGATAGGCCTATTCAGCCTTGTGCCGACTCACCCTGTCTCCTGGAGCCACCCCAGCCCCTGTCACTCACAAACCAGTCATGGAATACACAGTCTAGCAGAGGCAGGCTTGGATGGTTAGGCAAGAAAATACCTACTTTTTAAAAGTGGTATTTTCAAACGCAGAATGTTAAAACCAGCTTCACTAAAAGATGTATTTAATCATTCTGAGTTCAGGCATACTAAACTCAAATTTCTACCTAGTTCCTAGAGTCAGGTGAGATTATAAGATGTTATAATCAAACAGCCCATTCTGGCCTATGGGAACAGGTAGCCTTCCAATAGTGAAAAACAAAATTGGCTGTAATTCACTATCAGGACATGCCGCACACATCAGGGCATGTCCTACATTTTACATACAATGCACCCTGCCCTTGGGTCTACATTAGGGATGACTAATATGTAGAAAAGTTAAGGTTTAGGGACTGGCAAGTGGGTGCACTTACCAAGTCAACATGGCAGCACTAGGCTGCACACAGGCTCTGCAATGGCAGGCCCGAGCCATAGGTTACAAGCTGCTCCGGTGGGTGGCAAAATCAGAGCTGCAAGCCCAACAGCAGCATTTGATTTACAAGCCCTGGGCACTCACGGTGCACTGTGCTAGGGTCTTACAAGTAAATCAAATAAGCCAATCATGGAGTCACTAATCCATTACAACAATTACGATAGGGAGCACTTGCACTGTGGCACTGAATAGCAGTGGCACAGTGCCCAAAGCATCCAGACCAGCAAAACATATAACAAAAACACAGGAGGAAGCAGCAAAAAATGGAAGGGAGGCCCACACCAATGGTGCCAGGTCTAACAGAGCCCATATGCTTGAAGCACCTTTAATGGTTTCTGATAACCCCTGGAGCCCCAATACCCCCCAACCCCCGCACAAACACGCCTGTAGCAATTATGATAAAAGTCATCACTAATGGTTTTGTCACTGAGTGTACATAATGAACTCAATATTAGGAAAACAGGCATTTCACTGCACATAAGAATTTCAGTACTATTTCACAAACTTATCATAATTCTCCTTACACTATTGAAAAGACATACCTATTGGAATTGACATGTTTAAAAGCAACCATCACAAAAGATTTAATACACCAATGAAAAGTTCGATTTCCACTGCTGTGCCTGGTTGCCTAGTCCACAAACCAGAAGTCAGTGGGTCCCATAAATTCCCAGGACACACCAAAATGTCAGCCACTAGAGCAACTGAATTCAGGCTAAACTTCTGCTGGGATCATTGATCCTCCATGCCTTGTGACTTTTGCAACTTTCTCCCTGCACAGGATGCTTGTCAGGGGGTAGGATGCCTCACTGGTCCTCCAGGGCTCCCCCCAAAACATTGAAACACTATCTCCATTACTCCTGCCCTTCTGGGACACTATAAGAAAATCTTTGATGGTCGTTTTGGAGTCTGTGGGTTTGCCTTTGATCTGTGGCAAGGTTGTTTGCTTAATGTGGACGCAAAAGTGTGACTTTTTCTACGTTTGCTTTTGATGCACCCACTAGTGTTCTGTGCTCACAAGAGGGTGTCATTGTCTACATGGGGCACAAATAAACAGATACATAAATAAAAACACACACACAGCTTGCTAAGGACCAGCTCTAAGTCCCAAAACACACACAGTCCCGATCGGCTCCACCTCCACCCTCTTCTCGGTGTTGGAAGGGCATCTGGCTTTACCTCCTCCTCCAGCTTGCTTCTAGGTCCCGACTACGATGGAAGGAAGCACACCAGCATTGTCTGTATCAGGAGTCTTTCGGTGGGTGATTTGGCTGGTTACCTCAAGCAAGAATGGGTGTATTTATTTATTTTTAGTTGCCATGTGGCCACACAGGCTTTCATGTGTGAACACTGTATCATGACTGACATTTCCTTGCTTCAGTGGGTGTCCTCTGTCACAGAGTGCACTCAGCAACTGTTTAAAATAACTATCTTGTACATAGTCTATCCCCAGATTTTTGTCTGTGGAAGTCTGAGCACTTTAACTCTATTAACCAGGCTCCTTTGACTTAACTGATTTCCAAGAAGCAGCTTCAGAAGGCAATCTGGAAAGAGTTGTGTCAGAAAGCTTTTGACACCATGAACAAAGCCATGTATTCTGCACAAGTGCTAATGGCACCTGAAATCTCAGTAGAGTTTCTCATGTAGACAGATTCTTCAGGGCTCGAGTTAGGAGCTGTTTTCTAGAAGCTGAATGATGAGGGCCAGGACCAACCTGTAGCCTTAATCAGCTACTCATCCAGGAAGAAAGGTGGAGTGCAATTGAAAAGGAGGCATTTTCAGTGATCTGGGCACTGAAAAAACTGAAATCATGCTTGTTCAGGGTACACTTTCAGGTTCAGGCATGCCATTGACCCCTGAGATGGCTGATGCAAACGTGGAGTGAGAATCCTAAACTGTTGAGGTGGCCCACCTTACTACAGGTTAAGGACATCACAAAGCATCTTCCTGGGACTGACTACATCACTGTTGTTGCCTTTACAGATTTTTATGCCTCAGCGATGAGAACTCCCATGGGAGTGGATAAGTCTCCCTGCAGGGTGATGCGAGGGACCAGTCTTAGAAATGACTATCTTTTGCATGATGAACCCATAGATTCTTGACTTGACTGCTTTATTAGCTGGAGAATGCTCTGCTCTATACCACTGCTGACCAGTAGTAAAGGGCCTGTGCCCCCTCTTTCAACATGATAAAACTATCATCCCTCCAAATTGGCATATTTAACTTACCTATAAGTTCCTAGTATATAGTGCGCAAAGTGCACCCAGGGCCTTTTAGTCACCAGTGGGCGGCACCTCTCATTGGGCTACCTACCCGCTGCTGTCACAATGCAAACATGACCGCACGCCTGCCTTGTGTAGCTTGGATGTGCAGGTTTTAACTGTAAATTCAACCGGAATTTTTTTTTCTCTCTTGACAGGCCTAAACCTTCCTTTTAAATGTGAATAAAATATCCTCTATGTAAGCCTTAGTTCTATTAAGGCAGGTAGTTAAAAGCAGAACATATACAATTTTAATGTTGTTGGGGGCGTGGCCAAGATGGAGCCAGAATAGCAGCCATTTCGCGGAGCGAGACTGAGCGAGGCCGAAATTCATCAGCTGGCCACCCAGGGCTGTTGGCGACCTGCATGTGAAGCAGCTGCGGTGTAGGAGAAGAGAACTGCTTGGCCAGTCGCTTGCAGCCCCCTCGATCGATGGAGACACCTCGGGACCTGGGTGACCGGTGGAGTGGCGGCTCCATTACTGAAGGCGGGTTGCTGGATCCATGAACAGCGGAGCGATTGAGGCCTTTCTGGGGTGTGGAGCATAGCAAAGCCACAACAATAGCGGGTGGCACCTGCGACAGCGAGAGCCATGGCGAGTCCCAGCAGACTAGCTTTAGGTTGGCGACAGAGTGGAAAGAATCGCGGCCCAGGGCCAGATGGACCCTCCTGACTGCCGATTGGAGAAGTGGTCCGGGAGTTCCAGTGTGAAGTCGGGAGTCTGCTCCCCTGAATAGTGAGGTGAGGCGGCGGGGGCCTGCAGGAAAGGACACTGGGGTCTATCGGGCCTGCTGGCTCGCAAGTACAGACTGCAGGCAGCGTGACAGTCAGCTTCAGGTGAGAGACCTGAGCCACAGCCACAGCAAAAAGGCCCCGTAGCAAAGGCCCTAGAAGCCATTGCCTGAGGCCCCTGGCCAGAGGGCAACTGCATGTGGGACAGACGAAACCCTGACTGGGAGGTCAGGCGGGCCTGCCCTAGCCCCGGAGATATACTCAGGCCTAGAGCAGGTGGTGGGGAAAGGGTCTAAGCGAAGCCGGGGCCTGCCCTGGAAATGGAAGGCGGCCAGCGCCATATGGATACGGTGAACTATCGTATACGCTGATAAAACACAGCGACTCATAGATCTCTAAAGCCAGATCTTCACTGGTCTCTAAGGCGGAAAGCCGGAGAGACCCAGCACGAGGGAAGCCAGTGTGTCAAGGCTAGGCTCACGGAGAGGACGCACTGGAACCGCCTGACTGAACTCACCTGGAGTCTGGCATATTCAAAGATGGCCTGGGACCTGCTCAACACACACCGGGGGATCTACCAAAATGAGGTCCAGCCGTGCCAGGAAGGAGGCTAACATCAAAGCCCTCCTACAGAAACCACGGGGCAAAAGACACAACGGGCAAGCTGCGGATTTGCCACCCTATCAAAGTCGGGAAGAGGATCTAGGCCAGTCTGACCAGGAGAAAGAGAAGCCAATCACCCAGAGCTTCATGGAACAGTTGTTTACCACGCTACGGGATGACTTTCTGGGGTTTCGACAAGAGATCTCCACAGATCACAAACAGGTCAGAATGGACATTAGCAAGCTAGGGGACCGCTTGGATACCTTGGAAAAGGCAGGCTATGGTAGGGAGGAAGAACTCAGCTCGCACACACAGGAGCTGATGAACCTAAGAGACCATAATGAAGAATTATGTCTGAGACTTGAAGACTTGGAAAATAAGTTGTGGCACTAAAGGAGTTCCCCTTCGCGCAAATGCAAGAAAATTGGAGGATGATGTGTTCCGGCTTTTCTGATGCTTTGCCCCGGCACTAGAAGGCCAGGAGATCGTTTGGGATTGCATGCACAGGGATGGCCGCCTGGCAAAGAACCCAGGTCAGCCCCAGGATATCCTCATATGCCTCCATTCCTATTGGCAAAAAGAAATTATTATGGCAGCCACCCGGGGTAAGGCAAACATCCAGTTCAAAGGCCTACAAGTGGGCATCTACCAGGACCTCTCCCAACTAACACTCCAACGCCTCAGGACTCTGCTCCCTGTCACCACATTCCAGCGTGATCACAAGATTCGCTACAGATTGGGCCATTCCTTTAGACTACTCTACGTATGGAATAAAGATACACGGGCACGGAGGTCCCTGCAGGAGTCGCAGACAGCCCTGGGGGTTGACTTTGTGGCCGGTGGTTTGGAGGGCCAACATCCGGGCGATGACTCAAGTAAACGACCCTCAAACAAGGAGAGCCAGAAGGGATGAGAGGCACTCAGCTGCAGGCCAGGAACGGTGGGGGAGACCAAGCAACAGAATGAGGGTGCCCTAAGCACGTCTTGCAGACCGTTGCGACCTGATGGTTGTCGGCGGATCCCAGACAATGTAGAAGAATGTAGAAGATTGGCCATCGCAAGCAGAGCCCACCCCACACCCACTGTACGAAAAGATGGTGCTGCAATGTCACCAACCAGACGGACCCATGCACCATGGTGCTACAGGTGCCCAAGGTCCCAAAGTATGGGCAGTCTGTTTGTTGTTGACACTTTCTAAGTTCACCTCCTGTAGATATTTCATGTTTTTCTTCTTTCTCTTGTGCCTCTTTGATGCAACCCACCCCCGCTAGGAACTGAGAAATCACGGACAACTCATGGCTGCGTACGCTGAGAGAGGCTTATGGGACTGGGTATGACCCTGAACAGGTATTTCTGGATACACATTACGCAGGGCCTTCTCATAAGTCCCGGACGATACATTTGAGGATGGGACAAGGCGAGGGAGGGACTTCCTGCCAATGAGGGACCAACATAGCTAGAGGTAGGGCCCTCTCACTCTCTATGCACCACGAGGGGAGGGATAGCTACTTTATTGGAACGAGGCTGGGAGTCCCCCAACTGGGAAGATCCGGGTAGCCCCCGTCACCAGGAGGACACCAAGCGGAAAGGGCTGCTGGTTGTTGGGAGGGAAGGGAACCCCGGCTTGAGGTACACACACCCACAATATGCCAATGGTGCCCCTTAGCATTTTAATAGTGAGCCTCAACGCCCGGGGCCTTAACACACCAGCAAAACCGTAGGCATTCCTGACATACCTCAAGGAAATCCGATGGAATATATGTTTTCTGCAAGATACTCACTTAAAACGCACAGACTGGATGCGCCTCCGGTCTCGCTAGTTTGATCGCCAATTCTTTTCATCTAGGGCAGGAAAGAAAGCAGGTGTTGCGGTTCTTTTTGCTACACACTTCTCCGGAAAGATACTAACTGTGCAGAGAGAAATACCAGGTAGGTTGCTGGCACTACGGGTGGTCATGTGAGGTCACGATTATACACTGGCAACGGTATATGGGCCAAATGAGGGACAAGAGGTGTTTCTTCGGGACGCATTAAGCTTGGTCCTGGAAAGCTCAGGTGGGAATCTTATAGTGTGGGGAGACTACAATATAGTACAGGACCCTGCCCTGGACAGAACCTCACAGAGAACAGGTCACCCTGGGGCGCTATCTACATCGATGCAATAGTGGCGGGTGGGGGTGGGACTTGTAGATGCATAGCAACAGCGCAATCCTACGGCTCGTGACTACACCTTTTTCTCAGCGGTACAGTCTAATGCTCGCCTTGACTTCTTCTTAACTACACCACAAATTACTCTAAGGAAACTAGACACTACCATAGGCACTGCATCGCTTTCAGACCATTCTCCTATTAGCCTCTCTTGCCAGTTAGAGGGGGGCTGTCGGAGACATGAGGTGTGGAGATTTAACAATCAATTGCTTACGTATAAGGCCCTCATAACTCAATATCAACAAATTAGCAACCACATTTCAAAAAGTAAGTGCAAGCATATAAAGAATAAAATAAATCGATATGGAAATTGTACAATTACATACAATGCATTAAAAAATGCAAAATTAAAGTGCCATACAAAAGGATTAAAATTGTGTCAATTCACATAAAGAACAATTAAAAACAAGTGGTCGATGCAGCGTTTCGGTTTGTATAATAACACCTTCATCAGGACAAAGTTCTTGTTGATTAGAAAAGGGAATGAATTCCAACTCTGTAGTCAATTAGAGGGTATTCTTCACTAAGTCACTCTTTTGTACTTGGGTGGTTTTTAGGTCTCGGTACTATCCGGTTCGGAAGAACCGGAAGTAGAGAGATCTTATGTTTCTTAGAGGGGCTCTATATCCCGCCTCTAATTTTGGCTCTCTCCCATTGGCTGGCTTCCTAAATGGAGGCCAGCCATTGGAGGAGAGAGCCGTCACTCCAAATAGGCTCCGTCTTTTTCGGATTTGGGGGCGTCATTTTTGCTGTTCTTTAGCTCGTGACGTAGTCCGTCACTCAGGCCAGCAAACCACGCCCCCAAATCCGAAAAATACGGAAGCTGTTGGGCGCCATTGTTGGCCAGATCAGCCTCGCTGCCACAGGTAACTTTTCTTCTGCCCCTTGGAGGATGGAGACCGGTGTAAAAAATACGGAAGCTGTTGGGCGCCATTGTTGGCCAGATCAGCCTCGCTGCCACATGTAACTTTTCTTCTGCCCCTTGGAGGATGGAGACTGGTGTGCGGTAACTTAAGATCGTGTACGGTAACTCCAGACCTGTGTGCGGTAATGTCAATCTCCGCCTGCACCGGCCAGCTGCACAGTCCCCTTTCCCTGTACAGTGCGGCAACTTCAGTCAAGTGCGTGGTGGTCGGTGTCCGGTAACTTTCAGGCGCAGCATGTAAACACTAAGCCATCCTCCGGTGTGTGGAGGTCGGAGTGCGGTACCATCAGTTGCAGCTGCATACACACAGCACAGCTCTGCAGGGTGCACAGCCCCCCCTCTGGAGTATGCAGATCGCTGTGCGGTAACTTCAGACCGGCGTGATGCGGTCGGTGTGCTGTAACGTCACTCGCAGTCTGTGCACACACCTCCTTGGCCGGCTGCACAGTCCCCCTCCCGTGAGTTGACATCGGTGTGCTGTAACTTCAGGCGCAGCACGTTCACGCGTAGCCCCCCTGCGGTGCGTGGAGGTCGGTGAGCGGTAACATCAGACCAGTGCGGTGTGTGAAGAAGTGCGCTGTAACTTCAGGTGGAGGCCGGTGTAGGGTATCACACGGTGCTGGGAGGTCGGTGTGCGGTATCACACGGTGCGGGGAGGTCGGTGTGTGTAGGTAGAGCAGCGTGCAGTAACTTCAGACGCACCTCGCACGCAGCCCCGGCCAGCTGCAGAGCCCCCTCCGCCCACCCCGCAGACCTCCCCCTCCCTCTCCCGCCTCACACTGTCCTCTTCCTGCACCGCACGGACGGGCTTCAAGGCACTCTCGGCCGGTGTAATCCACTATACGGAGTACAGTGCTTCGGGTGTTTTCATGGCTGCACTGAGCTCCTTTCATAGGGGTCTGTGTCTCTCTGAGCGCTGATTTGTTTCAGTTTCTTTGAAAGTGTCTGGCGGGGTTCAAGAAATCTCCTGGGTGACCCGAAAACTCTATTTGCCAATTCGAGCTTCGAGGACATGAAAGTGCAGAGTGGAAATAGGGCCCTCTGAAAGGGGAGAAGGGGGAGGGGCGAATGACAATGCCATTTATGTAACGATTAAGCTATTGACAATGTAAATGACAATGCCATTATTTATGATTTCAAAAAAAAAAATCATGAGCAATGCCAATAGCTCTACCTTTAATAATGCCGAGACCATTGCATTGTAAATGCTTGTTACTGGTATGGTCCAATACTGGTTTCGTACCCCAACATAGATTCCTTCAGATTTCTTATATTCTGTGGTGTGTCCGAGGTTAAGGGAGCCACCGAATTTTATAGACAGGTAGCCCTAAAACAGGGATTATAGAGCTTCGTGTGACTGGATCCCTTCAATAATTCCAGCACCGTCCTCCTCATCAATTCTATTTTGGCGGTCTTTTTATACAATTCACCAGCTCTTTATCGATCTTGTCGGCCTCCCTGCTCCGCTTGTGCCTCATTTTCTTTCGAAAATATAAGAAATCTGAAGGAATCTACGAAACCAGTATTGGACCATACCAGTAAAAAGCACCCTAGTACAAAAGAGTGACTTAGTGAAGAATACCCTCTAATTGACTAGAGAGGTGGAATTCATTTCCTTTTCTAATCAACAAGAACTTTGTCCTGATGAAGGTGTTATTATACAAACCGAAACGCTGCATCCACAACTTGTTTTTAATTGTTCTTTATGTGAATTGACACAATTTTATTCCTTTTGTATGGCACTTTAAGTTTGTATTTATTAATGCGTTGTATGTAATAAATTGTACAATTTCCATATCGATGTATTTTATTCATTATATGCTTGCACTTACTTTTTGAAATGTGGTTGCTAATTTGTTGATATTTTGAGTTATGAGGGGATATATAAAATAGGTTTTTCCCTTAGGGAAACATTGGGACTTTTCCCTCTTTGATTACATATCACTCCGTGTCCTAGATTGAACTTGTAAGTAGACCTCCCTTCTTTTTGACATTTACGTATAAGGCCAACATTAAAAAAGTCCACGAGGCCATACAAACCTTTCTGGACACCAACGATGATGGTCACACAAATGAACACCTACTGTGAGACACAATAGCGGCCAAACTGAACAGGGACAGGAAGGAAAAAAGGGGCCAACTGGAGGTTCGGGTCAAAGAACAGGAGATGGTACACCGCCACATATGTGCTGTCCAGACACGTCGCCAACTTATAAATGCCCGCAAGCAACTGAAAGCATTGGACCCCGATAGGGCCTAATACTACCTTCTGCACATTTATGATGGGCGAATAAGGCCGGGAAGCTACTGGTTGCAGGTAGGCTCCCAAATAATTAAACGCTGAATAGTAGAGATTGAAACCCCCCATGGTAGTACAGTGCAAGAAGATTCTCTAAGAGCACTTGAATTCGAAAACTTCTATACAGCTCTCTATACGGCAGATTCCCTAGATGAGGAAGCAGATGCGGCATACGCAGCTCAGGAACAGGTCGGCCCTCTCCTGACTGCGGATGAAGAAAAGTTAGATACGGACATCAGGCCAGATGAGGTATTGAGAGCGATTCAGGGCCTTGCATCAGGCAAGGCTCTGGTGAAGGATGGTGTTAGAACTGGGATTTCTGGTTGGCTAAGGCTTGCGCCAAAGCCAGGCAGAAACCACCACTCTAGTCAGGGCAAGGGAGTTACACGCCAAGATAACCCCTGCTCACCCCCTTGGTGGCTTGGCACGAGCAGACAGGCTTATCCCGGAGGCAATGTGTAAAGCATTTGCGCAAGCACACAGCAACAACATCCCAGGCACACTACAAAAGGAACTCCACACAAGGTTATATAAAAATAACTTTTGTATTCTCAAAACACATCAGATAGTAATCACACAATATACATTGTGCCAACTGAAACGGGCAATATCCACAAGGGATTATTTACACAGGACAGGGCCACGTGGGCCACTGTCAGGATCAACACTTAGCATAAATTGGTACAAGCAAAAATAGATCATAACCCTACAACCAGTAGCCACTGGTAATCACTGTACTCCACCTCAACCTGGAACATAAACTACATTATGCACAGTCACATCAGGCGCGAATTACATCCTGAGCCAACCTCGCCAGGATAAACACATTATGCAATCTCCTCACTAGTCTAAACACCTTAGTATAACTCACATTAGGGGCGTAAAGCACAGAGTGAAGTACAATCTCACTAACACAAACCTACATAGTTAAAACAACCTCATAAGTCTAAACCATATCTAGAGGTATCAGATACAGGGTGCGCAAAACATACTATACACAATACATTTTCTAGCACCACATTTAGAGCACATCAATCACATTAGGACCTTGCGCCCTATCCATATACCAGCCCCCATGGCCAACTGGCCATCCAAGAAGGGGCTCAAATGCCCTGTGTCCAGAATGTCAGGGTGCGCTGCCAATGCAGCGCCAGTCAGGGGTGCGCTATCTGTGCAAACCTATACGTTGCAGCTGCCCACTACTTGCTGGGCAGCTGAGAACAATAGCAGGGCCTTAACGCTGCAGCTGGCACTAAGTGGTGCGCAGCTGTGGAAGGCCTGGCACCTCTGTGCCACTTCTGTCCCTCTCAGGGACTCTCACTGTAACTGCGCCTAAACGGTGCAGCTGCCCACTACTTGCTGAGCAGCTGTAGATTAGCCAAGGCAAAGGGGGCATGGACTCTCACTAGCCTGTAGGAACAACTGACTGTGCCCTCTGGAGCCATCTGGCTCTTCCAAACAAATATGCGCAGGCTGGAGCCACAAAGGGCTCTGTAAATAAAGATGTCCCCCAAAACACTGTAGCTGCCCTTGGTGGAGCCACTGAGGCTCTGAGAACAACTGCCCCGTGTCTGAGACCCCAAGGCTCTAGAAACAACCATGCCCTCACCGCCCCAGTGGCGCCGCTGTAGAGACCAGCCTCCCTCTGGGGAGAACTACAGAAATGCCCACGGGCCCCTCTGGCCCCTCAAACCATTCTCGAAACGGTGGAGCGGCCTACTGGGCAACCGGGGCCGCTCTGACTCTGTGCCCCACGTGGGATCGGCCCGCTGCCAGACGGTGCCGCTCAAGAGATAACTGAGGCATGGTGCCTCGCGCTGGCACCATCACGCACACCCGGAGCTTTCCCCAGGCAGCCCCTCACTCACCAGGCTGTGCATTGGCTGGGGCTCCTCCGGCGGCAATCTCCTCCCTGGCGGTATGGCTGGGGTGGAAGGCGGGGCTTTCACCACAACAAGTGAGCCCCGCTTCGAAATGGCAGCCTTCCGGTGTCTTCTCCTTCAAGCTGCACTTGCTGGCGCCCACTGGGCTCTCCCTCAGCCATGCGAGCCCCACACATGCAGGCGCCAGCTTCCTCCATCGAGGCGGCTTCCTCCAATCCCAGCGAGGTGGCAGGCCTTCCTTTCCAAACCGGAAGTCTCGCCCGCAGCCAGGCACTACAGTGCCTGACTTCCGGTAGGCCCGCGGCTGTGGCGGTGAACTATTGGGGCAAAAACGAGGGGTAGGCTCCCTCAGGATGACAAATAAAGTTAACCTGCGGGGTGGGCACCCGCTAGGACTCCGATAAGCGGACTGGGCACCCGCAGTCATTTATAACATGAAAGCAGGGTGGGCACCTGCGCACTGAAGGCATCATGGGGGAATCCCTTACGGCAGGATTCCCTCCGACAGGACACGCAGCACAGCGCTGCATGGACCCACGCATTCCTCCTCAGCTGGGCAAGTCCAAAAAGAAAAATAGAGCGCTCCTCAGGCGCTGGGAGGCTGTAGCAAGCCTGGGCAAAATCAAAGCAAAAAGGTCCCAGCAGTCCTGGAGGCATAAAGGTGGAGCAGAACAGCTCCCGGGAATAGCCAGCAAGGCAACAAGGGGTTGGCACTCTCACCACACAGAGAGCGCACGCACTTTACACTGAACCACAGTGAAAAAGTGCGCAGAGGCCTAAAATCAACAACACCAGGTTACAGAAACAGGCTAGGCAAATGCAAAAAGTTTCGGGGTGAACCTGCCAAAAGGGCCAAGGCCAACAGATGGGTTTGCCTCAGAGTTCCACAAGAGCCTTGCGCCAAGCTTGGTCCCACTACTTACTCGACTCTTCAATTCCTTCAGCAAAGAAGGAACTTTACCTCCCTCCATGCGCATGCCCACAGTGGTGGTCCTGCCAAACCCAGGCAAGGACATGAAGAAGTGTGCTTCATACCGCCCCATTTCTTTGCTGAATGTAGACATAAAAATCTTCACTAGCATACTAGCGGCGCGCCTAACACCACACATGCAAGGGCTGGTGGATCCTGACCTTTCGGGATGAATCCGGACTGAGGTTGTAGGGACTGCACCAGACGCTTGCGTCACCTTATCGACAAGACCCAGCGCTCCAGAAGCCGACCTTGCTCCGGTCAGTTGATGCCGAGAAGGCTTTTGACCCGGTCCAGTGGCCTTGCCTGCGCCTGGCCTTGGCAAGATTCGGCTTGGGGCCGCAGTTTTTACAGTGGGACAATAGCACATATAAAGGATTAGTGTGGATCGGGTCAAGTCTCAAACCTTTAAGATCTGGAGAGGCACCTGACGGGTGTCCCTTATCACACCTATTATTCACTCTGCACATGGATCCTTTCGTGGAGCGTGTCCAACAAAACGCCACAATCACTGGGATCTATATGGGGACAGGGAACACAAGATTTCTCTTTATGCTGATGATGTGGTGCTCTTTCTCACTCAACCATCTACCTCTATACCTCCACTCATGCAGGAATTCACCGAGTTTGGCCGGGTCTCGGGCTTTAAGATTAATATTCAAAAGACACAAGCTCTTAGCCTAACCATTTCCAACACTGACCTAGAGCAGCTAAAAACTGACCTTCCCTTTGGGTGGGCTGAGTCAGGCATCCCCTATTTGGGCCTCCAAATATTCTCCACGCTTGACCGTACAACACGCAAGAACTACGGCACCCTACTGACAAACACTCGGGCAGAACTCCAATGTTGGAGTCAACTCATGCTGTCTTGGCTAGGCATTACCATTAACTGTAATGGGGTAACCCTGTAAACCTCAGAACCTGGGCGGGAAATTAAACGAAAAAACAATGGTTCTGTCAGAAAAGAACTATTCAATTCATCATAGTACTTAATACATGGATGTATTCTTAATGTCCCAGGGGGGATATTCACAATAATTATACACGGACCACAGATTAAAAGGAATAAACAAGTCTTTAGTTATTCAATTTTTCAAAAGATTGTTTTCACTTTTTTTTTCCCAACCTCTGATCTCTTCAGTGAATCAGATATACTGTCCAATAAACATAGAATACACAGACTGTGGTTATACAACGTGTGTAGGTCGTGACTGGTGACTAAGTGTTACAAGTGACAATACATAAATACATAAAATAGAAAACTGTTTTTCAGATTATCCAATACATTAGCACAATAGTCACAAGGGGGTTTAAACTGTTCCTTTTGGTCAGTTGTACTTTGTGCGAACTGGTATATGACATATAACGTTGATGTTTCGACCCTAAGTGATGTGCTGATTTATGCGCATCCAAGGCGGTTCTTCATCTGGACTTGCAGGTGGTTGGACAGCCTTATTAGCAGGTGTATAATTTGTCTGGTCTTCTAATGTGGGTGATGCATGTCAGCCGACACGCGCCTGGGGTACTCACTGGTTCTTTGTATTCAATGATGAAACATCTGCACCAGCCGGTGCAACGTATTTAAGGGTCTGCATCTTGGCGATTGCTCAAGAGCACAGAGAGATGCGTCTGACTTCTTTGCTTTGATTTTCTTGAATATCCACACCTATGCACAGGTGCTCTTCACAAGAGACGAAAGATTCTGCTATACTAGCATTAAGCAGAGCGAGGCAGTGTGGGACTGCTTCTAGTAGGGCATATATGACGTACTGTAAAAGTAGGTATGATCATCCCTGAGAACTTTTACCCCATTGGTAAGGGAGTGGGCAGAAGTTTAACCCACACACAGGCTGGCATGTAGTGTGTTTATCTAGGGACCTGTATCGATACTCCTATTTCTGACCATACAACGGCACAGAAACCCGTTTCATAAATTAGTCATAGCGCATGCTGTCACATTAAGCGAGCACTATTCCTTCAGCCCCCTAGAAAGCACACCGAGTTCTTAAACAAATCCAAGCCTCGAGCAACCTGGGAAATCCCCGCCTGCTATGTTTTGATTTAGTCCAACAACTCCTGTAAAGCACTGCAAGAACGCTCAGTTCTTAGTGACATCCTTATTGACGTCTTATGTCCATCCTTACGTCAAACCCAGCACCTCTCAGGTATAAATATACCAACGCTGTCCTAAGCAGAGACACGGTGGTGATGAACCTGGAGCAGTGACTATTTGCCGGAGAGCCCAGCTGATGCGAGAGCCCACGGACGCTGCCCCTCACCTTTTGACGCGCTGAGGAAGACGCTGTCTTTTCTCTTGCCGAGAAATCCAGCCTCCAGCGTTTCCAGCCCACATTCGCGGGTGACTGGGATACCGAGTCCTGAGAAAGAGATACCAGACCTCCAGCCTTCTAAATCCCAGGTACTGAACTGACTAAACCCTTGTAGAGAATGCTTGAGTCAGAGTCTTGGCAAAAAAAACTTAACTTAAACTGCTACTTACTTACTCCCTCCCATGTATTAGGCTTAGGTCAGGTACACCGGGGTAGGCGTAGTTAGAAGCACCAGTTGAGTACGATTAGTCAATGTATATATGTATGTATATCTTTTATCCATTTTAAAGTATTATATGGTTAAGAAACCATATCCATGCTTTTACAGTATTATTTCATAATCCTGCTTTTACTGTATGCACTTTACTTAACTATAAGTATTGCAATTGTAGCAATTCATTTCTCTTGTATGAGAAAAGAGACTGATCAATAAATAACACCTTTTATTGAAAACGCCCGTCTCTCCTTTTCTCTGCAATCTGGTGAAACTAAGTATGCACGTATTGACTGAGTAAAATAGCTGTCTTTTGTTTTCACACGACTCTAGAGATATACTCTTGATCAGGGAGAGCAAAGTTGTCATGTTCTATGGTTGTCAGAAACTAAATCCCTTCTTGTCTATCCAGGGAGGTTAAAATCCTCCTCGCCTATTCGAGAAAGTTTCTAGTGAACTCTGAGCTAGCTGGCACACAAAACTTAAGTCTAATATCGTCAAGAGAAGACCTAGTTAACCTCTGTCCTACGTCTATACTATTGAAGATATTATTCCAATGCGCAGAGCCTATTGGGAATATAGGAACTACACTACAGGCACTGGGCATAAATGTACAAACGTTGTTAGTGCGTCCAGAGAAAGGGCCATGCCCGAAATGCATTGGAGCGTTGTCGTTTTATCTTTGCAAATGTGAACCGAATCAACTTTAACAAGGATATGAAATGAATATCCGCTTCATGGAAATGTAATTGAAATGAACAAGTTAAATTTACAATAATAATAAATAATCATAAATAGCAACAATGGAATCTGTCCTTTCGTGACGAACCCAAAGGTGTGCCTAATCACAGGGACGCACTAACAACGTTTGTGCACTAATCAAGCATTATTTACCTAAGCGTACTTGGACGGTTACGCAACCTGATGGAGCACCCCAAGTCTATCACCCTCTAAAAAAAACTTTTTCAGATCTTTTTCAGGAATTTACCTCAGTGCACCAAGCCATTTTTTCAAGCGCATATATTATCCAACCACCCTCCAGGCCGGTGGCACGCTATCACAAATTCACGATGCAATATGATGAGATCTCAAAGACCACAGAACAAAGAGCCAGCACTCTGGCCTTTGGAGAAGATGAAACCGCGCAAATTTACGCTCTAATCAATGAGGACCTTACACAAGCCACTTCAAACCGCACAAAAGAGCAATGTGTCAAACAGCTATTATACCTATCCAAAAGAAAAATTAATCAGAAACTCCATGCCAACACTCTCATTAAATACCACCGCGCATTGCGTATACCACGTGGACTCAGGATTTCACTGAAGCCTTCTTTGTGCAAAAATTCAAAAGACTTTCAGGAAAGATGGAATGCCATCCTTAATAAATGCAGTCTAGATTTAATTTTATTAATCGTGGAAGAGCTTTCCGGCATTCTCACCGATCTATCCAAAGAAATAACTGAAATTGAAAAAGAGTTTGAACTAACAATCTCACCAGATGAGTTAACAAAAACCCTGGAAGAAATTAAATTACAACTTGAAAAACACACCAAAGAAATAAATGAAAGGAAAATCCGCAAGTTCAGACGGGACACCTTGGATTACAAATTAGGTGAGGTTTACACCTGGGCAGACATATATGCCCAACGACGCCACAACAAACCATACAGTCAACAAACGGACACCTCATCCTCAGGTAGTGAGACTTCCAATCGCCCACCGAAACGTACTACTTTCAGCTCAACCACATCAAGAGATACTCAGGAACCTGGACACAGCACAAATTCAACCACAGATGGCACTTCCACCTCGGAGCCTTTTTTAGAGGAAGGCCCAGAGGAAACAGAAGACCCCGCCGGAGGAGCAAGAGAAAAGGTTATAAATCAGACCGAAACAAGAAGCTCAAAGAAAGCCAGCAAGAAGAAGAATCGTTAGTTATTAATATTTCAGATGTGACACTGACACCACATGAAGTAAAACTTCTACAAAAAGGAATATCTTTTATTCCGACTCATTCAAGCAACCTTCTCGAGCTAGAGATAAGCACATTTAAATTGACCAGGAAATTGAGGCTGAGACATTTTTTCAGCAACGTATTAACACCAGCCTCAGAGGTGAAACCTGACCAACTGCTTGGCCTACGCCCAAAAAGTACCTATATGCCACCATGTAGTCATAAGAGCATTGATACCTTCGAAACCCTTGTCAGACAAGACATTGCAAAAATCAACTTTCAAAAAACGATAAAACCCAATATCAGTCAAAAAGATAAGGACACCCTCAGAAGGATTGCCAATAACAACTCAATCAAGTGCCTTAAGGCAGACAAAGGTGGCGCAATAGTCATCGTGAACACCAGCATGTACACCGCAAAAATACTGGAGCATATTTCTGACCGGAATACATACATGCCACTTGAAAGCAACCCCACTACAGAATACAAGAATGAACTAAGGGAACTCATCCTGAAAGCTACAAATGATGAAATCATCGATGACAGGACCAGAAAATACCTGATGGCAGAACATCCCCGAAGCCCAACCATCACAATGCTCCCAAAGATTCACAAAAATATGGTGGATCCACCATTTCGTCCGATAATTTCCACCAGAGGTTCCATCCACGAACCGGTGGGCAAATTCTTGGATCGACACTTACAACCGTTGGTAAAGAACCAGAAAAGCTACATTAAAGACACTACCGAATTCCTGGCAAAATTATCTGAAATACGAATCGAAGAAGGAGAGGACCTCATTTTATGCACTGCCGATGTCAGCAGTTTATACACATCAATCCCCCACGGCGGCGGGATCGAAGCCGTGGAAAAAGCCATCCTAAATAGTGACATTCCCACTTCTCTACAACCTTATCTCATGGAATTGATGATTTACACGCTTTATCATAGTCGGCCGCTGAGTCGTTAGGACTCTTGGGCGCTCTTAAATCTGGCTCGCCCTTGGACCCTTGTCCGGCAAAGTTTCTTGCGAGAATGGCGGAAGTCCTAAATCCTCTGGTCAACCCGCTGCTCAACCTTTCATTGAGCCAGGGCCTGGTCCCATTAGCCTGGAAGCAGGCTATGGTGATCCCCTTATTGAAAAAGCCTGGTCTTGATCCGGAGGCATTGGTCAATTATCGACCAATTTCACTCCTGCCTGCCTTGATGAAAGTCTTGGAGAAGCACATTCAAATGGTGCTCTCCAATTTTTTGGAAGGGCATGAGCTCTTGCATCCGTCCCAGTCAGGCTTCCGCCCTAGTCTCAGTACCGAGACCGCACTTCTGGAGGTGTCAGAAGACATCAAAGGAGTTTTGGACTCCGGAGGCAGGGCCATGCTGGTCATGTTGGACCTGTCGGCGGCATTTGACACCGTCCCCCATGAACGCCTGCTCTCGAGACTTTTCGAGATAGGCCTCAGGGGGACGGTGCTCAGCTGGTTTTCTTCATTTCTAGCCGACCGCCGACAAACGGTCTGGACCACGCCGGATTCTGCTGTGATGCCGCCATTGGGTGTTGGGGTCCCTCAGGGCTCTATTTTGAGCCCGACCCTATTTAACATCTTCATGACCCCTTTGGCGGCTCTGGCGGAGTCTTGCGGGGCCCAGATCGTGTCCTATGCTGACGACACTCAGCTCCTCTTCTCCTGTGAGAGGGGAGGAGATTTTAATGGGGAGAGCATCCGGGAGTGCCTCGGGGCTGTTTTCAGATGGTTTAATCTGGGTGGCCTCAAGTGCAACCCCGAGAAATCTGAGGTGCTCTTCTTCGGGTGTACGTCTGAGCCTGACTGGCATGACTGGTGGCCTATAGACATGTCTCCCCCTTCTGCCCCATCTGCAGTGGCCAAGAATCTGGGTGTCAAGATGGACAAGGGTCTGTCAATGAGAGCCCAGATTCTGGGAGTGACGGGCACCTGCTTTGGTCTCCTGAAGGTATTAAGAAAGTTTCTACCCCTGTTATCGGAAGAACACCGGAAACTGACTGTGCAGGCTCTGATCGGGTCCAGGTTGGACTATGCCAACGTCCTATACCTGGGCCTGCCGGAGTATCTGCTACAGCGCCTTCAGGTGACACAAAATGCGGCGGCGAGAGCCATTTATGGTCTTAATAGGCGAGCTAGGGCGTCATGCCTCTTGCAGGCCTTGCACTGGCTGCCTATTCGTAAGCACATTATCTTTAAGACGCTGACTCTGACCTATAAGGCCCTACACTCTGGAGGTGCGAAGTACCTCCAAAGGAGAGTGTCCTTTTATCAACCGGCACGGGCACTTAGATCAGAGTCACAGCTGCTGGCAGTTGTACCGCGTATTCAAAAAGCCCGCATTGGGGGTCGCTCCTTTGGTCTGCGTGCCCCCCAGCTGTGGAATGCTCTGCCACTGACACTTCGTGGTGCCACGAGTTTACTGGCTTTCAGGAAAGGTCTTAAAACCTGGCTGTTTACTTTATAGGTTTCTTTTTCTGTTTATCACATCTTCGTTCTGCTTTGTTGTCGTGTTGTGTTACCTACTGTAGGTCTCGCTGTGAAAGCGCCAGGATACTCTTTTTGAGTCGCTGTGCGCTATAAAAATAAAATGTAACATAACATAACATAACATTTCACCCATGACCAACAGTGGTACCTACAATTATCCGGTATGTCCATGGGCAATTGCGCCGCGCCAACCTACGCAAACATCTATATGGCTGAGTTCGAGAACACATTCATTTATGGTAACAACAACTGGACAGATAATTTAAAAATGTTTGTTCGTTACATAGACGATCTTTTCTTCATTTGGAAAAACTCGAGGGCTGAATTGGAAGCTGCACTCACTGAACTAAACACCAAAGACAATAGGATTCAATTCACTTGGCATATCAGCGACCACATCATAAGTTTCTTGGATGTTTCAATTGAACTCACAGAAGGAAGAATAATAACGGATTTGTTCAGAAAGGACACAGACGGCAATAATACCCTCCACTATACGAGCTTTCACCAGAATTCTCTAAAAAAGCATCTTCCATACAGTCAAATGCTGCGAATCAAGCGGATAACTTCGGATCCCACAACTTGCCATACCCGCATGAAAGAGACAGGCATTAGATTAAACAGGGGGTACCCCCAAGACGCTATAAGTGAGGCAACTGAGAGAGCAAACGCCACCTCAAGGACTAAAGCTCTGACCAGAGCCACTAAGAAAGAGGACAACCGAATGGTGTTGGTTTCACGACACTCCACCCAAAGTAACCAATACAAAAAAATCATATTGAATCATTGCCGCATATTGGCCACAGAGCCATACTTTAAAGACCTATTCAAAGATCCCCCCATCATGGCTTATACCAGAGCAGCCAATCTCAAAGAGATCCTGTCAAGAGAATCCATGAAACTGATGACATACAATGGAACATTACCCTGTTACAACTGCAACAGTTGTAATAACATCATAAGAGGAAACAGCATATGCCACCCCATGAGGGGAAATAACATCGGTGAATGTGAATGCCACGTGCAATTCTATGAACCTCATTTACTTATTGAAGTGCCCATGTGGTAAGATCTACATTGGGAAAACCGAAAGAAAAGTAAAAATAAGACTCAATGAGTACAAATCCAACATACGAACCAAAAACGAACGATCCAGCATAGCCATGCATTTTCATGAACAGAGACACAACATTGCTCAGTTGAAATTTATGGTATTAGAGTTGGTGACAAAAAGTGAAGGCAGAGACAATAATAAGACTCTATTACAACGAGAAACAGCCTGGATTTATCGGTTACAATCACTGAAACCATTCGGTCTCAATGACCGCATTGAACTGAGTTGCTACCTATAGAAATTGGTATGATACTGTAACGCATTGCCAACTGTGGGGTCTGTTTCTTTCACTGAATTTTTTCACTGAATTGCAACATAGTTTTATTTATTTGTCCACCCATGTTTCACATCTTGTCCATATACACACCCTAATCCGCCCCACACATCACACCTGCACCCCGAATTTTAAGAATTTTTTCGATTCCCATTCCAAGGCAAGACGATTGTCACACTCCTACGGTCATATCTTCCCATCTTATCCAAGTTAAGATGGCCGCCACGCTTTTCCTAAAACCTTAGTCAGTTTTTTAACCCCTGACTTCCGGGTCCATGCCGGTTTTCAAATTCCCGATCACTGCGGGAAAATATTCACACTCCATCTCATCCGAGCCCACAGAAACATGAAGATTCCAATCGTGCCTCATACCCAAGTAAGTCAACCGTAAGATTTTTTCTGTGACACCCTGTGGACACGCTATGGTCCAAACAATTCACCATTATCCGCGCTGTTTCTTTTTAACAGCACAAACCAGCGACAATCGTGAACTCTGCCGCAAACAGAGAACATTCGGTATGTTTCTTTGATTCTGTTTTTTGAAGCCATTTTAACACCGTGTTATGTCACGACGCATCTTTGCACACCACATATGTCAAACACGAACGAATCTAGAAATGCATTCAATCAATTTGCATGTACACATGTTGCCTCAGTTTTCTTAAAAAAACTCCAGTCATGAATGCATTTAATTAATTTGTATGTTTATTCGTCATCTTTAGTTCTTTTTGGATCTTGTGTAATGAATATCTCAAATCATTGCGTATTTCAAATGATGTTATTTTTACCAACAGAGCTCCTTGAGAAAGGGCCATGCCCGAAATGCATCGGAGCGTTGTCGTTTTAGCTTTGCAAATATGAACCGAATCAACTTTAACAAGGATATGAAATGAATATCCGCTTCATGGAAATGTAATTGAAATGAACAAGTTAAATTTACAATAATAATAAATAATCATAAATAGCAACAATGGAATCTGTCCTTTCGTGACGAACCCAAAGGTGTGCCTAATCACAGGGACGCACTAACAACGTTTGTGCGCTAATCAAGCGTTATTTACCAAAGCGTACTTGGACGGTTACGCAACCTGGTGGAGCACCCAAGTCTATCACCCTCTAAAAAAAACTTTTTCAGATCTTTTTCAGGAATTTACCGCAGTGCACCAAGCCATTTTTTCAAGCGCACTGGGCATAAATGTGTCATCACCAGCACCCCATACAAAACATTTTCTGGACCAATTGAAGAAAAGCAGAGTATTTGACCTGTTGTCTGTGACCTGAGAAGAGCCCTGAAGTTTGGACCTCCTCTCCCACAAATAAGTGGACTCCAAGGGTGTTCAAGCAAACCTCCAGTTTTACCTACTGGGACAAACAAATCTTCCAGAGGCATTTTTCCTCCAGTACCCGCTGGCCAGTTCCAACTGGACCTGCCGTCGACCCTGCTGCTGACCTCTGATGCAGTGAACCTTGACCCTCAAGTGCTATCTCCATGGTGGCGATCCCTTCACTGGGGTCGAAGTCTATTCCTCTTAACAAATCCTGAAACCTAAAAACGAAGTTGCCAACTTTTTGCTCTGAGAACTGGTGGGGGATCATGACCAACCTGCAAAGCCGATTCGCTGAAGGTGCACTGCTGCTGGGTCAAAAATTCAGGTTGCTCTCACTACATATACATAGAAGGTATGCAGCCTTGTGGTGCACCGTTTGGCTGCAGCCTGCAGTGTTGCCCCACTTGAAGAATCTCAGCTCCAAAAAAGCAATTGTTAGAAGGTAGAAATCTTTACCGCACAGAGGTGCAAAAAGCTTCTGGCCGGTGATGGGCCTTTTCTCCCACTCTTTTTTTCCGCCAAAAGTAAACAGGCTTAACCAAGACCTCATCCAACGGCTTTCTGACAGAGGGCTCTCTTTGTACACAGCCTACTGCTTTGACCCACTGAGGATTCTGAACCTCAATTCCAGAGGCCTAAGGTAAAATTTCTGACTGGATCGAACCTGGTTTCTATATCCGACCTACTCTTCATTGTAGTAAGCCATCACTTGCTCTTGGTATCACTCAAGTGCTACCAGATAACCACGTAATGCTTTTTGGTACTATTCTGAATCTTAAACTTTAAAAATTCATAACTCCGGATCCTCTTATTCAGTGTTTGTCGTTTTGGAGTTGTTTTATTTATTAAACGTTACTTTGGTTTTCTAAATTGGTTTGTGGTTTTCTTGTGTTGTGTTTTTACTTTATTACAGCTTGAGTACTGTATAAATACTTTACACAGACACATTTGGTGATTTTAGTGGGTAACCCTGACAAAGACTGTAACTATTGATTGAGAGGTATCCTTCTCCACCTCAATAAAAACGTACAAATTCTTACAGCAACCTTCAAGAAAGCCACATGAGCGTCTGTCTCGCTTTAGGGAAGCTTCGACTCACTGGACAAAATAGCATGGGTTTTTCCCCAGTGGATTTCTAATACCACATTCTAGCCACAAGGAATGCTCTTTTGCAGCATTCCGCTTCACAAATTTAAGCTGCTGACATCATGATGGTTCTTCATGAATCATTCAGACTGTTGAGTCCTCTACTGAAGAAACAGGTGAAATTAACTGCCTAGACCTCCAGTGCAGTCCATGATAGTTGCATTATTTGTAGGTGTCTTCCTACAGAGGCACTCCCATGGTCTTCAAGGCAGATCACTCTGTGCAGTTCACCCCGAGCCCTTAAGCCACTTGCAAGGTCCCGGTGTATTCAGCAGGAGTGTCGTTCACACACTAAGGGCACCAGTCTACAGATGTCCTTCACTCAGGGTTCCCAGGTAGTCCACCCTTTATGGGCTCCAAGAGGCTGGTGGGGAATGAGTTGTGCTCACTTTGGACAGACGTTTCAGGAGTACAAGTCAAGAGAGGGTCTTTTTACCATAGAAAGGGGTTTACCTACCAAGTGCTTCAATTCTTCTTCTTTTGCTCCTTTTCTTCGCAAATTATCTTTCATTTCAATGGGGTTTAAAATGGAAGTGGAGAGTTATACAAGCAGAAAGTTCCTTCCAAAAACTGCAATACCACATCATCCCACCACCCCTAACTAACACATTCGGGATCAGCCCACTGGCTGTCCAAAGAAAACAGGAATGGCATAAAGTACAAAAGAATGCAGATAAATAAACCAGAATTGAAAATACAATAGGTGTTGCATTGAAGACTGAATCAATGTAAACAAAAATGTTTCATGCCAACATCTGTATCTGTTAGCCTTTTAAGTCCAGACATATTAGCTTTTCTAATAATAATGGTGGTAGTGTTACTGGTTGTAGTTGTAAAATTGTGTTGATGTAATGATGGAGGTGATAATGGTGGTGAGAGCCATATGGTGGTTGTGGCAGAAACAGTGGTGGTCGAAGTGCTGTTATTGGAGATAGTAGTAACGCTGGGGTTAACTGTTGTAATCACAAAGGTAAATGTGGTCGTAATGATGGTGGTAAATGTAAATAGGTGGTTCTGATAATGGAGACTGTGGTAAGGGTTGTGGTAGTGGTAGTGGTAATGGTGGTGGTTATGATCTAAAAAGAAACAGCCCTGTGAGAAAATAAAAAACAATTAGGTAATTACGTAAATGTCAGGGTGGCACACACGCACTGCCAAAGACATTTAAAAAAGTTGATTTCTTTCAAATACATACAATAGGATTGCCAACTGTAAACAAGGCATTATGAGAAAGAATTTAATGAGTGATTTAAATGTATTTTTCAGATGTTAAACAGTCTCTTAAGCACTGCAATGTATGGACGTTGGAATGATAAACAAAAACAGCCAATAGCATGTGGTGAGAGGGCAATACTCACCAGGCTAGAGTCAAAGACACAGTATATTTTAAAGAATCTGCAACAATACTTCAGAAAAGAGCTATGCTGTCAGGCAACACCTAGAAGAAAAGCAAGACACAAAAACAAATTCAAAAAACGGGATGTGAGTAAAGCGGGGAAGTATTTACACAGACTGGTAACATAAGGGACAACCCCCCCATTAGGGGTGACAACAAATTGGTAACATGATGACACATTAAGAATTGGCAGGGAAGGAAATTGTATACAGGAAGAGAGAATAATTTAATCAGAAGGGTGGCATGCAGGTGAATAGAGAAATGAATGTAGTGATGGCAAAAAAAAAACCAAAAAAACGCTTGCGACAAGTCTGAATACAGACGAAGAATGACTGATGTTGGACAAAAGAGCAAAACATTATGGTGAGATAGATAAAATGGGGGAAGAAGTACACTGAAGTATGTCAGGAAAATAGCAAGAGTGCCAAAGAAAATGGAGGAGATAATGAATTTCAATTTTTATGGGATACTTTGTGAGACAGAAAGAGAAATATAAGACACTGAAAGAAGTTTTGCAGAAATAGAGAGAAGATTTAAAATAAAGAGGTGATATTATGTTCTGTAAGTTTATGTCCTCCAGTAAGTTGACTTAACAAAAACAACGGTTCCTGTGGACAATCAACAATAAATACTTATTATGTAATAGCACAATCACAATAATCGAAGGCAAAGAGATGTCTGAAAGAGAAAAGGCATATAACACACATTTAGTATGAAATCATGTTGTTTATATACTGTAATGACATTATTTTCAATCCAGTGCATCATGTCCCAAGTGATTGTGAAACCTTTATTTAAAGGTTGTGACTGTCATATAAAAATGAGATTTCAGCAAATTGTACAAAGACGACCATTAAATCAATACATATTAGGTACGCGCAGCCTACTCATACAATAATAGTGGCTGAAAAAATGGTCCGCTTCAAGTAGTCACAGATGTTTCGACCCAACTATCGATATGGGGTATCATCAGGACCTCACAATGAAGGGGCACCTGAGGATGACTGCGAGATCGTGTTATGTGCACCTTGTGGGAGTGAAAAGGAAGAAAGGGTACTCGCATAAGGCCCAGCCGGGCATCTATCGCAGGGAGGGGTACTGGCAGTCAGGAAGGCTCAAATGGGCTGGCCTTAATAAATTTGATAGAACGATAAACTGTTTCCAGGGTAGATTCCCATGGTGAAATGGCTGAACTCTTAATTAGCCTTAACTAAAATGCAGGGACGACAATCCATCTTTATGTAAAGTACCCAATGTGGGGAGGCTGCAGTAAGTTGAGCTGCCTAAGTCAGCTGCGGAAATGTATAAGTTAATGGTCAGCCGCCCGTTTTGCATGACTCCACCCCTCATGAATCCACATCCTTATCACTGCCACACCTAAGCCCAAATTTGAGTTCTAGAAGTAATTGTTCCCCCATTTCCAACATAACAAAAGTGCAAATTATTTTTTTACGTTGTAACATGCCTTAGAAAAACTTGAAAATGTAGATATTTCAATTGCAAAGATACAAATATTTTAAATACAGATGTTAACGCTGTAAATTTTTATTTAAAATTATTCCCTCCTAAGCACTCAAATAACAATATAAAGAAGGTAAATTATAATGATATTCAGTTCATTCAAGTCTTAATTGGCACAGTTTCCACAGTCCAGTTTCTAAAATTTAAAGTTCCTATATTCCGGAAATGATTATCCAACCAAATTTATTTTCTTCATATTCATATTCATTCCAATTAGTACATCCTTTCTTCAAGATGCAGCCAACACGTGTTTCATCTTTGTAGTTGTAAAACACTTTGACTTCCTCAGGGCTGCAATCCAAATAAACATACAATTCTCATAAGTCAATGGGACTCCATCATCACCTACTCCCATGTAACATACTGTAGTCCCCGAAAGGAATAGGCGGAGTCAGAGTACCCAGTGGATAAAGGAGAGTGTGAAAAGATAGCTAAGCCTACACCATAGTCATGCTCCACCCACTATAAATGGGAAGCAAGTGAATCCATTACCAAAATAGAGGTAGTATCATCACAGACCCAAAATCATACCATGCATTTATCTCTGTATTAAATCACCTGAGATTTCCATATAGACGTCCCAGTCAAAATTTTGCAGTCATAGATACCGTCCAATCACCTAAAATCATAGTAATCCGAGGTTGTTCACATCATCACAAAAGATGGCCACACAACATATTATCAAATCCATAGTCTAATATAAATAATTTCAGATCTTAGGTCCCTAAAACCATACAGTACAGCTATTGCCTCAGCCCTTAAGTTTATCGGTAATTCCTATCACATCACGGCACGACACCATGTATCACGCTAGTACCCAGTGTCAGTAGTACATGCGCACATTGCAATAAATCAACATAAAGAATCATATCTTTACCGTATGATCCAATGTAGTTCCTTCACTGAAGTATGGACTCGTGGTATCAAATATCACATCATATCACGGCACAACATCCGTTCGATGCTGTAATCAAATCATACATTTCAAATCAACATAAGAATCAGAAGAGACCAACTCGTCATCCCTAGCATGATAATGATATAAATCCAACTCACCCTCAAACTCCAATTTCTATCGCACGTATACGCTCCCAAAACTCTAATATTACAAAGTCCAAATGCTGCAAAAAGATATACAGATCTCATTACTTATCATAGATGGATACTAAATGGCCACAGTTAGACATGCAGTATAAACTGTAGACTTACCGAAACGTGGGTAGCGAATATCTACACTCCCGAATTGGCGTGCCGCTTAGGCACCATCTTGGAGTGTCTAATATAGTCCGAAGACCACCGGCGCCATCTTAAGACATGCAAATACGTCCATACTCCTTAGATTCTATTTAATTCAGCCCTCCATAAGATACTTATTGTATTATAAGGCAATGTTTCACACATTGTACAAAATAAGAATCATGTAGATTCATAAAATTAACTAAAAACATGTACCTATATACACAAAATCATCTCCAATACAACTATCCCATTTTATTCATCTATACAGTAGTTCTGAGATGTTATTTATCCATGACTCCACAGATTTTAATACATCTTCAGTCTTGTCCCAGAAAGAATTGATATTCATTGTCAGTATTCATAACATCTTCAACACCTCTAAGTTTCATTATCCAAATTACCTCTCTGCGTCTAAGTTTCAACAGTCTGTTACCCCCACGTGGGTCCTGAGTAACATGATCTATCCCATGGAAACTAAATTTGTGTTCATCCATTTTACCAAAATTCTGTACAGCATGCGCCGCTATGGGGTACCTGGTATCACCATTTTTCCATGCTCTAAAATGTTCAACCATTCTGTCTCGGAGTCTCCTAATTGTACTCCCGACATATATTTGCCCACATGTACAAACTATAGTATATACCACAAACGTGGTGTCACAGTTCATAAAGGTGTTTATCTCAAAAGTTTCAGAACGATTATAACTGAAACTAGTCACCTTTTTCCTGGCCCACCTACAAGAACTACACCTTCCACACTTATGAAAGCCCTTAGTCGGACTAGTAAGCCAAGTTCTAGACGCCTTCACTAGGACTGAGATCATTCGATAGTGTCTTATCCTTTCTAAAAGTTACACTTGGTCTGTCACTAATGAAGGGTTGTAAATCTCTATCTGCTTGAAGCAAATGCCAATGTCTATTAAGTATAGAGTATAATTTGTGCCTCTCAATATTATAATGGGTAACAAGGCGTACCTTACGTTCCGACATGTCACCAATTACTTCCTTCTTAGGTACCAGAGTATGAGTTCTTTTGAGACCAAACACCCTCTTCTTAGCCTTATCAATCACCTTGTAATTAAACCCCCTCGCCTCAAAACGATTTGCAATATCCTGCACATTCATGTGAAATTCAGAGTCTACAGAACAATTTCTTCTAGCCCTAACCATCTCACCATAGGGTATCGAATTTATTTGACTGCTTGGGTGGCAGCTTTTTGCATGCAATATTGAGTTACAACTAGTATCTTTCCTGTACATCCTTGAGCATAATTTCATATCCTGAATATATAGTTCAATATCTAGAAAGGTAATCCTCTTTTGATCATACCGGGTGGTGAAACGTAAGTTAACATCGTTTTCATTTAAATAAAGAATTCTTGTAGCTTCTCCAGGGTCCCGGTCCAAATCATTAAACAGTCATCTATAAAACGACCCCAATAGTGAATGTTGTCCACCCACTTCTGTCCACGATGGCCCCAGATCCACTCCGCCTCAAACCACCCCATAAAGAGGTTAGCGAAAGACGGAGCGAATCTGGAACCCATCGCTGTGCCAAGACAGTCTGTACCATTTGTTATTGAAAATAAATACATTATTTTTCAGTTCTAGTTCAGTCATTTCCGAAATCATCAGAGTGTGTTCTAATAATTCCACCGGTCTCCTGTTGAGAAAGGTCTTTAGTGCAGCTACCCCCAAATGATGTTCTATATTAGAGTATAATGAGACCACATCAAGGGTTACCAGATACATGCCAGGTTCCCAAATTACATCTGACATAATATTCAACACATGTTTTGTATCTTGCATGTGTGATGGGAGATTATAAACAAACGGCCTCAAGAATGTATCTATATACTCCGATAGTTTTTCAGTTGGGCCACCAATTCCCAAAATGATGGACCTTCCTGGAGGATTATCTCTGCTTTTATGCACTTTTGGTAAAGTGTATAAACATGGTGCCCGTTGGGAAGTGACTGACAAATAATTAAATTCATCAATATCCAGGAGTGTTTGATCATACCAGGTCTTAAGTTTCTCATTAATCTTCAATTTCAAACCTCCTAGTGGATTGTCACTCAGTGTTTCATAATATCTGACATTCAATTGCGAGAGGATTTCAGCATTATATTGAGATGTATCCATAATAACTATATTACCTCCCTTATCCGCAACGCGGATGGTAATATCATCTTTAGCCTTCAAAATTTTAAGTGCCTTCCTCTCCCCATTAGTAAGATTGTCATACTTCCTGAGAGTACCACATTTCCTCTGTTGGTAGATTAGTTTGTCAATATCCAGCTCCACTGATTTGTGGAAAGCATCTATAGTGTTTCCAGAAGTAAATTCGGGAGGGAATCATTTTAACTTGTGGGTTTACTTAGGTATAACTTTGTGGATGTTGGGAACCGCATCCTCCACCCTGGAAGCACCGATTTACACGAAGACTGTTTAACTTTACCCTGGATTTAGTTGAGCGCCCTGTTATATGTTGGTTTCCAACTCCTCTTACAGTACATTTTTATTTGGAGTATTTTACCACCCCGTTCATTATATGGGGTTGGTGGATGGGCTTTGTACCTTTTTACCAGAAATAAAGAATAAAATATACGACTTTCAATCAAATAAGACTCATAAATCATGGCTAATCACCCGGTGTGGAGCAGCCTCTTGAATTGACAACTCTTCTGAATGTGGAGCCAGCAGAGCTTCCGGAGGCAGAGGGTGATGCGAGTCTGCTTTGGGAGGTTGAGGAAGAGTCTGGCTGCTGAATTATTTTTTTAAAGATCTTATTGGGCATGCGTAGAGTGAGGCAGTAGGCAGAGGAGACTGTGTTGACCTGGCTTTACAGGGCAAGCTTACTGTCCAAGATGATGCCAAGGTTGCAGGCATGGTCTGTCAGAGTAGGCGAGGGACTTAGTTTGGAAGTCAAACAGGAGTTGTTCCATGGGGGGGGTGTTGTTCCTGAAAATCATCACTTCTGTTTTGTCTGTGTTGAGTTTTAGGCAGTTGTCTTTCATCCAGTTGACGATACTCATTATGCACTTGCGGAAGTTGACCTCATGGTGGAGGGGTCTTTTGATAGCACAAGGATGAGCAGGGTGTCGGTGTAGGATATGTTTTAAGTCCATGGGTTCTGACTATGTTGGCCAAGGGGGTAATGTAGGTGTTGAACAGTGTAGGGCTCAGGAACAAGCCGTAAGGGACGCCGCAAATGATGTTCTTGAGTTCAGAGGTGAAAGGTGGTAGGCAAATTCTTTCGTTTCTTCCAGTGAGGAAGGAGGTGTTCCGTTTGTGGACATCTCCTTGGATTCCAATGTGGTGAAGCTTCTTGATAAGAGTGCAGTGGGATATGGTGTCAAATGGTGTCCAGAGCTCTGGTGTCCAGAGCTCAAGGAGGATCAGGGCAGCCGTTTCTCTCCGGTCACGCAGGGTTCGGAGTAGTCGGTGGCAGCGATCAGGGCGATTTTGGTGTTGTGGTTCGTACAAGATTCGGATTGGGAGGTGTTCAGGAGATTGTTGTTCTCAAGGTGTTCTATGAGTTGGTGGGTGATGGCCTTTGAAAACTTTGGCGGGAAAGGAGAGCAGAGAGATGGGACAGTAGTTCTCGAGTTCGCTGGGGTCGGCGGACGGTTTCTTGAGAAACGGTTTGACTCTTGCTTGTTTTCCATTCTTTGGGGAAGGTGGCTGTGGTAAAGGATGCGTTGAAGAGGACAGTGAACTTGTTGCTGATCATCTTGCTTCCAAGGCCGATGATGTGGTAGGGACAGGGGTTCTGTGGGTGCTGCTGAGTGGACAGGGTTCATGATGGCTGTGGTATTTTATGTGTTGAGGTGGTAGTTTGTGTGGTGAGTTGGTTCCATGTGGTGAGCAGGTGGTCAGAGTTTGCATCTGTGGAAGCGAGGAGACCGAGGATGTCAGCGGCACTGGGTTGGGGTTTGAGGTTTTTGTAGATGATGAAAACCTTGTTGTGGATGAATCGTGCCAGGGTGTAGCAGAGTTCCTGGGAAAAGGCGATAAAGTTTTCGGTATCTAAGGGGTTGGAGAACTCTCCATTGAGGTGTTCTTCGCTGTGGTTAGAACTAGCTTAATTGCAGACGGCATGGGTGCTCCTTTTAGGCTCCTTCAGGAGTTGATGGTATTGCTTGAGGGATGTCCTGACTGAGGCTAGGTCTGTGGGCTCCTTGCTGGTCCGCCAGTTCCTTTCAAGCTGCTTGCGTTTTGTGGTTCTCCGTTCCATGGTGTCCCAACTGGATTGTTTGGAGGATCTCTCAATTCTGGAAGGCTTGACGGGGTGACTGTTGGCGCAATCACTGATCCAGGCAGATAAATTGACGGCCTGTTCTAGGTTGGTTGCGGTATCAGGGTGGGAGGTGTTGAAGGCGTCGGTCCACTGGCTTTCTGATAAATTGTTCCAGCTGCTGGGTGAGGTGCTGGGCAGCTTGGTGGTGGTGCCAGGAGGGGGTTCTGTGATGGTGATGTGGAGGATGGCATGGTCTGTCCAGGTGAGCTTGGTGACATAGTTGTACTTGACTTTGTTGCTAGCCGTGAAGATGGGGTTGAATTTGTATCCTTCGATGTGTGTGGGGTTATAACTAGCTGGGACCTGTGCAGCTGTTGTTTAAGCTTTCGAGGAGGTTGGCGTTGTTAAGGTTGAGGAGGTGAAAATTGAGGTCTCAGAGGAAGATGTAGTGTTTGGAGTCAATGGCGAGTGGGGCGATGAATTCTGGGATGAAGTCGCAAAAGCTGGGGAGAGGTCCTGGAGGTTTTGCAGTCAGTTTGGAGTTAGATGTTGAGGTGTTCTATAAATGGGGTGGTGTCGTCTGTGCTGGTGGAGCAGTGGATGATTTCTTTTTGGATGATGGAGATTCCACCTCTCTGTTTGTTGATGCTGTCTTGGTCTGCTATCTTGTAGTTGTCAGGCTTTGCCGGGCACAGTTGCTGTGACCCAGGTGTCAGTGAGAAAAATGACATAGTGGTGAGAGAGGTGCTGGTGTCCAAGATCTCGGTGGCATGCTTGCAGAGAGATCATGTATTGACTAGGAGGCAGTGGAGTTGTTCTGAAGAGGTCATGGTTGGTGTAGTGGTTGTGGTCATGCTTGCAGGCGCTCCTGTGTTGCACGAGAAGAGACAGTGCCAGCAGGTAAAAGGTCCTATCACAGATCCAGGCGTGTACAGCCTCAGTTGTTCTTGCGGAGTCCGGTGCCAGGGTTCGGAGGCGGTGTATCTTCGAGTAGCCGGAGAGCCTGGGGTCCTGGCTCGGATGGGCTTGCCTTTGGCATGCCTTCAGCACCCTAGCAGTGCAGCTGAGATACAGCTTTCTTTAAGTAGGTCATGTGAGGTGGAAGGGGCACCTGGTAGGAGGTGGGCAGCGTTAGCAATAGGCGGGAAGCAGAAGAGAAAATACAGCAAAAAAAAATGCCAAAAAAAGAGAGCAGATGACGGAATACAACAGTAGGAAAACATGCAAGTCACGGACACAGAATTGCACTAAACAGTGGTGGAACAAAATAAGTGAGGACTCAACAAGGGTTTGGCCGATGAGGATGGTGGACGCTTGAAGCGAGCACACGTCTACCGACAATCTTCTTATATCTACTAACAATACCCTGGAAGCCGCCTGGAAAGCAATCTTGATCCCGGCAGATGACAAGAGTACACAGAGCGCAAGGGTGTGCCACAGTGGCAGTAGGCGGTCCATGGAGAGAACGATCGCAGAGGGAGCCCTGTAAGACGACGGCACATCTGGAGGCACCGTGCCCGATCGTGCTGGGCATCACAGGCTGGGACCGCAGCAGCATGCCCTGGGCCAGTAGACTGCATCCTTGAACTGCCCGAAGAACCAGAACCTTTGTCTGGGGTCCGTTTGATACGAAACTCAACTGACATACAACGCCCGCCCATGCCTGGAGAGACGCATCATGGCACGGCCTAGCCCTAATCTGAACCCCCCTTCCCCCTAGTCCCTGGTGGTGACGGCAGACACCACCCCCCCCCCCACACCAGCTAAAGATTGCATGGCAGGTGAGGAAACGGAACACAGGGCGATTGCCCTGTGGGACAACAAGGTCCCCCCTTACATGAGGTGGCTGGGGCCTAGCGCTAAATTAGACGCCGCCTAGAGAAGAGGCCTAAACAAGAGGTGGTAACCTAGAGGAGACCCCAGGAGGTGGCGGGGAGGCCCACCTCCTGACAATTTCTGCAGATGGAACCTCGAGAGCACCCCTGTGGTAAGCGACAAGGAGGGCTGCCTGAAGCGAGGGACTTTGGTGTCATCCACTGACACTGATTGGTTCTTGCGGCCCTGGAAAATGTCTGGAGATTCGGCAGGGGTCCAGGATAGAGCTCTGGCTGCATTTTAGGGATCCTCTGTGCTTGCATCGGAGGTTGCTCGGCGTGGGTCTATACCCACTGCAAACCGCTGGGGAGGAGGTGGCTTGAGACTGAAGTTGAGTGGCTGAGTGCCCCACTGAACAGATCTGGTGTATTGGGGCACGGACCAGGTGGATAAGAGTAGCTGCTGAACGAACTGCCGATCAGAGCCCCGTGGGTGGCCTGGTAGTGCCGGGACGATGGGCAGAACCAGGCAAAAAGACAGGGGCCCATCTGCAGAAACACAGGGGCAACCCAGGAGGGGTCGCCCCCGGGCCCTGGTCTAGAAGCTCTGACGCCTGCTCTGCAGCTCACACTGACTAAAATACTGGCAGCTATTGCGGATCCCAAGGAAACACTGCAGCACCAGATTGGAGTGGTGGCCGTGGTGGCCACGTAACTGAGCCTTCTTAGGGTAGATCATTACAAACTGGCTGATAAAGTTAAAATCAAATTGAGTGATTATTGAGGAACTATGACTGGCGCACCACACCTTGCAACAACAAATGTACGCCATGCGGGTGTAGACCTTAAGTACAGGGCTGAAGATGTGGGAGGATGCAACAGGCGCAATAACATCCAGCTTGCTGGGCTGCCTGGGGGAGCGGTGGGCAATGATAGAGTCATCCTCCTGGAGCAGTGGATGAAGACCCACATACCTTTCTCCCATTTTAGGTCTCGCCTACGCAGCACGCAAGCGTTGCTGAGGAGGGCACCTTTTGGAATCGCTCAGGACTTTGCTTGAAACTCGCGCATGTTTTGCATTGGTTTCTATTGGCACTCGTGCACGTTTGGCGTTTCCCTTGCGGGAGAGAGCAGCAGCACCATCTGTTTTCAATTATCGCACCCGCAAGGTAAAGGCTGGACATGGACCTCCCCGTGTCTCTTTAGCCCGCAGCAATGTCAGATCAGCGGGGAACTTTTTTTGACCGCCTCTGTTAGTCACATCACCGAGGCACACACCGAGGCAAGGGAGTTTACTGTTGTTATTTAGAAGATAGATTGTTTCCAAAAAGCGCGAATTACATCAGCAGCTCTGTCCGCTCAGCGGGTCACTTTCTCGGACCACCTCTGTGAGTCACGGCAGCCCGCAGCTCTGTCCGCTCAGAAGGGAGAAGGTGCGATGATGGAGGGCCCTCGCTCCTTTCTGCGGTTCGTCCTTTCTCTCGCTATTTCATGGATCTTTTATTCTTAACTTTCACACAAAACAAACAACACAGCGCACTAGTTTTGTATAGTAGTCAGTAATAAAAAAGTGGTTGATTGTTGATAAAGATCTAGAACCAACAAAGGTATGGGGGGGTGGTGTTCATCTTCACTTTTTACATCCAAGATTGCCAAATCGTGTTTGTGGACAACAGAGTTAATGGCTTCTCCATATGTATCGTGGGCGAAAAGTGAAATTGGATCTCCACGGTCATTCAAGTATCCACATTGTTTTTCCACAACAACTCTACATTTATCTATATTGAAGTCGCCAGCCCATACAAACATATAATCACCCCCCAACCCTATCAGAAAATCATCAAGGTTTTTTTCTAGCAAATTAATCACCTTAAATCTAGTTTTATCAAAAATATTATTGTAAAAGTTTATAACAACAACAGACGGTCTCCCCTCAGTTTTAAGAAAAAAAAAATTATAAAATTGTGAGCTAGTATATGATTTTATTTTAACAAGGGAGGAAGATAGTGATATTGCGACTGCAAGACCACCCTTTGCATGACCCATTCTAGATGGTATGGCGTCTGTACATATAATTTGGTAGCCATCTATGAAAAAGGGTCTAATATGTCACGTTTCTTGTAACATAATTACACTATGGTTCTCTAGTTTTTTCAGCCATTCCTCATTTAATTTCGATCTAACCCTTGCCACGTTCCATGACATTATACCTAAATATTTTTGGCAAGGTTGGCTTTCACTAGCCAATTGTTCCGTGCCCATTTCCCCCATTTCTTGTACTAAGGGCTGTCGATCATAGGGTACTATCCTTCGACTAGCATATGTTACAGGTAGCCCACTCTCATTTATCTGTATTATCCTATTTTCCGGCACTTGTTCGATACACATTACTCCCTTTTCATTTTCTATGGACTGCTGATCATAATGTATCTTCCCACCACAGCCATTTTTTACAGATAGTCCAGTCTAATTTACACAAATTAACCTGTTTTCAAGAAGTGGGGCTTTCTGATCATCCCTAGCTTTTATTCTATGTCAATCTTGATCGCTAAGCTGACTAAGTGGAAAAAATCTATTTACTGAAGAGGTGATCCCCATAACTTCTGGCATTCCCAGATTATTATTTCCAATATGATGTTGCTCATTCCTTGGATTATAAAAATATCCAAGTGGGAGAGCTATGATCTTGTCCCCCTGGTATATATTGGATCCAACCCTACAATTGCCAAGCCGATTTAGCAAGCTACCCACCAATTCCCTGCTGCGGAAGTAGACTACCACACAATCCCCATAGCAGTCTTTTCTTGATTTCTCTACCCAGCTTACTCTTCTCAGCATTATGATATTTTTCTGTAATAGGTCAATATTGAAACTTGACTTATTTGCGATCCAGTGCACCACCTGATTTTTTAATGTGTCATATGATTCTTTCCTATCCCCCCTTGTTTTAGGCACATTTTTCAAGATTATCACAGAAGGGGTCAATATAAAACATCCAAAACATTATTATTCAAGGAGCCTACTTCATTTAACGCCTCATGATTTTTTACATTATTTAGGGTCATTGGCTCGTTTTTGTCCGAACTTGTATACGGACCCAAAGGAGAATCCTTTTGATGCATTGATCCTTGAGATACGGGTCTTGGTCTCAGTCTCATTTTACCGTCTTGGCCTTGTAGCCCAGTTTGTACCCCTAGAAGGTCTTTCCATGTTATAGGCAATGGTTTTGTCACGGGGGTTTTCTCTAAAGCATTTTGGGCTCCAAATTTTAAAACCAATTCTACAAGACGCATAACATCCTTCTTTACTAGGTCTATTTCGGACATCAATCTTCGTTAAATATTGTCCATTTTCCCATGTAGTTTTTTTAACAAATTTTCCAAATTCAAGGGTTTCATGGCACAGTCATTTTCCTTATTTGCATTATATTTTACCCCTTTATTGGCCTTTGGTTTAGATGTTACCTTTTTTTCTGATTTGGTTTGGTGTTTCTTTAACTTTGGGAAGAGTTTGTTTCTGTTTTTTTGCAGGTGGGGAGTCCGTTTCCAAAGATTCAGTCAATTTGGATATTTCTAGTGATCCTGCCATTATACAGGGATTCTTAGCACTTCTCCTAATCTCCATTATTGATTCGCAGGTACTAGAGGATAAAGACTCTACCACAGAAGTGTTTTCTTTTCCAATATCATCATTCTTCAAAGCAATAGGCGATAGGGCCACTAATGTTTTCACTGCCTCACTATCCGATTTCTTCATTACCGCATCTAAAGCATCCATTGTTGCAGCAAGTTCTTCTACGACTTGGGTTATTTCGTTAGTAATTATCCCAACTGCACTTTTCAAGAAGTTAGTTATTGGTACATTTTGTTTTTTGCATGCCTTCCCACCACTAGGGGCCAATTTCCGCTTGCCCATGATCTCAGGGGTGGGGAATTCATATCGCCCGACGCCGAGGACATATTGTTTGCTGACAGGGACAACAAGTAATTATGTTTTTATTGTCCGTCGGACAAGAAGGCTCCACTTCCTGCAGCAGAAACCTTTCCCAGAAAAGAACTTGCTAAATCCTTCTAACCTGCTTCCAAATGCGTGCTGCGTTTATTGGCATAACTTTCTACGATTTAATAATCCTTTGATTTACTGACAATACCCAGAAGTGCTTCCCTCCTTTCTGAGCACAGCGCAAGGCACGCACTGACATCTCTTTGAACGTTGCGGGGCAGGCCTGCCTTACGCTTTTGGAAAAGGAAAAAAAACCTCTCTGCTTACACGGTTTCATTCAGAGTGCAGGCTGTAACTCACAACTGCACGCTGAAAGCATTTAGGCCAGTCACCGTTGCTTGTAAGCAGAATGCACAAGTACTTCATTTCACAATAATCCTGTGTTTCCGAGTCTCTGCACTCCCCAAATCCTGCCTCGTGGCCCCATCATTCAGAGGTCATTGCCTTTGTGCCTTTGGTGTAAAGCACACGGCCTATCACCACCAGCTGCCGAGATCACGGCTGCTCCCCAACACTGTGGCTATTACTGTGATCGGAGCTATTATCAGATCATTCTCAGCCCACAAGGTAAGAGGCCGCAAAAGCGTAGTAACATATAAATGATAAAGTTGCATTTGTAAAGTTGAATTTTCTGTAAACTATGACGGGCAACAAAATATTGTGCCCAGCCCCACATCAAAAAAGTGTTGTCAAAATCCACTTTTTGATGTAGGGCCTTGCACAATATTCTAACATTAAGTTTATGGAAAATTCTCATCTTTACAAATGCAACTTAAGCATTTATATTTATATTTTTAACACGCTGTTGCTGCCTCTCTTACCTAGTGGGCTGAACTCTGATAAAATACCACTCTAAACCTATTTGTGCGTGTGTTTGTGACCATGGGTGCATTATTTTATAGGATTTTGACAACACTTTTTAATGTTTTAGTGAATTGAAAGCTCGTGCGGTTCTAAAGCTAAATCTACTGATTATGGGCCCCCCACCAATAAAACCTGGGGCATAGTGAACCCCTCCCTATAGCAGCTACAGCAGAGGTGAGTTTTTTATGGGCCTCTCATCTACAAATTGGCAGATAAGAGATGATTAACTAAAAGAAAATAGAAGATGGGTTGCTAGAAAAGGGAGAGAAGGATGGAAGAGGGGCAAAGGATAGATGAGTAGGTGAATGTATGGGTGGATGAAAGGATGGATGGACGAGTGGATAAAAGGATGAATGGATGGTTGGGTGAAAGGATGGATGAGTGGGTGAAAGGGTGGATGGGTGTGTGAAACGATGGATGGATCGATTGATCAGTGGATACAATGATAGCAGAGTAAATAAAAGTCGGAATGGATAAAAGGATTTCTAGTAATATAAAATCTGAAAGGATGGGTGTATAGCAAAGTAAATGAAAATCTGAGAGGATGGATGTATGGCAAAGTAAATTAAAATCTGAGAGTATGGATGTATGGCAAAGTAAATTAAAATCTGAGAGTATGGATGTATGGCAAAGTAAATGAAAATCTGAGAGGATGGATGTATGGCAAAGTAAATTAAAATCTGAGAGTATGGATGTATGGCAAAGTAAATTAAAATCTGAGAGTATGGATGTATGGCAAAGTAAATTAAAATCTGAGAGGATGGATGAATAAATGAATGGCAAAAGGAACAATTGATGGTTGAAAGGCGTTATTGTTTGAAGGGTAAGTCAAATGATGGATGCATGGGTGGATGGATGCGTGCATAGATAGTGGATGGGTGCGTGCATAGATAGTGGATGGGTGAACAGATGGGTAGATGTATGGAATGGCCGATGGATGGAATGGGAAGAAAGAATGAATGATAGAATGAATGACTGAATGTAAAGGTGAAATGGTGGACATGAGCAGACAGATGTAGTATTAAAGAATAATGGACAGATGCTTGGATGGCAGTGACAAAGGAGTTTTTTGGGAGGTATGAGCTCACTTACATCACTTACTTGGTGCTGTCAGAGCATTGGTCAAAGTGGGGGGTATTTTAACTTTCTGGCTACTCCCTTGAATAAAACCATCAAAGGGCTGTTCCTTTTACTTAGTAGCAGAATATGACTGTAAATCACACACCATAATCTCCTTTTTTTTTTATAAGAACCCCATCTTCGCATCCCTCAGCACGTAGAGGATACTACCTGTCAAAATGGAATAAGCTGTGCAAGCGTGGGCTGTGCATACCTTGATTTGTGCACTATACTGAAGATGCTAGGAACAATGGTAATGCAAGGCTCAACTATGTCTTACATGTGATCCACATGGTACCTGAGCTACACCTCATGTGATCTTTACAGTGACCTGTGCAGGACATGAGCTGTAAAATAGGTATGAACAGTGCTGTGCATCATTCATGTAATGGTAAGGGATAGTGCATGAGGGAATTGTTAAATAGTAGGTGTAAAGTGTATGAGCTGCACTACAGAGGATACAAGTTGTTCTAGAGATGAGGTGTGTCATGCCCGTGGGTTGTGCAGGAGCTATGCAGAACACTAGCTGTGTGGAGTTTGAGCTTTACTTTGCGTGAAGTCTGCATGGTATGACTTGGAGAGGCAACTAAGTAAATTTCTGTGAAAGGCATGACCTTTCTTCTTAACATCTTCAATGACAAGTCAGTGCCTGCTGTAACCATAGTACCTTAATAGTTTTTCAATGGCCAGTCTTCGGGGTTTTCTAACGGATGCATTTTTCTTGCTGGCTTCCTTAAATCCCCCCATCGCCTCTGAAACAAATTGGTAGTTTCTCAGGGAAATAATATAGTGACAAATTTGCATTTGCTTGCTAGATGTATGGTCGCCCACAGTTTATTCGGCTTGTCGGGATGCTAATGTTTAAAACAAAGTTGTGTAACATGTTCATGGGTCAATTGCATTAAAGTTAGGTCGAGCAGAGAATTCAAGTCAGATATATTCAAACACAGTCAGCAGGAATCTCAGCTTGCATTCCTGACGGGGGATCCAATAAAAGCAAGTGTGCATTGTCTGCAACATTTACAAGTTGTGGCTATGTGTATAGCTTCCAGAAGACTCCTTTATAATGTGCAAGTGTATAAAGAAGAATGGAAGCAATATTGGAGATTTTATTTTGAAAATGGACAATGTACCCCAAACAATGTGCTCCTTGAAAAAGCGATTAAGAGAGCAAAATATTTGCAACTTAAAAATGGTTGTAGTGTGCAGAAAGCTACAATGTAGAGTTTGAAAACATTAACTACCATTGCACTAAGGAATCATTTAATACATCAGCTTTGGTGCATGTCAATATTTTAAAAACAAAATAAAGGCAAATCAACGTAAAACTACTTTAAAAAAAAATGAGAGATGGGGCTACTTCCAAGGGACTACTTTGCCAAACAACGTACTTTGCCCTTCTAAAGTATATGTTTTGCTGGTATATACCCTATGTCCATCTGCCTACCCTGACATTTCCAATGCTGTATTGGGTGTTTTGA
Organism: Lissotriton helveticus; assembly: GCF_964261635.1. NCBI lineage: Eukaryota > Metazoa > Chordata > Amphibia > Caudata > Salamandridae > Lissotriton > Lissotriton helveticus. The sequence goes on along the minus strand of NC_136057.1, from coordinate 800,676,352 downwards.
TTGGCACTGTGGTTCCTGAGATTACCCGCCTCAAAGGTTTGGGTTCTCTCTCTTTATTATATTAGTATGGAAGTAAATACATGAAAAAAAGTTCCATTGGGACAATAGAACACCAAACGCTGATTGCAGTTTTGTGGATATGTTCTTATATTTCCCATGTTAGGGACCGTTGTCTCTAATAATATAGTAAAATGAGCCCTGGCATAATCAGAAAGGCTGCTATCCAAGCTCTTACATGAGAATGCGGTCATACATTGAAACCTCATTGTTTGGTACCAAATGGGACAAGTTGATTTTTTTACAGGACAAGAAGATTTCTTAAACATTTTGTCCTTTGGACAAGAAGAAATTTTATAAAATTCCACACCCCTGTGATCTAATTTTGGGTTTATAGAAATATAGAATATCAATGGCTTCTTACTACAAAAGCTGTTTTCCGAAGGAGCCAAGAGGAACGGCCCAGCCCTGTCGCGGACAGGCGCAGACGGGCCCGCCCATCGTCCGCGCGCGTCCCGCGTCCTCGTTCCCGTTAAGTACCGCAGTTGACTACGCCCCTCAACTTCTCTCGTGGGACCACGCTGCCTTGTAGGTGTAGTTGGCAGCGCGCGGTCCGCGATTTCGGGGGAGAGGCGGCGGGCGGTGTGGCTTTGGCGGGTGTTGGCACGTATTTGCAGAGCAAAGGAAGTCCCCTCCAATGAAGTCACTCCTCAATGGCAAAACAATCAAGTAACGATCAGGCAAGTGATTTTTTGGCGTCCCAGTGGGTGGCGTCAATCTTAGTTGCACAAAAAAAATCAGGTGAGATTAGGCTCTGCTCTGACTTGAGAACCCTGAATGCTAACATTTTAGTGGACTGTCATCCCCTACCTAGGATACAAAAAATGCTAGTTAACTTAGGCAATGCCAAGTGGTTCTCAGTCATAGAGATCGGCCTACCATCAAATTGCTTTAGATGAGGCGCCTCAGGAACGGACATCTTTTGGCATGCCCGTCTATGCCTACAAATATCTCAGGCTACCTTTCGAGCTTGCATCAGCTGCCAGCATATTCCAAAAGTAAAGTTAATGGATGTATTGTTTACTGACATAATAGGGGCCCAGGCTTACCAGGATGACATACTGGTCATTGCAAATTCTCCTGAGGAACATAACATTACTCTTGACAAGGCATAGCCCATCCTAATGCTCAGGTGCACGACAGTTAGAAATGAAAAATGTACATTTGCTACCAAAGAGTTGGAATACTTGGGAAACACCAGATCAGAATCGGGCATTACATTTTTATTAGTGAAGGCCATCAAGGAGGAAAGTGCACCTACAGACAGCAATGAGCTTCACTCATTAGGTCTTTCTGAATACTACGCAAGGTTTGCTTCAGGTTATGTTTTATCATTGTAACCACTCTGGCTTTTACTTAGGAAAGGCCAGTAATTTGTTTGGCCTGTAGAAGCACAAAGAGGTTTCGAAAAGGTAAAATATTTAACTGTACAATCACCAGGACTGTCTGCATTCAGGGAAGACTGTACAACGGTTATCACTGTAGATGCCAGTCTTCAAGGCCTAGGTGCAGTTTTGAGTCAAAAGTTGGGAAGTAAACAACAAACCATTGTGTTTGCCCCCAGGTTGCTCAGAAATTCTGAAAAGCAGTACAGAAATATTGAACGTGAGGCGCCGGCATGTATATGGGCAGTTCAAAAGTTCAAGATGTCGGTTTGGGGCAGGTGGTTTGAACTGCATAAGGACCATAAACCCTAATTCATTTTAACGGGGCTTTCAAAACCAGGTGTCAGACAAGATGCACAGACTTGTGTCAAAATGACAAGAATAGAACTTCACTTAGTTGTGTGTCTTGCGGAAAGAATTTCAGAGCAGAATGCCTCTCACGCATGCCATTACCAGAATTTGGTGAGGAAAAGGTCAATGATGAAATATAATGTGTTGCTTCCATTGATGCTGCTCGCACTTCGCAGGATTGTGATTTCATATTAACTGCTGATGACTGGTTACAATCGTGTCAGGAGGATGAGGTGCTGAAACACGTTGGCACATAAATTGTTAAAGGTTGGCCCTGTTATTAGATGCTTAAAAGGCAATTTAAAAACATATGCACAGGTAGTCTCACTGGTTGGTGGACTCATTTTGAGAGGTGATTTACATATTCCCCCTTCCAAAATGTATTCATTCATTATTTGCAAAAAACATCAGGGGAATCCAGGCACCACCAAGATATGCATGCGCATCAAGGAACACTATTGGTGGCCTGCCTTAGATCAGTGGACAATTTCCTGAGTGCCTACTGTCAGACAAATGCTGGAATCCAACCAAAGTACCTATGCATCCAGTTCACATTCCTGTCACACCTTGGGACAAATTAGGTCTTGGCTTTTCAGGACCTTATATCTTGCCATGATATTTGAAGTATGTCATTCTTTTGGTTGATTATTTTTCTATGTGGCTACATTTTTCTTTTGCCAATTCTTCCTCTGCAGAATCAGCTGTTAAATTCCTGGAATAAGTATTCTCAATAGAGGGATCTCCCATAACTTTAGTTACTGACAATCTGTCACATTCGGGATCACAGCAAATGCTTCAATTTCTGGCCAAACATGATGTTAAACACTTAAGGGTTGATATCTATTCACTATTGTCCAATGGTTTGGCGGAGAGAGGGTACAAGGTAATTAAGGAGGGTGTGCAAACAGGCATTGCATCAGGGTTGAATGTGAAAGTTTATAAAACAGAAAGTCTGGGAGAACAACATCACATTGCACCACAGGAGGTACCCCATTTCTTATGCTGAGAGGGAGGAAAGTTCATTCTACTTTGTTCCCTTCCTGGTTAAATACTAACTGGTCATCAAGGATAAAGATGCTGATTCTACTGTTAAGGAAAAGGTTATACATAGGTTTGTGGCGAACAGACTAAAATGGCACAGTCTGGCAACGACACTCACAAGCAAGTCACTTTTCCCATGTTTGAGGATTATGTCTGGATCAAAATACCCATTATGGTGAAAAAAGGGAAAGCCATTTTTTCAGCACCAACTAAAAGCAGTCAGGGCAAGTAAAGGTTCAGTGTTAATAGAAGACAAAGGCTGGTGGAATATACGGAATACTGTGAGGTTATCTCATCAGCAGGCCAACATCATTATTCAGAAGTAAAATGCACTGGTTTAGGCATAAATTGGACGTGATGGTACAACCTACTGGAGGCAGCGAATTTACCACCCCTAGTTGTGATCTGTTCACAAGTGCTTCTGAAAGTACCCGCTGTTAGTGGTGTTCCATAGTAGCATGCACCAGGTCTCGCGAAGTTAGGAGACTAGGTAAATTTAAGGACTATACAATGTATTAATGTTGGATTTGCTTTTTGCCTTAATTCTTGATTTTGCTGGAAATTTGTAAGTTTTTTTTTCGTGTTTTGTTGGAGGGGAAGATGATGTTGGGCACATCGGTGTGGCTCATGGTGCACTTCCTGCTTGCAGGCTTGTGGTTCACCTAAGGCGAGCCCGCCTGCGCACGTCCGCGCCTGGACTGCGCCCAGCGCCAGGACCCTGGCCCCCGCACCCGCCATGACGACCGCCGCCACTAAGACGCCAGCACTCTGCACACTCTCAACTCCAGACGGAGCCACACCTTCTTCAAGGCCGCCCCGAAACGCACACACGGCCCCTTCACCTGCCGGAACAGCAGCTACACCAGCCTCAGAGCTGACGAACCACCCACCAAGAAAGACTCCAACCACCTCCGATGCATACTACTGAATACCTGCTCTGCACACAAGCATGCCGTCGAGCTCTGGGACCTGCTTGACACAACATCTCCGGACGTCGCCTTCCTGACAGAGATCTGGTTTAACGACTCCTACGCACCCGACATCGCCATAGCCATCCCAGACGGTTACAAGATCACCTGCAGAGACCGCACCAACGGAGTCGGAGGAGGAATCGCAAATCTTCCACAAGAACAGCATCAGGGTCTCGACTATCACTGACGGCGCGCTCAGCACCGCCGAACACATATATTTCGAGATCCACACAGACCCTAATTCCACCCTCAGAGGCACCATCGTCTACCGACCCCCCCGGATCCCACCCCCATTTCAGCGACTCCATCGCCGACTTGATCAGCACGCACGCCCTGAACTCCACCGACTACATCCTCCTCGGAGACCTGAACTTTCACCTTGAGAACAACGACTCCACAACCCTGATCGATAACCTCGCCAACCTCAGACTGAAGCAACTCATCACAACGCCCACCCACTCCGCCGGCCACACGCTCGACCCAGTCTTCTCCTCAAGCCCATACGTCTCCATCAGAAACACCACCAAACTCCTCTGGACCGACCACCGCTGCATCCACTTCGCCATCCAGAAACCCACTACACCCCACGGATCCCCCACCGCTGCTGGAGCAAAATCACCGAAGACCAACTACACGCAAACGTCACTCTCAGCCCACTCACCGAACCCTCCAAAACAGATGACTCTGGCCACAGTCTCAGACGCTGGATCGAGGACTGCGCCAACACCCTCACCCCGCTGAAGAAACCCCCCACAGAGACACCAGCAAGAGGGCCAGCTGGTTCACCCCAGAACTCCTAGCCTCCAAACAAGCCTGCCGGAAACTAGAGAAGAAATGGCACAGTGAACAAACTCCGGACAGCCAAGCACCACACAAGGACGCCATCCGCAACCACCACCACCTCATCAGGGCAGCCGAGAGGACCTCCTTCAAAGACCGCCTCGACAACAACGCACACAATAGCAAGGAGCTCTTCTACCCAGCTCCAACGACATCCCGCCGTCGCAAGCGCTGTGCGACTCCCTTGCCACCTTCTTCCACCGCAAGATAGCAGTCATCCACAACAGCTTCAACACCCAGGCAGCCCCAACAGACAGCAACACAACAGACCCTCCGTACACCATCAACCACGACCCCCTGCTAGTCTGGGCCAGCGTGAGCATCGATGACACCATCAAGACCATGCGCTCAATCCACTCCGGCTCTCAGTCAGACCCTTTCCCGCACCACGTCTTCAACAGAGCAAGCAGCTCCATCGCACCCCACCTGTGCAACGTCATCAATCTCTCCCTCAAGACCGCGACCTTCCCAGAGATCTGGAAACACGCTGTGATCAACGCCCTACTCAAAAAAACGAAGCAGACCCAAGAGACCTCAAGAACTTCCGGAACATCTCTCTGCTCCCCTTCCCGGCCAAGGTCATCGAGAAAACAGTCAACAGACAGCTAACCCGATACCTCGAATAAAACAGAATCCTGGACCCTTCCCAGTCAGGGTTCCGCAGCAACCACAGCACCGAGACTGCCCTCATCGCCGCCACCGACGACATCAGGACCCTGTTGGGCAACGGCGAGACCGCAGCACTCATCCTCCTAGACCTCTCTGCCGCCTTCGACAACGTCTGCTACCGCACACTATGCGCACGCCTCCACGCCGCTGGGATCCGAGACAAGGCTCTGGATTGGACCACCTCCTTCCTCTCCGACAGAACCCAGAGTGTCCGTCTCTCCCCATTCCATTCCAAAGCCTCCAAGATCATCTGCGGCGTACCCCAGGGATCCTCCCTCAGCCCGATGCTGTTCAATATTTACATGGCCCCGCTCGCACACGTAGCCAGACAGCAGGACCTCAACATAATCTCCTACGCTGACGACACTCAGCTGATCCTCTTCCTCACCAAGGACCCCATCACCACCAAAGCCAACCTCCACGAAGGAATGAAGGCCGTCGCCGACTGGATGAAGGCCAGCCGTCTGAAGCTAAACTCGGACAAGACAGAGGTCCTCATCCTCAGCTCCAACCCTTCAGCCTGGGAAGACTCCTGGTGGCCAACGGCACTGGGGGCAGCCCCGACACCCACCGACCACGCACGCAACCTGGGAATCATCCACGACTCAACGCTCTCAATAACCAAGCCGTCTTCTCCTCCTGCTTCAAAACTCTCCACATGCTCCGCAAGATCTACAGATGGATCCCGACAGATACAAGAAAGACAGTCACCCAGGCCCTCGTCAGCAGCAGTCGACTACGGAAACGCCCTCTACGCGGGAGCCCAGACCAAGCTCATCAAACGACTACAACGCATCCAAAACGCCTCGGCACGACTGATCCTCGACGTACCACGCCACGGCCACATCACCCCCCACCTGAGAAACCTACACTGGCTCCCCTTCAACAAGAGGATATCCTTCAAGCTCCTCACCCACGCACACAAGACACTCCACAAGACTGGCCCAGCCTACCTCAACAGACGGCTCTCCTTCTACATCCCCAACCGCCAGCTATGCTCCGCAGACCTCTCACTCGCCACCGTCCCGCGCACCCGGAGACCTTCAGGAGGATACTCAAGACCTGGCTGTTTGATCAGTAGCCCCCCCCCCACACACACAAGCGCCTGGACACCCTCGCGGGTATGTAGTGCGCTTTAAAAATGACTGATTGAGACTGCGGTGTGTTTATAATCAACAACTCTGTGGTGGCATTTAAATGTATTGTTGTTGTACGCGTCCCGTGCCCTAGATCGTGTGGCTAGGATTCTAGCTAACGGTGTCAGTTTCTCCTTGGATCTGAGCCGGCTGGTCGCTGCCCATCGTGGGTGAAGCTTTTACAGAATAAAGTCACTTTAATGCAACTTCCATGCTACAGTGATACTTACCACACTGCTACTGCTGAGGCACTGTTACTGCTGAGGCAGGCTCTGGTCTTTCTGTCTCCCGCTGTGTAGTAACAAGTGATTCCTGGCTGCAGGCAGTGTCACAGGGGGTGCTCGCCGAGCAGACAGTGGTGCTTTCAAAATCTGGCCTGGGAGGCTGCTGAGGAGGCATGGGCAGGACAAGAGGGCTCAAGATGGAAGCTCACCTGCCAGGTCAAACAAAAAACTGACTCTGCCAGCAGGTCCTCCCCTGAAGCAGAGAACACTGTCAGGGGTTGCAGCAGCACGAGGCGCTAATTGTTTCCTTTGGCGGCAAGCAAGGAAAAACCAAAGCTGCCGCCTTAGTGTTTTCCTGGACCAATCATCGGCTCACGTCGCTGAGATGTCACAGTAGGGTGGTACGGTGCCTAGCTGGAAAACAACAGGCAAAGCGCCACCCTGATCCATGTGCTGCAGAGACACAGTAATGTTCAGATATCCATCCAACTGTGTTGTTCTATGTTGTTCAAACCCAAGCCTTGGTTAGAAAGACCACGTAGCTTACAGAGATTCAGAGGTGAGCCTGGGCTCCGCATAATTACAAACAGCAAATCCCCCCGCCTGCCTTAAAACAAATGTCATTGTAAACACAGACACCAGCTGTCTGCCCTGTGGGCATTAATGTAAGTTGAGACAATTTTGGCAGGCTCTGACCAGTAATATCCACGCATGCACTGCCAGAGCCCAGCTAATTACCACGCCTGCTGCCTTTGCTATGCAGCTTCATTCAGCACCCTTTGTTGTACTGTGGTGGCCCCCGGAGTGCTACTGTGCGCAACTAATGCATTTTATGGCAGTGATGCAGACATCAGCACTAACATGCGTTAGTCTAACCCCTGATGCGTGGTACTTGGCAGGACTGAAGATGGTGCTTTTTGACAATTATCGATTTTCACTTCCTGGAATAGCTCGTGATAAAGAATCATTTAAACTGTCACACATAGGCAATGGAATGTCATATATAAGCAGGCTAAGATCAAGGTAATGTCACACATAAGGACTCAAAAAACTTGCCAGAATGAAATTACACTTCGAATGTGTGCTAGGCGCGTATCCGCAAGCTTGGTTTATCTGCAAAAACGGCACGTTCAAAACGACGGTGACTGTCAGTCATAATGTTGTGCGAAACAAAACAATACTCGCAGCACTGACGTTGACGCGAAACATGCAAAGTGCGCCAAGAGCTGCATTTAAGTGAACAGGAAGTGAATGTGCAAATACGATGACAAATGATGAGATTGAAAAAAAGATCATTTCTATGCAATAGGTATTGATCAAGTAATTTGCAAAACAGTACGTTTCCTGTTTAATTAAAAAATATATAAAAAGACAACTTACGTGATATCTGTCTTTGTCAGTTCAAAATTAAAGTGTAACTGCACGGCACAGCACGTTCGTCTCAGCACATACATGCGTAACAAGATTCGGAAAAGGCGGAAATAAGCGTTTTACTACAAATCCCATGAAGACATTTGCCTACAACTCCCATAAAGCGTATTAGCTATCGACAGTTAACTGTTTTCTTTCTCACTTCCTCATGTAGATGAAATGCATTTCGTATGAACACCATGTACTCCATGAGGGGGCGGGGCTGCAAGTCGCCAGTGTGACGCTCCTTGATCACGTGCTGTGCTTTCCATCCCTCCCCCTCATATCGGAAGCACGTAATACGTTTTTTTTTGTATTATGTAGATCGCCATATTGGTGTGTTGTTTGTGGCGATTCATTGAATTTGCTGGACGTGTTCTGTTTTTGCGACAGCATTACTTTAGGCGGTAGTTCATCGATCATACGATTCAGAGCGAACATTGAACACTTATAGTATTAAGCAAATCTAGTTCTTGCTAGTTCAGCCAATAAGTGTATAAAGTAATAAGACTGACTTTGCGAAGGGCAAATATTTAAATGAGCAGTGAATAAATCACACGTTTGTGTTATTTGTTACAATTTTCGGCTGAGTTTTGGTAATATTAGTGGAACTTTTTGCATATTGATGAAATGTGTTTAATAAGTAGGGCAATTATGTCGCTAAAAGGCAGTTATTAGTAGGGCTCCCGGTTTTATGCTATTTATGTTTTGTCATTTCCGTCTGTATTTAGCCATATTTATTTTTTGTCAACTTTATCTGTATCATTATTTATTATGGGTTTTGTGAAAAAATAAAGCTAAACTGGTATATTTCCGCATTTATTTGACCAATAAATATGCAGTCATGCTTGAATGCCTGCCAAGTTTCACTGACATGAACACCTGCAGAAGATAAATTAATGCACTTATATGAAAGTATGCACATTTCAGTATCAGTCTTGTGCATAGCTACTACTTTTTAAGCCTCTTTACTAAAATTCCTTTTTAGATAAAGCCTAGCAGCACATTCTCTGGCCTGCGAGCAAAGATGTAGCTCCTCAAGTGACATTAATTACACACCTCACCCCCCATTAGCTCCTGTTTAAATTCCCTTCCTTTCAGTGGCTAGTTTTTGCATTTGTACCTCTTAGAAATGGGATCTCTGGTTGGCTGAGGCTTGTACCAAAGCCAGGTAGAGACCACCACTCTAGTCAGGGCAAGGGAGTTACACTCCAAAGATAACCCCTGCTTATCCCCTTGGCAACGTGACACGAGCAGTAAGGCTTATCCCGGAGGCAATGTGTAAAGCATTTGCGCACACACCCACCAGCAACAACATCCCAGGCACCCCACAAAAGGAACTCCACACACGGTTATATCAAAAATAGCCTTTGTAGTCTCAAAACACATCAGATAGTAATCACACAATATACATTGTGCCCACGGGCAATATTTACAAGGGATTATTTACACATGACAGGGCCACGTGGGCCACTGTCAGAATTAGCACTTGGTAAAGAAATAGGAAACGAATATATGAATTTAGAACACAGAAAGTAATCACTGGCAGACACTATACTCAGCGTCAACCTGTAATGTAAATCATAACAGGCACAATATCCCACAAGTCTAAATACATTAGACCCTAACCACCTAAGTAAGAATTACACTAGGGGCGTAAATCACACAGGGAAGGATAATCTCCCTAACACAAACCTAAACAGGTAAAACAACCTCCTATGCATAATCCATATCTAGAGGTATCAAACGGTGCGCAAAACATCCTATACACAATACATTTCCTAGCACCCAAAGCATTAGCACATAAGCCACTTTAGCGCATAAATCACATTAGGGCCTGGCGCGCTTTAAAAGTAACCATCCCAGCAACTGGCCGTCTAAAAAGGGGGCTCAAACGCCCTATGTCCAGAGAGTCAGGGCTGCTGCCAGGCTCGAAAGTCAGGGTTGCACCACTGCGCCAAAACCTAAACGTTGCAGCTGCCCACTACTTGCTGGGTAGCTGAGACCAATGACATGGGGTCTAAACGCTGAAGCTGGCACGAAGTGCTGCACAGCGGTGGAAGCCAAGGTAGGGGCGAAAGGAGTGCGTCTCACTCCTAGATTCACAAAGACATGTCCCCTCGAAAGAAATACCTAAATGGTGCAGCTGCCCACCACTTGCTGGGCAGCTGGGAAAGCTCTCACTAGCCCTTAGGAACAAAGGTGCCACATGTTGGAGCCCTCCAGGCTCTGAAATCAGCTATGCCCCTGGGAGCCCATTGGCTCCTTGAACAATGGGTCCTCTCGAGGTGAAGAACTGGCCATCTTAATAATGCAGCATGGGCCCCTCAGGACACGGGAATACACGTATGGCCACTTGGGGGGACCATCTGGGCTCTGAAATACATAATGAGTCCGACATCAGTGCGTGCTGGCTCAGGGGACAATGATACCCCACGTGGGAGCGGCCCGCTCTCCTGGTGGGCCCGCTCAGACTGCCATCAAAAGGAAGCAGGGGCCCCTCGGGGCCCGTGTGTGGACGTACTACAAATGGTGCCCATCGTTGGAGTGGTCCTCTCCCTGGTGGACCCAGTCTGCACTGCTATCGTCCCGGGCCGTGGTCGGCCAGGGCAAAGCACCTTCGGAGCCCCCCAGCCCTTTTGAACTTACCAAGCTGCTCTCGGTGGACTCCGCTCTCAGCATGCGGCGGGGGTCTCTCCTTCGGGGACCGGGACTTCGGGTGAGAGCCTGCGAGGCTCTGGCAGCTTCAGGCGACTTCCCCCAGGCTGCCGGGCGGGCGCGGGACTTACTCCTTGAAACGAGAAGTCCCGCCGGCCATCAGGCACCTGGTGGCCTGACTTCCTTTTCGCCGTGGGCCGCGGCGGTGATATCTCTCCCAGGAATAAGAGGGGTATGCTCCCTCGTGAGACCAAATACATAGCGGGGTGGGCACCCGCTTAGATTCAAATAGGCAGTCGTTATGCAGGGTGGGCACCTGCATTCAGGAACTCCACATAAGCGGGGTGGGCACCCGCAAAAGCCCACAAGGAGGGGGGAATCCCTATGAGGGGGATTCCCTCGGCGAGGATTGCTGCGCTGCGCTGCACTGCTCAGCCCCCAGGCTCTCCCTCACTGGGGGGAGCAACTCAAAGGGCGCGCTCAGTCTGGAAAGGAAGCGTAGGAAGGCTGTAACAAGCCTTGGTAAAATCCAAAAAGGAGGCAATAGGTCCCAGAAGTCCTGAGCAGCAAAGATGCGGCAACACAGCTCCCCACAAGGAAAATCCTCCAGGCATCCAGGGGCTGGGCAGGGCCCAGGGAGGCAAGCCTTCCCCTGGGCCCCAGCAGCAGCACGCCCCTGGTAGATTCAAGTCAGGAACAAGAACATTTTACATGGGGTCACAGACCCTTTTTATACAGAGAAATCCTTGGTCTCCAAAGGTGCAGGCAAGGGGCGAACCAGATGCACCTGGTTCTGGAGCACTTTGAGCCCCATGGACCAACCCCTCCCAGGGATTATTAATAATTTTGAAGGGGGGGCCAGGTGGACCCCCACCATGGGCTCCACAAGCCCTAGGGACCACCACCTCCCTGGGGCTTTTTTTAATTAATGGAGGGAGGCCACACAGAGCCCACTCCTGGGCAGATTTAAGCCTCAGAGACAACCACCTTCTTGGCACTAATCCAACAGTAGTGTGTGGGGACACACGTATAGTGTGTGGGGACACATGGGCCACTGTGCCATGGGGACCTCCACCTCCCCGGGGCCAAAATAATATTCAATAGTGGGAGGGGCTGCATGGCTTGCCTCCCGGGCCAAATACAGTCCGGGGACCACTAGCTGCCCAGGGCCAGCTTGCGGACAACAAAGGATGGGGTCTGCATGAACCCCTTCCTGGAGCCATATATGGCCCTGGGGACCATCACCCCCCAGGGCCAGCTTTCTATGTCCCGTGATGCCCACACATTGGACATAGCTGTTTGCTTTTTCTGGGCTGAAGCTGACAGCAAACACTCAGGTTCCAGCAGGCAGGTGCTATGAAAGTGCTCCCGCTTGCTGGAATCGGAGATTTCAGGTTTCATCTCTTTCCCCGCCCCCAGACATACGGGCAGGAAAAGGTATGAACCTATTGCTGTTGCACACAGGGACCTGCATTTCCAGCAGCTCCCTGTTTGCAACAGCAATGCCAGCTCCTTCAGGAGGCACATAGCTGCCTGAGATCGTGGGGGCATTGAGGCTCCACCTACACCAAGATGTACACTAGGTGCCCTGGGTAGGCTCCAATCCACCCAGGGAGTAGTGGCCAGGCGACGGGGATGGGTTCTCAGGGCTGAAACCAGCCGGGGAAGAGGGGCTGTATGGCCCATCCCCCTCCCTCTTTACATTTTGGCCACTCCCTGGGTGATGGAGTACCCAGGTGCTGAAATCAACCCTGGGGATGGGGGCCCCTGAAGCCCCCTCCCCTATTAAATATATATCTGTAAATATGTGCATAAATATATTAAGGCTGGTGCTCAGAACGGGATGCCCAGGGCCGAATTCCATCCAGAGAAGGTGGTCCCTGCAGCCCTCCTCCCTCATTAAGTCATGGCTGGGACCCAAGGGATGGTATCCCTGGGGCCGTTCTTACCCTATATGCTCATTTCACAATAATGGAAACTCAACAATAAGCACTTACACATATAAACATAGCAGTTGCCCGGTTGAAGCTCTACTTCTGTAACCGACATATGAGCCTAACTCCTGAGCTTGGCGAAGGCAAAGCAAGTGTGTTTTCTCAGCAATTCCATATTGAAAAATGATCTGAAATGCTTCATGAAGGAGAATGCATCATTTATGTTTTTAGAGCGCAATACGTATGTGACTGTGACGAGTGGGTTCTTTCTTGTCTTATCCTGGTGAGAGCAGAGTCCATGGTTCTCCCTTTAAATGACTACAAGTATGGAAATGTGGGTATCACTAGTAAACATCACCTGTTTGGCCTCGCCCTCCTTAGTCGTATGCAAAGGTCTTCCTGCTTTTTGCAAAGATAATAGGCAGCTTCATGAAGCTGCCTCCCGGTGCGTTTCCCTCTGAATTTGGTGAGGAGCTCCACCAAACAAAGAAGCACTTACTTTATATAGTAAGAAGAAGGACCCTTATTTGGTAGAGATTAACCTCTTTGTACTCTTGTCATCTCTCTATAGGAAGATTCACGTCATCCCTAATTTTGGGATAAAAATGTATGAGGAATAATCACATTGCCAAAACGCACACAAGGTGCTCTGGTGACATTTCCTTGTGCTCCATTACGCAGCTGTAGTGCAGAATATGTACTGGACATTTACCCACGGAGACAGCACTTAGTAATTACTCAGTAGAAAATACTCCACTTGCGTACATGTTTTGAGCAAAACGTTGGACTTTTTGGATAAAGGGGCAGGTACAGTTGTACCATATTGTGGCCCAGTCACCGACACAACTGCTCACACACACAGACACTAAGACACTTAAACACCCACTCACATACTCAGGTACTCACACACCAATTGACAGACCTACTCAGACAATGATACACCCACTCACAGACCTTCTCACAGGTCTACTCAGACACTCTCACACACACTCATAGACTCATTCAGACACTCATGCATCTACTCAGTGATGTACTCGGACACTCTCACACCCACTCACAAACCCACTCAGGCACTCATGCATCCTGTCACAGAACCAGTCAGACACTCTCATAGCCACTCAAAGACCCATTCAGATACATGCACCCACTAACAGACTCACTCAGACATGTACTCCCACTCACAAACCCACTCATACTCTCTCACACCCATTCACAGACCTACTTAGAGATTCATGTAGCAACTCACAGACCCACTCAATGACTCACACAGCCACTCACAGGTCCACACACCCACTCACAGGCCCACTCACACACCCATTAAGACACTCACTCACACATCCACTGAAAAACTAATGCGCTCACTCACACACTCACTATCAAAGGTTACAGGTTACAGTTAGGAAATAAAATTAAAAGACCTCAGTAATTCACTTCAAACAGCAAAGGTTACAGGGACATTAATGTTAGGAAATAGAATTCTAAAAACATAGAAATTCCCTGACAAAACCAAAGGTTACAGGCACGTTAGAATTAAGAAATAGGATTTTTTTCTAAACATAGAAAATCACAAATGAAAACAAAGATTACATGGACATTATAGTTAGGCTTAGATTTCACTCGTACACAACCATAGAAATTCAGCTGTTGTAGTTTCCTAAGCTAACTATACCTTATGCCCCTGAAATGCACTGCTTATGACTTCACATAGTACAACACTCAGGACATGGTCAGTGACATCACTGATGACATCTCAAATGACATCATTGATGGCAATACTGATGACGTCATCCACAGAACCACTCACACACCCAATCACACTGAAAAAAACCTCTCATATACCCACTCCCACACAACCCCCCCTCACATACACATTCACAGACCCATACCAATATTCATACAACAAATTACTCATCCATAGAGGCACTCACACATCCACTCACTCACACAGCCACTCACATACCCACTAACTGACCCGTACAGCCACATATTTACCCACTCACCCACCAATACAGCCCCCACCACACACACACACACACACATACACACACAGTCATACAGACACTACACCCTCACACATTTACCCTTACAGCCACTCACACACCCACTCAATCATCCATACAGGTACTCACACTGCCGCTTACTCACTAATACAGCTACTCATACACCCACTCATTTACCTATACAGCCACTGTTACAGCTCCTCACTCACCCCTACAACCACTCACACAGCCACTGTAGTTCATATCAGCCTATTTCTTTAATTGATGCTAACACTAAAATATATTCTAAAATCCGTGACCAAATCACTAAAATTAACAATTGGCATCTAACATGGCTTTGTAGCAGACAGTGATACAACCACACATATTAACTGGGCAGTAAACATGTTTGCTGTAGCTGATGTCATTTAGACAATGGCTGGTATCATACACAGAGTACAAGCCTTATATGCTAAGTTGCATGCAAGGGAAGTAATATTAGTGAATGCTTCTCCTAGTATACTGATTGCCCCCAGGTTCCTCCAGACATGCCCCATTCATTACTTATGGAGATAACCATCTCCCCAACAGAAAAAAGAACAGGAGTGCTAGGACCCATAACCCTACCCTCTCCCACTGGGAGTACTTAACCAGTATTTACCAAGCATTGCATCTGTCGAGAGGAATGGGATGAGGTGCTGGGTGCTGCATCTTCAGCTGTCCCCATCTGGCTGCTCAGCTGTTCTGGACGGGGTTGGTCTTATGTGCCTCCCAGCCTCCCGGGCTTGCCAGCAGATGCGGATGTTGCCGGCTGGCTGGAGTGCCAGCTCACACCGGTTTTGGTTCTGGTTTGCTAGGGCATGTTTTCCTGGTGGCTAGGCCAGGTGGAAGGCACACTGTGAAGGCTGTATGGTAGCTTGGGGACCATGCTGGTGGTGCCCCTGGAGTGCCATAGCGGCTAGCATGGTCGATTGCCTGCTGCCCAGATCCTGTGGCTGCTGGTGCATGCCTGGGCTGGCCGGTGGGGGCATTGTTCGAGCAAACAGTTTGGTCAGGAGTCTGCTGGCCCCGGGGGACAATACCGCATAGCAGTTTTCCTCTGCTTTTTTGATGCTTTTCATGGATATGCCAAATGAATGTGGGCCCATATATTCCCATTTACCATTCAAGGCCTCATCTCTAGACTTGCATTACAGCTGTCCTTGTGTGGCTGGCAGCCTGGGGGCTGTGCTGGGTTGCCCCTGGCGTACCTGGTTGCCGGTGGGATATTTTGGCTATTGCCCAGGCGCTCTGGCATTGGGGCATGCTTGGGCTGGCTGGTGGAGCTGTTATTGTGACAGACGGTGCTGTTTGGAGTCTGCTGGCCCTGGGGTGTGTAACGCATGGTGGTTTTCCCACCTTCTTTTCTGCAGTTTGCTACTTTGCTACCTTGAAACAAGGTCTGTAATGTATGGTATGATATGGAGTCCCTGACTTCCGCTGCACAGGCCTCTGTTTTCAGTGCTGACATCTTAGCCTGCTGTCTCACTGATTTCTCTGGGGCTTGGTTCAGGTCCTTTTGGGGGGGATGGCAGGATCATGATGGTGCTTGGTCTTGCAGATCTGGGCTTGGTCCGTTGGTGTTCCTGCCCATCTTTCTGCTCTTTTTTCCCGTGCAGAGTGGTGTGTTTTTGGGGCAAAGTTTTGTGCCTCCGGAGTCACCGGAACCCTCCTCAACCTGCAGAGCGGGTGTGTAGGCCTGATGGGGGCTGGTTGTCTTGTCCCTCATTTGTGTTAGGACTTAGGGCTCTTCCTAGGCCTGTGGTGCCTGTCTCTGCCCTGCTGTTGCTGTATCTGTGTGGATCTGGTTTCTGACATGTCACTCTTCTGGCCTCTGCTCCCTCTGTGGGGTCTGCATCCTCTAGGGTCGTTCTTCATTGGGCTTTGGTGTCACCACTGGCCTTCCTGTTTGGTTGTGAGGCTGTGGCTTCTGCCTATTTTTGTGTGGCCTCCCTGTCCCTTTTTGGTGCCTTGTGGCTGTGCCTTTTGGGTTGGTGGTGCGTTCTCTGCCCCTGTCTCCTGGTTTGGGGTATTCATGGTTTGGGGGAATCTTGCCTCCAGATGTGTCTTGCACTGGCTGTTGGGGCCTGGATGCCTTGAGCGGTCGCCTTTTGGGTGTCTTCCTGTGAGCCTTTCTGGCTTCCTTGACTCTTCTTTGTGCCTTGGGTGTGGGTCCTCCGGGTCCCCTGGAGGTGCTTTGGTTCTATGCCAGGCATGGCTGGGGCCCAGGCCGGCCTTCCTGCCCTTTCCTTTGGCATGAACTCTTCACCTGCCTTCCCCAGGTGCAGGCTGGACCGTGGAGTTGGTGTGCCTGTGCGGGCTGCTTGGCTTCAGCCCTGGCTTCCCCAACACTTTTTGTTGCCCCTGTGGCCTGGTTGTGGCTGGTTCTAGCTGCTTTTCTCTCTGCCCTCGGAGGTTGGAGTGTTTCTGGGGATGTTGGCATGTGTCGCTCTTTCCGGGCCTGTGAAGGCGCCGTGTTGGTGGCCTCATGTCTCTGCTGGCGGGTCTGTGGTTCAGTCAGCTGGCTTCTCGGGTGCCTGTGGGGATGTCGGCGGGTTTGGGCTGTGGGCTGCCTTGCTTGTCTCTCTTGTCCTTGTGGTCCTGGCTTAGTATTTGTTTTCTGGTTGTTTTCTGACCTGGGGCTCTGGGGCCGGTGGTTGTCTGTGTCTCCTCTTGCTCTGGGGCTGTCGTGTGGCTTTGTCTTGGCTCTTCTGCGACAGGTGTTGTGACGTGCCTGGGGTGGTTCCTTGAGGACTTCCTTTGCCCTCCGGGCCGGTTGGTCAGCTGGTTGGAGGTTGGAGGTTTCCTCCCTCCCGGTTTGGGCTGGTTGACCCAGTGTCCCATGACCCGTGTCCCACCTGTTAGTTCTGGGGTGTACAGCGTCTGATCGCTGTTTGTGTTGTTCGGTGTATGGCTTGTGTCCAATGACCTTTGGGTTTGTCTTTCTGTGGAGCTGTTTTTTCCTCCTTTGATCGACCCCCCGTGCTTGCTGTTGGGGGTGTTTTCCTTGGTGTGTGTTATTTGGGTCTCTGTTGCGCCTGTTTGGTCTTTGGATTCCCCTGGTCTTGGTAACCTTAGGGGTTTGCCTTGCCCCACTCTTGGTCCTCTCTGGTTGCTGTGTCCCAGTCCAGTTGGTCTGATTTGGGGTCTAGTGGTGTCTGCCCCATGGGGTTGTCTTTCCTTGGATGGGGCTCTCTTGTTGGTCTCTTTTCAGGTGGGGTAGGTGTATGGCTCGTCTCAAGTGGCCGTTGGGTTTGTCTTTTTCCGGAACAGTTCTTTCCGCCTTTGGTCGACCTCCAGGGTTGTGGTTGGGGGTGTCGTCCTTGGTGTGTGTTGTTTGGGGCAGGGTCTTCCCTGTTGTGCCTGTTTGGCCTTTGAGTTTCCCTGGTCTCGGTGGGGCTAGGGGTTTACCTGGCCTGCTGTTGGTCCTCTCTGATTGCTGTATCCTTGTCTGGTTCAGGGTCTGGTGGTGTCTGCCCCTTGGGGGTGCCTTTCCTTGGATGAAATCCTGTTGTTGGTCTATTTCCTGATCGGGTGTTGTGCTTCAGTGGGATAGGTGTTTCTAGCTGCCTGGTCCTTCTGGTGCTCGTCTAGCCAGCCTCCTTCTGGCTGCAGTGGTGCCTTTGTTAGACAGGGTTCTATTGGTTGTGTCCCGGTGTGCCCTGCGTTCTTTATGAGTGCTTCGGTCTTGGCCTAGCCCAGTGCCCCGGCTCCTACTCTTGGTCTGGGTACTTTGAAGGTTGTTCTGTATCAGCTCTAGTGGTTGGTGCTCAATGTTTTTTTCCATGGGGCCTGTTTCTCCTCTGGGGGTTTCAGTGGCAGTGTTGTCCTCTGAGCTATTTTGTGGCTAGATCAGTCAGGTTGGTGGAGGCTTGCTCTTTGGTCAGGGTGTCCTCCCTTCCTGGTTTGGTCTGTGTGGTCCTGCCTTGGTTGGTCCTCTAGGTCTTTGCCTTGGGCCAGTTGGTAGGCCCGCTCTTCTTATTTTGTTGGCCTATCTTCTGTGGGCCTCCCCAGTGGTGTTGGAGCTTGTCCCGTTGTTGGCCCTGTGGCCCTTCATTGGTGGTCTTCTGTCCCTGTGGGTGCCCTTATAGGCTTTTTATGCCCAGTAGAGTGATAAATCTGTTCTGATACTTCTTGTGCCAATTTTCTGGTGGTGTGGTCCCTTCTGCCCCATTTTCCCTCTGGGGCTTGGTCTTTGGGCTTGGAGTCTCTGTGGTGTGCCTTCTTTCTGGCCTTGGTTTTGTTTAGTCCTTGCCTTGTCACCTTCATGGGAGCCTCCTATCTGCTCAGCGGTTTAGGGGTTGGGGACGGTGGGTCCTGGGTGACCTGCTTGTCCTTTTTCAGTGGTTGGTGGCCTCCTTGGTGCCAATAGTGCCTTCGACCTTCCAGGGTCCTGGTTCTTCCAGACCTTGGTTGTGTCCCTGTTGGCCTGTCTCTGGCTTGTGGGTGTGTCTGGATGCTTTGGGCTTTTTCTGTCTGTGGCCTCCTCACTGTCCTTCTGTTGCTGGCAGTCTCTGGTGCTTCCGTGGCGATGGTTCCTCCTCCATTGTTGGTTCATGGTTGTTCCAGGTGTGGGATGGCTGCCCTCTGGGTGGCGGTGCCGTGGCTTGCACTTTTTATTCACCTTGGTCTTCTCTTGCTTGTTCTGGGTGATGTGGCCCTTTGGATTGGTTGGGAGCGTTGCGGCTTGTGTGCTCCTGTCTGTTTTTTTCTCTGGTTCTCCCGTTTGCCTACCTTGGGATACTGCTTTCAGTGTGCTCTCTTGGGTGTTCTTTAGGGGTTCGGAATGCCGGGTTTCTGGAATTGGTATGCTCCATAAGTAATGAATGCGACAAGGAGTGGAGGGACCTGGGGGTAATGCCCTATTACTTACCAGTAATATTCAATACTCCTGGTTCCGTTGTTCTCGTCCCATTCATTACACCCTTCCCTCCATCCCAAATGGCCGGCCTTCCAATTGGTGGCTTGGTAGTTCAGGGGGTATGCTGGGTAAATACTGGTTAAGTACTGCCAGTGGGAGGGGTAGAGGTAGGGGTCCCAGCATTCCTCTGTTCTATTTTCTGTCAGAAAGATGGCTATCTCCATAAGTAATTAATGGGACGAGGACAACTAGACCAGGAGTAATGAAGATTACTGGTAAGTCATAGGTAATTACCAGGGATCAGACAGGCATGCCCTATGTTCTGTTGTTTTTCACACTCTCCATAGCACCATATGTGCATTGTCTACTTCTACAGCAGGATATCACATTAGTGGTCTTCAACAAGGTGAAACTGAAAATATCAGCTTATGCTGATGACATTGCATTATAGTCAACTGAGCCATATAAAGCAATTAAAGTGTGTGAAGAAGAGGCTGATATTTTTGAGAGAGTCGCTGGATACGATGTAAAAAGGAAAAGACACAGATAGTTATGTATAGTCAGCTAACTGCAGCAGCAAGCCAATTAATTCCTTATGCAACATATCTTGGAGTTAAAATGAGCAGCTATTTACAAAAACATCTAAAACATTTTAATGAGCCACAAGATCGCTTAATTTTCCAATATTTATAAATCAGAATTTTTCTTCAGTAAGCTGATTAAGAGCCTATTAGAAATTAAAATGATTGGTGTACTCGAAATAGCAGAAAGGGCGGAGAAAGGTGTTAAATTGGGGCAGAATATAACTGTTTTTTGGACAGCATGTATGACGATATGGCGAACATGACTGAGATATGGCCTATGAAACTGGGTATGGAAAACACACAGAGGCACATTTTCAAAGGTCGAGTAGAATTCGTACTGTGCCAGAAAAGGGAAACATCCTTTACAACGCAACTTTGACCACGCAGTGCCTTTACGACGCAACTTTTACAACGCAAACCATTACAACGCATTGCGCTGGGGGGCGCTCTAGGATAGGGAATAGGTTTAATGTACTATCCAACACCTTCCCTACTATCCACGGGGACTGGAGTTGGAATAGTAAATTAAACTATTCACTATCCAGCGCCCCAAAGCACGATGCATTGTAAAGGCATGCGTTGTAAAAACAGTGTTGTAAAGGCATGCGATGTAAAAGCATGCGTTGTAACGTCATACATCCGCCAGAAAACCATGTTGCTGTGTGCGTGAAAGTAAATAGCGCTATGTCATATTTACAAAACGAGGCATCGCGAACTAGTGCTTGCTTCCCAGCGCAAAATGTATGTGCATCATGCACGTCCTTCAAAAAAAATCGCAAACCACTGCAAAAGGATGCAACATATTTTGGTGGAAGTCCAAACACACGAAATGGCAGAGAGTCTTGCCCCACAATCCAATTCAGTAATGCAGCATTTAGAAGAGGATCCAGCTACCAGTATCTACTGGGAAGATCACAGCAAAAAAAAAAAAAAAAAGACATTTACACCAAAGGAAGTAAAAATATTAATAGCTGAGGTCAGCAAACATGAACACCATCTATTTGTGAACACAAAAATGCCTCAAACCCAAAAAACGCATCATGGAATTCCATAGTAGGCAAAATAAATGCAGTAGCACCTACCTCTAGGATGGCTGAATAGTGTAAAAAGTGATGGCATGACATCAAACACCGAACTAAAGAGAAGTTAGCACATAATCTCCGTGCTACCCTGAAAACTGGGGGTGGGTCTGAGAGCAACATTGAGTTTACACCAATGGAGGAACAGGTTGCGGCAGTAATAGGACCTGACTTGGTTGGCGGGGTAAAAGTTCCAGACATTGCTGAGCTTGAGGAAAATGAAGTTAATGGTAAAGTACAATATTCCACACATTTCAATGTATGACAGAAAGTACATTGTCCATGCAGTCACAATGAAAATGTGTAATGATCATAGTAGTAAATATGTATGTGTATGGTATATGTGGGTAAGGGGTTGTTGTGTAGCATTTTAGGATCCAAGTATAATTTACCGATTCATGCCCTTATATAGGTATAATTCACATTGCCCTTATATAAACATAGAAATCATACCCATATTTAGACAAAACCCATACAGGCCAAATACAGGCATGGCTGCTTCCACTAGTTCCAAAAAGCCACAACGATTTCTTGGAAAACTCGGCTTCAGCAGTCAGGGACATCCCCTTGCTTGAATATTGATTTGTCCTAGAAATCATGGAGTTTTCAAAGAACTACCATTCTCTTGGGGTTCTTTGATGACGTTATTATGTGCGACTTTACATCAAACTAGGCACCTTCTAGGTATAAATATGCCTACACTTGCCCTAGCAAACACACTGTAGTTCGGAGCAGCTTGACTATCTACTTTCCCGATGCAGCTCGCTACAGCAAGTACCGAAGGAAGCCGACCCTCCAGCTGACGCACTGATCGAGAAGCTGTCCTTTCTCTCGCTAAGAATCAAGCTCCGGTGTTTCCAAGCTCCCCTTCCAGGGTGTTGGGAAATCGAGTCCCGAGACAGAGATACCAGACCTCCTTCATTCTAAGACCAAGGTACGGAGTTGATTAGACCCTAAGAGAAATCGTGGATAGATTCTTGGCAAAGAAAACTAAACCTATGTTACACCTCACTTACTTCTTCCCACGTACTAGACTTAGGTTAGGTACATTGAGGTAGGCGTATTTTAGAAGCACCAGTTGAGTACTTTTAGCCTTTGTTATTTATGTATGTATTTATTTATGGTTTAGAAACCGTACAATGCTTTTACAGTATTACTTTATAATACTCTTCTTACTGTACGCATTATACTTTGCAACCAGTATTACAATTGTAGCAGTTCACTTTACTTGCTTGAGAAAGAAGACTGTTCAATAAATACCTTTCATTGTTCCAAAATATTGTGCACCTTCTCTTTGTTTCCTTGAAAACTTGCTCTGCAACTTTCATTAAACAATATCGCTTGACGGGAATAACGGGACCGGTGGAGCTGCAGCAGCTGCAGCCCAACCGGGTTTAAACATTACAGTTTTCCAAGAAACCGGCCCGGATGCTATAACCATCCCGGAAAACTTAAGGAAAACCATCGCTATAAAGCTTATAACAAATGGCCTATCACCTAGAGGTGGTAGGGTAATTTTTGTCGCACACGAATATCGGCTGAAAGAGGTATTCTACTCATGGATAGTCTTCCCTGAAGCAAATGCAGTATCGCATGTGTTTCACTTCGACAAAGTAGAGGATAATCCAATGGAATACGTCCCTTTCGAGGACATTGAAATTCCACTAACTTACCAAGAGCATCAGCTCTGGTTTAAAGGCGCCCTACAACATCAAAATCACATTACCAGGCTCGGTCCACTAGGTAGACCAGGAGCAACATGGCTGGTACTAGCCACATCCTGCCATTGAAGAAATGACAGGTGAAAAACTATTAGTTCAATTAAAATAAATAATACAAATACATAGACATTTGGTTCAATATGTCATGTGGACTCTAACAGTCCAACCTCCTATAAGGATTCCACAACAAACCCCTCACCAGGGGAACACAAATAAAATCACACCACAGACTATGCAATCAGTCATTGGTAAATTACCCGCAAAAAGGGAACAAATTCCATTCTGGATAGCTCAAAAAATTACTCAAATCGAGGCAGTATTTCCTGACAGTACACCTCATGAGAAACACAGAATTTTAACAATCTGTTTACCAATGGGGATCGCAACACACCTGGAGGACTGCGACACTTGGGGTATAGTCTTTGCTGCAATCTACACAAAAACACATGGTGTTCTGTCTATGGTGGTGAAACCAGACGTCCTGAAACAGATTCAAAATGAATAAGGGGCAGAGCCTGCTTTAAATCTGGGTATGAAATTACTGAAAGATTTCAAACAGGTCTCAGATATAATATTAGCTAATATTAAAGGTGAAGCAGCATCCGTGGCGATCCACCCAAAAATAAGAGAAATTGACATAACTGAGCAACCATATGAACTAGCCAGAATAATTGAAAAATCCTATGAAGAACTAGGTAGATTTAGTTTGGGTGGGAAACCAGTCAAACCCCAACTAACAGAAAGTCCTGAAAAGGTCTTTATTAAAAACACTCCCACTACTCCCAAAAAGAAGTGGGAGAATATTAAAACAAACTTCTAATGAGAAGCATTCTCAGTCCCGAGGAAGGTCTCCTCAAAAAGAACCCTCCGAAAAGAGGTTTAACCTCAGGAATAGGGATAATTTGAGAAAACCTGATAGATATCAAGATACTGATACACTTTCCTCTCGTACCTTTCAGACTTCCTCAGAGAAATCGGAAAGAAGAGGACGGTCATATCACAAGGAAGAACACGCGAAGTCCAAAGATGATCAACACGTTCCAAAAAATAAGAAAACTCAATTCACCAAAAAGAAGGTAGCAGGTCTAAAAATCAGACATGCCGAGGATCTTGAGGACACAACTCAAGAACGGGGAGTGGGCCCAGACAATGCTGGACAGAGCAGCAGAAGTCACCATAGCTCGCAAGATCTTGAAGGATCATCTGGAGACAGTGGACTTGAATGAGTACATTCAAGTTGAAACAGCTGATACCACGGTTAGTGCACCCCATAAGTTATACGTAGTAACGCTCCGAATGGAGGGGGACATAACTAGGAAAATAAGAGCACTCTTTTGGGAAAAGCTCTCTAAGGGTTATGACATTCTTCTAGCTGAAAAAGACTAGCCACCAAAATTTGTCAGGGAGTGCCCACATGGCGAAGACATTATTATGCCAGCCTTCTCCAATCATACTGTGGAGAAGTGTGGCTCAGTGGTTAGAGGCGGCAGACCCGGAATCTGAGATCGACCGTGGACCAGGGTTCGATTCCCCGCCTCGGCGGGTCTCGGGCTCATAAATTCCATGGTCTCGACAATTCTCGCTCCGGTGCCTACTCCACTCACGGGGTCACACTCTGCGACTCTGGGCAATAGCTTGCTTAATCTCCACATCGGCCCCTCGCGGCGGGATGCCTGGCTTTCACCTTGTGGATACCCTGCCGGGGTTTCTCACAGGGGAATACCAGGACGGGTTCCCTAAGCAAGCGCGGAGATGCCCCAGGGTAAGTCCTGCGCTATATAAGTTTCATACATTTACATTTACATTTACATTTACATATTCCAATACACTTAAAATACACCTATGCCAGAAAATGGGCTGTAGCCCAGGCTCTAGCATTATATAAAAATCATGTAGGATGGGATGAGGATTCCCCTCACCACAAAATCCAGTTAAAATCACAACCAACTGCACAGAGGCAGTATCCAGTAAAGAAAGAAGCTAAAAACAGGTCAGGGAGATCTGAGATCAACTTGAATACCAAGGGGTCATTAAAACATGCACCTCGTCAATGAACAATCCTTTGTTTCTTGTCTCCAAACCAGACAATACATATCGTCTAGTTTTGGACTACAGACATGTAAACTCTTGTTGCAAAACATTTGCAGTACAAAATGCACACAGTGCAGCCCTAATGTTGCGCGTAAAAAATATAAAACCACATTAGATATTTCTAACAGTTTCTTCTGTCAAAACATTGCACCTGAAAGCAGGAACTTGACCGCTTTCTCAATTATGGGGACACACGGACACTTCTGTCGTCTTCCCCAGGGATTCAAGAATAGTTATTTTCAGCCAGACTAACAGAGTTACTACAAACGTATGATGATGAGGCATTATCCTATGTCGATGACATCTATCTAACAGACGATGACTTGGACAGGCACTTAAACAGAGTGAATACCATTATACTTTGATTCGCCTCTGAAGGGTTCATATTCAACTATAAAAAAATCAAGAATTGCCCACCTCAACGTCCTTTTTTTGGAATACGAGTTATCAAGTGAAGGCAAAAGCCTGGCAGCCAACTTTTTAGAAAAGTGTGCGCTGCTCCAACCTCCAAAAACGCTGAAAAACTTACAGTCATTTCTAGGTTTCCTAAATTTCAGAAGAAGATACATTCTAAACTACGCAGAGAGGGTTAAACCACTCTACGAATTAATCAAACCTGATTTCAAAACAACTAATTGGACTCAAAAACACACAGAAATGTTGCGTTCAGTGCAAACAGATATGTTAGCAACAATACATTTACAGACACGAGTAAACGTACGCAACCTTGTAATCAGAATAATCCCAGGAAGAAGCGGATTCACGTACTTAACCTTTAATGAAGGTGAAAAAATACCAATTGCTTACAAATCACACATGTACACACAAGCTGAAATGAAATTCACTTCAACAGAAAAAATTCAAACTGCAGTAGCAAAAGAGAGAGCCCTCGCACAGGGTAAACACATAATGGTCGTTACTCCTGTGCCTGCTGTAGAGGCAGTGACAAAAGCAAGCATTCCGAATGCAAAGGCTTTACATCCAAGATGGATACAATGGGTTAACTCTCTTGCTGCAACATACGTTGAATACGTTTTTGACGCCTACTTGAAAACTCAAGAATTTCTACAATACGAGCAAGAATGTCCTCTGCCCGCTGAGATTCTGCCTCTGGATCAGTACGAATATATAATTTATACAGACGGATCAGCACAGCCCGCAATTGGGGGTAAACAAGTATATAGTGCTGTGTGCGCAATTGTTAAAGGTCGCTGGCGCAATGGTAAATTCCAACCAATGGTCACAAAAACACAATCTCTCGGAGACTGTACAGCTCAGCGAGCTGAACTACAGGCTTTCAAGATGGTGCTTGAAAATACCGATTGCGAATTCCCCACACTCATAGTGTGCGATTCGTATTACTGCGCTCAATCTTACAATGAATACTTGCAGAACTGGGTTCAAAATGGTTTCAAAGATGCAACAGGTGGCACAATCAAGCATACGTTGCTTTGGGAATAAGTAGTTCTAATACAGAAAGAACTACATAAGACTCACGTGAGCCATACACTGAGTCATCAGCGGGATGGCGTTCACGTTGTTGGGAATTCATTGGCTGATGAAGCCGCAAAGGCAGCTGTGCAAACGGCTTCTGTAGCTGCAATCACTCGTTCGAAAACATAAATAGACAGCGAAATAATGCAGGCTGTCGCCGCTTGCAATAAAGACAGCGGTAAAACATTACCAAAAGGCTTTCCACTCAAGTACTCATATATAACTGATGTAAATAATGTTCCTTTTGCTCAAATCCCTGGAGCGGGGGATAGAGTAATTCCAAACATGGAACATAGATTAGGACTAATTTCAGCAGCACATGAAGGGCTTGCCTCTGCACATGCAGGTGTTTCCGCTACAGTGCCATTATTAAAGCAAAGATACTGGTGGCCGCGCATGAGGAAACAGACCAGAAACTATGTTTTGGAATGTGAAATCTGCCAGAAAATGAAAGTTTTAACAGTGAAACTCCCGGCGCAGACGCCCGTTTTAATTTCAGATAAACCATTAGCATGCGTTTAGCTGGACCACTGTGGTCCCTTACAGAGGGATGGTAACTACAAATATATCATGGTTGCAGTAGATTCATGCTCAAGATTCATTTGGATGTGGCCTCAGCGCTCGGCTGATGCCGAACTGTTATAAAAGATTTGCGAGTCTTTATCAGCAAATACGCAGTCGGCACGCTACATTCTGACCAGGGTCCTGCGTTTAGCTCCAAAGCTTACAAGGAGGCCATGGCCAATCGGGCGTTGCATTGCGGTATTCGAGTGCATTCCGTCCTGAGGGAAATTCTGTAGTCGAAAGAAAAAACCGGGACATAAAGCAATCTATAACAGCTAGGGTATTAGGCTCGGGTGACAGGTGGATCAAACATCTAATAAGTGTCCAACGTAGTCTAAATAATCTTCCAAGAAATTCTCTGGGTGGAATCACTCCATATGAAATCCTTTTTGGTACTAGAATGCTTGTCCAGGACCTAGATCGTCACACTTCAGTGGAGGAACAAAAACCCTTTGATATCAAAGACCAGTTGACTGTTGATCTAGTCAGAGAAAAGATCGCGGATAAGAAGGAACTTGGGCCTTCTTATAGAAAACCAGTACCTGTGCTAGCAATCCACGGATCAAGAAAATTGTAACTGCCGCCTCTTGCTGGAAGAAAAGTGAACAGGTTCGTATCCATTGACTTGGTAAAACCACATCATGTGGCCGATAATAAGTAGTAGGCCCAGTGGACTCCAAAGATGTAGCAGAAGACCAAATCTTGCTACTGTCCAAGAAGTTCAGACTGAGAGACTGATAACATTTGAAGACTCGGCAGCACAGAACAAAGGACTAAGCAATAAAGCTATGGAACTTGTGCCTCTTGAGACCCAAATAACAGTTCGTCAAGACACTCCTGTCTACAATGATGTAGCATCTGACTACACTAATATGACAAAGGATCCGGTAGCCCCAGTGATTTCGAGTAATCCTGATGCAATACTGTTGCAACCAGTGGTTCATTCCATCCACCCCTGCTCTCTGACCCATGTTAGTACCTCCCGCTGTGAAGCTTGTGATAGAATGTTGGGAATAGTTTCAGTGAGGTGAGTGGATGGCCATTAAAGGAGTTGTACTAACCAAGCTGCGTCCTGGTTCTTTTTGTACTGCTTAAACTTCAACACTGGCGACGGACCTGTGCAGGGGACAGTGTGGCCATCTCCCCTTTGAGTGCTCTCTCCACACGGACACTTATTTGGAGTCAAGAGATTTGGAATGGTGATCGCTCCTTTTGTGTACTGACTTCCGGGAATTCTGGTGATTGCAAAGTTAAGAAACTGGCAGGAAGTCCAAGAGCTGTTGTGATGTTTGGAGCGCTGGAAATCGGGACGGGAAGCACACTATAGAACCCTGCTGTCAACGTACCTTACAGTGGAGGAAGCCACGACGACGAATACTCGACGGTTGACAGAAGTGGTTTCTTAGTGTCACTGCATCAGCCATCGGCGGGAGTCCGTCTTGGGTTGCTTGCCCGAGTTCTTTGGCAGCACTGTCTACGGCGTGGGTGAGTTTCATTCCGCCCCCTAACTGCGCCAAAGTAAATGGACTCCCTTTTGAAATTAATTCTGTCAGCGTCGGAGGAGGGTTTTGTGAGGAGTTTACCTCAGGAGTAGTGTCCCAGCCCTGCAGCGCCTCGATGAACTTGTCCTGCCCTCGCTGCCGGAGAAGTGTAGTGTGAGGAGTGTTGCGGGGAGAGCAGTGTCTCAGCCGCGCGGCGCCTCTGTGACCTTAACCCGCCCCCGATTTCTAAAAGCCGGTGTGAAGAATCTGCTCAAGTCAGTGTCTCAGCCCCGCGACGGTACAGCAAGTCTTCCGCAGTCACCTCATCTGGGGGCAGTGTCTCCCTATGACTTTTGCGCAATCGTCTTTCCCTGCCTGAGGAAAGGAAATAGTGTTTGAGAGCTTGTGTTCGCCCGGGAACTTTTCTGGGCCCGTTTTCCTCTCATCTCAACACTGCGCTCAGTTTGCATTGGATGTTAGTCTATGCTACAGAACTTGAACAAGGAGATACGACGTGGAAGTGAATACAGTAAGATCTGCGCAGCGTGAAGCAGGTTGTTTGACTGTGATAGTTCGCCTCATTAATAAAGACCCTGGTTGAAAGGTCTAAATCTATATAACCACCCCCTCTCCACCATTTCCTTTTATTTTCTGTGAACTATTATTCGGTTCAGATCTATTGTATAGGATTGGGTTTGTCTTAAGGGGGGTTGTTTTCAATTCCATCAGTTCTATCCTGGGTGTATATTACCTTCAGTACTAAGTATTTAATTTACCTGTCCTACCACCATGGCAGCTGCAAGCATGAATCAACCCCCGCCTTTCCTAAATGACATAGGGGAACCTGAGATAAGCTGGAAGGAATGGGTGAAGCTTTTTGAGTCTTACCTTATAGCTATTGAGGGACAGAGGTTCAACTCTATAAGGAAACAACACATATTACTCCACAATCTGGGTGTGCAAGGGCGTAAAGTATATGAAAATTTACCTGTACCTGAGCAAGATGCTAATACTGTGGGGGAAGTGGATGTGTTTGTGCAGACTATGGAGAAGTTAGAGAAACATTTTGGTGATAGGATCAATGTGGTCCTGGAGCGTCATAAATTCTTTAAAAGATGTCAAGGGAAACAGGAGTCAGTACAGAATTATATTGCTGTGCTGTGGGGACTGACTCAATTATGTGAATTTGGGGATCTCACTGACTCCCTAATAAGAGATCAATTGGTAAGGTGTACCAATAATCCACGTATTCAGGAGAAGTTGTTGGCTAAGAATCCAGGGCTGAAAGAAGCTGTTGAAATAGCTAAGTCAGTGGAGCATACAGCAAGATGTGTCAAAGAGATGAGGCCAGAAAGGGAGGTAGTGGCTACCATAAGTGATCCTGAAGAGAGTTTAGATGTGTACAAATTGAAGTTTAAAGAAAACGCTAGTACCAAGGTAGAACACAGAGAAAAGGGCCCTAAGTGTTACCGGTGTGGCAGTAACAATCATTTTGCCACCTATTTTCAATGCCCCGCCAAATATGTCACGTGCAAGAAATGCAATAGAAGGGGGCACTTTGCCAGGGTGTGTCGTGATGGCGAGTTGCACTCAAGAGAAAATGAAAGAGGAACCGAAAAGGGTACAAATAGAGAAGTTAAATGTATTGAACAGAAAATAGAAAAGTTTATCTTGCAAGTGAAGGATATTGATGACACTGTGAATTCCATTTATCCTAAATGTGATGTATTAATTAATGATGAATGCATAGAAATGTTTGCTGATTCCTGTTCTCCTTTCACCTTGATCAATAAGGATGACTATGTTTCCATGAAGGGAAGTAAGATTAGTGACCTTAAGAATCCCGATATTTCCCCTTCAGGTTACAATAAGGGCAATATACCCCTGCTGGGAATGAAGGATGCACAGATTCAATTCAAAGATAGGAAAACTTATGGGACAATATATGTTGTCAAGTCTGGTTCTAACCTGTTGGGGTGGGTGCACCAGAAAGAGTTGGGAATCATATTGGACCCCAATAGTCCAGAACAGGTTTTGCTTACTGAAAATATTCCAGGTAATGAAAGGATCTGTGACGAATTCTACCCACTCTTCAAAGAGGAGTTAGGATGCCTGCACAACTTCCAGCATAGGATTAAGCTAAAATCTAATGCCAAACCCATGGTGCGTGGTCTGCACACTGTGCCCCTCAAACTTAAAGAACCTTTAGAAAATGAATTGCGCAAGCTGTGTGATTTAGACATTATTCAGCCAGTGAGTTGTTCTGAGTGGTTGGCCCCTATTGTTCTCGCAGCCAAATCCAATGGGGAAGGTATCCGCCTCTGTGTGGATTTACGCAGTTTAAATGACTGTATTTGGGTGGAGAGACACCCTTTGCCGGTCATAAACGAGATGCTAAGCACCATGGGCCCTGCAAAATATTTCAGTGTTATTGACTTATCCATGGCTTACCACCAGATTGAGTTACATCCGGATTCTAGACCACTCACGGCGTTTATTACGCCGTTTGGAGCTTTTATGTTCAAAAGAATGCCGTTTGGACTTGCGTCAGCGGCAGCCATTTTCCAAAGGGTCATGCAGAAAATCCTGGAAGGAGTAGAACATACCATGTGTTTTCAAGATGACATTTTGGTTTATGGTAAAGACTCAGAAGAACATGATAATGTCCTAAGGCAAGTTTTCAGAAGACTCATGGATGCAGGGCTAACTGTAAAAAAAGAAAAGTGCAGGATCAAGGTGGAACAAGTTGAGTACCTGGGTCATTCCATCACAGGACAAGGTTTCAGACCAAAAGGAAGTTTAATTCGTGCTGTGAAGGAGGCTCCGAGTCCACGTAACAAGGAAGAACTTAAATCCTTTTTAGGGCTAATGGAGTACATGTCGGAGTATGTGGACAATTTCGCAACTAAGTGTGAACCAATGAGACAAATGTTAAAGAAAGACAAGGACTTTCTGTGGAGCGAAGAACAAGAGGCTGTAGCTAATGCTCTAAAGGAGGATCTGATCAACTCCTCTGCTCTGGGTACTTTTGATTCAACAAAAAAAAACATTCTCACAACTGATGCATCAAACTATGGGTTGGGTGCCACTTTAGTGCAGAAGGATGGTAGTGAAGAAAAGATAATTGCCTACGCGTCCAGGAGTCTTTCTTCCCCGGAGAGAAACTACTCTGTAATTGAACGAGAAGCCCTGGCGTGCTTTTGGGCGGTCAGGCATTTTAAGTTTTTTTTATGGGGGGTGAGGTTCACTATACGAACGGATCACAAACCTCTCGTATATGTATTTTCGGTGAGAGGTTTGGAAAATTGTACTCCACGCATCAGCAGATGGATTTTAGGATTAGAACATTATAATTTCAAGGTCGAACATGTGCCAGGCAAAGAAAATATTATTGCTGATTTCCTTTCGAGATCACCGGTGCCAGAGGAAGAAGGACCTGAGGAGGCTCTAGACAGCCCTATAATGATGATGAATTTTCCTGCCATCACTGAGAAAGAATGGGAAGACAGTATGAGGAAAGACAATGAACTTAAGGTGCTAATGGAGCAGATCAAAGGAGGATGGCCCAATAAAAAAAAGGACGTTGGTGCTGAGTTAGAAGAGTTCTGGGAAGTACGGAATGAATTGAGTGCCATCGGAGGGAAAGTGTACCGTAATAACAGGGTAATTCCGCCCAGGGAATTACGGAAGAGAGTCATTGACTTAGCGCACGAAGGCCACCTTGGGCGTAGCGCCACCAAAGCTAGAGTGAGAATGAATTTGTGGTTCCCCAGAAGGGACAACATGACTGAGGAAGCTGTGAAGGAATGTGGAGCATGTGCCAAGAGCGACAAGTCCAAGACTATACACAAGGCCCCACTCTCTCCCGTAGAGGTTCCAACTAAGCCTTGGAGCAAGTTGGCATTAGACATCATTGGACCCATGCAAATGCTAGGTGTACAAAAAAAGTTCATGCTGGTTCTGATTGACTACACCTCTCACTGGGTGAAGCAAAAATTTGTGTACAACATCAACACCAGAGCTGTAATTCTATTCCTGAAAGAAGTATTTTGTGAAGAAGGTATACCTTCCATTTTAGTTACTGACAATGGGGTACAGTTCACCTCTGAGGAAATGCAGAATTTTCTGGAGATTTCGGGAATCAAACATGAGACCACAGCTCTCTACTGTCCAAAAGCTAATGGCATGGTTGAGAGAGCAAACAGAGTCATCAAAGAGAACATCCAGCTGGCCATTGTTAATGGGCAAGATGTTGAGAATTGCTTGAGAGAATGTTTGTGGGCTTACCACACGGCGCCCAATAAAGTAACTGGGGTCTCTCCTTTTGTGTCTTTACGTGGAAGGGAGCCTAGTACCAAGTTTAACCCCTGCTGGTTAAATGGGGGTGATGTCAGGGATGTAGATTGGGAGGAGGCAGGAGAGAAGGTCAAACAACATCAAGATAAGTACAAGCAGTGGTATGATAAGAAACATGGTGTGAAGTCTCTAAGGTGGGAAGTGGGAGACATGGCGCAAGCCAAAAGGAACACCAAGTTAGGAACTGACATCAGCAAGTTCTATTCCCCCAGTAAGATTGTAAAAGTGTTAAAAAATGTTGTACAGTTTGAAAATGGTCAATGGTGGAGTTTTGATCATGTTGTAAAAGTGTAGCCTTAACCCGTTTTTCTTTTTGCAGAATTCTTTCTGTCAATCGTCTCCCTGAGAGCCGATCTCTGTATGTCAACTCTTCCTATTTTGTACGCCCGGCTGGGCACTTATTATTAGGAAGGGAGATGTGTTGCAACCAGTGGTTCATTCCGTCCACCCCTCCTCTCTGACCCATGTTAGTACCTCCCGCTGTGAAGCTTGTGATAGAATGTTGGGAATAGTTTCAGTGAGGAGAGTGGATGGCCATTAAAGGAGTTTTACTAACCAAGCTGCGTCCTGGTTCTTTTTGTACTGCTTAAACTTCAACAAATACCTACAACTGACAGAACTGCTTCTGGCTATTTCATTAACTTTGATACGTTTTCCGAGGATCCCAGTGAGCCTCAATCGACGCCAGCAAATAAAACATTTAAAGAACAAGTAACAGAACTTTTTCTGGTTTCACCATGGGTTGAATTTTGGATTGTGCTTGGCGTACTTTTTCTCCTACTTTGGCTAATCCTGCTATTAACTTTGGGGATGCTGATAAATGGAAAATAGAGTAACATGGACACAGCAAGTAAGAACATCAACTTGCTCCTGAAGCCACACAAATCATCTCATCGTGAACAAAGAGACTTGACATCAGTAAACATCACAGCCATTCCTATACCTGGTGGTATAGCATGGGACAGAACTGATTATGAAATCTTTGGCCCTGCAGAGCTGTTGAAGGTTCCACATCAGTTCAAGGTTTCCTTGAGTGACTTTGTTTCACCCTGCACATTTTGTGATGATTGGGAATTTGAGACTGTTAATCAGATGAAGTCAGACTTAGAAATGTCCGCAAAATTTACAAAATATGAATATTTAGAAGGTTCATGAGATTATGCACAAATGTACTGTTATAATCACTATGGTCATCATTACTTGCACAAGTCTCCAAACCCTAGGAATATTCAAATTTTAATCAATGGGAACATTGTCCAACTCCACCAAAAGGTAGCTCAAAAACATTCTATGAAAAATGTCCATACTTCGCAGGTTTCAATACCACAAATCCAGAAACGTTTTACTTTAGAAATGTTAATAAGACAGGAATGAAAAGTATGTTGAATAATACTAAGCAAATTTATTCTGCAGCCTTTTATGCCCAGCTGTCCTCATTAGGTTTCGACTTTTGGAGTGACAACATAGAAACGAAAACTGTCTGGGGCTCAAAAGACTGGCAAGTGCAGGGAATACAAGCTTTATTTCAAGCCTGCATTATCCCTGAATAAATAATGTTTTTGAACAACACTGTGCAACAGACACCCTGCCTTGGCCTGGCCAAGATAAAAGACTTAAACAAACCGTCTATACCTACACCTACATCTGATAGCAAAAACACTTCAGAAGGAGGGGTCGACGTAACATTTATTTTTCTAAAAAACAGAACTGATCCTGATTAAAAAATGGTTAATCTGGCCCACAGACACGAATTACTGTCAAGATAGATTCCTGAACTAGACACAAGGATTTACAATACCTAGGCCAGATCCAAGATATGTCCAGAGACAACATCCAGGGACAGTAACAACATACAGTGTAGGAAAACAGTGCCTTGAGTGGCTACAAAAATCTACACTTACAGAGGCTAAACAACACTTATCTTTACTTAAAGATGGCATTGATTTAAGGGACTTCTTACAAGGTCCTGCGAAACAACGTCATAAACATTTCATATACGCAGGTATATATGCCATTCATAATGAAAGTTTGAAAGCGACACAGGCAGAGCCTGCAGAAAGAATACGAGAAATTGATCGTATTAATTTAGAGAAACCACTCTGTGTAGTTGACAATGGGTTAACGACCCTGTCATCCAGAATGTATTTTTTGGACAGCACAGTATCTTCTGCCACAGACATAATGGAACAGGACTTGCTCATGCTACATCACGGACAGCCACAACTACGTTCTCTAATGCTTTTAGGCTGGACGTTGCAAAATCTTCATTCTGGCTATCTGCCATGGCATCTAATCAACACCACGTCATTGTTTTCTGTATTTGATCGTACAGATAAACAAATCACTCTGGCACAAAGAGGAGCAGACTATACGGTGCTGAGCACTGAAAAACAAGAAAGATTACCATTAACTGTTTCGGAAAAACCTGCGTCAGAATGGCTAATACACGGGATAATCACTCTGCCTGTCACAATTTTCAATTTTCAATACTGTTTGAAACGTATACCAGTTACTGTGTATGAAAGGTTGGGTACGGAATACATAAAGTCAACCTGGGAATTACCTTACACACACAGATATTGGAGTGGGGGAAAAACGCACTAAGTGGTACACTTTTATGTCAGGGTATTAATTTATATGGAGCCTGTGAAGGTTCTTCAACCAACTTATCCTGCCACCTGCAAGGTTCTCCAGCAGCATTGCTACATCCAA
Source organism: Lissotriton helveticus (assembly GCF_964261635.1). Taxonomy (NCBI): domain Eukaryota; kingdom Metazoa; phylum Chordata; class Amphibia; order Caudata; family Salamandridae; genus Lissotriton; species Lissotriton helveticus. The sequence continues at coordinate 800,640,715 of NC_136057.1, read as the reverse complement.
TTTTTAGGCAGCTTTCTAACGGGAACTATATAATGTTAAATGATCACAGCTGTTGTGGCATGTTGCCAGGTATAGCCTATCTCGTAGCTGTGTTAGCCAGGGTCATTTGTTGTATGCAAGTATTGTTTCCTAAAGCTAAGACAGATGGGGAGTCGCCGTTATGGCCCTCACTGAACATCTCTTCTATTGAAATTGATACTTTAAGCAGAATGAAAGCCATTCTTTTACAAAAAACGGTGCCACTGACCTCGTCTGAAGAGACATATGAACTACAAGTCGCAAGGTCCTCTGCAGAGATACATGCCCTTTTATCCACAAACTGCCCGTACATTTCGTAGAAATGTTAGGTCGTATCTTAAACATGTCTGATACCAGTGGTATTGTACATGTATTTAAGACAGTTTTTTTGGCAGTGTTAGCACCATTTGAAGCAGTCCTCTGCATTTTCCCAAACTTTGTGACCTCTGTGTTCGGCGGCCTGCCTCTCATTTTGTGACTCATAGCAGGAATACTATTCTTGTTCATTCTGCTCCGATATGGCAAGTTCGGTCAGCAATGACACCGACATTACCATAGGGAACACTCTCCTGGCAATGAAGTGTCATAAGCGCATGCTACAGATTCTGGGCGTGGCACGTTTAAGAGAACTGACTACCACGTGGTTTCTATCATTCCGACCAATGTGGCAAGATTGCATCTTACCTGTTCTACGGTGCCTGCTATGTGGAGAAGAATGCGCGTTAGACATCTGTCTAACACTTCCATCAGCACTGCCAACGGATGTTGATACCTTGCTTGGTTCAGTAACGGCACATGCATTGTGTTGCCCCCAGGGGCTACCAATCCTGATGATGACATTCATTGAGATCTCACAGACACAATCTGCTGACAGTGAGATACGTGGATCGGCAGGCACACAGGTACCATCTCCATCTCCGATGAACATTGCTAATGCGGCTAACGCTGATGGCGATGCTTCACATTTTTGTGCTATCGGTTTACTTAATGAAGTGGTCTAACTTTCACCTACTGTGGTAGACGATTTCTTTGCCAGCTTAGAAGATTTGATGTTTTCTCCAAACAACGAGAATGATTTTTAAAGTTAGCACACAGCGTTCTATGGCACTCTGTATTCGACCTTCACTTTTCAAAACAAAGCTTCCAACTTTAGAACTCTATTTTTCTGCAATTTGACTTTTTCCAAAATTGAATTTCTTTTGGGCACAAAGTAATCTGCTTAAAGTAGAACTATTCTTAGAGAACAAGAATTCTTTGAAACTCTTCCAAATGACAATATTTGACCTTGTCCACAACCTAAACAGTTTATGTCATCTTTCATGGAATGGTCTCAACTTTTTTTCTGTATTTAAGAGTCATTTCATAAATGTTATTTCATGCCTAATTCGGATAAGCATATTCCAATGTCACATTACATGCTTTGAAGGAAAATATTGCTTTTTTAAAGGCCTACAGCGCAAATGCTCATCTTTCTTGTACAACCATTTCATGTGCATTTTATATATTTTGGGAGGGATTTTTTACACATCATGCTTCAGATATGTTTAAAAATACTTCAAATTTAGTAATATCGAACATAATAAAGTGGAGTGGGTGTTGTGTAGCATTTTAGGATCCAAAAGTAATTTACAGATTCATGCCCTTATATAGGTATAATTCACATTGCCCTTATATAGACATAGAAATCATACCCATATTTAAACATAACCCATCCAGTCCAAATACAGGCATGGCTACTTCCACTAGTTCCAAAAAGCCACAACGATTTCTTGGAAAACTCGGCTTTAGCAGTCAGGGACATCCCATTGCTTGAATATTGATTTCTCCTAGAAATCCAGGAGTTTTTAAAGAACTACCATTCCCTTGGGGTTCTTTGATGACGTTATTATGTCCGACTTTACGTCAAACTAGGCACCTTCAAGGTATAAATATGCCTACACTTAACCTAGCAAACACAAGGTGGTTCGGAGCAGCTCGACTATCTGCTTGCCCAAAACAGCTCGCTACAGCAAGTGCTGAAGGAAGCCGACCCTCCAGCTGGTGCACTGATCGAGAAGCTGTCCTTTCTCTTGCTGAGAATCCAGCTCCAGTGTTTCCAAGCTTCCCTCGCGGGATGTTGGGAAATCGAGTCCCGAGATAGAGACACCAGACCTCCTTCATTCTAAAACCAAGGTACGGAGTTGATTAGACCCTAAGACAGTGGTTCCCAAAGTGTGTGCCGCTTCACCCCGGTGCGCCGTGATGAAAAGCCAGGGGCACCGTGCCGCTGCGCTGGATGTGGCTCGTGGAAATTGCAGCCGAAATTCCTCCCCCTCCTTTGTTCACACCCTACGCATTCTCAAAGCACAGTCTTCAACCTCAACTTGTTATCATCATCTCTCCATCCATCTTTAACTCCTTACAATATTGCAATACAGTGAGCAGGGTTTGCCTTGTTCTTCAAGGAATTTAGTTTTGTGCTGCATATAAATAAATGAACTAGAATTAAGGAAAACAAAATAAAAGCTGGAGGAATGATGCAACAGCAAGGTAACACCAAGCTGCTGTTGCACCGATTTTGAACGCTGATCGCTCACATTAAGTTTTGGCTAGTTGCCTAGGTCAATGATTTCATTTTTTATTACATAATGTAAGAACAAAGAGTACGTTTCTGGAGATTATCTTCTTCACTTGATGGGTTTTTCCAAAAGCTAATGCTGCGATGCCAACCAGAATGCATTTAACGCTTTGAACTCTGTGCGACTCCACCGGCCACCTACTGATTTTCTGGTTCATGAATATTCAAGAAAGGTATAAATAACAGGGTCTTGGCTTCATTAGAATAATATCAGTAGTAGGAAGGAAAGTTTTCATATAAGCAATATGTAATAGGAGCACAAATTACATCAGAGAAACTAACATCGAGAAAGCTGGACAGAAGACCTGACTAAAACTCGGGATGTGCGGAATTAATGTAATTTGCTTTTGCATATTTATGCCAAATGACAAAATTGTGCAGAATTATGGGAAATGCAAATTCATCATTTTGTGCTAAACTTTAGCGTGGAATGTAATTTAGCATGGAATGTGACATTGATTCCATTTTTGACAAGAGGCTACATTTTGCGCTAAAAATAGTGTAAAGAAACAAAAGCAACATGAGCTAGAGCACTCTGCATTATGGTGGATGTAAACTTATTGTCACATGTCGTGCTTTTGCAGTAAATATTTACTGTGAATGGTGTGTCAGTGTGTGAAGTGGCATAAATTGGGGAATTTCACTTAACATGCATAACATGAAATCCCTAAAATGATGCAAATAATACCAGTGTAAATTACACTTTTCCCAGGCCTAGGAATACCACCTAAACATGCAGAGTTACTAAATTTCTTGTCATGTTCTTCTAATAGTCATGGTGCAGATGGGCATCAAAAGTAGGGTGTCCCAATGACTCCATGTCACCAGGCCACAACTTTCCTCTTCTGGGTTTTGATTTAGCATATTGCATTTTGGGAGTTGTAGTCTTGGTTCAGGTTAATTGAGCCAATTGCACCAACGAACCTGAAAACAATGATGTAAAAGCAAAGTCCAGGAATGGAAAGTGGTGTTCCTGAGACATAGATTCATCTTGTCACAGGTGCTGTTCATCTTTGATAATACTGTGCTTGCATCCTGTATGGATCTCCACTAAGCCCACTTGTTTAAACACCAATGTGCGCTTCCCCGTGGACACTGCCTCTACTTCTCAATGCAGAACAAAAATGCATGTTATTGTCAGAGTATTATGGGTATGTACGTCTTACAATAGTCCATCCGTAATGCAGGCCAGTGTCTTCAATTATCTTTTTGAGAGACTATACAGTTTGGACCTGTCCCACTTGCCCTCTGTACCCAGCCCACTTAAAACACAGGGTAGATGTGTGGTACTGAAAATTCTGAACCCGTGTTATTAAAGTCGTCAAATCATGACAATTTTGGTAACATCAGACCGAAAATGACGAAAGCGAGGTGTGCATGTATTTTCGGCACGTTTGAGTGGCGAGATCACCATTAAATCAGGGATTCCGTCCTGAACCCTCGGGTTCCATTTTGTGCACAGCAGCCATTTTGTGGTTGCCCTCACATAGGCCGATGACTAAGGCCAAACACGTACACCTTCAGCTGACTTCTGTGTGACCTGGGCAAGCTAACTCCACTGCCCGAAGCCAAACCTGTTCGACCAGTTCCTTTCCCAGTAGCTGATCAAGATTAAACATCAAGGCACAGTAGATCATAAACCTTTATTGCACACAACTATGTCTTATCTTACTCACGCCTGTCTCTGCTCCTTTCTTTATGGCCTGTTTACGATGGGGATGTGCCCGTTTTTATTATGGGTTTGTGCAGCTTGTGTAAGAAGGAATGTTGGGTTTTGCATGCTTGCAAAACCTAGGACTGCCCTTTTCTTTTGTACTGAGTCATGTAACACTAAAAACATATAAAAGGCCTCTGTCCTCTGAATTCCTCAGACTACCTCATTCAGTTGCTACGGCTTCTGTGTGACGTGGCCTCACTATGTTAAGTATAATAAAGATGTCTTTTTCATATTACAGCTTCTGTGCCAAGTTCTTTGTTATATTAGTAAGTATTCCCTGAGAACGAAAATCTTTTTACTTTAAATGGCGCAGCCAACGCGGGGCTCATCAGGAGAAGTGGCTTTCTGTGGGAGTGATCGTGTCAGGAGACTGAAATCTGCTGAGGAGGACAGAACGGGATTCTACTAAGAAGGTACTCTGTGCACAGGGATTCTGGAGATTCTTTGATTCTGCAGCCCAGTATATTTCTGATCTTCCTGATTTTGATCCTCCACATGATGTCACTCCTGACTGAGAACCTTTTTGGCGTGAGTATTCTTAAAAAGACCATTAGGTCATGTAGAACTTGACAGTTAGAATCTGGATAACTTTTTGATTAGTAAAAGTAAGAGTTAAGTATAGGTGGGTCGCTCCCAGTCCTTTGTTCTTTGATTCTTTGATTTTGATTGGTTCTTAGTTTGTTTGGTCCTTAGGTTTATTTGAATATTGCAATTTTCAAAAATTGAGGGTCTTGTATATTTACGAGTGTATCGATAGAGATAGCCCCATGAAGTTTGAAGCTAGATTAGTGAGCTATAAGATGCCTGATCTTAGCAAATTTGGAGATTTGTGTTGGCCAACTTTGTATACGTTTGGATTAGCCGGCTTCCCCTAAAGGGAATATCTAAATAGGTTTAGATTTAAAAACATATTTCTTCCTTGGTGATTTTGTATCCCCAGGGAATTAATATATGACATAATACAAAACAAGGATCCTTTGTTCTGCGCAGTTTTATGAACAAAGATATGCAGAACGATTTTTGGTGTTCTGCCAGTCAAAGCTAGTGAATTAAGTGTATTGTGGCTTCGTGCACATACAGCAGTCTGTTGGGCTGTGTTTTTGCAGTCTTTTGGAACCCTATTGAGACGTGTTTCTTGTAAATATGACTTACAGCTAAGTATTTACAAATGGGTTTGGTTTGGGTACAGTCTGTAGGCTGTCCTTTGTTTTCGTCCTGAGTGTTGATTTGTGGGTTCAATGTGTGTTTTAATGTCTATGTGGTTTTTTTAATTAGTGTAACTTCAGTATGTGGATTGCGATGGCAATTTATGAAACAATAGCTACAGCGCTGTATTGTGTGTCCTGAGTGTCTGAATACTTTCTCTGTATGTCTGCAATGAGCTCAATGTGTGTTTGTGGGTTTCTTGATGTGTTCAGTCTGTTAAGTAAAAGGTCAGATTAATTATTATTAAGTAGGAATTAAATAACACTCCAGCAATTTACTATGTCACATGCTAAAATGGCTATATGTTGCTATTCAATTTACAGACTAAGCAAAAACGCATATATGCAAACTGTTAAATGCTTAAAATAGATAAAGTTAAAATCCACATTCACTAGGAAGATGAAGGGCCTCAGAAATAATTGTGTGTTTTGTAGCAAAACGAATGTATAGCATTTTTTTACTTACATGCATTGTAGTACATGTAAAAGGCAAGCACTTCAGCTAAAAGTGAATTCTTGCTAGATTTAAATGCATCTTATTGCACGCGCATTTATAAAAAAACTTGAAATATCTGTTTTCAGTAAGACTGAAAGCGTGCTCAGGTTTCAGCACTGTGCAGGGCCTTTCCTGCCGTTAAGGCAGCAGATGTTGTTTTTTCGAAGGCCATGAATGGCATCGGAATGTTTATTTAGCACAGTGGGACTTTTTCATTTCAGAATAGTGTTTTAGAGGGTTACAAAAATAAGGTTCATCACTTTGTATCACTGGAAGACACTCCAATTGCGGTTTTTCCTCTCTTTAAGCATTTTTTTTCAAAGTATATTTCTGGTCCTGTTGCTAAATACTGATTGTCCTTTAAAAAATGGCGCGAAAAATGTCATGCTAAGTTAGGCTTTTGTGCTTAGGTGCATAAATGAATGCATCTAAAAATGATAGGCAAGGGATGCAGCTTACCTTTATATGTGGAATTATCATAAAAACAGATAATTGGTGTCATTGAACGAAAAATGATTAATTATGGAAAAATTATTTGAGAAAAAAATAAGAGCTTTTTAAAATCGTTTTTTGATATTTATAAAGCTTAATACTCATACTATGACCTCCTAGTATTAAACTTTGATTTAAGTTATGTGTTACTGTATAATTAGGTAATTTGCATGTTGGTTTTCACTTGGCGTAGGCGTAAAAACTCATTTTTTCAAAGGAATTAGATGTGATATGCTTAATGTTCAATCTTTGCAATCTGTAAAGCACATTCTGAGGATGATTAATAAGTAATATAATTGTAGGATTTTTATTTTTAAGTGCCCCAAAGATAAAAGTCGAAATTGAGTTAAATGGATTTTTTAACACAGCATTCTTGTCATTTACCATAGCTTGAAAGTGTCTCTGGCTTCAGTAAATGCACACATTTGTGTATAATACAAGCTTGCGAGTTGTTATTAAGGTTGTTTTTCATAAGCTCAGTGAGCCAATGTGCCCGGTGCAGAGGGTTGTGTTTAATATCAGGATTAAAGGTTCTAACTTTAGCGGGCCCATTTAGGCGTTCATCCATGTTAGGTTGCTAAAATGAGTACCATTGTATAGGGTGGTAGCAAACATTTGTTCTAAAAACTGGTATGTGTGAATCATTCACAGTAAATGTAGTAGGCCTTCTGTCTTTGTCAGCCTCTGAATGAGCAGAAATTGTGGGCTAGGAGAACAGGCTGCTCAAGTTGCGCTAAATGCTATCTTTAGTTTTCCTGTAAACAATGGAGGAGGCTGTCATGTTGACATTTGTGACCCTTTTAAATTCTAGCCTTGTCTCTGTGAAATGCAGAATGACCTTGCTAAACAGCCTCTGAAAGGTGGGATTTCTGGTTTCTCCATAGGAACATCAATACAATTAAAGAATTTAATTCCAAAGGGAAATATATAAAAAGGGTTTCTTTAAAAGTCTCAACATCATGACATTTGTATTTCTGCTCTAAAAAATAATGTCTGCTGGTCGCTTTTATTTGACAGAAAACGAAGTGTTACATTACGTCTTAGACAAAAAAAATAAGATGCAGCCTTTTACTAAAATTTTGAAGCCTACATGAATAAGTAAGAACGATTTGCCAATTGAGAATAATTTTTCAAAGTTAAAGGGCTTCATGTTGCAAGGTGACTGACAAGATGGTAACAGTTAAGTAATGGAAATTTATTTTTGTGTTTGTTAATGTGTATCATGTTTTGTCTTCTGCTTAAAAGTTATAATTGATGTCTGTTTATTAGGAGAAATGTCTCTCTTTTGTGTGCTGTGTATTTTTTCTCTTCGCTTCTGCTCACATATCATTCATGGATTGCTCTGGGGGATTTTAAGCCTAAACAAGACACGTGAGTTTGGTTGGCTGAAATGAGATTTTTTTGCGCAACTCCTTTTGAAAGAAATGTCCATGCGTTTTTCATGTTTGTGTATTTGGTTCTATCATGAATTGTTCTTGCTGGTTCTATGTGTCTCTCAGTTGTATTTGACAGCAGATACCCACTAATTGGTGATCTACTGTCAAAAAGGAGGGTAAGGATTTTAAACCTGACACGGTATTATGCGTCACCGCTCATTTATATACGCTATTGTTTTACAGCGAGTATATCTGATGGCTTGATGTCCGTTTTGTGTGGTTTTTTGCATGTTTTATGTTTTATGTTGCTGCTTAGAAAATTATTACAAGTTCGCCTGTGTTGTTGTGAGGGGACATGTATGACGATACGTGTCGCTGTACAACAGTTGGGTAAAATTTTCGCTGATACTAAAATTCCCAGATATGATTTTTTTTCATATTGTGAACCAGACAGACAACACTTCACCGGTGTATGTCAAAATTTGTCTATAAGTATTGAAGAAAAATAAACAGCAAATTGTGTCATTTGTAGTCACAATACTGCCCTTTCCTGTAAGGAACAGGCAGCCCTAAAAATATGTATCCTGATTGGACGTAAGGATAACTTATAGATTTGTGACTCTTGTACATGGTGACCTAATTTCTATATTACATTAGTCAGTTGTATTCTGCTTCCTAAATAGTATATGGCTTTGTACCATAAAAGAAACCAGGTTTCATTTTTCCCTGAAGAAGGAACTGGAACATTAGCTGAGATTACCGTATATGGTGTAGCGGCCAGCGGTAGAGTTAAATTCGTAAACTATTGTGATTTTTTGTGTATCACCCATACTCTTGGTATTGCGTCACATGCCTGACTATCACCCAAGCGCATTGTGCCTAGTCATTGGGGATTTTAACTGTGTCCTAGTCCCATTTCTCTTTTCCGTATTCCTTTCACCAGTCAGCTTTTATTATTATTAGTGTATTGTTCAGGTTCACACTTTCAGATTGCAGTAATGTACCATGGACCCCCATCTTATGTATAATTCCCTTTTGCATAACCAGACTGTTTTCCCCGATAATCTGCATTATGCGATTTTTCTTTTGAGATGTTCTAGATGAGGAATTTAGGAACACCTATATGTAATTATTGAGATAAAATGTATTTGCTCCATTAGATGATGCCACTCTGTGTGAGGACATCCATTCAGATAGAATTCCCATGTCACTATCTACCCTTAGATGATGGAGGATATGCTCTCACACGGAAACCCAATTGAAGAGCCTAGAGGCACTGTTTTGCCTATTGCCTTTGTTTTTGTATTGCCTTTGAGAATGACAGTGTATTTCAACGCAGAATTGTCTCATGGCGTGTGGCCACTCCTTTGAAGATCGCAGGCCACCTGTTTGCAGTCCCCTTGTTATACAATGAACTGTTTACTTCATCGCACTTGCTTCATCAGAAGGCGTTCAACATCAGAAAAGAAGGAGGAGCTGGTTTTGCCACAGAACCAGAATTTCAGTGCAAAAGAGCGCCTGTCATGTGCTGGTTAACCTCTGACAGTGTGCAGTCCATTGAGCCCTTGGCCTGAGTTTTGTCCACGCACCGAGCGTCTGTCATGTGCTGGTTAACCTCTGACAGTGCGCAGTCCCTTGAGCCCATTGGCCTGAGTTTTGGCCATGTACCCCCTTATTCCTTTGCTTCAACAGAAGTGCAGTGCACCGGAGGATCCAAGAAGTGGCAAAAGGCACTCCATTCTGGTGCCCATGAAAGAGCAGCCTGAGCATCCTCTAACACTGAATGATGAGTGTTGGAGTCTGAGAATGGTCCCGGGTCTGCACGAGATGATTTGTGCCCATGACCAATGAAGAGCACAATATCTGTAGTGTCTGCCGCAGAGAAGAGATACTGGTGCATTGCATTGAGACATTGAGACTTTTTGAATGAGCTATGAGTGTGTGCCAGGAGGGCACTCCAACGGATCATGAAAGGCCTGGATGAAGAGGCCCATGCAACAACAAAAGAAGATTTGATGGACAATAGAAGCCTGTCAGAGAGGCTTTTTGAACGGACTCTGGGCATAGTTGGGTTCACAAGTGGTTTCCGTGCGATTGCATATAATAGGTGTTAGGAGACGAGCTTTTGATTGTTTTGCTGGCATTATTTTAAAGTAGTATTCTGTTTAGTAAAAGCTGAATAAAGTCCATTTTCTGTGGAAGAGTATCCCCTTTTCACCTCAGAGCATTAATGAGGGTCACCACTGTTTCACTTGAACATATAATAAATTACAGAAATGCATAGGAAGACCTAAAATGTTACTAGATCATTTTAGGATTTACTTTTTTCTCAGGGTTGTGAAAAATTATGATTTCATTTGTAATAGCGGTCACTACATTCTCCTGTCGTCTATATGTTCTTAAAAACGTGTTTTCTAGTGTTTTTAAACATGACATTGTCTTTTATGGGTGGGATTGTTTTTCTTTCTACTCAATTGACATCTGTACCCACCTCCCAACCTATGTCTCTTCATACTACTACTTCTTTGCATTCTTTCCATATTTTACCTGAACATGGACTAGTTAGGAGGTCCGAGTTTACTGATAATTCCTTTTGTACAATTTCTGCATCAACACCAGTTAGTAGTGAACATCACTAATTGTTGGGTGTGGTCTTATACCACATACTACAGATAGAGGTATTCCCATTTGGTCCTGCCATATATGGCCTTTGTGCTACTACGTGTGTAAGGAGACCTGTCCCGAAGAGTTGCTAAGTAATAGGATTATGCTTCAGCAACATCTCGATGATTTGATGAATATAGACCTGGACTCACATTAGCGTAAGTGTATGTTATTGCCTATGTAAGGGCAAAAGGAGGGTCTGTAGTACTGAAAATTCTGAACCCGTGTTATTAAAGTCGTCGAATCATGACGATTTTGGTAACATCAGACCGAAAATGACGAAAGCGAGGTGTGCATGTATTTTCGTCACGTTTGAGTGGCGAGATCACCATTAAATCAGGGATTCCGTCCGGAACCCTCGGGTTCCATTTTGTGCACAGCAGCCATTTTGTGGTTGCCCTCACATAGGCCGATGACTAAGGCCAAGCGAGTCTTAAGGACACGTACACCTTCAGCTGACTTCTGTGTGACCTGGGCAAGCTGACTCCACTGCCCGAAGCCAAACCTGTTCGACCAGTTCCTTTCCCAGTAGCTGATCAAGATTAAGCATCAAGGCACAGGAGATCATAAACCTTTATTGCACACAACTATGTCTTATCTTACTCACACCTGTCTCTGCTCCTTTCTTTATGGCCTGTTTACGATGGGGATGTGCCCGTTTTTATTATGGGTTTGTGCAGCTTGTGTAAGAAGGAATGTTGGGTTTTGCATGCTTGCAAAACCTAGGACTGCCCTTTTCTTTTGTACTGAGTCATGTAACGCTAAAAACATATAAAAGGCCTCTGTCCTCTGAATTCCTCAGACTACCTCATTCAGTTGCTACGGCTTCTGTGTGACGTGGCCTCACTATGTTAAGTATAATAAAGATGTCTTTTTCATATTACAGCTTCTGTGCCAAGTTCTTTGTTATATTAGTAAGTATTCCCTGAGAACGAAAATCTCAGTACTGCAGATGGGATCTGGTGAGCCATCTTGGGTTCATCAGAGCCCGCCCCACGTAAACTTCTTGTAACGCAACAGAGCTCCTTGAACCTTTCTCTAGCCTGGTTACTTTTGGTGGCAGTGCTTTATGCTACTCTCTGATAGTGTTGTATGCATTGAGATGTCCTTTATAAGATCTTTGTGATTGCAAATAAGGTTTTATGGTGATGGCTATTCTCGGAATCCTTCATCACGTCTAGGATTGATTCTTCAGGTAGACCAGTGGTTCCCAAAGTGTGCGCCGCAGCACTCCAGTGCGCCGGTAAAAAAATGGTGGGGAGCCACGGCCATCTGCCAATTAGGCCAAGGGAGCCACGGGTCAAAAAAGTTTGGGAACCACTGCCCTAAGAGAAATGTTGAATAGATTCTTGGCAAAGAAAACTAAACCTATGCTACACCTCACTTACTTCTTCCCACGTACTAGACTTAGGTTAGGTACATTGGGGTAGGCTTATTTTAGAAGCACCAGTTGAGTACTTTTAGCCTTTGTTATTTATGTATGTATTTATCTATGGTTTATAAACCATACAATGCTTTTACAGTATTACTTTATAATACTCTTCTTACTGTACTCATTATACTTTGCAACCAGTAAGTAGCCAGGGACGGGTTTTAGTGTTTAGGAAGAATGCGCACAAGCAGTATTAGCTTAATATCTAATTGATGCAGCTTAATCAGATGGTGCAACAGGAAGGGGACACCCTCTCAAACTCCTTAATCTGTATAGCAACACTACACAATTCGTACTAAGAAAGGAACCTGTGCACACATTTATACTAATTGATTTAATGATCACAATTTTCATAGGGTACATATAATACAGTCCAGGCGGTGAAGAAGTAATGCTCGTTCTTGTCTGTTTATTAGTCAGGTAGATGATATACTTTGTACAGACAGCCGGCGGACACGTGTTTCGTTGTAAAAAACAATGTTCAACAACTCTTCAGGGCTCTATGGCTGGATTCTCAAAACTAATATTGGCCTTCCTCCGGTGATAATTCCAACCCGGCGGAGTAACTAAATGGATTTCAAGCGTAGGAAATGTAGTAGGTAAATAAACCAGCTATAAGGTGGTGGTGTAACAAATATATAGGGCGCCGAGTATTCAAAACCCCCTAGGATGATGTGCAAGATAAGTTGCTCCGACGTGGAATCACGTAATTAATGCAGCAGTCTGACCCCGGTTGAATCCCGGTATAGCACGGGTATGTGCCTTCTTAAACGAACTATTGCCAAAAAGCAGCCTTCCCCTCGCCGTCCTCCTCGCAGAATCGCGATCTACCTGACTAATAAACAGACAAGAACGAGCATTACTTCTTCAACGCCTGGACTGTATTATAATTACCCTATGAAAATTGTGATCATTGAATCAATTAGTATAAATGTGTGCACAGGTTCCTTTCTTAGTACGAACTTTGCAACCAGTATTACGATTGTAGTAGTTCACTTTACTTGCTTGAGAAAGAAGACTGTTCAATACAAACCTTTTATTGAAAACGCCTGTCTCTCTATTTCTCTGCACCTCTGATGAAACGAAGCATGCACGTTTGAGTGAGTAAAATATCTATCTATTGTTTCCACGACTCTGATGATCAGTTTTATTCTTGGGGAAACAAAGTTGTCATGTTTATGTGGTTGTCAGAAACTAACCCCTTCTTGTTTATTCAAGAAAGTTTCTAGTGACCTCTGAGCTAGCTGGCACTCACAATTAAGTCTAATATATTCGATAGAGACCCAGTCGACCTAAGTCCTACGTCAAATCTATAGGATATATTATTCCAATGCGCAGAGCCTATTGGGAATATAGGAACTACACTACAGGGTAGGTGACCAAACATTGTGCTGGGTTAGAGTTACAGAAATGATGAAAATGAGGGCTAAATGTATTTGTTCATAAGTAACTTACCGGCCTACAGGCATTATTGTGCCGCAGGAAAGTCACTTTTCTGACTTCTCGTGGCGCAATGGGTCATAATTGTAAGGCCACGTAAAGCTACATTACGTGGCATTGTATGGCCTTATAAATATGTGCCCCTTTCACGCAGAAAACTGCATGAAAGGGTGCTTTCCATGGGTGTTGCCGGGGGAGTTCCGAGCAACATCTATGGCATTTTGACACAGCCCCAGATTTTCCAGAAATTGTACGTTTCAGGCGATGCCAAAAACTTAGGCACAACAAGGAGAAATAACTTTATTTCTCCGCATTTGTACTCTTTCTATGTGTGCTGCAGACTACAGCACACATTGAAAGAGTAAAAAGTCTCTTGTGATTATTTTTGTGCACAAAAATAATCATCCCTGCAATGCAAGCACCCTTGCACCATGGTGCAAAGGTGCCTGCGTTGGAGCACGGCAGCCCATTTTGCGCCGGAGCAGAGGAAAAGGACAGGAATGCACTGTATCTAATAGATATGATGCATTCCTGCCCTTTTCATTTGCTCTACGGCAAGTTTAGCGCTGGCCTGTACCCTTTGCACTGTTTCGTGTAACTTAGACGGGTAGTACATGGGTGTTCCCATGCATCCACCCATGCCTTTTGATACCAATCCCTATCTACAAACAAACATTAGACAGAGTTTATTGTGAAAAGGTAATACCAAGTAATGTATTTTTCCTCTCTTCTCTGCATGTGTGCTGCACTGTGCAGCACACTTACAAAATAGGAAAAAGTCATAAAGTTTGTCTAAGCGCAGTATTCTGTACTGGAAGAGTACCTTTCCAGCCCTAAATCTATGATAGAATAAGGCACTCACCTTTGCACTATTGTGCAAAGGTGTGTGCCAGGCGCAGAACATTCAAAATTAGCGCTGGAGCCACGGAGAGGGGAAGAGCAAGCCATAGCGCTGTATAACATGGCTATCTCCTGCTCCCTCCCTGTCACGCAACGCAGAGCAGAATAATTTTGCAGCTGTGCTGCCTACCATGACAGTTTTGAACTTCGGGCAGAAGTGTTTAAGATGCACCATGGTGCAAGGGTGTCTGCGTGAGTGTAGAATACAATTTGTACTTTAATGGATATTTCACAGTACAAAATAATAAGCCAATGCTAACAGTAATAATGTGGAAATTTGTCTGAGCGGGTTACGTCAACAGGCATGGGTGGTTGCATGGGATCGTCCACGTACCACCCATGTAGCACATACTCCATGCTAAGTAATGAAAAGCAGTGCTTTGCCTTACTCTGAGGGTGCTTTCCAGCGCAAAACAAGTTTTGGCTGGAAAGTAAATGCCCCCCCCAAACATTTGCACTGGTTAGTGTAACTTTTGTGATGCTAACCCAGCAAAAAATGTTTGAAAATATTCCCCTATATTTGTTGGGTGAGATAATCTATCCCATGATGAAGGTGTTTACAATGTTCAGTCTTAATACCGTACACACTGTGTGCATTTCTGTTAAGTGGTTATTTTTAAGGCAATATTGATGTGGGAACTTTCTACCTGAAGTTCAATACATTAATCCTATTCACAAAAAGCAGCTTCGATAAATAATGCTAAAAGAGATTGCAGATGTGCAGTGATTCTATAAAATTGCGGAGAAATAAAAACTAATAGGTGAGGCAGTTCATCAAAACGCTTGTTCTCATGGTTAGTTGCGCCCCGTGAAGAAATATATATGAAAAATGTTTAGGTCGATGAACTGGCAGCGACCCAGGATGACTGCTGACAACTTGGGGACCATGGCAGTAGGCATAGATCCGGTCAAAGTCCTAATGGTCGGTGTAGTTGTGCTTGTCTCATAAACCAATTGGCGTGGCCTGAAGACCGGTATCTTGTGGTCCTTTCAGGCTTAACTTTGTGTTTGCTTCTCTCATAAACCGGACAAGGCTGCAAGCAAGGCGGATGTTACTGCCCTCAAAACAGGCCTTTACCGCCTCCCTGCAAGATCGAACCTGACTTGCGATAAGGGGCGGCTTTAGAAACTGTCTTCTTTCCGCTCCCAAGCCGTTGCAGATGCATAGTAGGTGTATTACATCTTCATTTTGGTCTCCACACAATCTGCAACAGTTTGAAGTGTCTGTTCATTTCCACAGAGGGAGGTGGCGCTTTGCTGGTAGAATTCCCAGCCTCAGATGTAGGAACCTTTCTTTTGTAATTCTTGAAAAACCTGTTCCTAAATATGATTGGGGCTTTGTCCACAAGTAACTCTGGATTACAAACCAGCCGTGGGCCCTCCTACTGAGGGCAGCTTTGTCTTCCACAAGAGGTGCAATCTTTACTGATTTGTTTACCAGGTCCTTAAAACTTTTTGGGGATAAGCAGGAGTCCTATAGGTCCTGTAGAGCTAGCAGCCTGATTGCTGATTGAAGGTAACTAATGGCAGGACTATCGTTTTTCCTTGTGATTTCCATCCACAGGTGTGAGCTCGGCTCCCTTTATTTTAAACCAGCACTTGGCGTAGGCCCCCTTCCGTGTGATTTGCTGCTTTTGGAGTCCGAACTCTAGCCTTATTTGGGCTGGTGAGGTGAATTGCGGAAGATTGAATATTATTCTTAACGCCTTGGCGACCACTTTGTCCAAGGTAACCTCGTTTCTTCCTCTCATTGATTCGCTTCCATAAGTGATCGAAGGTAGCAGTCGAGCTTGAAGCACTACCAATAATGGGAGAAGACTAGGGCCGGCTATTTTTCGCTTGATGTTTTTTAGTGCAACTGCCAGTGCGATCCCTATGCCTTTGATGGTTGCTTTCTGTTTGGTGAACGAGCCGTTTTTCTCAAATATAACTCCCAAATACTTGTACTCCTCTGTTGGCACCAGCAGCCGATCCCCCATTGACCATCACGGGTGGCGTTTGTTGATTCTTTGATTTAATACCATTACTTTAGATTTTTCCAGGTTTATGCTCAGCCCGTTCTTATCGGCGAAGATACTTGTGGTGTTTATCAAATGCTGTAGGTCGATTGGAGTACGGCTGATTAGTAGCAGATAATCTGTGTACAAGAGGTTCGATAGGGTTAGGCCTCCCAGGTTTGGGGTGTGATGGTTGCACTTGTCCAGCTTGGTAGAGAGGTCTGAAACAAAAAGGTTGAACAGGGTTGGGGCCAGGACACAGCCCTGCGTCAGCCCTTTGGTGGTTGGTATTCTCCTAGACAGGGTGTCTCCCGCTCCAACTTTAATCTGGACCCACGTTTCAGAGTGGAGCAGAATTAGCTGGTTTAGAAGGTTTGCAGGAATTCCCCATCTTGCAAGTTTAGCCTAGAGTACCCCCCTATCGACGCAGTCAAAAGCAGCTTTGTAATCAATAAAGCAGACGAATAGCGGCTTGTTGATGTTTTTAGAGGCGTCTATCAAGAGTGAAAGGGCGAGAATGTTTGTTGTGGTCCCCAGACCTTCCTGAAAGCCAGTTTGATTAATGGGAATTAGGGCTTTTTCCTGAGCCCAGACTGTAAGTTCATTTAATAAAAGCCCTGCATAGGAATTTGCCTTCAATGTCAATTAAAGCTATGAGCCTGTAGTTTTTTGGATCAGTCGTTGTGCCCTTTTTGTGGATCGGTGAAATGATTGATCCTTTCCAGGAGTCGGGAAATTCTCTCAATTTCCAGGATGCTGTTATAGAGGGGTAATAGTGCTTCAACCCAGTAGTTCGAGTCCTGCTTATATATGATTGGCGATAGTCCATTGGGCCCAGGAGCTCCATCTTTCCGACATTTCATGATTCTGCCCACGAGCTGTTTGGTTGTAAAGAAGATGGGAAGGTCCGGTCCTTCGAATCTGGAGTGCTGTTGGTCGCTTTGGTGCACCAATGAGACTTCTGCGGTTTCGCCGGCTTCTGTATTGAAGTGACTCAATAGGTGCTTTGCCCAGATATCCTCAGTTATGTATGAGTTAATTCCTGGAGCTGATGGGTTCTCTAGGGTTCTGACGGTCTGCCATAACCTGGCGCTGTTGTTTTTTTTTTGCGTCGTATGTCAGTTTAGCCCATGTTGATTCGTCACTTTCTTTTTTGGCGAACCAAATAATTTTTTTCCTGCGTGCCTTGAGCCACCTTAATTCGGACTGGATGTTATCAACTGGGCCGTGTATACGGAGACTGCGCAGTACCCTGTTGATTTTGGTTTTTAGCTCCCTTAGTTCGGCGTCCTGATGTCGTGAGAGGTGGATTCTTTCGCTTCTTGCCTGCTTGCATGAGGCAGCCCCGTCATTCTTTGATCTTCCTATTCCTTCTGTTGACTTATTTTTAGACTTCATTGGGTCGAAGCTTTCCATGAAGTTCTCGCATGCCGTTAAACGGCTAGTGCTCAGCTGCTTGCTTTCCTCCCATCTTTTTTCGCAAGGGCCTGTAGTTGGTCTGGATCGCGCATTTGTTCACCTGAAGTTCAATACATTAATCCTATTAACATTACAGATGATGATGGCAACAAATCAAGCCACATTCACCCATGTAAGCAGAAACTGTGCACCAGACAGAGTGTTATGCCACAATCATTGCCTTGAGCATATAACCTTGAGCATCTGTCCAGCTTTAGCCACACCTGGACAACTTCAACCTTCCTCTAGTGGTGGCACTGCTTCTATGGGCAGGATGACATCCCTCATCTGTAATTGCATGAAACATGTATATGATTTACTTGTGTATTTGGGGGAAACACACAGCAGGTTCACTAGCTGTAAGACATCATATGTGGTATAATCATTATAGTTTTGTGTCCTTGACATCAAAACATTTGTTTTGCCATTGAAAACGGATTCAATGGGTCTAAGCCAGCCTTGTTAGTGGACACTGAAGTGAACCTTGTATTTATTTCTACAGGTGTGTATAGGCATCTGAAGTCCAAAATGGAATGTTTCAAGCACTACTGTTGTACTTGCTCGGTTGAACATGTAGTTGTAACTCAAATATGATAAATATGGTTACTTTATATAAATTCACAGCTCTCTGTAGGTGATCCTTGCTCTCCATTTGGTGTTCCTCGTGAACATCACCTCATCACATTGTATGAGTGTGCTTTTGCCACTCTACAGTGAACCACCATATACCATCTTATTTACAGACATTCTGCTGTTTCACTGTTGTAATAATATTCGACGTTAGCTGACCATCACTCTGCTGGCTTTCACCTGTACACTTCACTCCACCTATGGAGGTGTAGATTCTGAATATTTTCAATTTTATATGGGCGGGAGCCCATACATATTTGGTGACAACTGAGACATTATAAAGATAGTATTGTTTGTTTTTCTTGCTTAAGGTTCAAATATTTTAAGGCCATGCACAGGAACAACTTATCCTGTGGGAGGAATGCATGCATCTATTTCACCTCCACATTTGGCAGGCACAGTAATTTTTATTTACTATTTGTAGTGACATAGGGACATAGGGATTTGATGGATATGAAATTTGGGTCTTACCTATGTATACATTGCCCCCTACACCCAGTTTACTATGCAATCTGGGTAGTGAATTGAGCTAATGTAATACTTCCACCCACCTAATACAATGGGACTGCTTGCTGAAATGGTGACGAACAATTACAATCTCCATGGTTGCCACAGACAGTAGATATTTGTTGTGCTTCTGCTGATAGATATCCCAGTAAATGGCTCCAGCTCTTTTTACGCCTGTTTTGTACCCATGCTAGTTTTTCTACGCTAATATTACAGGGTTTTGGTGCTTTTTGCGCAGGTAATGCGCTGAAACACTAACTCTGCATACATTATATTAACTTTGGCGCAGAGAGACGCTAAACCGTTTGTGCATCACACTAACTTTAAAATTTGGCGAAAATACTTACTTGCGCCTATCTGAAAATGTGTGCAAGGTTTTGCGCCTCTTTGCTTCATGCAAGCGCCAGTGCAAACTCTTTGAAAATCTGCCCTCCAGAATGCTATTGATGCTATTAGTACCACTTTTAAAGCAATCAATCTGCGATTACAACAGTTTAAAGTAATTAATAGACTGTATTATACACCGAAGAGGATACATAATTTGAGTATTCGCCTTGATTTTAAGTGACCCCAGTTGATCGACGACATTCGTATGTTCAAAAGTTGCAATAAACTAACTTATCGCTGGACGGAGGTAACACAAGCAGTTTATTAGTTGATACAAGAGAAATTCTAGTTATCTTGTCTTAGACCATTTTACAGGGCTTATCTGGCAATATGAACAATCAAATAGCAACTTTCATTTTTGGAACTATTGCTGCCGCTAGGTCAATCATTGCCCAGGAGAGGATTAGCACTTTCCCACCGAATATTGATAAATGGTGTCACTATGAACTTGAAAGAGCTGTCCAGGAAATAAGTGGGAGAGACAGAAGAAAACGTTTCAAAAGAGCGTGGGGACCAAAGGTTAAACTTGGTAGCAGAAATAAATTAACGTTTGTTTTTTAATATATACTGTAAACATGTACTGATTATACTGGAATTACTGGTCCGAATTATGTATGTAAATATGTTAAAAAAAAGAGCAATATCAGTGTGTATTTCTATGCAAATTCTCGCAGAACTAAAAAAAACTAAAAACGAAATAAACCGGAAGATGTGCTACCTCACAATGTGTACCTGGGTCTAATTACATTTATTACATTAAAGTTTTCAGATATGGGATTTAAGGCTCATATCTACTGGGAGGTTTTGATCAAGTTATTCCCTTTGTATAATTTACTTTTACTCTGCACTGTTATCAAGCAGTTAGGGCACAACTTTCTTTTAAAGTAAGCTTTTAAAGTACTTTATTACTTATGGTCCGGAATAATGGTGGTATACCAAATTATGCAAATCTAGATCTTGCTACCTGCTAATCTCAGTCATTCTTTGTTGAGTAAGACTCTATGTATGAATTTTTCAAGCACAAAAATTGCTTTTCACATATTTTAGGGTACGCCCTTAGTTACATATGTAATGCCTTGTAGAGGGTTCTTAGTTACGCTTCTTGTGCCATATGCCTTTCGGACACCCTCCCCTTTTTTCTTGCAAATGAATTGCTTTAAAAAACTATTTCTAAAGTCCATTTTTAACACTGTGATCCAGACTAAACAAAAAAATAAACCTTTAATCTGAACACTTTTATAGACCTTTATCTTAATTGGAGCTGAGCTACTGTGTAGCAATTTTAACGTTCTTATGTTCTGATAACTCTGTTGTACATAGCCACAAGTAATTTTCTGTGCATACAATTGAACGAATGATAACATAGATAGGGAAAGCCCCCAGCCCTTATGATTTCCCTGTGATTCACAAATCAATTAAATCCATAAGTAACGTTTAGCAACTAAAGAAGCACTTGTATACGACTCTTTTGTTCTTCTAACACGCTAGGTAATGACGATACTCAATGAATATTCAATTTTCATTCTTTCTGATGTCGCACTCACGGTATAAATTGACGACTTTGCACTGGCTTCAAATACAGAGAACTAATATTTCCATTTCCACCGAGAATAATTGTGCATTTTTGCCTTCTTTTTATAATATTTTTTATTAGGTTTACTAACAAAACAATACAACAATAGGGCTATTCTCAGTACATTACATGGCATCACTGACATTTATCGTAACTGACAGTGATTAAAAAGCAACCGTGGGTAGGGGTGGCAGGACATGGAAGCAGATGAAGTTGGGGGGAGTGACATGAAATGAATATAGCGAGGGAGTCTCAGAAACAAAGGAGGGGGGGGGGAGCCACGGCGTGGTGTTGTGTATGTGAAGTAAAAGTGGAGAATACTAGTAGTAGCGGAAGTAGGGGAGCCATGCAGTGGGGGGGGGGGGTTGTTCTTAATATTCTGTAGGAATTGTGTTAATAGGCTCATCCGGTGTGGACAAATAGGCTGTTTTCGTGAATGTCACACTTCTGCGTAACAAAGGTCATCCTCCTCCACTGTTGCCCTGTGCGCACTGCCCCATACCAGGCCTCCAGTGGTTGGGCTGTTGGAGCGCACCGCTGTAAGGTGAGTGCTCCTTTGGCAAGAAGGAGTGCTCGGGAGGCAAAATGAATGCATACTTTATGTTGCTTATGACTTCTGAAGAACCCCAGAGAACACGCTTTCCAGGTGTGTATATCAGGCACTTTCGTGACTTCTCATAGAGTGTTGTGGACAGTTTGCCAGTAGTGTTGAAGGGCCGGGCAGGACCACATCATGTGCATTAGATCTGCGTCTAGCACCCGACAGAGTGGGCAAGTTGCATTCGTGCTGGGGAAATGATGGTTTATTTGAACTGGGGCGAGATATGCCCTGTGGAGAAGAAATAATTGTATGTTCTTGAAATGAGAGCTCAGAGAAACTTGTCATGGGAATTCCAGGGCTTGTGCCCATTCCTTGTAATGCAGCACTGTCCCATAGTCATACTGCCATATCTGCTGAAGCAAGTCTAGGGGGACCACCGATACATCCCAAAATGGCTTTGTAGAGCCAGGTATAGAGATGACGGCCATTTCCCCATTGTAAGATGGACTGCACAACAGGGTGGGTGGTAGGTTCTGTGTCTGCAGTGCCCCAAAGGACACAGAAGGTGTTCATGGAGCAAGGATTCGCACGTGAAGCGACTTGCTTGTATTCATGAACCTCGAATAACGTTAAAAGCACTAATCAACATTACTAAAATCGCATGTTACATAAACATTGGGTGTCCGAGAGAAGCTTGCTTATGTGTTTTACTAACCATAATATGCTTGCATCTAAGATGGCTGCTGCTACGCGAGGGTTTCTACTGCGCATGCGTCTGTCATACTCAAGTGACATGACGTATTCTCTGCTTTTAAGGGAAACTTTTCGCTTCTGCGCACTAGTATTAATATGGCTGCTCTATGTCTTCACATGCAAGAAGCTTGCACTGCTGCTTTTGCCAAGCTGTTCGTTCTGCCTAATACTTATGCTATAGTTAATATAAAATAATGGGTATAGAGTAGAGATACATGGTATACAGTGTATTCATTTATTCTGTGTTCTAAAACTGTTTCTTTCTATTCTTTTATGAAACGATAAATTTGGGCCTGGGAGACGTTATTACTCCATTTTGAAAGTTCTTCTGCGCATGACAAGCTCCAGAGAGAAGCTGAAGTCATTTGTCATTGAAACCAAGCCAAAGATAGTCACAGCCAAGACGCGCCTGGGAAGCTGACCCTTAACCCTGCTACAGGAAGCTAAACTGTACCCGTTGTATTACAATGTATTCAATGTTAAATTCTCCATTGTTGGGTGGAATAAAGATTTCATGTGAAAAAAAATTGATGGGCGGGAACGTTAAATTAATATTCAACACTGAGGTATCAAAATTTGGTGTGGTGTGATGACCTCTCCTCATTCTTTGTCCAATCAAAATTGGGGATCCTTACACTTGCAACATTGGAGGGTGGTACACTGACCCGGAAAGTAGTATAACTAGCGTAGGTTTAGCTAGAGAATTTGTCTGACTTGTCGGAATAGCTGACCTGTCACTGACCCAACGCACTCAATAGGTGATCGAGAGCAGAGGTGCTGCGAAGCACTCTGTCAGAAGATTCGCTGACCCAATCGGGGTCCGGGAAGCTGAGGTGCTGGCGAAGCACTTTGTCGGTGAAATCGATAACCCAATCGGGGTTCTGACTGTTAGCTGCAGAGAGGGAGTAGCGCAGGCGTTGCAACTGAACTGCGGGTGCTGGTCTTAACCTTTTGTGGTCCTGTCCTGATTCAAATCTGGTTCTACCTGTCCTAATTCTGATCTGCACCTGCTAGCCTACTGGCGACTGCAACTTTCAGGATTCTGTCCTTTAAACTGACCTGTGGCCAGGGTTAGTTCTTCACTCCATTCCTAGGTAAATATAAATTCGTGTGGGTTCGTCATTAATTTGTTTCCTTCCCTTCCCCTCCCTAAATGTTACATATTTGCTTGCATATTATGTTCCTTCTCTTTACCCTTCCTATTGATAAAGTTTGACATGTTCCTTTTTCCCCCTCCCTTTTGTTAAATGCCTAAACGTTTTGATCATATTTTATGTTCCTTTTCTTTACCTTCCCTACTGCTAAATGATCGAAATCAGTTTAATACATCTTTTGCAAAGTTATATTTTGATTCTGATCTTCATTATTGAGAGCCTAATCGTGTTTAATTTGTAGATCATGACCATTTAAGAAACTTAGATAAAGAGTTTAAAATTTCCCGAGTTTGTGGTTATTATATGACTGCAAATGTTATTTTTTCCTATTATGCTAACACCCTGATCCAATAGGTTTACAGGTACCAGTGACAAGGATTGATAAGTCAATGGTATAGGACCTAGTCGGTAAAAATAACTGGTTGTAGAGCGAAGGTTACCTTATTAAAATTATGTGTTATTGATTATGGGGCCAGGTGAGTATGATAAAATCATAGTCGGGTGACCTGCGCGCTCTATCAGTATATACTTTTGGTAGCAGAGGTAAGGTTAGGGTTTAGTTAAAATAGGTAGCTAGTTAGTTGGTTAATTATTGATCGATCAAATGTGATATTATTGGAAATATTATTGACATTTTATTGATTCTGTTGATGCTGTATTGATTTTATGTATTAACCAAAATTGTTCGTACCTGTTACATGATTTGTCTGGAATCCCCGGGGGCAGAAAAGCGGGTGGTAAATGGAAGCCATACTGCAGTGAGGTCACTTACCCGTAGGAAGTTATGTAAAACCGGAAGCACTATTTAGGGTTTTCTGTATGAATGGACCTTCGACACTGCCTGCAGGTAGGTCGCCCCCCAGCCGCCGCACAGTCCACCCGTGATGCTGACCCCGCTGCCTGGTTGCCGCGTGTGCCCCTCAGGTGATCGCCGCATTGGATTTTTGTTGCTCCGCTTTTATTTCATTTTTGTGACTCTTGCTCCGTGGTTATTGTATTTCTGTTACTCTTGCTCCCCTTGTGCCTTGTGCCCCCTTTTCCTTCTGTGACCCCTTGCCTCTGTGACCCCCCCTGCTCCCCGCATTGTCCTACGCTCTCACCCGATCCCCTCTGTGCCTTCTTCCCGCCGCTGCGTCCCTGCGGCCCCGCCCCCCTGCCATCCCCATTTGACAACCCACTCCCGCCTCCCAGCTGCTCCTTCCTCCCTCAACCCCTCTTATGGAGACCTCACAGCGGCCGCGCCACTGGGGCGCCGAAGGCACGCCAAAGGCAAGCCCGTCTGGGCCCGTCCGCGCCTGGACTGCACCCAGAGCCAGATCCCCTGGCAGCCGCCGGAGCCAGGATACCTGACTGAAATACGACTTCGCCGCCCTCAATGCACTCAACACCGGACGACCACCCGCCTGCTACCGAGCCACCCCAAAACCCACCCACGGACCCTTCACCTGTCAAGCCTGCAAATTCACCAGCCTCCAACTCCGCCCCCGCCTGCCACTCCAAGCAACAACGACAACCACCTCAAGTGCATCCTCCTCAACACCCGCTCCGTCCACAAGCACGCTGTCGAACTCTGGGACCTCCTCGACTCAATAACACCAGACGTCGCCTTCCACACGGAGACCTGGATGAACACGTCCTCGGCCCCCGACATCGCCATAGAGATCCCGGACGGCTACAAGATCACCCGGAAGGACCGCACCAACCAATCCGGAGGAGGAATCGCCATTATCTACAAGAACACCATCAACATCACGACCAACGCCAAAGACACACTCTCCACCGCCGAACACCTACACTTCCAAATACACACCGACCCCAGACCACCCTGAGAGGAACACTCATCTACAGACCCCCGGGCCCAAGCACACAATTCAGCGAAACCATTGCCGACTTCATCAGCCCGCACGCCCTAGCCTCACCAGAATGCATCCTCCTAGGGTACCTGAACTTCCACCTAGAGAAAAACAATGAAAACAACACCACCACCCTGCTCGACTACCTGGCCAACTTCGGACTCAAGCAACTGGTCGACACACCCACCCACCGCGCCGGCCACACGCTCGACCCCATCTTCTCCTTCAGCCACTCCACAGAACTACACTGGACCGACCACAGATGCATCCACTTCACCTTCAAAAAGAGTACATCCCACCACCGCACACAAAAAATCCCCCGCAGATGCTGGGAAAAAAAATCACCACAGACCAGCTCCTCTCATCACTAAGCCAGAACCCGCCAGCCGACACCGCTGATCCTAACAACGCAGCACACAACCTCGCACAATGGATCACCAACTGCGCCGACAACCTTGCTCCACTGAAGAACCCCCCAGGTACGACCGGCCACAGGAAAACATCATGGTTCACAGACACCCTCAAAGAATCAAAGAAATCCTGCCGGACCCTCGAAAAAACCTGGCACCACGATCGGACTTCAGAAAACATGACAGCCCTCAAAAACGCCACCCGACAACACAACCAGCTGATCCGCACCACCAAAAGGACATCGTTCAAAGAGCGACTGGACAAGAACACGCACAACAGCAAGGAACTCTTCAGCATCGTCAAAGACCTCTCCAACCCCAGTGCCAGCAACAACGACATCACACCGTCACAGGACCTCTGCAACTCTTCCACCGTAAGATCACTGACATACACAACAGCTTCGGACCCCAAATTCCGCCTCCAATCACAGAACCAACGACCCCTACCACCACCCTCAACGCATGGACACCCATCAGCACAGAAGACACCCACGTCATGAACACCATCCACTCCGGATCCCCCTCTGACCCATGCCCTCCCCGCATCTTCAACAAAGCCTCCGGAGCATCATAAACAGCTCCTTCATGTCAGCCACCTTCCCGGAGAGCTGGAAGCACGCAGAGATCAACGCCCTACTGAAAAAACCCACGGCGGATCCCAGAGACCTCAAGAACTTCCGCCCCATCTCTCTTCTTCCCTTCTCGGCCAAAGTCATTGAGAAGACCGTCAACAAACAGCTGACCGCTTTCCTCGAGACTAACAACTCGCTCGACCAGTCCCAGTCCGGATTCCGAGCAAAACACAGCACCGAAACCGCTCTCATCGCAGCCA
Organism: Lissotriton helveticus; assembly: GCF_964261635.1. Taxonomy (NCBI): domain Eukaryota; kingdom Metazoa; phylum Chordata; class Amphibia; order Caudata; family Salamandridae; genus Lissotriton; species Lissotriton helveticus. Next base: position 800,614,263 of record NC_136057.1, on the reverse strand, counting down.
CCGACGACATCAGGACCATGATGGAAAACGGAGAAACAACCGCCCTCATTCTCCTTGACCTCTCGGCAGCCTTTGACACCGTCTGCCACCGCACCCTAATAACCCGCCTCTACAACACTGGGATCCAAGGAAAGGCCCTGGACTGGATCACATCATTCCTCTCCGACAGAACCCAGAGAGTCCGCCTCCCTCCCTTCTGCTCCGAAACCACCAAGATCATCTGCGGCGTACCCCAGGGCTCCTCACTCAGCCCAACCCTCTTCAATATATACATAATCCCCCTTGCCGCCATCGCACGCTAACACAACATCAATATCATCTTCTACGCCGACGACACCCAACTGATACTCTCGCTCACCAAGGACCCAGCCACCGCCAAAACCAACCTCCACGAAGGAATGAAAGACGTCGCAGAATGGATGAAGCTCAGCTGCCTGAAGCTGAACTCAGACAAGACGGAGGTCCTCATCCTCGGACAATCCCTCACCGCCTGGGACAACACCTGGTGGCCCACAGCACTGGGCCCCGTGCTGACTCCCACAGACCACGCACGTAACCTAGGATTCATCCTGGACTCCTCCCTCTCGCTGAACAGGCAAGTCATTGCCGTATCCTCATCCTGCTTCAACACCCTGCGCATGCTCCGAAAAATCTTCAGGTGGATCCCCACAGATACCAGAAAGACCGTCACCCAAGCCCTCGTCACTAGCCGACTGGACTACGGAAACGCCCTCTACGCAGGAACCACAGCCAAACTCCAGAAACGACTTCAGCGCATACAAAACGCCTCCGCCCAACTCATCCTCGACATCCCCCGCCACAGCCACATATCCACCCACCTAAGAAACCTGCACTGGCTCCCCGTCAACAGGAGGATCACGTTCAGGCTCCTCACCCACGCACACAAAGCGCTCCACAACAAAGGACCAATATACCTCAACAAACGCCTCTCGTTCTACACTCCCACCCACCAGCTCCGCTCAGCCAGCCTCGCCCTCGCCACCGTTCCACGGATCCACAGAACCATCGCTGGAGGAAGGTCGTTCTCCTACCTGGCCGCAAAGACATGGAACTCACTCCCCGCGCACCTTCGACTGACCCAGGACCACCTCACCTTCAGGAAGCACCTCAAGACCTGGCTATTCTAACAATGACAGCACCCTTCCCTTTAGCGCCTTGAGACCATCACGGGTGAGTAGCGCGCTCTATAAATGAATTGATTGATTGATTGATTGATTGATTGATGTGTGAATAAATGATAGCAAAGAGTTCGCTAGCATAACGCTTTGTGTGATATCACCTAAAAAGGGTCACACGGAAGGAGTAGCAGGTTCCTCTGAGCTTGATTGATAGCAAATGGGTTCGCTGGTGAAACTTTGGCCTTAGTATATATCCCGGAGTGGATAAGTCCAAAGGAGTAGCAGGTTCTATAATGCTTGTGTGAAGGGCAGGCAGAAGGGATCTACTCGGAGTATATGAAGAGTAAGCGGAAGGGATTTACCCGCAGTGAAATATATCTTTTCTTTCTGGACACTCAGGTACAGTGGCGAATGTTTTTACGTTGTTGATTAAAAAAAAGAATTGCACTTTAAAATAAAAGAATTAAGGTTTTGTATTACCTTACGAAGGAGGGAGTCAGTTGCGGAGATGCGCTGCCGTCACTCAGAGCCGCGCTGGTATTGGTTGAGACAGTGGGCGTGTAGCTGACATAGTAATTGTAAAGGAGGGGTGAGCACAGGAGCGTGGGAACTAGTCTCACGAGAAAAGTCGCGCAATCATTGGTTAATGATATTTTAAACCACTTTGTTGATTGGTTGAAGAAAAATAAAAGACAAGCTGGTATTGGAAGCATTTTTGTAAACAAATTGAGTGTTATCATAAATTTTCCAAAATATTTGTGGTATTTAATTCCAGGAATTACAGAAACCCGACCTGATAGAGGATACTTAGGGTTTGCTAGAGAACAGATGATAAGGGGCAGACCTTACAAAATGTATGGAGGTGAGAGAAAAATGCCATTCTTAAAGAGAGTTAAGAATTTCTTTAAAAAAGATAAACCAATTAAAACTAGAGAAGGAGTTATTATTCCACCACCAAATACGCCCGTATCATACATGATGTTTGACAGAGGCTACCACACTTGTGTATGGTTAGAGAATTGGGTGAAATACACTAAAGATGACGGAGTTTTGGCATTTCCCCAAAATGGCACTTTTAATGGCAGAGTTTAATTTAAGGACACAAATGAATGATTTATATCCCAGACCTAGACTAACACAGTATGAGGCACTAGAAGAATGGGAGATTGAGGATTTTGAGCGAGACAGACCCAGAAGTGACAAAGGGTTAAGTAAGGGTTAAGTAAGTTTTACCCTAAGTTTCCACGAGAAACTAGAGACAAACAAATGAAACAATGGAGACAGTCCATGATGGTAGAAGGACTATATCCTGTATTAACTTTAGAAGAGCCCACTGGAAGTAAAAGGACTGAGAAAACAAAACATTTAATGACTAGTGGTGAGTCAGATGATGACTATATGGAGGATTTGTTAATGAAAAATCCACCACCATATAATGAGGAACCAAGCATTGTAAATCCAAATGCACCGTTTCTGAAACCACCTCTTATTCCGCAAGTGGTACATGAGACTTCCCTAGAAAAGGAATTACAAGATAGAGAACGAGAAGAATTAAATAAACAGAGAAGTGAGTTAATTCAAAAGATTTCTCAATCAAATACAAGTCACAAAGCTTTGACAATTCCGGTAACTAGTGGTCCAGTCGTTCCCTTGTACGGAGATAAACAAGCTAGTCCTAAATCTCCTGTTATACCTACACCTGTAGTACAGCAAAGAAAAGAACCTTTAATAATAGACGATCAGGCAAGTGAATGTGAGTCAGTAATTTCCTTAATGGATTTGCCAATAAGAGAACCAGAGAGTAGTTCAATTAGAAAAACCACTCCTTTAAATTTGAGAGAAGTACAAATGGAGACCCAGAAGAAATAGAGAGATGGACACGAGAAATAGAGAAACCAAAATCACAGCCAAAACCATTGGATATATATAAATTAAGAGTTGAATTGGAGGAAATGATGGCTGGAAATGTGGGATTGGAAAGGTTAAATACATTTAGTGAAGATGAATGATTATTTATATGTAAAAGCATTACTAGAAATACGAAAGTTTTTCATGAAAAATTAATGGACACAGCAGCTAGCATGGGAATCGACATTAAGTCTAAAGTATTACAAAAACCATATTATTGCAAAAATGGGGTGAACTAGAAATATGGAAAACTAGATGGGCAAAGCAAAAGGAAGAAGTTCGATTAAGACAAATTGCTTCAGAATATGTATTAAAAGATGCAGAAAAAGTGGAAAAATGATGTCCTATGAGAGAAGTACCAGGTGAAGGTTATGTGCTTGTCCCATGGTCCCGACAGGATATTTTTTCATTTACAAATGATTTCCCAAAGCTTCGTGAGAAACCTGTAGAATGGTACAGAGAATCCAAGAGATTTGTGAAGGTTTCAAAATGTCTTTTGAAAGATTGAGATGGATGGTTTTTTGACATTGTTGTACCTGTAGATTTGTGGACAGAATGTAAAATTGCTGTTGACTGGCTTAGTGATGAGTACCCTATAGACCCAAAGACAGGGGCTCCTTCCGAAGATGTTATGAAGAAATACAACCAGGTAATCCTGTACCTCAAAGGGAAGGTGCCCGCAAAAGAAACAGATTGGACTAGAATAGATAGAACCACTCAGAATAAAGATAAATCTGTGCATGCATATTATGAACGCTTATTGCAAGTGTTCAAACAATACAGTGGATTGGATAACATAGACATGAAGGATATGACGCATTTCATTTATCGATTTGTGTCAGGATTGAAACCAGAAATTTCACAATGGATTAAAGATCATAAAATTTGTTGGCAGGCAAAACCTGTAGATGAAATCGTTAAATATGCTAAATATTGCGAAGATGAGCTCGACAATAAACAAAAAGAGTTAAAAGAAAAAGTAATGTGGGCACAAGTAAAACCAGCAGAGCAACAAGAACTCCAGTTAAACCAACTAAGTAGAAACCAGAATCAAGGTGATGGAAATGGAGGAAAGCCAAGGGGAAAATTCAATATAGTGGAAGCAAGAGGAAGAAGAAAGTTCCCTTGTCATGGGTGTGGCAAGTTGGGGCACTGGAAGAACGAGTGTAAGGCTGTGCAAAATAGTAATGTGCAAAATATTGATTTGAATCCACAGACGCAGAATGAGGCGCTACGGAAGACACAGCAGCAGGTAATACAACACGAGTTACCCCCTGCACCTATGCCAAATTACAGGAGCAAAGCACAACAGAGTGTAGATATCACAAACTGGGAGGGAAGTGAAAGGAAAGATACAGCAACCTCACAATTTCTTTTGAGTGATACCTTTTTCAGTGAAGATCCTTACTGACGGTGCCTGAGAGGGGAGGACGAGGAGTGCGTGCTTGGCGCCTCCTTGCCGGTAGACCAGTCAGGTCCATACATTGAAGGAAAGGTTGAAGGAAATGATGTCACCTTTCTATTGGATACTGGTGCTACCCGTTCTACTGTGAGAGCAGCAGACGTTCCAAACCTACCCCTCTCGGGAGAAGCGATCCAAGTAGTGGGCGTTTCTAATAAACAAATTAGTACCCCAGTTACAGAACCAATGGAAGTTAGAATAGGGAACTTTAAAGAAATGCATAGATTTGTTGTATGCGATTCAAGTCCAGTAAACCTGTTAGGTCGTGACTTGTTGTGCAAAATGAATTGCACCATTTTCTGTACCCCAAGTGGTGTTAAATTCAAACCCCAGACGAAGATGGAGTTTATAAACTGATGTTAGCAAAACAAGAGACAGAGACTAAAAGACTGACAATAGAAGACTTTCCAGAGGAACTACAACAGACTGTAAAACCTAATGTATGGGATTTTACTGGAAAAGATGTAGGATTAATGGCAAATGTTGATCAGATAAAAGTGACAGTAAAAGAAGGTGCAGTTTACCCAAATAGTACAAAATGAGCTCAGAAATAAAAGCAGGTGTTGCAGCAGAAATAAAACGTTTGGTTGAAGCAGGCATTTTACAAGAAATAATGAGCAGTCCTTGTAATTCACCCATAATTGGTATAAAGAAACTGAGTGGCAAGTACAGGGTCGTACAAGACCTCTGCAAAATGAATAAGATTGTTGTTCCATGCTGTCCAGTTGTGCCAAACTCTGCGGTGATTCTGTATCAGATACCATGGGAGGCTGGATGGTTTACTGTAATTGATTTGTGTCACGCATTTTTTGCGATTCCATTACATCCCGATAGCAAATTTATTTTCTCATTTGAATTCGACAGCTATGTCTATGTCTGGAATCATGTCCCTCAGGGGTACACAGAGAGTCCCTTGATTTTTTATCAGATTTTGAAAAAGTGAGTGAGTCTTTGGTACTGCCTGGAAAGTCAGTACTGGTCCAGTATATAGATGACCTCTTGGTGGCGTCTAAAACACGAAATGACTGTGTTGTTAATACCATTGCTTTACTGAATCATTTAGGTGAAGGAGGACATAAAGTGTCACCTGAAAAACTACAGTTTTGTACCACATCAGTGAAATATCTGGGACACCAGATAGAAAGGGATGTCAGAAGGGTTACCTCAGAAAGAATCAGGATAATCAGAAACATGAATTTACCTCAAACTCAGAAAGAGATCAGAATGTTTCTTGGAGTAGTAGGTTACTGCAGGCAATGTATTGTGGGATTTGCAGTCCTAGCAAAGCCATTGTTACAAATGACAAAGAAAAGAGCAAAAGACCCAGTATAGTTGGATGACGAAAGCATGACTGCTTTTGTAAAATTGCGAGAATGCCTGTGTACAGCTCCAGCACTAGGGATGTCTGACTATTCAAAAGACTTTGCACTTTTCTGTGACACACAAGATAATTGTGCACTCTCAGTTTTGACTCAAACTCACGGTCTGATGAGACGTCCAGTGGCATACTTTTCTTCCATATTAGACCCAGTGGCATCTGCCTTGCCCAGATGTCTGAAAGCAGTGGCTGCAACTTGCATGAGTCTGGAACAGAGTGAGTCCATTATTATGGGACATCCTGTGACCGTGTATGTTCCACATGCAGTTGTAATTTTGTTAACGAGGACTAAGACCCAGTATCTTACACCTAGTCAGCTGACTAAGTATGAGAGAATCCTTGTAGGTGCAGGAAATGTAACCATTGCCAGGTGTAATATTCTGAACCCAGCAACACTGCTACCTGATTCACATTTTGCAGAAGTAAAGGGAGAGATTGAACATGACTGTATTGACTTGACTGAATATAGTACAAAACCACGTCCAGACATAAGAGAAGAGCCATTAATTGATTGAGATTATAAGCTATTTGTAGATGGCTCATGTATGAGGCATGAAGAAGGAGGTCTAAGTGCTGCTTATGCTGTTTGTACATTAGGAGGCCCTATTGAAGCATCCTATTTGCCTGGAGTCAAGTCTGCACAAATAGCTGAATAGGTTGCATTAGCAAAGGCCTGCAAATTTGGGAAAAATTGGAAGGTAACCATGTGCACTGACAGCCAGTATGGTTACGGGGTTGTGCATGACTATGGCCAACTATGGATGCAAAGAGAGTTTCTGACATCTACAGGTACTCCAATAAAAATGGTCATTATGTAAAAGATTTACTTAAAGCGATTCAATTACCAAAAGAAGTGGCTGTGGTCAAGTGTGCTGCTCACAATTCCGGCAATGACAAAGTGACAGCTGGTAACAGATATGCTGGCCAGTTAGCCCAACATTGTGCAAAATATAAAATGGCTGTTAATAAGAAAGTTGAGGTGGGCGGAAACAGCTGCCAACTTATGTTGCTAGAAGGTATGAATACGTGGGAGGAAGTGAGAGATTTGCAAATTGGAGCAGAACCAAAGGAAAAGGAAGAATGGAAGAAAATAGGTTGTCAGAGAAGAGTTGAGGATGGTGTCATTGTATGTCTTGATGGAAGGCCAGTGTTACCAGACTGTATGCTTGCTCCTATGGCTAGGATGGTTCACGGAGATTCTCATTTGGGAAGAGATGCTATGATACGTTTGTTCAGACAGTCATGGTTCAATACGAAATTCAGGAACATAGCAGAAGCGCTTTACCAGAGATGATAGTTTGTCAACAAATGAACCCAGGAAAGAAAACAGTAGTGCTACCAGGAAAGATTGGGAAGGCAGAGGGTCCCTTTATACGATTGCAGATTGATTTCATTCAGTTACCACCTTGTCGAGGACTAAAATACATTCTTGTCATTGTCTGCCTGTTTTCAAAATGGGTGGAAGCTTACCCCACACGCAGAAATGATAGCATCACTGTAGCCAAACTTCTACTTAGAGAGCTTATACCACGTTTCGGTTTTCCAGTAACAATTGAATCAGACCGAGGCTGCCATTTTAATAATGAAATAATTTGGCTTAATGTGAAGCATTCAAAATCAAGCAACAACTGCACTGTGCATATCGCCCAGAGGCTTCTGGAGTGGTAGAACAATTGAATGGCACAATCAAGTCAAGACTGAAAGATGTATGAGTCTACCCGATTGGAGTGGCCAGATGCTTTGCCACTTGTTCTGATGGGACTTAGAAGTATTCCAGACCGGAACACAGGCTTGAGTCCCCATGAAATACTGATGGGAAGAGCAATGAGGCAAGCATGAGTGCCAGGACATAAGTATATCTGATGATTTAGTACTAGAATACTGCAAAGAACTGGGTGACCAAGTGCGTTCTATCTCTCACCAGGTTGGGGAAGACGCTGTCGCCAGACAAGCCACTCCAGCACATGACCTGAACCCAGGTGACTGGGTAGTGCTAAAGAAACACACTTGAAAATCTTGCCTTGCACCGAGGTGGGGAAAACCACGACAAGTGATTTTAGTTACCTCCACAGCTGTAAAATGTGCAGGAGTTCCACACTGGATCCATGCCAGTCACACAAAAAGAGTAACTGAACCGATTGAAACTGAAGCTGAAGGTTGTGTAGCCGAGGGGTCTCAAGATATCGATCCTGAAGTAGCTGAAGAGGAACAACCGAGCACCAGTCAAGATGATTGGATTCCAATAATTGATATACCTGCAGAATATGTAAGAACCAGAAGTCAAACTTACTAAGATAGACAGAGTGATAGTGAGGATGAGACAGGTTTAGAAGAAGGTACTCAGATCATAGAGATACAAGTCAAAAGTGTTTCTGAGGAGGAACATATAGGGAAAGATCAGGTAATTGACACTCCACCAAGAACTCCAGAATCTGAAAAGGGACAGATAGTAACTAGGGCGGAGGCTCAAGCAGAAGAAAATCAAGGATTCGAAGAGCTTGAGCAGGACTAAACAGGAGTAGAAAATTGTGTTCAGGGAAAAGAAGGTGAACCAAATCAAAGTCAAATTCAGCCAATACCTGATTAAGGCCAGATTAGTAACCAGGCAGAGGAAACAGAAATAAGACCTGGACCTAGTCAGATAGAGCGGGATACAGACGACAACATCGAAATAGATGTGTCACAACTGAATGAAAATAAGAGAACGTTGGAAGAGGGCCAAAGCACAGTACCAGATAAAAGACTCAGAAAAGGAGACAAGTGGCCTAGGTTTGTCAAAAGACTGAAACTACGTTTAAAGACAATTAATGAAGTACCTGAACAAGTAAATGAAATATCAAGTCAAGCTGACAAACCTGTGATACAACTAAAAAGAAGAAGTCCTCGATTAAAAGGACTGAATAATAAATACAAAGGAATGGACCTACATCGTGTTGGAAGATTTTGAAAACTTGGAAATAAGTGATGAAAGTGATGAAGAATTGATTGCTGATCAAACTGACGAAGAAGTGAGACCAACCTGAAATTCACACAGGGTAAAGGGCTGTGTAAAAGTTACAAAGAGGGGTTGAATCTCCTTAGTCAGAAATAGCTGATCGTACTGTTAATGGAAGACTGAAAAGAAATTGTTTAAAAACATGCTGTAGAGTATGTGTATGTAGTATAGCAATAGTATTCATAGTTTGGATAGGACTGAAAATAGCTATCCCTTACAAAATGAGTAGAGATATGAAGAATGATACTAATAAGCAACCACTAGTAGATACAGATGAGCTACAAACAAAAGATACACCTGCAAGAATAGATACACAAGAGGAAGCACTTAGCATTAGACAACAAAAGGTAGACTTTTTTTTTATTTAACAATTTTTATTGTGGTGTGTTCTGAGTATACAAACACAGATTATCCTGCAGCACATTCCGAACCGAAGTCCAAAATTATCTTGCGCATCATACAGCCGTTAAGCCCACATCCCGTAGGCCGGGCGTCGTCATACAACAGGACTGCTCAGATCTGTACAATTATAAACACTGTGGTAGCAGCGACCAATGACGTATACACCACTTTTGAATTTAAACAACCCCAAACAAAAGGTAACTGTCTGCCATATCGTGCCTGGTGAGACCAGCAATCCCTACCTATTGGCGGTCACTGTAGTGACCCGTTAACCAAGCAGCAGTACAAAGTGGCACAGGCTCAAAGCAATCTCCGCCCACATCCACATCAAACATCACCCACTGAAGCGGGACCAGCGTACTACAGATCGGCCTCAGGGGGGAGGGGGAAGGGGGGGCGGCGACCATCCGTCGTCATCTTCCTGGGCCATGGCCGCCATCTCCAGCTGCCTTCTGTAATCTAAAAACAGACCCCAAAAGTTTTTGGGCCGGCTCTTAAGCGGCAATAGCTCACTGTGGTTCTCAGACTGTGTACAGCAATAGGTCAAGTCCCTCGTCCACTGCTCTATCGTGGGAAGGGGCCCCCTCATCCAGCACATGGCTAGGCGTCTTTTTGCCATCAGGAGACCCATTTCCACGATCCTACGTCGTGCCATCTGCAATGGCCTTGAAAAACCCAACAGCGCCAGCGCTGGGGAAGGTATAATGTCTGTCTCAAGTGTGTTGCTCAGTTCCCTAAACACTTTACTCCAGAAATTTTGCACCCCCGGGCACTCCCACGCCAGATGTAGGAACCCCGCGTTTTGCATTGTACACCTCTCGCACGCCGTGCTTTCACGCAGCCCAAAGCGATGCAACCTTTCGGGTGTGTGGTATACTCTATTGAGGTACTTGAAATGCACCAGTCTGTGCCTGCCATTCAGAGAGACAGACCTCGTGCTACTGCAACAGTAACGCCACATGTCATCATCTATAGTTGTGTCCAAGTCGCGTTGCCAATCAGCACGCGACTTATTATGCCCCGCCTCTCTTTCCATCATGGCTATTCTGTACATAATGGATACCAGCTTCCTTGGGACTTCTGCCTTAATTACGTGAGTAAGTTCCAAGACGTCAGGGGGTTCCTGCAAGTCTTCCCCCAATTGCTCCCACCAGGCGTCTCTGACTCTGTGGTATTGAAAGCTCTGCAGCAGTGTAGGCCGTGTCTCCCGAGCTGACACTTCCGCCATAGTTTTTAGGGTGCCATCTAAGAACATGTCTCCCAGCGTGCGGATGCCCAAGGCTTCCAGTGCAGCAATCACCCCTTTGTCCCTGCACGGGCGAACCATACTGCCCACGAGATGGGCATCAGTGGGGAGTACAATAGCGCCCCCGCGTGTAACTGCAGCAGGGCATTCCAGGCATGCCTAGGTGAGTTAAGGGAATCCAGCTGTCCCGTACGGTGAACTGTCGGTTCAAATACTATTGCTGGTAACGGCAAAGGCGCAGCAAAAAGGGCTTCCATCTTAATGAAAGGCGCCATCCCATCGTTATGTATCCAGCTGTGCAGCAGCGCCCCCTGTGCCACCCGGTAGTATAATTCCAAATCAGGAGCACCCAGTCCGCCCTTGTGGCATGGTTGGATGAGAGTTCTCCACTGCACCCTCGCCTGCTTACCAGCCCAGGCTAGTTCTATCATCAGTGACTGTAAGCGGGAGAAGAAACATTTAGGCAAGACCATAGGTATGTTCATGAATAAAAACAAAAGACGGGACAAAACCACCATCTTCATGATCGATATTCTGCCCAGGAGGGAGAGAGGTAAGCCTACCCATGTAGCCACATTATCCTCAAGGCTAGAAATGGCCTTGCCATAATTCTCACGGAATACCCTCTTCGAGTCAGTGTGGAGCTGTATCCCCAAGTAGCGTATGGAGACAGTGGTCCATTTTAGCGGGTATTCCATCTCGAATCTCTCTGTGGCTGCAGTGATAGGGAATGCTATGGACTTGGTCCAGTTTACAGATAGCCTGGACAGTGCGCCGAATTTCACCACTTCCCATAGTAGGGGAGCCAGATTCCTCTCTGGCTCTCTGACATAAAGCACGGTGTCGTCAGCGTATGTTGATATGACTAGCTGATAAGATGGGAACTGCAGGCCCCTGTGGGAGTGATATTCTCTCATCGCCCTCGCCAGTGGTTCCGTGACCAGCGCATAAAGCGTGGGCGACAATGGGCAGCCCTGACGGGTCCCTCTTTGAATTTGAATAGGGTCTGTCACGAAATTGCCTATCTTGATACATGCCGTCGGGTTGTGATAGAGCGCCGCCACCCTTTACAGGAACACCGGGCAAAGCCCAAGTCTGGTAAGGACCGATCTCATAAAAGGCCATTCTATGGAGTCAAAGGCCTTCTCCATGTCCAGAAACATTGCTAACGCCTTCGTCTCCGGTCGTGTGTGCTGGAGAGCCCCAAAGACTGTAGGCAAGTTGTATGTGAGGTTCCTACCCAACATGAACCCCGCCTGTTCTGGTGCCACCAGCTCCGGAGCCAGTAGAGCCAGCCTATTCACTAGCACCTTAGCATATATTTTGGCAATAACATTCAGCAGCGACAGAGGCCTGTAAGAGCTACATTCCTCTGGGGATTTGCCTGGCTTTGGTATTGCGACAATTAATGCTTCCCTCATCGTCTTCGGCATCTGCCCCGTCTCGCCCATATCCGCGAACAGAGCCGAGAGGAACGGGAGAAATAGGTCTAAATACATCTTGTAGAAGCTAACTGTCAGCCCGTCTGCCCCGGGGGCGCTTCCCGCCCTCATACCGCTCAGGGCTTCTCTGATCTCGTCATGTTCGATGGGGTGCAATAAAAATTCCCTTTGTACGTTAGATAACAACGGGAGCTCTATGTGTTCCAGGTAATCTAGGATGTCCGCTTCGCTCCCTGTCGCCCTGGAGCTGTATAAATCAGTGTAGTATTCCCTGAATCTTTGTGCAATCTCTACCTCCCCAGTTAGGACAGCGTCCTCCCTAGATCTAATTTCAGTGATCGTGATTTTCATGCGCTCCTGCTTCACCATGTTGGCCAAGATCGCTCCTGGTCTGTCCCTTTCTCCAAATATCCTAGCCGTGGCATATTTCCCCAGATGCTTGATTTCCATGTCCGCCTCGGCCTGATAGTCCGCCAAAAGTCTTTTCATGTCCTCACTGTCTGCATCAGAGCCTCCAGACATTTGGCGAGCCTCACACTCCGCCAATTGCCGTTCCAGACTGGTCAGCCTCTGCCGAATTGAGCGAAGGACCCCTGAGTGCTTGCTCGTGGCGATCCCCCTAATATAAACCTTAAACGCCTCCCACACTTTTTGGAAGCTGACGACTGACCCAATATTCGTCTCAAAAAATGTCTCTATTGCAACGTGTAGCTCTTCTCTGCATACAGAGTCCAGCAGTGAGTACGGTGGGAACCGCCATAGGAATGGGGGGATTACTGCCCTAGGCGTCATCAATTCGATCAATATAGGGAAATGGTCGGAGAGAGTTCGGGGCAACACTTGGCACCTGTGCACCCGTGTAAGCAGGTCCGACGTGGCTAACCAGTAATCAATGCTTGTAGACATGTTGAGGAAAGCCGAGTAGTGTGTGAATCCTCCCTGCGTGGGGTGTAAGCTGCGCCACAAGTCCGCCAGGTCCTCACTAATCAGTAATTTGTCCCATTCCCTAGCCTGTTGTCGAGGGGGGACGCTCGAGCGGTCCACATCAGGGCTACGAATCACATTAAAGCCATAGGACATCTAAATCTGGCAAACCCCGGATGATTTCAGCTAGCCTGGCATAAAACTCAGGGCAGTCATAGTTTGGGCCATACAGGTTGACAACTAGTGCTTCCAGCCCCCTACCTGCCACCTTTGAAATTACATAGCGGCCCTCCAGATCCGCTCTAAGCAGTGTCAATGCGAAGTCTGATTTTGGGTTCACCCATGTTAGCGCCCCCCTCGAATGTGTGGTGAAACCAGCAGCATTTATCTGTCCTCTCAACCCCCTATCTCTCAGCCTAGGACTCCCCACAGGAAGGTGTGTCTCTTGGATTAAGGCCAGGTCAATGTGGTGTCTAGAGAAATAATTTAGAACTCGTGCACCGCATCCGCCCATGCTCACGCCTGTGTCATGAGATGTGTCCTGCATGGTCACGGAAAATCAACATTTGTGTGTACCCAGTGGTGTTGTAGGGATATGTAGCTGTAAGCATGTGCCGGCCGTCACCTCTAGACAGAAACGAAAACTCCATTATACCTGTCCCCCCCATTGCCCACCCACTCCAGCCCTATCCACGCAACAAAAATGCATTGCAATACCGCGCAATCTCCCCGCTGCCCCCCACCCCTCCCACAGCGGACCACCCCTAACTAGGTCCCCCCTCCTCCTCAAACAACAAACCCAAACAAGGTGTTACCACGTGTGGGCGAAGGTTGCTTCGAGTCATTATGGAAGTCCAAAACTGTCAACGTCCATAGAGCTCATCCCAGCCGCGCCAGCCGTCTGCTAGCTGCTCCTCGTGGCCGGAGTTATCAAAGAGGCACCCAACCTCTAGCGCTATTCAGTCCTGGTAGTCCAGGCCGCCACCCGATGCTTCATCAAGTAAATCTCGGTCCGGGGATTTCCTCCGCTCAGTTGACCAGGTTTTCAGTGCTTTCTGTGGTGTCTTCGGTTCCGTGAAAATGTGTGACTGCCCATTCCTATTAACTTTCAGTTTGGCCGGATATAGCATAGCATAGTCCAACCCCAGATCGCAAAGTTGTCTTATCATGGGGACAAAGTGCTTCCTTGCCTCCTGGACTTTGGCCGTGAAGTGAAGTCGGGGTGCAGAGAGATGGTGGATCCCTCATAAGTTAGAAGTCTGTTTTTCTCTAGCGACTCGTAAGGCAGCGTCCCTGTCCCTGTAATTTAGCAGTTTGGGGATTATTGGTCTTGGGGGGGGGGGGCACCGGGTTTTGGACATGGAGCCAATGTACGGTGTGCACGTTCCACAATGAATGTATTGGAAAACACCCCCTCGCCTAGCAAAGAGATCAGCAAGCATTCAATGAATGGCTCCATCCTGCCCGTTGAGGTCGTCTAGGGAAGGCCAAGAATTTGCACGTTGCAGCGACGTGAGCGGGCCTCCAAGTCTTCCGTCTTGTCCTGCAGTACCTGTAAGACCCTGCCTGGTTGTTTATGCTCCATGTCCAGAGTGGTCTGCGCCTCTTCCACCTCCGTCAACCTCCTCTCCGACTTGTCAAGTCTCTTCGCATGCTTGTTTAGACTTTCACCCATTCTGTCCATCCTGTAAGTAAGCGTGTCCATCTTAGCCCCCAGCGATGATATGCCCTCCTTCAGCCCCTTCTCCATGAACTTCAGTATACTGCGTAGATCTTGCTACTGTTCCAGCGGCGTGGCCGGTGCGCCGTCGCCCCCGCGCTGCTGTCTTGTGTCTTAGCTCGCGTCTGAGAGAAGGGCAATTTTGACTGATTCCGATCTGGGTTCCCCATGTTGGTTTGCCAGGAGGCTGCGCACCACCTCCGTTGTGGGCGACAGCGCTTCGTTCGGCGTCAGGGCCACAAGGCCCAGGGGCTGACACCGCTCCACTCACCCCCGCCACCAGTGAATGGGGCAACACAGCAGCTGCTCTGTACAAACTGCAGGCCTGAATTCCCAGTGGTGCCGCCACCCACGAACTCTTATCTATGCCAAGTGCGCCCGCGGGCAAGCCACCGCACCACAGGGTCTCAGAAAAAAAGAAAAGGGGGGGCTGGGTGACTCCCAAGGATGCCCGTATTTGTTGTCCAGGGCCACCAGGTCGACCCCCACGCCCCCACTCAGGAGGAGGCCTCTTGTGTTGCGTGGCGCCGCACTTCAGACGCGACGCCCCAGTCTGTGTCACCAGCGGGGAGGGGGAAAATGTCACCGCAACACTTGACCGCTACTTTTGATGGGGAGGGGGGGAGGCCGTAAGCCCACAGCCCCACCGCATGCAGCAATGCCCCCAGGTACCTCCACTCACGGCGCAGTGGCACCTTCCAGGTCCCGGACGCGACCACAGCAGCGCCCCCACCGCACCTCTCAGAAATCTCCAGGGGTCCTCACCGGCTCTCACAGCTTCCAGCCCAGGATCGGGCTCCGCCACGGGGGAGGTCACAACATGTCGCCAGCTTCCTGGAGGACTCCCCCGCGAAGCGACGCAATGTCCCCTCTCTGTGTTCCCGGCCGGCACCTCCTTGGCAATGGGCAGAGGCAGCCATGTGGTCGGTCAATCTCCAACGGCCGAGTGCAGCAGTCGGTATCTTCAAGCCCGGGTCAGCAGCAGCGCCCGGGCTCGCAGGTCCAGCTGCGCGCCCCAGCAGCAGCACGCCGCACGCACGGCTACGTCAGTGGGGAGCACTGATAACAGAGGCCGGTGCTTCTGGGCCTACAATCCCCTCCGGTCCGCCCCTCGCCAGTCCCAGGAATTGGGAACGTTCAACAAAGTCCCGCAGCTCAGCGGGTGGTGGACAGCAGCGCCAGTGTCCGTCGCGAATAGGAGGTGGTTCCAGCTTCCGTAGGACCCAGGATTATGACGGATACTGAGGCGGCTTGGCGGAGCTCGGGAATTACGTGTCCATTTTGGACCCGAGCAAGCTCCTCCCCCGCAACAACAACAACAAAAGGTAAACTTAGAAGCATCAGATGAGGAAAGATTACATTATACTAGTTTTAAAAACAGAACTCACTTAAACATATTTGCAAACCTGATAGTACACTATGTAGAAGCTATGGAAATAGAAGATTGCTATGTTTGTATGAAACTGCCTACTTCAGTAGCTAAAGGTGTGGCTTACCACCATTTGCCACTAACATATGGAATTTCATGTAGTGTTTTAGCTAGCTTATTTTATAAGAAAGGACCTTTACAGTATCACTATTCTAATTTAGATGTTATATTTTCTGAACTTCCTATACTTAGTAACCTGAATCCTGTACATGCTACTAGTGATGTAACATGTTACATGGGTGAATATTTTCTAACAATAGGTACAATAGATATAGCTGAAGCACACAAGAATAATTTAACATGCTCATTACGAGAAAAAGAGAAAATATTTTTGAATATGGTAGAGAAAAGAAGAGAGAGTTTCCAAAGAAAAGCAAATGACAAGAATCATAAAATTCCTAAATGGGCCGAAAATATAGGGTCTACCCCAAATGGCAAGACTCATGCTGCTATGTTGCTGGATTTTGAAAAGAAAGGGAAACTCTGTCTCCATAGGGAAAGAACTAGTTATTATAACAATATATTCATTGGTTCCAGTGAATGTGAACACAATTATAAGGTAATTGGGGGTTGGGGTTTCAAAGATGCAACTGAACCTGTTTTTCCTGGAATTTATTATATATGTGGAAACAAGGCTTATTACAATTTGCCAGATCACTGGTATAAGAGTTGTTATTTTGGAATAGTCTTCCCAAAAATATATCATGTGGATAAAATCACTGGAAACAATGAAGAAACTAATGGGTTAGTACGTGGTAAAAGAGCTAGTTTTGGTGAAATAGTAGGTGACATATTTAGTGCATTGATACCTGCAGTGGGAGTGGCTCTAAATACACATAGAATCTGCAAATTGTCAACAGTAGTGGATCGGTTATCAACTGACACTGCTGGAGGGTTCTTGATGGTCAATACCAAATTGGTTGCGATCAGATCAATGGTTTTACAAAATTGACTTGCTCTTGATACATTATTGGCAAAAGAGGGCGTAGTCTGTAGAATGTTGAAAGCACCACATTGTTGCACTTACATACCTGCCAAAAGTGTTGAAATTAAGAAGTATGTGAGAAATATTACAAATTTGGAAAAGGAGCTTAAACCACTGGAGGTTGATAGTGCATGGAAGAGACTTACTAATGGTCTCTCCTCCATAGGTAATTGGCTTTCCAACGTAGGGAAAAGTTTTGTAGGTAAAATACTGATGCCAATGGTGGGAATAGGCTTACTAGTTTTGGGAATAATAGTCTGTTGCAAATGTCGGAAGCATAAAAAGAGATACTCCGTGAATAGGCGAGGAGTAAAGAGAAATATTGATGAACTTGAATTAGAAGAAATGAATGGGAAAATATACAAGAAAATGAAACATTTTCACAATAATAATGAAAAGAAGCAAAATAGAAAGTTTGAAGAAATTGAGTTGGGTGAATTGTGAAACTTTGGCATCTGTTTCATTAATTGGTGATAATATAAAATATCATCAAAGAGGGGATTGATGGAGCAAGGATTTGCACGTGAAGCAACTTGCTTGTATTCATGAACTACGAATAACGTTAAAAGCACTAATCAACATGTTTGTTTTACTAAAATCGCATTTTTCATAAACATAGGGTGTCAGAGAGAAGCTCGCTTATGTGTTTTACTAACCATAATACGCTTGCATCTAAGATGGCTGATGCTACGCGAGGGTTTCTACTGCGCATGCGTCTGTCATATTCACGTGACATGACGTATTCTTTGCTTTGGAGGGAAACTTTTCGCTTCTGCGCACTAGTATTAATATGGCTGCTCTATGTCTTCACATGCAAGATGCTTGCACTGCTGCTTTTGCCAAGCTGTTCGTTCTGCCTAATACTAATGCTATAGTTAAATATAAAATAATGGGTATAGAGTAGAGATACATGGTATACAGTGTATTCATTTATTCTGTGTTCTAAAACTGTTTCTTTCTATTCTTTTATGAAACGATAAATTTGTGCCTGGGAGACATTATAACTTCATTTTGAAAGTCCTTCTACACATGACAAACTCCAGAGAGAAGCTGAAATCATTTGTCATTGAAACCAAGCCAAAGACAGTCAGAGCCAAGATGCGCCTGGGAAGCTGACCCTTAACCCTGCTAGAGGAAGCTAAACTGTACCCGTTGTATTATAATGTATTCAATGTTAAACTCTCCATTGTTGGGTGGAATAAAGATGTCATGTGAAAATAAATTGATGGGCGTGAACGTTAAATAAATATTCAGCACTGAGGTACCAAATTTGCTGTGGGGTGATGACCTCTCCTCATTCTTTGTCCAATCAAAATTGGGGATCCTTACACTTGCAACATTGGGGGGTGGTACACTGACCTGGAAAATAGTATAACTAGCATAGGTTTAGCTAGAGAATTTGTCCGACTTATCCAAATAGCTGACCTGTCACTGACCCAACGCACTCAATAGGTGATCGAGAGCAGAGGTGCTGCGAAGCACTCTGTCAGAAGATTCGCTGACCCAATCGGGCTCCGGGGGCTGAGGTGCTGGCGAAGCACTTTGTCGGTGAAATCGATAACCCAATTGAGGTTCTGACTATTAGCTGCAGAGAGGGAGTAGCGCAGGCGTTGCAACTGAACTGCGTGTGCTGGTCTTAACCTTTGGTGGTCCTGTCCTGATTCAAATATGGTTTTACCTGTCCTGATTCTGATCTGCACCTGCTAGCCTACTGGCGACTGCAACTTTCGGGATTCTGTCCTTTAAACTGACCTATGGCCAGGGTTAGTTCTTCACACCATTCCTAGGTAAATATACATTTGTGTGGGTTCGTCATTAATTTGTTTCCTTCTCCTCCCCTCCCCAAGTTTGACATGTTCCTTTTTTCCCTCCCTTTTGTTAAATGCCTAAACATTTTGATTGTATTTTATGTTCATTTTCTTTACCTTCCCTATTGCTAAATGATCATAATCAGTTGAATACATCTTTTGCATAGTTATATTTTGATTCTGATATTCATTATTGATAGTCTAATCGTGTTTAATTTGTGGATCATGACCATTTAAGAAACTTAGATAAAGAGTTTAAAAGTTTAAAACTTCCTGAGTTGTAGTTATTATATGAGTGCAAATGTTATTTTTTCCTATTATGCTAACACCCTGATCCAATAGGTTTACAGGTACCAGTGACACGGATTGGTAAGTCAATGGTATAGGACCTAGTAGGTAAAAATAACTGGTAGTAGAGCGAAGGTTACCTGATTAAAATAATGTTTTATTGATTATGGGCCCAGGTGAGTATGATAAAATCAAAGTCGGGTGACCTGCGCGCTCTATCAGTGTGAGCTGTCTCTCTAACTGATATGCATGAAATATGCACATCTGGGCCACTGCCACTTGTAGTGGTTGCACAGGGGGGGCATGGATTTGGGGAGTAAGAAGCTGTGAATTGTGGATGATGGAAAGACTCCCTTCTCACCGCTAGTCTCTCCCATATACCATCTGGCAGTCCATTGTTATAGTCTTTACAGTTGAGCTGCTGAAAAATAGGCTTCAAATAAGGGAGCGCCCAGACCCAAGAGGCGCAGACAAGAGTATGGAACAGGTATTTTTATTAAGATGAGAGGAACAGCCCCTAGACATGTCCACCCAGCTGCAACCGCCTCACACTCTATCTGCAGCTTCCAGAACCTTTGGAATCTGTTAACCAAGAAGGGAATATACACAGAGTTGCTAGGACACAACACTATCCACCAGTGATACACCCCAATCTCGCCCCCCTCTCCGCAGACGGATCCCCACCCAATACAGGAAGACAATCAACCATGCCCTCATCATCAGCAGACTCGACTATGGCAATTCACTCAATGCTGGTGTCACTCAGAAACTCCTTCAAATACTCCAGAATGGCGCAGCAAGACTAATCCTCAACATTGCCAGTCGCAGCCACATCACTCAACATCTCCGTGACCTCCACTGCCTCCCAGTTGACAGAATAGCCTTCAAACTCCTCACCCACGAATACAAGGCCCTTCACAACGCCAGACCCGCATACCTGAATCACTGCTTCACATTCCATGTTCCCAAGTGACACCTCCACTCCGCCCAGCTTTCCCAGGCTACCATCCCACAAATCTGCAAGACCAGAACCGGAGAAATTTCCTACTTCTACCTTTCCTCCAAGACATGGATCACCCTTGCCCTTCCACTTCAGGAAATCACCCTCGCTGACGCAATTCATGAAGGACCAAAAGGCCTGGCTCTTCGGATGAACTCAGCACTTAGTCTGATCTGCTGCCCCGACACAACGCCTTGAGACCCTCACAGGTGAGTAGCCGCACTTGCAATCCCTGACTGACTGATTGAGTGATTGATTGATATCCTGTCTGAGGTGCATACACGGTTGATGTTAGGAGTAATTAGTTGCATATTACAAGACAACTCCTGGTTTGCCTTTCTTAACTGAAGTGTGAGTTGACCATTTAAGAAACTTAGATAAAGAGTTTAAAAGTTTAAAACTTCCCAAGTTTGTGGTTATTATATGAGTGCAAATGTTATTTTTTCCTATTATGCTAACACCCTGATCCAATAGGTTTACAGGTACCAGTGACACGGATTGGTAAGTCAATGGTATAGGACCTAGTAGGTAAAAATAACTGGTAGTAGAACGAAGGTTACCTGATTAAAATTATGTTTTATTGATTATGGGCCCAGGTAAGTATGATAAAATCAAAGTCGGGTGACCTGCGCGCTCTATCAGTGCGAGCTGTCTCTCTAACTGATGTGCATGAAATATGCACATCTGGGCCACTGCCACTTGTAGTGGTTGCACAGGGGGGGGCATGGATTTGGGGAGTAAGAAGCTGTGAATTGTGGATGATGGAAAGACTCCCTTCTCACCGCTAGTCTCTCCCATATACCATCTGGCAGTCCATTGTTATAGTCTTTACAGTTGAGCTGCTGAAAAATAGGGGTATTTTGTTAATCAAAAACTTTTCTCCCCAAAATAACTCTTCCTGACGGCGTATAAACTAGATGCCATTGAACTGAAATGTGGACGTTGAGCAAAGGCATATGAATTGCAGTTAGTGCCACCAACCTCGTCATTTCTGTTGTGCCTACTCTAAATCAAAATATATATACATTTACATTGGCATTCCTGACATGAGAACGTCAAGCATTTCTCTATGAAAAGCGGCCGTCGTTGCATCTATCCAGTGATGCCTTCCCTGTATTTACTATGTAGTCTGTGCTCTTCTTTTTCATACCATGGAATATTAATTGGAGCGGTAAAATAAACAATAATCTCTGGTTGCTATAGAAAAGAAAATTGTTGCTAAGGAAATCACATTAAGGATGCACATCTATTACCTAATAATGTTGATGCATGTTTCTTTGACACAACCTTGACATAAAAATCATTCTGACACAGTTCTATCTTTTCTTTTTTTACGGAAAACCATTTCTTCAACTCCATTGAGCATGGATAAATACCGGCTTGTTTTAAACTATTTCGCCCGAAAAAAATCTTTAAAAGTATTAATATTGTATAAGAAAAGACAGCTGTAAACAGTAACTATGACAACACTGCTTGCTATGGTAACCATAACAAAGTTGAAATCGACTTTGGTTATATAACATCTTATTTGTGTATTGCTTCTTTATTAAAATCCGTGTTTGAAGTGAACATATTACAAACACAACCGCTATTACAGAAATAATTGTTACAGAGGAACAGTTCAGAATTGATTTCTGTTTTTGGATGTAGTCTTCCTCTAAAACAAATTATTTTATCAAAAATAATGTAATGAAAATATTGCCCAGGATGGATGTACGTTTTCTCTGAGGTGTACATTTCTAATAGAAATGGCTCAAAATAACAGCAATGCAGTTTCTTCGGAAAAGCTGACGTAATTTAAATAAAAAAATCATTTTACATCCAATATTTTTGCAATGTTGCTAAATGTACAACCATTATAAAGTTCTCTAACCTCTAGCAATTTAATTATTAGGAGAGAGAGTTGCGCGTGTTATTCAAAGAGCAGTTCCTTATCAGGATTTTAGAATTCAGCTACTAAAAACATAATTATTGGAAAAACAAGAATACACCATCTTAAAGATATTTAAAGCTAAATATTTGAAAACATCATTTTACAATTCATAATTTGCTTCAATGGTATTATTTTACCACCGTACAAAGCCCACAAACAAAGTAGTAATTATTTCATGGGGTGTAATGTTATAACCATGCATTGCACACAATTGACTGTGAGTATATGCCCCTTTAAAACAGGAAAAGGAAACTGGCCAAATTAGAAAATACACGTTGTTGTGAATGTCAATTTAGAAGTTAGTAGATAGACCGGAAATAAAGGTTTCTGTTCATGATGTGTAAGTGCAGTTAGAGATAAGTACATGATTTGTTGTTGCAGGTTAAGTACATTTTCACTTCACTTTTTAGGTCTCGTCTAACGAACGCAGCGCATGCATTGCTTCACCTTGGCAAGACTATTGTTGTGGGTTTGGTGCGTGAAGGGAGACAAACCATGTGCACGCACAGACAGGTGATGTGCAACCGCATGGCATCTCCTCTCTGCCTCACCCCGTGCTTGTCCTGGAGTTCTGACCAGCTCATACAAAGAGACAGTGAATGCCTCGGCTCGATTGCTCCACATGGGGCTTGTTGTTTACAGATTGTGTGTCATTTTTTCTGTGCACTTCATTGAGTTCAAAGGGCTGTGATCACAGGCGCGTGGTGCACAGGTCTATCCTTTCAACAACTCAGGTTTTAATTTTTCCATTTACACTATTTATTCAGCTTGAAGAAAGGTTATAATTAACGCTCAGGTTTCCCTCAGGCGCTTTGCATTCAACATACCAGTTTTTGCTAAGTGGTTGTTACGCATCTAATGGGTGCGGGTCTCATACTGTAAAAACACGCAAGTTTGAAGGAAGAGATACTAGAATCAATGACATATCGCAGATATTGAACTGTACAACCGTGTTCTGCTTTGGTGCTCTATATCTAGTGGTGGAAAAAGGTGGGAGGGGCCCGGAAGGGTTACCTTCATATGTAATATACCTTTTGACAGAGACTGAACGCAATCCAAGCTCTTCAGACCTCTTTCAGGATGCGGCAGAAGTCGTGAGTAAACCTGAAACTATGCTCCTTTCTTACTTTGATGTGAGCATTTATCTGTGCCCTGCTGTCGGCTAGCACACTCTGATCTTGGGCACTTCTAGTTCGAGTTCTAAGTGCTATACATGAGCATCAGTTACATTCATTTTTGGTAGGTGCGGGGAGATTAAGAGATTTGCCCAGAATCACAGGATGTTGGGCCACCGCCACGACTCTGTAGCAGCTGTGGTCCTTATGCCACATCCTGTATAAGTGTTTTGGCAGTTAGGAGAGGCATGCATTTGAGCTTACTACTGTTTTTTTTTCAAGAGTTTTATAGAGCGTGTAACTTCACACAAGGATTGCTGCTCAGCATAGAAGCGTGTGACTGTTAACGAGGCCACAGGTCACAAGGATGAGATATAGACAGTCTGGGCTTATCGAGACCTGTGAACTCTGCCGATACAAATGTTTACACTACAGCTCCCAGGATGCTTTGTGTTTTTTCTCTAAAACCAGCACTGTCTGAAAGCCCCTATTAAGACACGAGAAGAGAGTCAACAGCCATACGTGAAATACACTTAGGCAGCAAAGCATTGCATCCACTGTTCCCGCTTTCTCTCTCATCACCAGGTTTCCGACCCCCCTCCCCACACAAACATATCTGCTGCCCCCACTCCCATGTTTCTGACAATCCTCTGAGTTTGACAGATGTGCTTTCCAGGGAGCAGCGGGAGGAGGGTGTGGGATTCTGCTTAAGAGCAGAAGGTGAGAAAATGGCTTGGGTCTGCAGGGACAGTTGGGGGGGGGGCAGTGAAGTAATTAGATGGCATTACTGTTGTGCTCCTCACCTCCTTGATTGGTTTGAAAAGATAATAAAAGGCACAGCGGGTAAGGCTCCCACTACCTTAATGACCCCTGACCATCTGCCGAGCCAAGGAACACAGGCCCAGGTGCAAGATTACAGCCTGTCGTACTCGGCTCTACAGAATAACCGTGGCAAGGATGAAGGATGACCTCATAGCCCAGTGGCATAAATCTGCATTGTGGTGGGGCTACCTATTGTAAGACTCAGGTCTTACACTGCCAGGCTTCGAGGCAGCACAATGCCTGCTGGGTGGGAAAGTCTACGTGTCAGCTTAAGCTAAGCCCTACCATTCTCCTCTTACTTTTGTGGAGTAACACTTCTCACATGGTTCGCACTATGAACCCCGCACACTTCCAAACAAGCACAGCCTATGTTCTAGGAAGCTATTACAGTGCTTAATTTGTGCCTGTGGTTGTAGGTACTGGGCAGCGCATTTACAATGCAATAGGTCTCGTACTGGCATTATTTTGAGCTATTGACATTGTAAATTACATCGTTTTTTTCTTTCTTAAAACATAAATAAAAAGAGTTGTAACTAAAAATGCCAATAGCTAAATGTTTACTTTAAGCTATTGGCATTGTTAATACCATTGCCTTTTATTTATGTTTTAAAAAAGAAAACACAAATAAAAGGCATTGTCATTTGCAATGTCAATAGCTCAAAATAATGTCACTGCGAGACCTATTGCATTGTAAATGCTTTTACTTTATAGGCTCAATTAATCACAGGAAATGGGGTGGAGGGGCAACTATGTCTAATTTCCGGGGTGATTCTGTATAAATATGAGTGTATGGGTAAGGGGCAAATGTTGAATTGTTAAAATAGTCTTTCTGATATCACTGATACGTTTTACAAAGTGTGCAACATTTATGGGCAAATTCCCCCATGTCTTTTAAAAATGTTATGTATGTTACAACTTTTATTTTAACAGTTTTTATTGATGTTTTGATTTAAATCTTTGCAAATATGTCAACAGTTTCTACATCAGTGTTGCACATAATACATAGCTGCAAACCATATATGAATCTATAAATACAGTTATCAAACAGTTTCCCTTTCTATCTCCTTTAAGTTCTATATTAGATGAAATCAAACCATTCAATATCTGACATGATGTTTTACAAAAGCCTTAACGTTTGCACCTTCCTCAGTAAAGAGATATATTGGCACAAAGGCTTAACTCAACAGCAATGTTTAAAATATTCATGCAGCACTCGAAAAGTAATACAATTAAAACACAGCACAAGAAAAGTCTCAAAATAATTTACATAAATAGAGCAAAGTTTAATAGATAAAATGACACCTAAAAAACAAGAGTTATGAAATGTTAAAGTTCTAGGTAAAAATAGCGCTAAGAAGAACAACGTGCCAATCACGGTTGTCTGGTGATGCAGAACTGGATCGTAGTCACAATTTCATGCCGACTTTGATGAGCACGGGTCTGGTGCAGGGACCAGGTTCATCCTGGTGGAATGTTTACCTTCTAACTTAGACCAGTTCCACGCAAAGAGCCTCAGCCAGAACTTCACGTTAGCAGGGGGGGAAGCACCAGTAGATTGTTGTTAGCACAAACAGTTGGTTACCAGTCAGAGCTTCGCATTGGTGAGAAACGAGGGGGTTGTTATTGTCACATTGAGAGCCATACAGGTGACGTCCCGAGTCTGTAGCCAGGGAAGTTGCATCTGCATTCAGATGCAAGTTTCACATTGGCGTTGATGAAGTCCACACACATTCGCAAGGAGACCAAGGATGGTTCTTTTTTATGTGAACAGAACCTCTGTATCTATTTGAATAGTTATTTGGTTGAAGGAAAACACTCTGTCACCAGCAAGGGTCCAGGACTGGGGGACATATTTTGGGGGTCAGGACTGACTCCAGCAAAGACTAAGAGCAACCAAAGGAAGCTCCAGTTAGCACTGGTCAGCGGGGCAGTTGCAGGGAGGGCCTCTGGAAGCTTGTTGTGTCCCTGTAGCTCACAGCTTTCCAAACTGTGTGGCGCGACACGTTACTGTGTCGCGCCACACACATAGGTGTGTTGCGGGATGCGACGCGATGACGTAGGCAGGCCGGCCGATATTAGGCCGGGGAATGCTGCCCCCAAGAATTTCGACATGCACGCGACAAGGCAGAAGGCGGAAGGCAGAGCAGCTGCGGAGCCTCGTGATCTGGAGCTCGATCGCAGACTCAGTGGGTGCGGTGTTGCAGTGAGTTCTGGATCCTACAGTGGGGGCATTGTCGGAGTTTCAGAGGCGGTGTGCAGGCATATACAGCAGGTAAGCTCCTTTTAGTTTTCCTTGAAAGTAGCGCTCTCACACACCAATATACCCCCACCCCCTCCATACACACACGCAAGTCGCCTGCTCGCAGCACACAGACAGATTCCATTTCCTCATCATACAACAGCTGCGTCCCTGTGACACCCTCGTGGCCTCTCGCTACCAATTTGAGATGAGCAAGAGTGCCTTATTTCAATTGTGTGTGTTTTGGACAATCTCCAGTTCATAACGTGTTTTATGTTTGCGCAAGGACGTGTAAAGTGTTTTGTGTAAAATACAGGCTCTTGTTTTGTCTTCGAGGAAGTGTCTGAGACTTCGAAATGCTATGCATCATGCCAGTTTGTTTAAATCAGTCTGACTTAAGATACCAATACCTTAGGCTTGGAGATGAAATTAGTAGCACAGTTGTTGAACCGAGAAAAATTACACAGCTTTGGCGCATGTTGACCTCCTAAAATGAAAAACAAAATTAAAAAAACATATTGGACAATGTGCGGACTTTACCAACATGGATATTTGTATAATGTGTTTGGGCAATGTCTCATATTTTGGAATGTAGCCATGGATAACTCTACCATATGCACAATTAAGCAGTGGCAAAGGGGAAATGAAACAATTATTCCAGAATGATGCTTGAACAGCTGTGATCAACCGAGGCATAACCTAAAGAATTGTACTAATTTCCAGAGATTCTAATTCTGCACCTTTGCAAAGTCATAGCTCTGGCTGCAGATTTGCAACTTTCTTTCTAGATGAGGTTCTTGTTAAACGTGTATGTGTATAGGCCAGGGTCAGCACCCACCACTGAATGTAAATTTCTGAGACACATCGCACAGTGCTGTGTTTACACAGAGGGTCTAGTTCACATATCGAATTTGAGTTTTTAAGGCACCACCGCTTTTTTTTCATGAAATGCAGACATTCTGAAAACAAACGCGAGGTGCTATAATTTGAAGTGGCATTCTGAAAACTGTAAAGTTGTGCTCCTAATAACACTGTCTTGCGTCCCATCATGCTAGATATCAGCAGTGCTTAATTTGTATTATTATTATTATTAATAATAAATACATAAGTGAAGAGCCTCACCATTTTTCTTAGGAGCCTGACTCTAGTGCTGCTGAATGCTGGCGAATTCCAAGGCTGCTTAGCCTTGCATTGACCTCAGGGATCTTACTCCCCCATCCTACACATCTTGCCTTTTTATTTCACCCTTGCAGATTCTTTTTCACTCCTTCATCCTTCTCTTTTTACTCTTTCACTCTTTCTCTATCCTTCTATTCCTCCTTATACCGCACTTTCTCTTGTTTAAGTTCCATCTGCCAAAATGATTGTTAGTGTCCACTACTTCCCCCCAACGTCATCGATTAAGCGCTGGATATCAGTAGTTTGTTTAAATTAGACTACCACCACCATTTACTTCAGTACAAACTGTTGTCCATCTTGGTATGGTAGGCTCAATCTTTGGCTTTCAATAATGTTGACAACTATACACGCTTAGTTTCAGCAACAATATCCTCATTATTGGAGCGTGTCTTCCCCCCCTTAAACAAGCGCTATGTTATTATATTGAAACAACGTTACCCGCAGGGAAGATCTGAGCCTTAGTGCCTATATCGGCAACACCCCGCTTAGCAGTAAATAGTCGTAGTGCACAAAATAATACAGTCCACACAAGTTTTTGTTGGGAAAATTGTGCTGCAGGTTTATTACATACAAGGAGTATAGTGTGCCAACTTGGTGGTTTAACTTACGGGCGATCCAAGGGCAGGCAGCGGTTACTCACCTAAGCTGCCCTCCCCACCTGATGAGCCAACTGCACCGTGGCCAATCCAATCGGTGCCTCCATTTTGTGGGGGCTATACCCCTTACATATCATGGACCACCAGTCCATACCTTTTACTCACCCCTTTTTAGGGGCAGAGCGTAACCAGGCAAGCCCCCGGTTGCTTAAGCTTACAACCGCCGAGGGACTAGCAGGGCGCCATCGTTCTAGACTAGCGGGGCACCATCGTTCTACCGTAAGACTCGTGGGAATTTGGGATAATGCACCCTTGTGGTGCTCCTGAAAGGGTGCCCCTTGCACCAATCAGCCTCAGGATCACCCTGTAAGTCTGCTGTCATATCCAGGGCCCCCACCCCACCATAGCAGGCTTCATAACCTCCTGCAACTTGTGATTACCAGTCTTTCTAGCTGGACACTTTCCGTCTACCTCTGAAGATGTACCCCGTTCCTATTGGGGAAACCTAGTGGCGTATCCACTCAAGGGACTACACCTTATTTACCAAGCCCTTCTTGTTTTATTTGATTTTGCATTCAAGTTGCATTAAGCCCTCCTGCTTGATGGGCTTGTGCACAGCTTATTTACCCCATTGAAGGCAAGTCAGCTGGCCTCCACTTAAATTGGGGACTACTGTTCTGTTTTAACCATGGATTGATTTACCCATCCATAGGCTTGTTTGATGGCCTGCCCAGAATTGAAACAACTGCTCTCTACTTTGACCGCAGTTCAGGGTGAATACTCTATGGTGCACTGTGGCCAACACTATCCCATTCTCTCTGCCAGCTGGCCTTCTCCTGTATAGGAGTACCACGGTGGCCAAAATTCTTACCCACATAGGAATGCAAAACTACTGCTCTTCGTAATCCTGGTTATGTCTGATTTAATCCACTGCATGCAATATAGTGCCTAACATTAGGTTTGACTAAGCCCTTGTTTTGTAGTGTAGTTCCTATATCCCTGATAGGCTCTGCGCATTGGAATAATATACACTATAGATTTGGCATAGGACTAAGGTGAGTATGCCTAGATCGAGTACATAAACTTAATTACTCGTGTGCGCCAGCTAACTCGAAGGTCACTAGAAACTTCGCAAATATACAAGAAGGGATTAGTTTCTGACAACCGCATAAACATGACAACTTTGTTTCCCTCAGAATAGGAACAATCTCTTCAGAGTCGTGGAAACAATAGATAACCGTTTCACTCAGTCACTCGTGCATGCTTCGTTTCTACAGAGTTGCACAGAAATAGAGAGACGGGCGTTTCAATAAAAAGGGTTTATTGAACAGTCTTATTTCTCATGCAAGAGATATGAACTGCTACAATCGTAAGACAGAATGCGAAGTATAGTACTTACAGCACACAAAAGTACGGGGCTGGAAACAGCGTCCATAATGACCTGGAGGGAGATGGTCAGTGGTTATCATAACATAACGGGCATTTGTAAAGCGTAAGTTCACCCAAGGGTATCTTGGCGCTGAATAAAGAAATGGTTTGACACACCGGGAAGGGACATAAAAGTAATGCTTGCTAGCCAGAAAATAAATGCACTCACTGAACGTGAGTGCAGTGAGACCCTTAGTACAGGAACAAGACTTAGGTCACAAACGTGGCCAATATCTCATCTGCCTCAATACAAGTGCATGCATAGCTTCCAAGGTCTTTGTCTGATGTGCTGCTTCAGACCAGGTTATTTTTTCTTGAAACCTGGGACTTGTAGTCCAGTTTTGCAATTGAATAAACAAAACTACAAGACTGAGTGTGGTGTGTGTCTGTGGGTAGGGTTGGGTAGGGTGTGTGTGTGTGGGGGGTTGTGTGGGGTTGTGTGTGGTTGAGTGTGTGTATGTGTGTGGGGTTGAGTGTGTGTGGGGTTGTGTGTGTGACAGTAATACTAAAAGCATCTCTGGGTCAGGCTAGACCTAAAAATAGAAGTGAGGGGATTAACCAAGTTAGGCAGTATGCAAGTGACATCATTTTAGTTCAGATAGCATGCCTAAAAACTTCTGTTGCCGGTGCAAAGCATGAACTCGTGGATCAGTGGTAGCATGATAGCTATGTACTCCTTGCTCCATGAAAGAAAAATGTGTGACACAGCACTGCCGCAGGACCAATATATAAATTATGGACCATGACTGAACTGTTTGTACAGCAAAAATTGAATAACATGTTAACTTCGTAATGAGATTCAACAAGACCGGTTCATCCCTAGTTAAAAGAGGCATAGTATACTAAATGAGACCCCACTCTGATTGGCATTCTAAACTGAGATGCAATTAATTGACACAATGAGCACCTAGTTGTAACTACATCTCCGAGATTGGCGCAATACTAGTTAACTAACTTAGCACCATGGGATACAAACTGCACCTCTGAGATTGGCGGCATATTAATTTTATGCCAATAGCGTTAATGTACCCCTCCACTCATGCCCTGCTTGGCTTGCACAGCAATGTTAATGATTGTTTAGCAAAAATATAAATGTTAAGAAATCTGTAAAATGAAAACTAAACTGTATCTATGTTTAAAAAATGCAATGTAATAAAAAGATGTGGTATTTGAAATCAGAAACATTTATGAAAAAAATAAATGTAATGTAATAACTTTGTTTTACCTAAAACTTTTACATGAACAAAACATTTTTTTATTATCTTCTGTACTTTCACGAATATAAATAAATCATGCAAATAAAAAAGTTCAAACTAATTTTTTTTTGTCAAACAATAAAATTTGTTGAAATGTGATGTATCTTTTCATACTTATATATTAAAATGTTATATTGTATTTACAATTTTTTTAAAACAATTTATGATTTATCAAAAAAATGTTTTAAAAATATTATGCTCATTAAAACATAAAAATCATATAACTTACAATTCCCACTCAAGACAACTGAAAATCGGAAAATGTGCTGGACACTGAGCGAATATAATTTAATATTCCAACTCCAGTCAAGTGAAAGTCAGGGAAGGTACTGGACAGTGACCCAATATAATTTACTATTCCAACTCCAGTCAGATGAAAATCAGGGAATGTGCTGGACAGTAACCCAATATAATTGACTATTCCAACTCCAGTCAGGTGAAAGTCAAGGAAGGTGCTGGACAGTGACCCAATATAATTTACTATTCCAACTCCAGTCAAGTGAAAGTCAGGGAAGGTGCTGGACACTGACCCAATATAATTTAATAATACAACTCCAGTCAAGTGAAAGTCAGAGAAGGTGCTGGACACTGACCCTATATAATTGAATACTCCCACTCCAGGCATGTGAATGTCAGGGAAGGTGCTGGACAGTGACCCAACATAATTTACTATTCCAACTCCAGTCAAGTGAAAGTCAGGGAAGGTGCTGGACACTGACCCAACATAATTTACTATTCCAACTCCAATCAGGTGAAAGTCAGGAAAGGCGCTGGACACTGACCCAATATAATTTACTATTCCAACTCCAGTCAAGTGAAAGTCAGGGAAGGTGCTGGACACTGACCCAATATAATTTACTATTCCAACTCCAGTCAGGTGAAAGCCATGGAATATGCTGGAACTGACCCAATATAATTCACTATTCCAACTCCAGTCAGGTGAAAGTCAGGGAAGGTGCTGGACAGTGACCCAATATAATTTACTATTCCAACTCCAGTCAAGTGAAAGTCAGGAAAGGTGCTGGACAGTAACCCAATATAATTTACTATTCCAATTCCAGGCAGGTGAAAGTCAGAGAAGGTGCTGGACACTGACCCAATATAATTTACTATTCCAACTCCAGTCAGGTGAAAGTCTGGGAATATGCTGGACACTGACACAATATAATTTACTATTCAAACTCCAGTCAGGTGAAAGACAGGGAAGGTGCTGGACACTGACCCAATATAATTTACTATTCCAACTCCAGTCAGATGAAAATCAGGGAAGGTGCTGGACAGTAACCCAATATAATTGACTATTCCAACTCCAGTCAGGTGAAAGTCAAGGAAGGTGCTGGACAGTGACCCAATATAATTTACTATTCCAACTCCAGTCAAGTGAAAGTCAGGGAAGGTGCTGGACACTGACCCAATATAATTTAATAATACAACTCCAGTCAAGTGAAAGTCAGAGAAGGTGCTGGACACTGACCCTATATAATTGAATACTCCCACTCCAGGCATGTGAATGTCAGGGAAGGTGCTGGACAGTGACCCAACATAATTTACTATTCCAACTCCAGTCAAGTGAAAGTCAGGGAAGGTGCTGGACACTGACCCAACATAATTTACTATTCCAACTCCAATCAGGTGAAAGTCAGGAAAGGCGCTGGACACTGACCCAATATAATTTACTATTCCAACTCCAGTCAAGTGAAAGTCAGGGAAGGTGCTGGACACTGACCCAATATAATTTACTATTCCAACTCCAGTCAGGTGAAAGCCAGGGCATATGCTGGAACTGACCCAATATAATTCACTATTCCAACTCCGGTCAGGTGAAAGTCAGGGAAGGTGCTGGACAGTGACCCAATATAATTTACTATTCCAACTCCAGTCAAGTGAAAGTCAGGAAAGGTGCTGGACAGTAACCCAATATAATTTACTATTCCAATTCCAGGCAGGTGAAAGTCAGAGAAGGTGCTGGACACTGACCCAATATAATTTACTATTCCAACTCCAGTCAGGTGAAAGTCTGGGAATATGCTGGACACTGACACAATATAATTTACTATTCAAACTCCAGTCAGGTGAAAGTCAGGGAAGGTGCTGGACACTGACCCAATATAATTTACTATTCCAACTCCAGTCAAGTGAAATTCAGGGAAGGTGCTGGACACTGACCCAATATAATTTAATATTCCAACTCCAGTCAGGTGAAAGTCAGGGAAGGTGCTGGACAGTGACCCAATATAATTTACTATTCCCACTCCACTCAGGTGAAAATCAGGGAAGGTGCTAGAAAGTAACCAAGTAATAAGCAATAAAACTAATTATAAAATATAGTTCTTGCTTTTATTAAATAACATTTTTTATAGAAATTTATCTCCAAACCACAACTAATTTAAAGTAAATATTTAAAAAAAATGTATAAACATTTTAATAAGAACTCACTATGTAATTAATACTTTTTATATTTATATTCTCTATAATATTATTTTTCTAAAAATGAAATATTCACATTTTTTATTTTATAAATTTTCATTTGTGAATTTTAATATATTTTTTTTAAAAGACAATCTTAATCACCATTAATTCAATATTCAATTCCTTCAAAAATTAGTTTTAATTTCGAATTTATTTAATAATTTTTAATGATTTTTTTAATTATTAAATAATTTCCCCCCCAAAATATTACTCATTATTTTAAAATACTCCCCACCCTTATCCCCTATTAACCCAACATCCCACTCCTAATTTGTTTTACAAATTTCGAAATTTTAAATTCAATTACCAAAATACATAACATTTCAATTATTAAAAAGAAATTCGAAATTTCAAAATTATTTTAAAAAATTCAAAATTTCAAGTTTATTACTCATTATTTTTAAACACTCCCCACCCTTATCCCCTATTAACCCAACATCCCACTCCTAAATAAACTTTTTTTAAATTCAACATTTTTCATTCAATTACAATTTTTTTTTCTCGTATTTTAAAAAAAATTGACAGATTAAAAAAATTATTACTCGTTATTTTAAAACACTCCCCACCCTTATCCCTATTAACCCAACATCCCACTCCTAAATAAACTTTTTTTAAATTCAAAATTTTTAATTCAATTACAAAAATATATACAATTTCGCATTTAATTTTTTTTTACATATATTAAAAATTATTACTCATTATTTTAAAACACTCCCCACCCTTATCCCCTATTAACACAACATCCCACTCCTAAATAAAAAAAATGTATTCGACATTTTTTATTCAATTACAAAAATTATTAAAATTTCGATTTTTTTTACATATTTTAAAATGTATTACTCATTATTTTAAAACACTCCCCACCCTTATCCCCTATTAACGCAACATCCTGCTCCTAAAACACAATATTAAATACAAAAAATGTATTACAAATTTAAAAATTATACAAATATTACTACAAATTTAATAAATAAATATTATTAAAATTATATAATTTTCGATTGTTTATACATTCGATATTATGTCTTTTGATATTTTATACAGTCTATATATTACATTTCGATATTTCTAACAACACTAACAAAACGATATTTTGGTGAAACGATATTCTTGACTCGATATTATTACCAACGATATTTATTAGTTAATGTACAAAACGATATTTCTACCTTCGATATACTCACAGTCGATTTTGTTGGACTCTCGATATTCTGACTTCAATATTACATCCAGTGGCTATACTGGATTCAATATTTTGTTCATTTACCAATTAGGGCTGATACATTTCACAAAATAAGTTGGTCGAGAGGAATTAGAGATGCCAAAGTAAGTATAGGTATAGAGAACACTATGGGAAGAACCAAACAGAGCTAGCTTCCCTTCAAAAAAGATCCTGAAAGAAAAATACTGTGAGATGATTACACAAAAAAGCACTTAGAAACAATGTGTCTTCTACCTTAACAGGAAGCTTTTTGGATGCTAAATTGTAACCAAATGTTGAAGTCTTTTGGGACATAATAGCAAAACCACACGATAGGAAATTGTATTTCCAGTTTAGGGTGGGTTCATTGCCCATCAAAGCTTTTACAGCTAGATGGTCCAAATCCCATGACAATATGTGTTCTCTATGCCAGACTAGAGAGGAGTCCGCGGCACACTTGTTATTTGCTTGCCCAGCCTATGCCGCTCCTCGTCGTGTATGGCTAGTCACAATTTGCAAACTGCTTGAAACTAGAAGGAGTGAAGAAGCAGGAAGAATTCTGCGCACAAACACTTCTATTCCAATTATTACAGCTGTAGCAAAATTCCTAAGTTGGGCCTGGACGATAAGGTCACACTCCTTTCCCACCTAACAATTGCTCTTTTTTGCACCAGTATATGAAGTTCCACAATTAAACTATGATTAAAAGTATTAGCCCCATAATTCTGGCTCCATAAGCTAGGACAAATTCTTAATTTACCTTTACCTGAGAATTTTAACGGTGTTTGTTTTTCATGGTTGTCCTTTATGTAAGCTATTAATGCTATTTTATCACTGTTTTATGGCTTTTAAGACAATGTCATAAAGATACATTTGTATTTTAAGGAAGCCTCTCAATCATGCTTAATTATTCTGTTTACTGATATCGAAATATTCTTCCAGTAATATGTTCTGTATTCAGCTTTTATGACAAATTGTCGAATAAAGCTTGTTTAACAGACTGATAATACTGTGTAATAGGAGTCCAACAATAAGAGCCAAAGTCCATCTGTGATGTTCCTCACTCAAATCCTGTTGCAGACTTTCACAAAGACCATTGTGAACATCTCAGTTTTGTAATGAGTTTTCGAAAATGTTGGCTGTTGTTTGGCTTCAAGGCTGGGTACTGGATGTGTCATTTTCCAAGGTTGTGTTTTTCGTGTGAGCTAATGTCATTATGTATTTTTCTGTAAATTACACCTCAATGCTTTCCTACTAACAGGGAATTATCAAAAACACAGCTTGAGTCTTCTAAAGATTGTGCATTGACTTATGCATCAAATACATTCATAATCATTTTTAGACTGACACCATCGACTTCCACTTTTGTTAATATGTTGTTAAATAAGTATATTAAAAAAATTGTTAAGAATAAAAAAACATTTCCCTAAAGAAAGCCAGGACATTCTTGAAAACATACCTGAAAAGCCACAACATCTATGCATACACTACTGAGCCAGTTTTGCATGTGTTTGTTAGGCATGACACTGTTAAATCTCCAAAAGCTAAGAGCTGAGCTGATTCTCTATGTTGGCATTGAGTATTACAACCACCTTCATAGATCTTCCCGAAGGATGCCCATTAGGGGCATCACGACTTCCCAGATAGCAAACATTCTGAGTGTCTACTGCAGCCTAGTACCCATGTCTGTGCCTCAGCTAGGTTTATGAGCAGGACCAGAGAAGATTCCTTCTTTTGCAAGGGCATTACAGAAGGGGCATCATTGAGTATTAGCAAAGTGCGACCTCAAATTCATCGCCTGTTCTAGGGCTGCCTTTTTAGGTGGAGTCTAGGCAGCACCCTTTCTCTGTCTGGAAGACCTGCTATAATCAGAATTGGAAGTGTAATCCTGCTTTCTGGTTGCCATTGGTAAAGTCCTCTCTTGCTCTTGGTCCCTGGCTCCTATTTGGTTCCTGCAGCCCATAGGTCAGTTCCGTTGAAGGCTGAGGAGCACTGGCCAAGCACAGTTTCCATACCATTTTCGGGCGTATCTGTTATTTGGTTATCTTTCTTCTTCTGTCCTTCAATACACTACAAGCCTAGATCCTGTCTTCGGTGCCCCTGCAGTTGCTATGCAATCAGCTCCTGTCTTCTGTTCCCCTGCTCTCGCTACATAATCTCCCCATGCAGTGCCCTCCCCCGCCACCACCTCCAGCGTATGCCACTCTTATATTTAATTATCATGGCCCATGCTGTGCCCGCCCCACCTGCACATGCCACTTTTTATATTGAACTATCACGGCCCGTGCAATGCCCTACCCCTGCCACCATCTCATGCCACTTTTTATGTGTATGTTTAATTATAGTGGCCCATGGAGTGATCTTCCCCCGCCCCCATCTCCCGTGGCATGCACTGATAGTAGCAGGCTTTTGCAGGCATTCAAATCAAACACGCCTCTAAAAACTACAGCTAACTACACCGACAGGCGTTAAAATATCATAAATGGTCTGAGGCTGGCAAGCAGACCATCGACTTCAAAGGAGGTGTTTGCTGAAAGATGAATATATGCAAAGTTGGCCCTTTGAACTTTACTACTCTTTATCCATGAATGTTATGGGCAGGTCCCGAGCAGACCGAGGTCTGGCAGCTGCAGTAAGCAGGGTCCTGGAAGTGGAACAAGGCCCACCCGCACAAGAGCAGAGGCGTTCAACTGGTTTGTAGGGGTCCTGGCAGTGCCCTATCCCCAGGAAACCAACCCACTAGGCTGAGCTGCTCGAGATTGAAGGAGGCAGAGTCAAAGTAATATTGTTAAAAATACTGTTCTTTTTGAGGCAACAGTAAAACTTTTTTTCCAGAAAAATCCAGGTATATTTTTTGCCCAAAGCTTACTGGTTATAAAATATTATTCTTGCAAACTCTTGGTCTTGTTGATTCTGTACCAGGTGGTGTTGGTGCTGGGAAACCCGCAGGCAGGAGGGGGGAGGGGCGGGTGGGTGGGTGGGATTATAATAATCCCTGACGTCAGCTATGCTCCTCCAGGCTCACCCTGCTGGCCCACTTCCTGCCTGCTATTGACACACAGACATAGGTGCAGGTACTCTACGAACAGCAGGGCTCTAGGCCTGTACTGAAAACGGGGAACTAATGTAGGGTACTGAATGTAGTGAGTGTGAGTACACACTGGTAGGTCTCTCTTAGATGATGTGCTGCAGGGTACTCTAGCACTCCTTCATAGGTGGTTCTCGCAAAATTGCTCAACTGCGAGTTGTGGAAATGTAGGTTCCAATTCCAGTGTCAACATTTAAACAAATAAACTGTGTGATTTACAGCAAATCACTCTCTTTCTCCACCTCTGACATGTAATAATGGAAAAGGTAGCTATAGTGCCCCAATTAAAGGTTCCCATTTCATGACTTCCTGCTTTATGTAACCCGAACGGCCTACACGCCTCTTAACCGTTGCCAAGTACTGACCATGGTGAGCCATCCATGAGAGGCAACAGATCACTAATGGGAATGGGAGGTTTCATAGTAGCCCTATATAGTAGAACAAGTATTTGCAATGCAATAGGCCTCGCATTTGCAAACGTTTGAGCTATTGGCATTGTAAATAACAATGCCATTTATTTATGTGTTTTAAAAAACTCCAAGTGTTGAGTAAACACGCACTTTGTACTTATAGTCGTTGCTTACGAGAAGCAAAGCTGGCAGTGACAACAGCTCTTTTACTGCCAGCTTTGCTTCCTGTAAGCAACGACTATAAGTGCAATGTGCGTGTCTATGCACCACTTGCAGATTTTCAAAACACATAAATAAAAGACATTGTCAATTACAATGCCAATAGCTCAAACTCTCATAAATGTGAGACCTATTGCATTCTCGTTGCTTTATCTTAATGCAGCTCCTGATAATCTCGAAGGCAATGCCTGCTCCTTTTGCTTTTTCATTTTTTACGGACTGTTAATAGGAAGTCTTATTTCTTGTATTTGTTATTTACAAGTCATGCCTGCTAAATGTCTTTAAAATACATGAACATGTGCTATGTGAGGACAAGAGTGTATGCAAAATAATAATGTGGAATGGTGCCCCCAAAAAACTTAAAAGTCCACAAAGTTGTATCTTTGTAAAAAACTTCTTTCTTTATTCACTGTCCATGTACATCGTACAATCAAACAAGAAAGCATCCAGCCCCTTCTGTTTGTTTTGCCTCCTTTTTGTGCTATTTGTTTACCCCTTCGCAATCTCTACAGCTCTTTTAAAAAAGAAGTTGTTCCTTCCTCCAAAGGGGTATGTGTTTTCATGTGACTGGAGGCTGTACTACTAGTGGATGCAAAGGAACTATTACTAGCTGATTTTAGTTACTCACGCTCTTCCCTAGCTCTTTTAGTGTTTTCATTCACATTGACATTGTCATATTTCTTTTCAGACTTATAAATGCGACCTTCCCTATAATCCCGGTTTCTCTTTACATTTTTCTCATTTTCTTATCTTTAAGATATTGCTGGTGATTATCTGTAACTTTACTCAAGATGTCATACTTTTTCTCAACTAGATCCTTACAATCCATTCCATCAATCTCTTTTACAAGACATTCTATTTCGTATTGCAATTTGGCCACCTTATTATTAGCATGTTTGATCAATATACATATCATCTTGTAGGACACACCCTCCAAATTACTTTCCCAATCCCCCAACAAGTCTTCACTAATGTTGTTACAAGTGGGAAATATCAAAATATGTAGACCCCTCGTTATTTTCATATTGCCCACATATCGTTGTAGAGTTGTAGAGTGACCCCACCAGCAGGCCTTGGTAGCCATAACATACATCGGCAGATACTGGAAGTGAAATGCACTGGGCCCTGACAGAAAGAAAATATGTGTGAGGTGCAGTTATTGGCGTCCACTGTTTTTGTGGTTTTCTTTATAGAAACGTTTTTGGACATTACTGCACTCCCATCCATAATAAAGTATACAGTGATCTCAAGAATACGAGAATGCCAAAAGTTAACACCAGGAGACAGAAGTTGACACAGGATTTCTTTGGAAAAGGTTTTACATCATCCCCGTTGTTGACAGAGGATTGACGCAATGATGGATTGCGCTCTAAGGGCCAGATGTAGGTAGCCAAATACCGGTCGGTAACGTTACCGACCGGTATTTGGCTTTTGAGATGTAGGTGGGTCGGAATTTACAGAATCTGTATATTTACTGATTTGGTAAATTTACCACTTCGGTATTTTTCCGAATCGGTAAATATACTGATTCTGTAAATCCATATGTAGGTGGCACAGTTTGCAGTGCCACAGGCCCTTAGGATTTCTTATTTTACCACCCAATCCTATTGGGTGGTAAATTACCGAATTCCAGTGTACATGCACATCTGTGCCATGTGACACACAGACATGCCCTTAGGGCATGTGTGCCACATGGCACACAAGCCTGCATTTGGGGTGCTACAGGGTGTCAAAGTGACACCCCGTTCCTCCTGCCAGGATTCGGTATTTACCGATTCTGTAAATACCGAATCTGTATTTCCCATTGATTCCTATGGGCTTCAAGGCCCATAGGAATCAATAGGAAATAAAGATTCGGTATTTACAGAATCGGTAAATACCGACTCTTACAGAATCGGTAATTTTTTACCTACATCTGCCTCCTTCCAATTTACCGACTCTTAAATACCGATTCGGTATGAGTCGGTATTTAAGAGTCGGTAAATCAAATTACCTACATATGGCCCTAAGTTTCTAAAACTTGAACGCCTAACAAAATAAGAAGTGGGTGGGGGGGCTGCTGATATGTCTGGGTGTGGAGGTTCATTCGAAGAGCCAGGTCTTGAGGGCTTTCCTGATCTGTGTCAATGACGAGGTTGCCTGAAGTGGAGGGGCACGGTGCACCAGGTCTTGGCGGTGAGCTAGAAGAAGGATCTTCCTGTGGTTCTATTCTTGTGGATCCGTGGGACAGAGGCCAGGGTGAGTTGGGTGGAGCGGAGATGTCTGGTGGGTGTGTGGAAGGTGAGGCAATGGTTAAGATATTCTGGTCATGCGTCATGTCATGGAGAGCTTTGTAGGCATGTGTGAGGTGCTTAAATGTGATTCTCTTGTTGATAGGGAGCCAGTGGAGTTGTCGGAGGTGTTGTGTAATGTGGTTGCAGTAGGGGATGTCGAGGACCGGACTGGCTGCAGCGTTTTGGACGTTCTGGAGTTTCCTGAGCTGTTTCAGGGTGACGCTGGTGTAGGATGCATTACCGTAGTCCAGTCTACTGGTGATGAGTGTGAGGGTGACCGTCTTTCTGGATTCTGTGGGGAGCCATCTGAAGATCTTTCGAAGTAGGCAAAGCGTGTGGAAGCAGGATGAGGATATTGCGTTGATTTGCCAGTTCATTCAGAGCGAGGAGTCCAGTATGATGGCAAGGTTGCATGCATTATCCATAGGGGTGGGAGGGATTTCTAATGCAGTAGGCCACAAGGAGTCCTCCCAGAGTTGCGCTGCAGGCCATGGCTCAGCCTGTGGTGATGCCTGATTCTTCATCGTGGGCCGTGGTGCAGCCTGCGATGCCACGCGCTGCCTCCTTCTTCTCTGGCATGCTACGGTGCTGCACGGCTGCCCACTGTCTCAGCATCACGCTTACACTCCCCGACACCTATGTCTAGTCGGGCATGCCGCTGCACCACGTTGCGGCCCATTAATGCTCATTAATAAACAGTAGGAACACCGCAGAAGCTTCCAGTACTTCTATGGGGGACATTTTCACTCATCTTTTGTTTTGCACATTTCACTGCGGCTTCCAGTATATTCTCCTGGTGACATCTTGTTACTTCTTCTTCCCATGAGATCTCAGTCCTGTTTCCCAGAGGGCCTTGGGAATTCTTTCTTTTACACTTTTTAAGATGGTAACCTTTCCTATTCCTTGCATTTCCTTTTCCCTATCCAAGATGGCAACTGCTTATTTCCTCTTACATCACTTCCTGCCTATGGGTATTTAAAGGGCTGACTTCTTCATTGTCTTGTGTTGCTGGTGTGTCCTTGCTCCTGTTGATGACCTTTGCTCCTGCTTGGTGTATTTTTGTTTCCTGTTGGCGAACCTTTGTTTCCGGTTGGCACTTCCTGTTCCAGTTTGGATTCCTTTTAACCTTTCACTCCTATTTGGAATTCCTCCCTTCTATTCTCAACTCTGTGTTGGTGTTTGCTCTTATTTGTTGGTTCTTTCCTTCCTTTCCATTCCTGGAGTCTCCGCCTTCAACAGAGGTTTTTCTCTACAGGGTTTTTTCCTCTTGGGACTCCTTTTGGAAGGCACAGTCTGCTCTGGCTTTTCATTGTCGGCAGCACCGCGGCTATCAGAAAGGGTTACACTTATATTGGATAGGCCAGAACCCTCAAGAACCAAAGTTGAGAACCTCTCCAACACTCCAGAACTGGTAAGAACATTAAAAGTCGTGATACCCAGAGTGAGGGGGTGGGTCCTATGAGTACTTTGGTTTTGTCTGAGTTAAACTTGAGGCAGCTGTCTTGCATTCCAGGTGGCGACCGCCTTCATTCCATTATGAAAGTTGATTCTGGTAATTATGGTTGGTGAGGGAGATGATCAGCTGGGTGTCATTGGCGGAGGAGATGATGTTGAGTCCATGGCTTTTGACGATGGCTGCAAAAAGGGCCATGTAGATGTTGAAGAGGGTGAGGCTCAAGGAGGAGCCCTGGAGCACTGCACAGCTGATCTCTGTAGGTTCTGAGAGGAACTGGGGTAGTCTAACTCGCTGTGGTCAACTGGTCAGGAAGGAGTGGATCCATTCCAGTGCCTTGTCGCGGATGCTGGCATTGTGGTGTCTCGTGATTAGTGTTTGGTGGGAGACTGTGTTGAAAGCAGGCAAGAGGTCCAGTAGGATGAGGGCTGTGGTTTCTCCCCAGTTGAAGTGGGAGTAGATGGCATTGGTTGTGACGAGGAGTGCGGTCTCGTGCCTGTGGTTCCTACGGAAGCCCATTTGGGAGGTGTCCAGGATGTGGTTCTCCTTGATGAACTCAGAGAGTTGGGCGTTGATGGCCTTCTCGATGACCTTGGATGGGAATGGGAGGAGGGAGATGGGTCTGAAGTTCTTGAGGTCTGTTGGGTCAGCAGACAGCTTCTTCTTGCAGTGGGTTGATCTCAGCGTTTTTCCAGTAGTCTGGGTAGGTGGTGGTTTTGATGGAGCAGTTGATGGTGCAGTGAA
The DNA here is from genome assembly GCF_964261635.1 of Lissotriton helveticus. Taxonomy (NCBI): domain Eukaryota; kingdom Metazoa; phylum Chordata; class Amphibia; order Caudata; family Salamandridae; genus Lissotriton; species Lissotriton helveticus. Next base: position 800,571,712 of record NC_136057.1, on the reverse strand, counting down.
GCTGGGGGGCAATGGAGACAGCTGCTATATGAAAGATGTAGTACAAGCAGGGATCCGATGGGGCTCTGGAGTTGATGGTCTTCATGGTCTTGAGTGTGTCGTTTGTGGTGAGTGGAGTCCAGCTACGCTTAACCTGTTAGGGTGCAGCGTGGTTGTGTGTGGTGTGCGTGGTCTTAGGTGTTGAAGCTGTCGTAGATCTGATAGATCTTCTGGTGGAAAAAGGTGTTGAACTTGTTGCAGAGTTCTTGGGAGGGTGGGACGTCTGTGGCCTTGCTGTTGGGCCCGGGGAACTCCTTGACAATGGCAAAGCGTTCTTTGCTGTTGTATGCATTGGCGTTTATTCTGTCTTGAAAGGCTATTTTCTTTGTGGTTTTGAGGAGAAGGTGGTGTGCATTGACGGTGGATTTGAAGGTTGCGTGGGTTTTATTGTTCCTCCATCTCGTCTTGATTTGTCGGCAGGTGCATCTGGACTAGTGGAGGGTGGGGGTGAACCAGCAGGCTTTCTTGGAATGTTACTTGCCTGGTGTCTTCTTGAGGGGTGCCAGAGTGTTGGTGCAGTTGGAGATTTAATGGTGAAGGTTGCAAGCTGTGGTGTTGGCGTCTGTTAGTGTTGGTAGGGTGGTTGTGCCAAGGAGGTTCACGAAACGTTCTGTGGTGGCCTTGGTCCAGCTATGATGGGAGGGGCGATAAGGGTGGTAGTGTACAGTAGGCATGGCGAAGGTGAGATGCACGCAGTGGTGGTCGATCCAGAGGAGCTCGTTGGTGTGGCTGTAGTTGATGGTCGCGACGGAGTAGAAAACAGGGTCGAGCGTGTGTCCGGCTGTGTGGGTCGGTGCGGTCTCCCTGCTTGAGTCTGATGTTTGCAAGGTTCTCCAGTAGGGAGGCGGTGTTCTGGTCACTGAGGTTATCTAGATGAAAGTTGAGGTCCCTGAATAGAATGTACTCAGTAGATGCGAGAGCCTGGGGTACGATGAGGGCTACGATAGCATCATTGAGTGGCTGGCGGGCCGGGCAGCCTATTGACAAGTGAGCTGCGGAGGGAGGTTTTGGGGTTGGTCTGGATCTGGATGTGGAGATGTTCCATGGTTGTCATTGGATTGTTTGAGCTTGTAGTCAGTCGGAGGGTTTTCTTGTGGATGATGGCAATGCCTCCTCCTGGTCACTCGGTGTGGTCCTTGTAGTTGATTATGTAGCCGTCAGAGATGGTGATTGTGATGTGTTGTCCTGAGCTGGGGTTGGTCCAGATTTTCATGAAGAGGGCCATGTCGGAAGAGGTGGCATCGAAGAGGTCCCAGATTACTGTGGTGTGTTTGTGGAGGGAGGAACAGCTAGTAATAGTTTATTTGCATCAACTAGCAGTACAGCTTCCAGTCACATGACAACGGATACCCCTTTGGGGGAAGAAACATCATATTTTTTAAAAGAGCTTGAGAGATTCTAAAGGGGAAATAAACAGCACAAAAAGGAGACTATACAACTAGAAGGAACTGGATTCTTTATTGGTTGATTTTCCAATATTAATGGAAAATGAGTGAAGAAAAGTTTTTTTTACAAAGATACAACATGTGGACTTCTACGTTTTTTGCACTGCACCATTGTACATTATTATTTCATATTTGCTTCTTCTTGGCGGCGGTATCATACAACAGCTGATACTGAAGGTGAAGTGCACTAGACCCTCACAGAAAGAAATTGTGTTTGAGGTTAAGTTATTGGGGTCCACCTTTGTTGTGCTTTTCTTTATAGGAACTTTTTTTAACATTGCCACATGCCCAATTTATAATAAATTATACAGTGATATCAAAAATACAAGAATGTCCAAAGTTGATGACAGGAGAGAGGAGTTGGCCCAGGATTTGTTTGGAAAAGGTTTTACATCATCCCCATTGTTGACATAGGATCAACACAATGGTTGATTAAGCTCCAAGTTTCTAAAACTTGAACAAAACAAGAAAGCATGAACTGGCCCGCTGGTGGGATGGCGTAACTCTACAACAATATGTGGACAATATAAAAACACTGCGGGGTCTACGTATTTTAATATTTCCCACATTTGAAGACCTTAGTAAAGACCTGTTATGGGAGATGAAAAGTAATTTGGAGGGCACGTCCTACACAATGATATGCACATTGATTAAACATGCTAATATTGAGGTGGCCAAATTGCAATCAAAAATAGAATGTCTTAAGAAAGAGATTGATGCAATGAATTGTAAGGATCTAATTGAGAACAATTATGAGATCTTGAGGAAAGTTATAGATAATCACCATCAATATCTTATATATAAGAAAATGAAAATGTTTTCAAGAGATGACCATGATTATAGGGAAGGTCACATATATACCTTTGCAGAGAAATATGACAATGTCAACATAAATAAAGACAGAAAAAGAGTGAGGGAAGAGAGTGAGGAACTAAAATCTGCTAGTAATAGTTCCAATCCATCCATTAGCAGTACAGCCACCAGTCACGTGGCAGCGGATACCCCTCTGGGGGAAGCAACTTCAACTTTTGTAAAAGAGCTGCAGAGATTACGAAGGGGAAACAAACAGCACAAAAAGGAGGTAAAACAACAAGAAGATGCTGGATGATTTCTTTTTTGATTTTATGATATAATAGAAAAGTGAATAAAGATGCAATATTGTGAACTTCTTTGTTTTTTGGGGTGCACAATTCCCCATTATTATTTCATATTTGCTTCTGGTTGGCAGGGGTATCATGCAATGACTGATATTGGAAATAAAGAGCACCGGGCTCTGACAGAAAGGAAATATGCGTGAGGTGCTGTTATTGCTGTCTGCCGTTGTTGTGCCATCGGTGTACGCCACTGGATTTTTGGTAAAAATTTTGGAAAATGAACTAAAGAAATGAACAATACCTTGCAGAACTTCACGCAAAAGAATTGCAGACACCTGCTCTTTAGAAATGTGTGGAGTGGGATAAACCTTGTATGAAAAGGCTTTCCACTTGACTACAGGGTGATCACATAGCCATTCCGATGGATAGAATTAGTCTGCACCAGCATCTCCCTGCACATATCCAGAAGCAGAATTTATCCTCCTTACTGAGTTAATGTGTGCAGTCCTAATAAACCTGTCTGCGACCCCTGAGCGAGCACCATTATCTCCTATTGCCAGTGGCTCAGATGATCCAAATTCTTGATAATTTCTCTTTCAAGAAACAATACAAGCTGGATCTCGGCGCACTGATCAATCCCTAATGAGAAATGCAGGGCCCTGTGTTCTGATTCTGCTTATCATTTAAAATACTGATTCATTAGTTAAGTCAAGAAAAACTAGAAGCCACAAATGTGTTTTCAGAGTCCATCATCTAGAGAGTATCACGCTTTCACAGTAATACCATGGATCGGGTAATTTGTGCACTGGAAGTAGTAATGGTATTATTATTGTGAATTTAAAATTATCTGGCAATGATGTGAAAATACTTTTTTCCAAATGTTTCTTTCTGCTTATATTGATAGGTCACTGATTTTCTCTGTTGTGAAGTGATATTACTACATTTTTGATTTGCTAATAAAATTTTTGCCTACAAACAGGGCTAAATGGAAACAAAACTCCTTTATGCACATTTTGCATTATTCTTTTGAACTCCCATCGATCTCTAAACAAGAGTATTTCATACCAGAGGTCCCTGCTTTGGAAGCAATTGATGCGTTTCCCACTGATCTAATATTCAGCTTGCATTTTATCTCTTTCCTAAATAAAGTTTGTAAATCAAATCCGAGTGTTCCGTTAGTTTTCTCCCAGATCAAAGGACTACGCATATACACTGAGCCAACTGGCACTAGACAATATTTACGTGGAATTATATACACAGGACAGGGCCAATCGGGCCACTGTCAAAACCTTTAGCAAGCACTAGTAGCACATATGAAACACAACCAGTGACTACTGGTAAAAAAATTTACTTGGCATCATATATAGCAACATAAAACACATTCTGCATAAACATCAGAAGCATAAACAACCATGGCAAAAATCACTTTTGGCAACCATCAGCATAAACTCATTATGCATACATTATGCAGTGCATCACAATAACACTTATCAGGTGCATACCTCACCTTAGGGCCTTGCGCCCTATCTACACCATAAAGCTGAACCCAGGCCAACTGGCCTTCCTGGGGCTAAACTGCCCTTTGTCTAAAATGTCAGGGCTCTTGGCTGTAGGGCCTTCACCTGGCCCTCTGGCTGCCTTGGCAGTAAAGCAATGTGCAAAATTCACTGGGGCATTGGGGGTGCATCTCACCCCCTCCTCATTAGTAAACAAACAAAATGCCCCCTTCGGTGCAGTTGCCCGCGGTCTCGCGGTGCAGCTGGCGAAATTAGACCTGGCACCACTGTGCCTCTCAGATCCCTTCAAGAAACAACAATTGCCCCGAAGTTGCAGCTGTCCGTAGTCAGGGCTGTGCAGCTGTAGCAAGGCGAAATAAGCACTGGCACCAACGGTGCCTTTGAAGCCCAGCTCTGGGACTAATAGCCAAATTGCCCAACTTTGCAGCTGCCCACGCTCTCGCGGTGCAGCTGTGTCCACAACTCAGCCCCACGGTGCATTGGAAGTCCCACTTCGGAACTTCAACACACAATTGCCCTGTTTAGAAAATAGGCACAGGCACCACGGTGCCTCAGGGAGCGCAATCCCGGCTCTGGTCTGCCCCCACTCACTGGGGCATCTCAGGACTCCTTCCGTTTTCTTCTCCGGTTGGGAAAAAGGGCACCGGCACCGTGCTCGGCCGGCTCTTCACACAGCCTGGCTTCTCCTGGCTTCCGGGTGCTTGACTTCAGCCTCCAAACCGGCTGCAACCGCTGGACTGCCTTCCCACGGTAGAGGGGGGTGGAAATGGAGTGCGAGGCTCCCGAGACACAGCAGGCCCCGCCCACAGTCAGGCAGCCTGCCTGCCTTCCGGGTCGCGTTGCGGCAGCTCTCTCTTCTTCATGGTGAAGTGCGGGGTGGGTTCTCGCTCTTCAATACTCAATAACTCCAACTTGAAGCAAGCGCATCTGAGATAAGGGAACAGGACCATCCTGCCACAGGAACCAAATCTCCAGGACTACCGAGGCGCCCGCTGTCACACTTAAATAAAAAACAGATCGCTAAAGGTAGGAAAGAAGGCGCCCGGGACCGAACGGCATTCCCAATCATATGTACGTGGATGACGTAGTTCTGCTCAGCCCTACTCACATCGGTCTTCAATGTCTACTGATGGGAATGCAGAAATACACCACTTAAAACAACTTAAAAATTAACCTGAGCAAGACAAGGACAATGTCAATAAATAACAAAAAGAACACACAGAGGAACTGGTTCCTCGGCGGCATTAAAATTGACCCAGCTTGTGAGTACAAGTATTTGGGAGTCACATTCCACAAGGAAGGGTCATTTTGGCGTCAGAAAGAGGAAATAGGAAGGAAAGGTCTTTTGACCACCATGACAATGAAAAAACTTGCAAACCAACTGATGGGACCGACTCTGACCCCGCTACTGAAGGTAGTCCAGGCCAAACTTCTCCGTTCGATCACTTATGGTAGCGAGGCGATGTGGGGAAGAGATGCTAAAGAGCTGGATAGCACGCAGGTTGAAGCATATAGAATTATGTTCTGCCTCCCGCTTTACACATCACCCGCTCAAATAAGGTTGGATTTTGGCCTTCAACAACAAGTTTTAGCCAGGTAGGGCACTTATATCATCTGTTGGCATAAGATAAGAAGTGCCACTTCAAACACGCTAAACTACCTGCTGTGGCACGACAAACAACATAGGGAGTTCTCTCAGGCAAGAAAACCCCTTCAGTTAGCCTTGGAATCTATGAAACTCTCTGGTCTTTGGAATGCGCAACTCGGCCACCCCAACTTAAAAAAACTAGTCTGGCAAAACATAAAATTAATCTCCTTATTGGAGGACAAGGCAAGCTTCTTGAAAAGATCTCATGCCTGGATGACTCTCAACTCCTACAAATCACTCATCCCACAACCATATTTCAATCAGGGCTATCCCAGAGCCATAAAAATGAACTTTCTATGGTACAGACTGGGGATTCTTCCATGCACCCAGCATCTACCACCATGGATGAGGACAAAAGGTCAAAATACTTGCAGGCTGTGTAACATCAACAATAGCGACTTTCTTCACTTAATCTGCCTATGCAAAGAACTGCACCAAGCACGGCAACAGTTCCTTAAAGAACCCCTTAAACAGAAAGGCATCTGCACCAGAAGGCAAGCAGTGCTGGCCTGCTTAAATCCGACAAATATCCAACTAAACTGCAGATTGGTAAAATTACTGATGGTGGCTGAACAAAATATGCCAAAAATAGCGAAGCCCCCCGCCACAAGCTGACCAGCAGACGGGTAAAATGACTTAGCGGAACCTTATCAAGGACACCTACCAGCAGCAGAGGGACAAACCTTGCTAAAAGGAGAGTCCTTTTGAAAGATGGGACAATTGGGCGAGCAGTGCTGGAGTAAGGAAAAACTGAGAGATGCACCTTATTGCATCCAGTGATTCAATGACTTTTTCTAATTAGCACAACTGAACTATGATTTTAAACTGTAATGAACGTTCTCTCTTTGGCTTTTCTATTGGTTTTAAACACAGATGTTTTAGGAATTTTGTAATGGTATTATTGCAACAGTTTTAATTAACTATGCAAAAATAAAATAAACTCTGTCTCTGCAAACTCTGTCTCCTATGCGGGGTGGGCACCTGCTGTTAGATATGTATAAATGCGGGGTAGGCTCCTGCTCTTAAAGGAACAAATGCTGGGTGGGCTCCCGCTGTAAAATAAATTCCCAATGCGGGTGGGCTCTCGCTCCCAGGTCACACAACAGCGGGGTGGGCTCCTGCTCTTCACCCACAATGCGGGGTAGGCTCCCGCCGTCAGTCTGGCATTGAAAACATGGGGTGGACCCAGCTTCCAGGTATCAATGTGGGGGAATCCCCACATTGGGATTACCTCAAAATTCATTGAAGCCCAGCACTGCAAATTAAAACAAAACGATCCCTTAGTCCTGGAGCATAAAAATAAAGATGCAACACTCACGAGGCGCTGGGACCCCACAGGCCAGGGGGAAAAGGCTGGGCTCAGGCAGGCTAGCTCACAGGGTCCTCCAGCAGGGAGGCAGTCCCTTGCTGCGATTCCTCTGGGGGCACAGCAGCACCAAGTCACCAGGAAGCACAAAAAGCACAACCTTTACAGGGGGTCACAGCCTCAATATTTATAGTACATTTTCTTTGTCTGCCCTTGGCACAGGGCTTGGGGGAACCAGACTGAACTGTTTTTTTTTTTTTTTAGAGCAATCTGTTTGCAGGGCTCCTCTTCCCATTGTCAGGTGGGGGCTCGGTCTTCAGACCTCCACAGGGGAGCTGAGCCAGCATTCACCCAGGCAGGCACAGACCTATTAAGGGTCAGGGGACTACTCCTCCCACTCTAAAATGCAGATCTCCCATTCAGCTTACTGCTGACTCATCCTGGAGCCCTCCCTGGAGCCACACACACTTCACCAGCCCCTGTTACTCCAAAGCCAGACATGCAATCCACATCAGGCAGGCAGACACATAGCACACAGAAATGCCAACTTCTAAAAAAGGCATTCCTAAAATAGTGATAATACATCTGAGCACAACATTGCGCAGCATTTATTATTACTATTCCCAATATGCCAAACCTGACCATGCTGCTCCTCTCATATCAGGAATTACAAGTGACACACTTATCAGGGAATCCCCAATGCATGTCACTACCAAGACATGTCACACACTTAAGGTGCGTGTCCTACCGTCTACCTACAATGAACCTTGCCCACAGGGCTAGCTAGGGCATACCTTCAGGGTGCCAGAAATGCAGTAAAAGGGGGTCACAGATGTGGTGCACACTTTAGGTGTTACGTCACAGCAGCAGTAACACTGCACCCACAGGCCTGAGACATGTTTGCAAGGCTACTTTGGTGGGTGGCACAATCAGCGCTGCAAGCCCACCAGTAGCATTTAATTTACTGGCTGTGGGTATCTGAGATACCACTTTACATGTGACTGACAGGTAAATTAAATAGGCCAAACTGGTGTAGACCAATCGTACCATGTTTATCACAGAGAGCACACACACTTTACACTGGAAAGCAGTGCTAAAGTGCCCAGAGTCCTATAACCACCAACAACATGTCAGAAAAAAAGGCTAGGAGGAAGTCAAAAAGTTCAGGGTTGACCCTGCAAAAAGGGCCAAGTCCACAATGGAGGTTTTAGATTTTCAGAGCAATTACGAAGTTTCTGTCGTTTTGCAACCTTATTCAAATAATAAATTAACGGTAGCCAAACTAAATCTCTGTTTACATGCTGTTTACATGAAGAAGCAAATGCAACGTCTAATCTATGATAATGACAATCATTATGCCACCAAGCTTTCATTGTAATTTTAGAGGCACATTTTCAATGTAAAGTAATTTGCTGAAAGGCTAAAGCTACATTAGATCAAATAAACCATGTTTGCAGCGAGTTATTCCCAAAGTATCTGACAAACTACAGAGAAAAAGTAATACATTGGACAAGGGACATTGTAAATTGAAAATGATAGAAATATGGCAAAAGAAACATTTTCCAAAAAGCTGCAATGGGTGGGCAAAGAAAAAGAAGATGTAACAAATCTGCGAAAGAATGACCACCAGACCAACACAATTTTCCATCTTATGTGTTGTGTCAACCAATTTCCACCTGAATGAAAAAAGGCATTAATCCTGCTGCACATCAAAAAACCTACTCTTGACCCTACAGACCTGAATAATAACCGTCCAATCTCATGCCTGCCACTGCCCACCAAGATGATTGAAAAGATCAAGAATGAGCAATTGATCATGTACAGGATAACAACCTGCTGGATTCCACCCAGTTCAAATTCAGGGCTGAGAACAGCACTGAATCAACCCTTAGAAGGGCCACTGAGGAAATCGTGAGTTCACTCGACAATAGTGGCAGTGTGGAGCTAATCCTGCTCGACCTGTCTGCAGCCTTTAATATGGTAAATCACGGGCTGATGATGGATAGGTTGAGCAGTATAGGAGTGTTGTCTGAGGCTTGGAAGCTGCTGGACTACTTTCTTAAAGGACGGCTTCAGACTGTACAGTTGGGAGAGTTCTCCTCTAGGGAATTCTCGCTGCCTTGTGGCATTCTTCAGGGGTTAGCCATCAGTCCCACACTCTTACATCTTATGCTGACCACACACAGATTGTCGTATTGCTAAAGAACTGATCGGTAGCAGACTGTTCAAACCTCCGCAACTGTATGCAGGCTGGCCAAAAACTGTCTGCAATTGAATTCCGGCAAGATGGAGGTGCTCATTTTTGGGCTCCCACCCTCTTTTTGGTCTCCAGAATAGTGGAATAGTGGCCTGCAGAGTTGGGTTCCCTCCCTGCACCTGCCAGGAAAGTAAAAAACCTGGGCATAATCCTTAATGATTCGCTTTCCTTGATGGATCAGGCCAAAGCTATCACATCTGCTTCTTTCTACACCTAGAGATTTATAAAAAAGATTCTTCCATTTATTCCCAGCTACCTGCAGAAAACTGTAGTCACCTCTTTAGTCATGTCAAGACTTGACTACGCGAATAGCTTGTACCTAATGGCTCACCAGCAGGTGCTAAATAAATTTGCAAACCCTTCGGAATTCGGCAGCTAGGAGTTTATTTAAAATTCCCAGATCTCACTCTGTGTCCAGTTCTATTAAGAAGCTACCCTGGTTTCCAATCAGACAGAGAGTGCTCTATAAGGCCCTCTGTATCGTGTATAAGCTTTCCACAATCAAGGACCTGAGTTACTCATCAACAGTTTCCGGTGGTACCTGCCTTTCAGGACACGGAGATCTACTTCGGCCAAGCTAATACTAGTTCCCTGATTTAGGAGTGCTTCTTGGGGTGGCAGGGGCTTCGTGGCGGGAGCCTCCAAAGCCTGGAAAAAACTTGCTCTTACTCTTAAATCAATGGCAAATCTGCTGACCTTTAGGAAGGCTCTTAAAACTTGGCTCTTTAGGTCCTGCTGGCCTTGTATTTAAGGGTTGCGCTTTTAAAGTAGTCAATTCAGCTAGCAATCGAGTATTTATACCAAAAGGAACGAGGGCAATGAAAAGTAACCTGATATTTAGGGAAACAACAAGAAAATACACCATCAAACACATTTTGAACCCAAGTTATACCCCTAAGTCTCCACGCCTTCCAATAGAGAGGTCTGTTATTGACAGTGATAAGACAATTGTACCATAGGGGAGATTAGAGAAAATAATCTTGAGAAAGCACTTTTGGGCAAGAAAGGGGTTGCAGCAAAGAACAGGTAGGTTTAAACAGCAGGAGAGAGAATAAATAAAAGCGGTGATAAAGGGCAGCCCTGAGGAACCCCCCACGTTGTAGTGGAAAATACTGGGAAGTAGGCCCATGAACTAAAACTGATGCTTGAGGGGCTGTATTAAGTAGAGAAATAAGGGAGATAAAAGAGTATCCAAAGCCATGCCAGGTAAGAGCTTTAAGCAAAAAGGACAAATCAACTCAACTCTATCAAATACTTTTTCCACATCAATGGAGACCACAGCCAAAGCATAAGAAAGGAAAGGAGCTTTATTTAAGACATTATAAAATATTCGAAATTTATCTGAAGTTAATCTACCTTTAACAAATCCACTTTGTTCTTTACCTACGATATGAGCTAAAATAGGGTCCAGTCGTAAAGCTAGCATTTTAGCAAAGATTTTATAATTAAGATTCACCCAAAAAATGGGCCAATAATTCTAACAATAAACCAGATCACGACCTTCTTTAGGGATTAGACATATTATGGCCTCCTGAAACGTGCTCCCGCCCTACAGTCTAATGAAAAAAGAGAAAAACTTGTAAAAGTTGTAAAAGTTTAGGGAGTAACAAACTTGAAAAATGTAAGTAAAAATCTAACGTAAAACCATCTGGCCCTGGAATTTTTAATTTTTTAAGAAAATGTACATCTTTAGAGAGTTCTATAAGTGTTAAATCAGATTCAAGAGATTTGAAATTAAGTGTATCCTGAAATGGAGAGGGAATATCCCTAAGGTAGGTATTGATAAGATAAGGGGAGATAGGAGATTCTGGGGTATATAACTGCTGATAAAATTTCGTAAATTAGTCAAAATTTCCCAATCTTTAAAAAGGAGTGTCCCATCTGACGACTTAATGGAGTTAATGAGCACATGCTCCATCCGAGAGTTAAGATAATTAGCCATAAGGGAACCTATCTTATTGCGACCACCATAATAGGGAGCACTATTACGCAATAATATAGAAGCTGCATTGTCAGTAGAAGACTTACTAAAATCAAGTTTGGTGCGAACAAGCTCTTTCCAAGTAGTGTCAGAAAAGTTAGTATAAAATTGGTGTTCTAAGCGTTTGATGTTGGCTAAGAGAATTTTGTTTTGGTTTAGAAAATGGTCCTTTTTTTGGAGACTTAGGGTGTGATTACCAAGGCAGACGGACTTCAGTCCGTCCGCCATCATTTCGGGAAATGGGCCTGCCCGATATGCTGTCAGCAGTCCCATAGTAGGGATTAGGATGCAACCGCCACCACGGTGGTCGCAATGCCTATGTTTTACATTGAGGTGGGTGCTGCTAGCTGCAGCACCTGCTGCAATGTAAAAACGGTACATGTAACATTTCCCTGCACTAGGTGGTAGACACCATGCGCTGCCTGCCACATGGTGCAGGGAAATGTAGGGGGTACCTCCAGTGCCTAAAACGTGGGTGCATGGGTGAAGGAGGGCCTGCTACAGGCTTTTAATGTACATCCCCACCAGCCTTTTCATGGAAGGTGAACCGCCATGGAAAGGCTGGCGAGGAGGCACATCCTAATCCCTACGGCGGTGCCTGGTAGGCACCACCACCATTTTGGAAATCGGAAGGCCTCCACCACACGGTAGGCTCAAGGCTCCCGTCGGATGCGTGGTGGTCGGATTTTCCGATTGACACCGACCTTCCCACCATTATAATATGGTGGGTGGAAAATGGCCTCACGATGGCAGTAAGCCCGCCATCGACAGCCTGTCAGTGATCAGCCCCATAGTCAATAATGAAGCCACGGGCAGCAGCTTTAAATGTATCCAACACTATTTGGAGAGAAGTATCTGGTTTTGCGTTTAATAAAAATAATTCATTAGCAAAGGAAGTAAATAAAGAAGAAAAAAGAGGGTCCTGCAAAAGAGAGTTAATAAAATGCAACCTATTTGAACTGGGATGTGGGTGGAGCAAAAAGAAATCTGTGACAACCGGGGCATGATCAGAAATAACAAAAGGTTCAAGTGAAGATGAAATAAGGTTTTGAGACAAATATTTAGAAAACAATATATATTCCAGGTGGATAAATGATCCATTGGGAGGAGAAAAAAGGGAAAACTCAGTTAAATCTGGGTATATAGGCGCCAAGTGCCAACAAGATGAGTTTGTGGTATGAAATTGTTTGTGGGACTTGTGGGAAACAAAGCGAACATTGGATTTCCGATCTAAAAATGGATCAACAACCTGATTGCATTCACCACCCAAAATAAAAAATTCATCTTTCTATTGAATGCTTTTTTTCATAATATTAGGCAGGAATAAGGTTGAGTCGGCCAATAAACATTAAATGGAGTTAAAGAAATATCATCAATAAGTATTTTAACCAACAACCACCTACCCTCAGAATTAATTTCTTGAGATAAGACAGAACATTTCAACTTTTTAAGGCATAAAATAATTGCACCAGTTTTCTTGGTGGACATGGGGTAAACTAAGACTGTACCAACCTAATTAAGTTTAAATTTAAAAGCTTCAGTCTCTGTAAGGTGTGTTTCTTGCAAAAAAAACAAATCTGGGTGGTAGGAAGCTACATAAGATAACATTCTCTGTCTCTTAATAGGATTAATAAAACCTTTCACATTCCAAGATATAAATCTGAATGCAAAAATGCAATAAAAATAGAGAACTACACAACCATTAGCAATGCAGAGGAAGGAAAGAAAGGAGAACAAAGGGAAAAAAAGCCTATGAGAGAGTAGGTAAAAGAATATACAGAAGGGGGGGAAGGAAAGTAGAATCGGGAATGGAAAGAAGGAAAAAGGGACATACCAAGAAGGGACAGTACATGTCAAACTGACAACTTTAATACGTACCGTTTAAAGGAAAAACAAGAAAAATGACAAAGAGTGCCGACGAACAGGTGAGATGGCACAACCAATAAAGGAGGAGGTATCACATCGGGACACCAGACATGATGAATAGGGAGACAGGCAACATGAGATCCAAATAAGAGAAGAAGAATAACATCAATCAAGTAAAGTACAACCAGTAATGGAAACAAACATGAGGAAATCAGTCACAACGAACAATTGCATAAAAATCAAGTTAAAGAGGAAGGACCAGGAATCTCCATTGTCGTCGTAGAATGAGAGTGAATGAATTTCCAGAGATCTTCAGGGTCGTTGAACGTAGAAGCGCTAATCTGGAAGGTTACCTTAAATAGACATGAATGAAATAGGCCATAATGTGTGCCAAGGCACCCAGGGCAGGTCTTAGCTCAGGGAAGTCTTTTCACCGCTTAGTCGTTACAGTGTGAACATCTTGGAAATGAATAATTTTGCACCAGACCAAACAAGATGCTTTTTAATCTTGGCTGTATTAAATACTTGCAGAAGGTCAGTGAATTTCAAACAAAGAAGGATCAGTCCACGAGGTTTCGATGGAGCCGATGTTGAAGAGAAATGAGGTCCCAATTTGTGCACTCCCTGAATATTTATGTTAGTGGATGGAGGAAGATCCAAAAGCTTTGGAAAAAGGAGGTGAAAAAAGCAACCAGATCATTCCCCTGAAGACCCTCAGGAAGACCATGCACATAAAGGTTAGCTGACCTTTTAAGAAGTAGAATATCTTTTTCCATACTAGCAATATTTACAGACGTATCCTGGATGTCACTAACGTGCTGCTCCACCAAGGACAGAAGAGATTCCATAGACGACCACTTATTATCCAGAACTTCCAAGAGAGTGTTCCTTTCTTCAACAAACAGTCAAAAGGCATGTATTTCCTCTAGTACAGTGTTCAAAGATACAGGAGAGAGAGACTTAGGCGGAGAAGGAGGGTCTTGATTAAGGCGCTTGCTGGAAGAAGATGTTGTCTGGGATTTGGAGGATGATACGGACAGGGCCACAGACGGAGAGGAGGTGGGTTGAGCCTTAGCATCAGCAAGGTGCACATAATCCATTGAGGGTCCAGTAGAAGAGGATTTAGCAACAGGCAGACTAGGAGCGCAGCTTTTAATTGAGTGCAATCGAGGTTTACTTCTGCCCATAAGTGAATTTAAATAAAGTAACAGTTAGGTAATCTGCAGAAAATTGCCAGTGCCCTCCCTAACTTACTGTTCCTGATGAAAGAAAGCAGCCAGACAACAAAATGATGTTAAACATGTAGGAGAAGTCTTTGAAGCAAGCACATAGGACCATTAATGTAACTAACACAGAAAATCATTGCTCGGCCATCTTTATTTATGTTAATTAGACTGGCACTTTAGATAGTACACCTTTGCCCTTCAATACTGTGATTAATGCCCATATCACAATTACAGGTTTTTTGTTTTAAATATTTATTGGTCTATCCTGCCAATATTTTATCAGAGGAAAAGTATTCAATAGGTACCAGAACATGAGGATTCCGGAGCAGTAAGCACCCAAATCGCATATAATTCCCAAAAATGTGTAATGGATGGGGCTTTAGCAGGTGCTATTTTACACCATTTACCAACTACATTTTTTACTTCAGTTGATGTTATTGGATTGATAGGGGGTCATATTCACTTACGGCTAGGTGTGGTCTTCTTAGGATATATAACTTCATATTTTCCTAATGCCAACATATTCAGCTGGTGAGGCATGTCAGTAAGTGATGTGCCTGCTTTAGAAATATGCATGTAACCTGCAGGTGACAGGTTTGAATGCCTGTGAGACTAACTCAAACTTTCATATTTACGTGGGTCATAAACGCAGTGCTAATGAGTAGTATTGTAGCAAACAGCAGGAAGATGGAAAAAAAGTATTTAGTGAAACCTTTACTCTTATCTTCCAATGATTCCAAAATTAATCAATCCTCTTTTCAACATTTTCTTCGCATCTACACTGTTTTTAGAGCAAAGACACACCAAGCTGTTTACAAAGCTAGAAAGAACTTGATATGCTGCAAAATGTGTGTTAATCCAAAGACCATTAAATTAGGACAAAACTGGAAGTAACAGCTACCGAAATTAAAGCATTCAAAATTCTCAATATCATTTGCCCTTCCCACAATACTGTTATTTTGAGAACACAATGACAGCTATACTCCCAAGCCAAGGGATCCTAAAATGTGGTATGATTGTAAATTGCTTTTGTATAGTACAAACCTAGCTGAAAGGCAGAAGAGTATGGTAGAGGGTCAAAGGCAAAAATATATTCAATGAATAATTTGTTAGGTCGCTGGTTTTTGAGAGTGGACTGTTACTGCATTGTGATGTGGTGTTCTGTAAAGTGGTTTGTCTTCATCACTTTCCTAAACTGGAGCAGGGTTGCAGTCTTTTTGGATACAGGGATGTTATTCCAGATTCTTGGGGGTGCATTGATGGAGAAGGTCTGTTACCTTTTTTTTCTTTTTGCACTTCTTCGTCTCCAGGCTGATTCGGTCCAGGAAGTAGTTTGCAGAAAGCACAGAATGTCTGTGACTTTGTATGTTTTCTCTTCTTAGTCTCCAGACAAATGGTGTCCAGGATGCAAGTTTGTGTAGAACCACAAGAGATAGTTAGTTTGTCAGCTAGACTGTCCTATCACCAACATATTTAAAACAAATCAAATACTGTCCTATCTTGACATGCTGCAGGTATGAGGAAAAAAACTACAGAATTCCAAATTCAAGGACTCTATCATGAGGAATGATGAAAATAGAGTAAGCCAGAAAGTGTAACTAGGGAGGAAGACCATCGGGACAGTGTGCAGCAATCTTACATGGCAACTTCCTACACTGCAACACAGTTTTAGAGCAGAGGGTCATGGTGGACAAGGTAGGCATTCACAACCAATCTAAGGTTATGTTGAAGGTAAAGGAGGCACTAAAAGATGATTGAGCCACATGAGAGATATCCAAAACTAAGGCCCTCATTATGAAGTCAGTGGGACCTCCACCGATAGCTATCAGTGGCGGTCTCATCGACATCTATGCTATTGGTCTGATTGCCGAATTACGATTACAGCGCTCGGAGCGTGTTGGATGGGGGAAAAGACCGCCGCCTCCGACAGGCTCAAGGAGCCTGTCCAGATGGTGGTCAGATTCCTAATCCTTACAATGAGGCACCGTCATAGGAATCAGGATATCGCTTTCCACTTGCCTGTTGATGGCAGTCCAATCCCTATGTACAGGCAGCCATAAAGGGACTTTGAGGGCCCCTTGCAAGGCCCCCATCCTCCATGGGCCTACGCTATGGGTCGGGGGGACATATGGTGCCCCCAAACATCCATGCACCATGTGCCAGGCACCACATGGTGCCTGGCATACGGTGCATGGATGTTTACAAACATGTCCTTTTCCATTGTGGCTTGTGCTGCGGCCCTTTTCCAGGCTGCAGCACAAGCTGCGATAGAAAAGGGACATGTTTCCAACTGCCTCATGGGTGGTTGCATCGTAATATGGCGAGTGGAACCGCAGACTACTAGTCGGGCGTTTACCATCCCGCAACTATGGGTCCAACCGCAATCGTAACAAGGCCCTACAGGAGGCTTCAATAACATACTAATTTATCTGAAATGCACTGGGCCAGTGTATAGCTTTAATGAAACTATCAAAATCCACAGCATTGAGAAAATTCTTAATAAATTCACTAACGATTGTACAATCTGAGAGTCTTGCTATATGCAACCACAATATGTGCTTTTGGAGACATTGTAATAAATTGCCTAGGTTGCAGCACAATGACCTACTACAGAAATACAACTTGGCCACGACCATGTTCGGGCGGAGCTAGTGAAGGGTAGGCATACCCTTGGATATAAGTCATACATGTACAGGACATAGAATCCACATAGCCAGACATGTAATGACACTATTTGAACATTTATAGTCATAACCATTACGTCTTTGTTAATATTTTTTGATATCACAATTCTTACATTTCTAAGCACTATAAATTACAGGTTTTACTCATACTGTTTCAATGGTACTTGTTGGGACGGAAAACTCCCTTCCATGGCAATGGACGGGCACCCCTGCCCTGAGTGCCCCCAACTGTAATGATGTCTTGATCACTGAAGCTTCGATTGAGAGATAGGTCTCTAGAAAGGGAGCTGAGTACATCTCAGAGAGGAGAAGGGGATGATAGGACAATCATAAAGATTAGGGCTGAGGCCCTGGGGTAACATTTCGATGCACATATCGCTGTGGCTGATATCCAGGTGTGACCTTCTAGTCACTCTCATGGATGTGTTGTGAGGCTAGCAGATTTGAGGTACCTCTTGCTCTGACAGACTGATTTCTGGAGGAAAGTCAAAGGAGAAGCACTTCAAAAGGAAGCAGACCAGCAACATAAACTTCAAGTACTATATGGAGATAATAAGAAAGAGAGCCCAAATCCGCAACAATTGTCAACTGTCAAGCAGCCAGTTGGGCTGTGTGAGGAGAAGAAGCACTGCAAGACTTCTGCCTGTGACCATGACTGTTATCGTACATTATGTCAATTCACAAAGTGTACTGATAACCTGTGAAGGTATCCATTCACTTAAGCTGGTGTCGGCGTGTGGTCCCCACAGAGGTCTTCAACTTCTTACTGAACTCAAGAAGTTAGGAGGAGGCTTTGATATGCTGTGGGAGGTCATGTTTTGGGTGCAATGTAGGAGAGTGATCATCTTCCTGCTATGCGTTTGTGAATGTGGGGTGTGTGTGTAAGTGAGAGTGAGGAAGAGCATATAGTGTCTGGCAGGCTGGTGAAAGTGTATGTGACCCGTGCAAGCTCATGCCCCGACTATGTACTAACACCAGGAGCATCAAATTCCTCCCTTGCCTGTGTGGAGGATCCTAAGAAACTTATCTGCATTGGAAGAGCATCAAGGACCCTTTCTGCTGCCCCCGCAGGACAATATGAAAGGTACTCAAGAACACTCTACCTGTGCCCTCCAGGGCCACGTGTGAACAATTCTCCGTAGACAGCCTCTGCAACTTGAGCACCAGCAAAGGCGGCGTGCTCAAAACTCCGGTCATACGGGTCCATCTGGCACGGATAAGACTGACTTATGGACCAGATGGCCCAGGGAAACTTGCCTGCCAAATGGCACTGGAACTCTTTTGACTTTAGTAACTCCTGAAATTTGGAATACGGGTGGGGCTTAACTTAAATGTTACCTATAGTGAATGGGGATCAACCACTAGTGCTAGCAAGAGGGGAATAGAAATCAGAAACCCGCCTAGAGCCCTGACCTCAGGGAACTGCATGTATTTTGTGTTGGGATGTAAATATGTTTTAGAAAAACACTTTGAATTACCCTGTGCTCACCCTCTGGTAGTTTGGCACAGAGCAGTCAGGCCTAACTCAAGAGGCGATGTGTAAAGTATTTGTGCAACACTTAAAACAGTAGCACAGTGAGAACACATCTTTAGAAAAAAAGATTACTATAAATGAAACAAGACCAAAACAACACAATTCCAATGAGTAGAAGTTGAGATATGAATGTTTAAAGAATAAAAGTGAAAATAGCCCTTAGAAGCAATAAGCGCCTAGGGGGTTATCTGGTTGCACTGGACTAGGGCAAAGTCAAGATTTCAGGCCAACCGTGATGGGGACTCTAGGTGGAGATGATGCAGATGGGCTCTGCACACCTGTAGCTTGCAGGCAGTCCACTCCTTAATCCTTCTTGAAGCAAGGCACAGTCTCCAGGGCTGTAGTACCAGAATGTGCAGTCATTTAGAGTGCAGGTCTTTGGGTGCAAATCCAGATTCCACATCAGTCATTCTTTTTCTTGTAGTTTCAGGCAGCAGACCTGAGAGACTATGCAGCTCCCACATATTTATTCAGTGTTCTGGGGCGACAAGCATGGGGACACCTCTGCCCAATGAGATGCTGGGTGCAGGAACTGCGCAAGACCCGCTGAGCGAAGTACCAAGATCCTGACACAGCAGCAAGATGTGAGGCACAGCCGAGTGATGTGTCAGTGTCGATCACTACAGTCAAGGTGATGCGTTGATTTTCTCCATGCAACAATGGTGATTTGCTGGCTTCGAAGGTGAAGATCCGAAGCCGAGATACATGTGTTCTGAAGCCGATGTGGCGGATTTCTCCACGCAGTCGAGGAGATGCTTTGATCTTTTCCTACTGCAGTAGGGGCCTTGCATTGGTTCTGATACATCAGTTCTTGAGGGAATGCGCTGGTCCTGAGTACCATGCACCAGGTATTTTCCCATAACAGCGGTGTTGTGTCCATTCTGCTTCACGCAGCAGAGGATGTGTCATTCCACTGAAGAAAGCACCTGGATCCACTTCCAATGGACCAGGCACAGGAGGTGAGACACTGATATCCCTGGGTCTCAAAACAGGAGGCAAGCCAGCATGCCATTGGAGATCACCTTGGGTTTTAGCAAGAGTCCAGATCTTCCTCAGCAGAGGCAGAGGGTAACAGGCAGCAGGGCAGCAAAGCAGAAAAGTAGTTCTTCCAGAGCATCTGTGCAGCAGAGTAGCAGTGCCTGTAGCACCACCGCAGTCCTTCTTCCTGGCAGAGTTTCTTTACAGGTCCAGACATGTCTATTTGGTGGGGTCAGACACCCCATTACTTATACCCAGTTGTGCCTCGGAATTGGAGGTGACTTCAAAGAGGGGCTTTGAAGTGCACAGAGGTCCTACCGTCCCAGCCCTGGTTCCCGACCCACTACAGGGGGTAATCAACCATTTGTGTAGGGACAGAACACTGCCCATTCAGGTGTATCTGTCCTCCCTCCCATTGTGCCCGGAGTGAGAGATCAGGATGTATGTAAATGGGCACTCAGTCACATGTATCCTTCCTCTGTGTGTGACTGTTAAAGCAGGGTCTTCAAACGCTTTAATGCTGCACCCCCAGTAAAAATAAAATATTCGATTAAATTTACAATGTTTAAATATGTCTAGACTTATTTAAACATTACAGTTATGTTAAACCTTCTAAAAATTCAATCAAATACATAATTGCCAAACAGACATTTCTGGTTCTACGCCTTAGTAACGTGTAAAAGTATCCACAGGGTGATTATTGGAAATGGGGCAGGGAGGTTTGAAGAATATTTGGAGTCCCTTCCCTTTTGACACATACTCCCATCCATATCTAAATGGCAAAAAATGTTGGCAATAGCCATTACACAGTGGCTTACTGCTGACCATTTGTTTTAAGCTTAACCCCTTCGACGCTCATGACGAGCTGGGCTCGTCATGGCGTAGCCTCCTCGCACGCTCATGACGAGCCCAGCTCGTCACGTAAAGTGCGGTTTCGCAAAACCCAGCGTACGGGCGGAATTCCGCCCGCACGCATGCGGTTAAAACAGAGCATTGCTATCAGCATGAGGCTTCTTTTAATCAGAGCCTTGTGCCCCCTGGGATAACTTAAGGCCCCCTAGGAGGGCCTTCCGCCCATTTTGAAGCCCTCAGCTCTAAAGGGTGTTGGAAAGTGCTATGGGTAAGTATGCACCTACCACTAGTATTAAGGCCACCAACATGGTATAGGGTGCAGTAAGGGTCTCAGTAAATGGCCTCTGGCTCATGCTTGGTAGCAGACAACGAGCAATCAGGCCTTACTTAGGAGACTGGAGTATAAAGCATTAAATAAAAAAAATAACACATCAAATAAGTAAGACACAACACACAATAAAAATCCCACACAAATGTATAAAAAATAGCATATATTTTTATGAAGAAACACCAAAACAACAGGGATATGAATTTTTAAAGATTAACCACTTTATTTATAGGGCTTAAAAACATTCAGCACCACTCTGGGAAATTTGGTTGCGCTTGACTGAGACAAAGTCAAAGTTTGAGGCCAACCACGATGGATCCCTGGTCAGATACACTAAGGGGGAATCTTTTCTGGAGCTTGTTCTTCCGAAGTTGCTTGATCCTCCACAGCAGGCCGGATTCAAAGAGAGTTCGCCAGCTTGACTTTCTATAAAGTTCTGGTAAAACCTGGAAAGTCTGGACTTCCAGAGCTTTCTGCGGGACAAACCTGAAATCCTGGCCAGGATTGCAGTTGAAGCTAGTTGCCTTGACTCTCGAGGTTGGGCCGGTCACCTCATGTAGCTTTTTCATAAAAGTTCTCTGAACTTCAGGAGTTGCTTACTGAAGATCTCCTTGTAGGTTCCAAGTGATCAAATCACCAACCCAAAGGTCTGAAACATCTTAGGTGATCTCTGGGATGTCTGGACTACATTCCCCAAAATGTACCTGGCTAAATCCTTAAAAGTCTCCTGGACGCACTCCATGGTGGGGACTCTAGGTGGAGATGATGCAGATGGGCTCTGTACACCTGTAGCTTGCAGGAAGTCCACTCCTTAATCCTTCTTGAAGCAAGGCACAGTCTCCAGGGCTGTAGTACCAGAATGTGCAGTGCTTTAGAGTGCAGGTCTTTGGGTGCAAATCCAGATTCCAGATCAGTCATTCTTTTTCTTGTAGTTTCAGGCAGCAGACCTGAGAGACTATGCAGCTCCCACATATTTATTCAGTGTTCTGGGGCGACAAGCATGGGGACACCTCTGCCCAATGAGATGCTGGGTGCCAGCCCAAAGCATGACAACTTCCTCTAAAATATGTGATCTTTTTGTCCCACAAAGCACTGCACTCCCAAAATCCAACATGGACGATTTTGCTCCAGAGGAGTAAGAGCTAACTAAACCAACCCACAGTGTGGCTCATTTCCATTAGCTCTCCTTCCACTCCCCCTGACCCCGGCAAATCCCTTTCCTAAGCCTGAAAGCTGGTTGGGTCACAAGATGTGGGGGTAGTTAATCCTGGCTTTCATTACCTATTTGCTCTCTCTTTGAGCTCAGTTTGATTTACCCAGCCCCTTGTGCAGGACCCATCCTCCTCAGCTTCAGAGTACTCTCCATCAGATAACCTCTGGCCATGCCACTTATCACCTAATCAAAGAATCCTGGCTAAGCCTGTTAAGGCTGACCAATCTGAAAAGACCGGTATAAAGCTGGATTTTGGCCCATGAAGAGAAAGTTCTATAACTTCTCTTCTGAACTAGTTATAATAAATTCAACAGTGGCTAGTTGTGGACTTTATTAATACCAATCTTTTAAGTCCTAGAATGATATGTTTTACTATTTTCCTAGAAATAGTTATATTTAAATAAAATATTGCAATGTTAGCCTATGGAGCTAAGTATCTACAATGGGGAAAAATTAAATAGGGAGTTTTTCCTCACCGTGGCATATAAAACATCTTTTATAAGGTCCCTGCTCATAGTTACATGTCCGCCACCCCTAGGACACCTAGAGAAGACCTGGGGGGTGCCTAATGTGAAAGAAGTAAGGTAGATTATCACTTTTAAAGTGCCTGTATCACCAAAGTCGAGTTTGCACACAATTGACTTTTAAAGACAGTCTGCAAAGCCAGGCTGCCTTTAAAATGTCAGCAGACGCTCGACAGTGCACACATGCAGGTTTGTGCACAAGCAGAGGTGCTGGCCCCGTTGGAAAAAGCTATTAATGATTTGCGAGATAAATGTACCAAACCCTGTAATATAATTTGGCTTGGGGATTTTAACATTCATCCATGTAGCTTATGGAATACAGGATGATCATGAGGAAAGTGCCTCTTATTTTTGTCATTCGGATTATGGTAACAGCTTAAATAGATTATTAATAATACATAATTTACCATTTTAAATACTACTGAACATTCAACTGATCAGTTAGAACCTACCTTTTTAAGTAATGTTTCATCCTCAACTCTAGACTATGTGTTGGTCTCTGACCCTGTGAGAGACCTTTTTTTTCACTTTAACACTGTGTTTTACTCATCCAGTGACCACGCTGCAATAACCTTTTCTATGCAATCTGTAAAGAAAGTTGATTGTGCCTTTAAAATTCCTATACATCCAGTAATTGCAAGAGAGAATGGGATTGTTCTAAAGTGGGGAAAGGAGGTAGACACAGAGAGATTTTTAACCAACTTAGGGGCCCATTAGGATGGCGGGCGGATTGCCCCCACCAGGCTGGCGGTAGCCACCGCCAGGCAGGCGGGGGCAATCCGCCCGCCATCCGCACCTACATTCACCCCGCCATATTAGGATGGCGGGGGGACCTCGGTGGACGTAAAGACCGTCTGCCGTTTTTATGCCCCGGTCGCCTTGTGACCGGGGCGGAAAAAGTTTAATCTGGTGGGCTTGTTTAGATGCCTTTCCGCGGCGGCGATGCCGCCACGGAAAGGCATGCGGTCTTCACTCTGGGGGCCCCTGCGGGCCTCCAGAGTGAAGGAGAGGTGGAGGTGCACACCGGGGGTACCTGTGGTACCCCCTGCATTTGCATAAACAAAGCGGCAGGCACCGCACGGTGCCTGCTGCTTTGTCTATGCAAATGCATTAATGCATTTGCATTAATGCATTAATGCATTTTTAGCATTGTGGCGGGCGGTGCAGAGAACACCGCCCACCACAATGCTAAAAATGAAGGCTGTGCCCACCACTGTGGCGGGCACATCCTAATACCCCCATGGGACCCCCGCCCTTGTGGAGGGCGGACACAGACCCCGCTAGGATGACGGGCGGACAAAGTCCGCCCGTCATCCTAATAGGCCCCTTACTGTCCAACTGTTTTGGAGAGATAATGCTTTGTGTGGATCCAGTTTTACACAACAGCATGATTTCGGATTTTGAACTAATTTTAATTTACATTAAAAATAATTTAACCTGTGCTAGCCGTAATGCTGGCGCAAAAAATTCAGTTGGTTTGATGTTGACTGTGATAAAACATTGAAAAGTTTACATAAAGCATTGAAGTCTAAGCCCCGAAATACAATATCAGTTAAAGACTTGCGGCAAGCTTATAAGAAAGCAAGAACCACCAGGGTTAAGATCTTAAAGGAAGAATGGTGAGAAAATCTGCAGAAGGCAGCAACATTAAAAAGCTCACAAGCATTTTGGTCTTTGATCATTGAACGTTTCTAAAAGATGAGGAGGCTATGACCACAGACAACAATGTTGACCAGGAAGATTGGGTAACACATTTTGAAGTTCTTTTTGGAGAAGAAGAAAAGAAAACTTTACAACCTATCTCCCAAAATGTAGAAAAGAGAGGAGGTTGCTACTAGTTTTACTCTTGTGGAAACCAAACATGCTTTAAAACAATGTAAAGGAACAAAGGCACCTATTCTAGATAACCAAGATCTTTGGGTTTCACTCTTAACCAATGTTTTTAATAAAATTGCCCAAACAGCTGCGCCACCATCATGGAAGAGAACTATAATTGTCCCAATATATAAAAAGAGGGATAGGTCGATTGCGAAAAACTACAGACCTATCTCTTTGATAGATTCTACTGCAAAGCTAATGGGCTGATTGATTTTAAATAGACTAGAGGATTGGGCCTTGGAAAAAATATCATCATCCCATGCCAGTTTGGTTTTAGAAAAGGGAAAGGCACTGTGGATCAGTGTCTGAACCTGAGTCCAATTATAGCAAAATACGCGGCTGCAATGAAAGGTCATTTCTATTTAGCCTTCATGGATCTGTCTGCAGCCTTTGACTGTGTGGCACAGCCTAGGCTGTGGCAGATCATGGAGGCTATGGGAATTGACTTGAATATTATCAATATCATCCATGACCTGTACTCAGGTGCCTCAGCTTGTGTTCTCTATGGAAGGGATGGTGAGTGCACTAGATCTTTAAAAATTGCAAAAGGCATGAGGCAGGGCTGTGTTCTTGGCCCTTTTTTATTTGCTCTCTATACCAATGGCGTGGAATCTGCACTGTTAGATTCCACTCCGGATGTCCCTTATATTAATTCAGCACAGGTCCCAATTTTATTATATGCGGGCAATGCTGTGCTTGTAGCCTGTATTAATAATGCAGTGCGTCACCTAGTCCTGGAATATACATAATTTATGAATAACGTTGATATGAAAGTTAATTATTCAAATTCTTTTATTTTGGTAGCAGGTAATAAGCAGAGAAATCATCGGCAAATTATTACTGAAGGGGGAAGACTGGGAGCTGTTGACTGTTTCAATTACCTGGGGAAAATGTTTGACCCCCAAGCTAATTGGCAAAAGATGATTACAAACAGAGGGCCACAGATGGAAAAGAACATTGGGGCACTAACCAAATGTATTTAAAAAACTGGGTTAAAACCCATAGATGTAATAAAAACAGTGTATCAAGCTAAGACCATCTCTGCTGCCACTTATGGAACAGCTGGCTGGGGAATGAGAGATTGCTCAAAACTACAGATTCTTGAAGATAACTTCTTAAAAAAGGGTCCTCTCTTTACCGAAGTCATGTGCCAACTATAAGTGCCACATGGAATTGGGAGCACCCTATATTACAGATAAAATTGCAGTGGCCCCGATCCTCATGTGGCACTCAGTGTGGAGAAAGGAGACCCTTGCTGTAACAAGAGAGATTATAAAGGATGTTTTGAAACTAGCTGGGGTAGGTAATATCAATTGGTTAACTTTTGTTGAAACCACATTGAAAGCAGTTGGGCTACATCGTCTTATTTTGGATTCTATTACTTGTTGTTCCATCTCTAAAAGTGATCTAAAAGCGCAATTACTTTCTAGCAGGCAGATAAGAAGAGAAATTAAAAACACCAATTTGTTGACAGTAAGAACATACTTGGACAAAAATATAATATATCTTTCCGTTGTCACTAATCTACAGCACAGGTACATTCTGGTGAGATTTCGATTAAATTATATTCCGCTTATGTTAGAATTTTTCCCTCAATAAAGTGATGACATTTTTATCATGTAGAGCTGCGATGTGCTGCTGGCAACAATAATGTCATGAGGGAGACAGACAAAAAACGTTCTTGTAACTAATCATAATTGGGAAATGGCTGGGACTTTTGAGAAAGGGAGGTAAACTATAAGACGTTTTTCCATTGCAGTGTATCCATTGCAGAGTGCTTCCAGAATAAAAGAAAAGCTGCTAAGTTTCTAGCCAAAATCAGCATAATGCAGTAACCAAGCTCAATTAAAACATGCATTTACCAGTGCAACAGGTGGTACATGCAACAGCTCAAACTCTATTACTTTTAAAGAGCCGAGAGACTATTACTTTTTAAGAGCCCAGAGCTATGGCATAGCGTATGGCCAGATCCCAAAACATTTTTAGGTTGTGCTATTTCATGTCCCTGGTGGTAAGTTAAGGCAGTGGTTAGTGCAAACACCTTTGACCACTGTATTATTAAAGGAAGTTTCTGGAGTTAGTAATGTGTTAAACTAAAAAACAAAAATGTATGTAGAGGGTCAAGGGGAATGTTTAGTGACCTCTCTGCTCGCTCCCCTACTCTAATATACAGAACACACAACAGAGCAGACCAGGTCTGAAAAAGGTGTGCAGTTGTAATGGCGAATGTGCAACAGTGGGTGCATGTATGCACGTATGCTGGTGAAAGCATCGGCTAGAGAAATCCCATCAGACCACCCTTTATGGCGGAGTTAACGTCATGTGGGATATTTGTTGATCATTCCATACCACAACCGACCATATAGTGCCGATATGGAAATGGATGTCAATAATCTAGCCGTGATGTCCCTTATGAGGTGGTGTTTACTAAAGTGCAGTGCTCAAATAATAATGATAAATTAAAATTGACTACACATGCGCTGTATCTCATTCAAAACGCAATAAATGATAGGTTGAGTGAGACGGACAATTAATGTACTCAAAAAAGGTTACATATCTACCGGTCACCTCCACTGCCGCTCGACACACTAAGCGGGAGCACCGACGGACAGAGCGGGGCTTCACACTCCCGAGCGGTTGCCGGGTGAGGTGAGGTCTTCACCCACACAAAGCTGGGAAGAAGATGTTCTTCTCTCCTTCCAGTGGGCATTCAATTGCGATGGTTCCTGGTAGATATGTAACCTTTTTTGAGTACATTAATTGTCCGTCTCACTCAACCTATCATTTATAGTTGCAGTAGCCTTTTTTTCTATGGTCCTGAAGAAAGCCGGGGCAATGCCCCACAGGCTGAAACATGTCGACCGTCCTACACTGCGCCCTGGGGTAGTCTTACTACCCGGCGTGTTTTTAACATTTGACACATAGATTGCGTTTTGAATGAGATACAGCGCATGTGTAGTCAATTTTAATTTATCATTATTATTTGAGCACTGCACTTTAGTAAACACCACCTCATAAGGGACATCACGGCTAGATTATTGACATCCATTTCCATATCGGCACTATATGGTCGGTTGTGGTATGGAATGATCAACAAATATCCCACATGACGTTAACTCCGCCATAAAGGGTGGTCTGATGGGATTTCTCTAGCCAATGCTTTCACCAGCATACGTGCATACATGCACCCACTGTTGCACATTCGCCATTACAACTGTACACCTTTTTCAGACCTGGTCTGCTCTGTTGTGTGTTCTGTTAGTAATGTGTGGCAATAATGTTTGGGCATATTTGTTTTGCGGCATTTTGCTGCTTTTTGTTTTGCTGTAGTTTATGTGGCATTATTACAAAATGATGTGTTGTACAGTTGTTGTTGTGTTGCATTCTGTTTTCATTGTTTTATTGTGATATTCCCAGGCATGTTTTACATAGTGTTATTATGTCTGCATAATTGTGTTATATTCTGTTGCTTACTTTGTGCATGCAAACAATTGCTGCTATATTTCCGCATCAAAGCAGCTTATGCCTTTAAACTTCCTGTGACAGGAATCTATTTACCACTGTCTAGGTGGTAAAATGTTGTTCCTCCATCTCTTCAACTATTTAAGACTCCACTTAGGTCGATTAGCACTTGCACGGTTCACTTATCTGGCGGTCTGCCCTCGTTTTAAACTCAGTAGAATTGGTGGCCGCTCTTACCGGGTTCTTGCTGCGGGGCTGTGGAACTCCCTCCCTGTACACATTCGAGCTCTGAACGATCTGTCCCTTTTTAGGCGGGCCATTAAAACTTTCCTGTTCCCTCTTTCCCAGTAGTCGCCTTTCCTTTTTTTTCTTGCATTTCGTGTGTTATGTTAAGGTACCTGTCTAAGCGCCAGGACACCCCTTTGCTGGGGCAGCTGAGCGCTATAAAAATATCATTAACATAACATAACATAACATAACTTTATGTTATCTGGCACAAGGACCAGCGGAGCAGCATGAATGCCGTAGACCCAAATGCATGCAAGGAAGATGGTTTCAATGGCCTCTTTTTAAGAAGCTCAAGATAGCTAAAACATGGCTTACAAAAGACCCTCACAATTCTGGATCCCACTGCCAGTGCCCATGCTACATTAATGAGAGCTATGTTTCTGGCAAGGACTGACATGGAGGTAGGTTAGCATTCAAAAACAGGGGTTGACATGTCTGCGACCTTGAATTTAGCAGTTTCAAGTACAACTGAGGAAAGTTTGGGATGTGGGTAGATGTGCATACTGCGGCATATAAAAAACCATATTTAAATCTGGTATTATCATTGTTAGATTTGGGGCTCTCTCGTTGGCACAGGTACGTACTTGTGACAAATGGGGACCCTTGCCTCTGGTCAGGGTAAGGGGGTACACTCCTAAAATAACCCCTGCTCACCCCCTTGGTAGCTTGGCACGAGCAGACAGGCTTAATCTGAGGCAGTGTGTAAAGCATTTTTGACCACATACAGTAACTCAATGACAACACTACAGATGGACACCAAACAGTTGTATATTAAAAATAAGTATTCTTTATATAGACTTAGCACAAGACCACAAACTACAAAAATCCACAATATTATACATATAAATGGTAGTTTCAGCTTTGTTCAGTTCAGATCTTAAGATGCAACACGTTGCGTCAATGTACCTTACGATGCATTGCGCTTCCGCAACAAGCAATGTTCAGCAATGAAAATGCGGTAAAGTTCCGGTGCAAAGAAATAAAGACATGAAGATGCGGCATGCCTCTCCGATGATGTGAGAAGTCTCGGTTCGATGCGTCAACTGCAGTGGCGCTACCCTTGTTCAGGGATGCATCTGCAACAGCCTCGGCTGCGACACTCTTCTCCGACATTTGCGAGAAGCTTCCACATGATGTGACAACTACATCGGCGACATCCAAGATGCGACGGCAGCAGCTCCGATGATGGCACACTTCTCCGGGGATGCGAGGTGCTTTCCTTGATGCGGTGCAATACGACAGCTACAGCGACGACATCCACGATGCGACGGCAGCAGCGACGACGACAAGCTTCCTCTTTGTTGCGAGACGCTTCTCTCGATGCAGTGCAATACAACAGCTACAGTGCGACACCCTTGTTCAGAGATGTGACGGCAGCAGCAGCTCCTTGCGACACACGGTCCCTCAGAAGTCACAAAACAGCAGCAGGCACTTCCAAAGAACTCTGGGGAGCTGGGGTGTGAAGTCTGTTGTCCTTGAGACTTTAGCAAGCTCTTTTCCAAGCCCTTTGGGATCCTTCACAAGTTGAAAGTAAAGCACACAAAGTTCTTTCTCCTTTCTTTGGCAGTCAGGCAACCACTGTAGGCCAATCCCCTAAGCGGCACTTCAGCTTAGGAATAGTCTCTCCTCAGTTTCTTCAGGTTCCTCTCCTCAGCAAAGGTTTCTTCTTGTTTGTCCAAAAGTGATCTAATTTCTTGGGATCAGGGTCCCAATATGTATACCCCAAAATCCCTTGTCCTCTGAGGGAAGAGAGGCCTTTGCCCAGTCAAAACCAGTTCTGGAGCACTCTGTTGACATGACTCCTTCTTTCCTTTCACAGTGCAGGGCAGAAACATCAGGCTCCCTACAGGAGGTGGAGACAACATTGTGGAATGAAAGCACAGCCCTAGAGCACTTTGTTGACATGATTCCTTCTCTCATTTCACAGTGCAGGGCAGAGACAACAGATGCACCACAGGGGGTAGAGCCAGCACTGTGGGGGGAAGGTACAGTGCTTTTCAGGTCCCAGGTGCAACTCCTCCCTCCCATCTAGATGCAGATTTCTCTATTCACCACTGGGCAGACTCATTCTGTCTCTTGGAATCCCCCAGCCCTGTCACTCAAACTCCAGACAAGGAATACACAACCTAGCAGAGGCAGGCCTGGATAGTTAGACAAGAAAATACCTACTTTATAAAAGTGGTATTTTCAAACACAGAATGTTAAAATCAACTTCACTAAAATATGTATTTTATCAATCTGAGTCCGGGCATACTAAACTCAAATTTCTACCATGTTCCCTGAGTCATTTAGGATTATTAGATGTTATATTTTAACTGCCCATTCTGGCCTATGGAGAACAGATAGCCTTGCAATAGTGAAAACCGAAAATGGCTGTAATTCACTATTAGGATTTGCCACACACACCAGAGCAGGTCCTACCTTATACTTACAACGCACCCTGCCCTTGGGCCTACCATAGGGGTGTCTGATATGAAGAAAAGGGAAGGTTTAGGGACTGACCGCCTGCTGCTTTTCGCTTGATTTTTTTTTGTTTTTTAACTTGTTGCCTTCCGTCCGCTGTTGCAGTTTTTCATTTTGCTGCCCCTTCTTGCATTCCATTTAACCAGAAATGGTGTTGCTTAGTCCCAACTTTCACGTTATTGTCAAGCCAACTTGTTGGCAGACGTTATTAAACCATTGCAGCCCTGAAGATCAGTGCAACTTTGTCGGAGCAGTGCAAACCCTCCCAGCCTGTGAACACCCTTTCACTAACTCCCAGCACAATTATACCAAGAATGTAAGAGATTTGGGCATCGGATCCTTTCAGGTGATCTTCGCGATCCTTAAACTCAATAATTTAGGAGCAGGCATTTTGAAGGATTACACATTTAAATTGAGTAAAAGTTTTGATAGGCCAATGCACATGAATGCTTTACAAAGGTTTTCTGTTGTTACATCCAGGAATTAAAAAGCCTTGCTTTAGGGGGGGGGAAGGGGGGAAGAGATATAAAATCACTAATTAGATATAAAATCACGAATTAAATATTCGCTGTTTTGCGCTTGCTACTTATGCTGCCCTGGTTTGGCGGTATTCGCGTTTTTCATATGTTCCTTTGTACAGCGTTCCTGTGCAGGACCTGAGATATAGTTAGCTGACTGAGGGTTTTGAGGAAAACCCATCTCTGTATAAACAGTCATATTGTGCCGCGCTTGGAAGGGGCATTATTAAATCCCATGCCTCTCTTGTGAGAACACTGTTCTCCAGGACCTCATTAGTTTGAAACCATGTACACAATTACTCCCAGCTAGTCAGATAATGTAACCTCCCAACTCCGCATGTATAATGACTTTCCTGCAAATGGATTAGAACATTCATTACACTAAGATTTGTTTGGAGTTTTAGAACTACATGTAGCTAAATTCTCTTTTAAACACGTTTATAGCACAGTCACTACCTTATCTTGTGCCCCCCAGTCTTGGATTCTGAGGTGACAATCACCAACTCAGTCACATAGGACCTCAGAACACATGGGTGATTGCACCCTGGGCCAAGGTCATAGTCACATGGTGGTAGAGTTCGTTAGAGGGGTACTGTGGGCCTGCTGAGTCAGGCCACTATTGACCAAGTCTTGGGAACCCATCAGGACTCCCAAGACATGATGGGCCAGGTATTGACAGAAATCCAGGAGATGAAGCAGCTACAGAGGGACATACACCAGGAGATGGCCACCCACACCACCAACATGGGCTAGCTCATTGGGGTGATCTAGGACATCAACACAACCCTCTGCAGGGCTTTTCTACCACCATCTACCTCTTCCTGTGGTCCACCTTCATCAGAGACATCTACATCTGCAGCACCCACAGAAAGGGTGAGCCAGTCAGAGGAAGACATGCCTGCAAACACCCCTGTCTCTGCAGCAGCTGATGCCCCCACAGTCGCAAGCAGGTATGTCCATGGAAAAATCCAGGAGGTGGGGATGGCAAGACACCCACCACTGACATCAAGAAACCTTTACCTTAATTTCCTCCTTTGCATCCAACACATTCACTCCGTGGACTATTTCTTGGCACTTTCCCCTTTCTGATGGGAGTAGAATTTTGGACTTTGTTCTTCAGACAATTTGGCATCTACATCTATGGTTTCATTCACCATGATTGATTACTTCACTTTTTTTGTTATGTTTGTTTTTGCACAATGCATCTCTTCACCTTTACCACTTTAATAAATACACAAGTCACAAACTAATTGTCTGCTGTGGTAAACCTCACATCTCTACTGATGAGCGAAGTTATCCCGAAACCCGAGCCATGTCTCGGGCGATTTCCAAAAACCCGGGACATGTATCGGGTCTAGAGATCATTAGTTTTACAAGTACCTACTTGCACCCACTGGGGTGAACCACTCAAGAACTCCATGTACCAGATTCCTGAGGGGCGACCCGGAGGAGAGGCTAGCGGTGTGCGCTCCATTGCGATTGCTTATACAAATTGGCTCCCTTGAGCTTTGAGCCGACGGGCTCCTGGACGACGCACCTGCGTGCCGGTTCGGACATCGAGGCCTTTGACGGTTGTTTGGCGGCCTTCTCTTCCACCCCTAACTATTTTCTCTACTGATGAGGGAAGTTATCCCGAAACCCGAGCCATGTCTTGGGCGATATCCAAAAACCCGGGACATGTATCGGGTCTAGAGATCATCAGTTTTACAAGTACCTACTTGCACCCACTGGGGTGAACCACTCAAGAACTCCATGTACCAGATTCCTGAGGGGCGACCCAGAGGAGGGGCTAGCGGTGTGCGCTCCATTGCAATTGCTTATACAAACCTCACATCTAGCAATGTATATATGTACTCCCATGTGAACTTTACAATGCCAAAAGAAGCTATTTGCGTAAGCATGGATATGTTGCAATTACACAATGTTTAGCTCAGGATCGCAACCATGTCACACCAACACATGCTTACAGGTATCTTGTTTTATAACATATTAATTCCATTGTTACAATCATAGGCTGGCATGATGTGAGAAACATAGCAAATCAAACATGACTTAAATATTCTGTGCCAGTAATTATATTTCAGGTGCATACCATAACAACAGGGAATAAGGGAATACATTAGACATTTTCTTATAGAGGAGGCAAAATGTCATTGGCCTGTGTAATCAGCTGGAGCCATATCTCCTACCTCACAAAAGGAATCCCACATAATTTAATCCAATAAAAAGGCAAGTGATAGTACAACAGCTTCAGATCACAGGGCCATTCCAATCCAGTGTTGCTGCATCTGGTGGAATGTCATAAATAAATGTCAGCGATGCACTACAAGCGCTTTGACCTACAATGAGGAGACATCTCAACAGCAACATACAATTTATACTGTAGTGCTGTACAAGAAGTGATAACAAAGACATGTGAATATAAACAATTGCAAGGGCCGACCTATTGGTGTGCGTCTTAGGTGTCGGCTGACACCTCCCCGCATTACTGCCTCCAGAGGATACCATTCAACGAGCATCCTCTCCTACTGGCTGTCCGTGCCCCACCCCTGTCCTGATGAAGACCCGCCCCGGATGCAAATAATACACTGCACCATCCCCTAGGGTCGAAACGTCAACGTTATTGTCTTCACCAGTCCATACAATCCGCTAAACCGAACTGGAAAGGAAATCCCATGCTAGCGTGATATGCTTGTAAAATTAGACCTATCCATCAAGAATGTCCCTTGCAATTGTTTATATTCACATTTCTTTGTTATCACTTCTTGTACAGCACTACAGTCACTAATCACCTAAAGTCACTCAAGACACACTTGAGCATTGTACAGTCTTTGTTTATGTATCTGGTCACTTGACAGCTAATCTAAAATCCTGTATAGTAAAGATACTATTCACTGTTAAAGAAAGGGCTGAGTTTATTATTATTTTGGTGTGTTGCTCATAAATGTTTCCTGAGTATTCATTACTTTGTACAAATTAGTTGGCAAACCCTACAGAACCATTTCTCTCTGCTGTATAAATTACCCAGGTTCTTAGGGACACAGGTTCACCCCTCTAATTCTAATGGTGTTACAACCTAAGCACACTTGCTCTCTTCCTCTTCTTTCCCCCTCCATTGTCTCTGTTGGGCTCCCCATGGAACCTTCAGAAGGAGGCTATTCGGAATGTTGTGTTTGTGGAGTTTTGATAGAGCTGCCCTGGTGCTATTCCAGTTGTCCACAAGACTAGATCTGTTCCTCTTTTGATGAGGGAACCTTTAAGGTTGGAACCGGAGAAACTTGTAAGTCAAGGGGTCATAGAAAAAATAGAAAGCTCGGAATGGTTGGCACCCATCATTATCACTAATAAAGACAATGATAAGAACATCCACCTTTGTGTGGATTTAAGGGATCTTAACTCAAATATTTGGGTGGATAGACATCCCCTCCTGAGAATACATAAAATGTTAAGCACAATCCAAAATGCCAAGTATTTTAGCGTACTTGATTTATCCTCAGCATACCACCATGTCACCCTACACCCAGACTGCTTCCCATTATACAAAAACATATAGTCTGTTATTTCGCCATTGCAGAACCTGTGTTACCAGTATCTCTGCCATCTGCCATCCCTTCACAGGTGTTGCCCATCGTATAGTCCATCTAAAAGTGGCCAAAGTTGCAAGATGAAAGACAAAGCCTGGTAAGTGTCTTTCCTTATGTAACAAAATGTTAACTGCTTTCACTACCCCTTTAGGCAATTTCAAATTCCTTAGAATTCCTTTTTAGCTTCAGCTACTGCAACCTATTCTGAGAGATTGTGAGAAGACTATGCCCTCATTAGGATGGCGGGTGGACTTCAGTCCGCCCGCCACCCTAGTGGTGCTGGGACCGGCCACCAGTGGTGCGGTGGTCCCGCACTGCCAATTAGGATGCGACCGCCACCCTGGCAGTTGCATCCCGCAAATTCAAAATTGTGGCGGGCGTTGCTGTAAGCAGCACCCGCCATAAGGTTGAAAATGCATGTTGTGCATTGGCATGCCCAACGTGACAGGCACCTCGCGGTGCCTGCCACCTTCTGAATGCCAATGTAGGGGGTACCATAGATACCCCCCAGGTGCAGCCCCCCACCTCCCGGAGGGGCCACAATGGGCCCACAAAGTAGACACTGCATGCCTTTCCATGGCAGAGTGTTCGCCATGGAAAGGCATTTCTCCTTACACATCATAATATGGATGGCGGTGCCTGCAAGGCATTACCACCATATTATGGGCCTTTTCCACCCAGCAGGCATTTGTGATGATTGCCTACCAGTGGTAAGGCAGCGGACGGTCTTTCCGTCTGCCGCGGTACCCCCGCCATGCTAATGTGGCGGGGGTAAATGGCTGTCCGGTAGGGTGTTTTGGTGGGCAGATCGCGAGGCTGGTCAGGCAGTGGCAATCCGCCCGCCATGCTAATGGGCCCCTATGTGTTTCCAAGATGACATTTTAATATAGGAGATAAATGACAGTGAACACAATTGTAAGGTGAGAAACATTTTATGTAAGTTAAAAAATGCTGGTTTCACCACCAAAGAAAGTTAATATAAACTAGGTATCACCTCTGTAGATTACTTGGGGCACACAATATCTGAGGAGGGAATCAAACCAAAAATGGATTTTGTAGAGTCAGTACGCAGGGCTCCCTCTCCTACTTCGAAGGAGGAGATCAAATTGTTCTTGGGTTTGGCAGAGTAGATGGGCAAATATATTAGGAATTTTTCTGTTTTGGCTCAACCCCTTAGGAACTTACTAAAAAAAAGTAAACATTTTTTGTGGGAGGTGGCAGCAATTGAAGAAATAAAACAATCTATTGTGAATGCTCCTAACATTGGTAATTTTCAAGTTGAGAGAGAAACTATACTTACGACTGCTGCAAGTAATAGAAGCTTAGGGGCTACTCTGTTACAGAGGGTACACAATCAAGAGAAAATTGTGGCATTTGCCTCCGGGACTTTGGTTGGCGTGGAGGTGAATTAGTCTACTGTGGAAAAGGAGGCACTGGCATGCTACTGGGCTATCAATCATTTTACATTTTATTTGTTGGGGCTACCATTTGTCCCTGTTTGCAAAGAAAGAAATGGGGGACACCGCTCCACACATAGCTAAGTGGATTTTGGGACTTCAAAGTTTCAACTGCAAGGTGGTTTTTGTCCCGGGCATCAAGCACTGTGCCACTGATTTCTTGTCAAAGCCCTAGAATGTAGGTAGTAAAGGCAATACATTCTATTAACCTGATAAGATCAAAGAAGTGAAAAACAATGTTGTTATTAATCAAAATGGGAAAATGTGGAGCACGGATATACTTACTAGTTTTCCCACCAACAGGATTCCAGTGGAAGTACCCAAGAAGGTTGTAAACAAATCCCCAGTGTGTGTTGATATCAGAATAAGAGAAAGAAGACAACCTCATTCTCTAAGTTGGCACACAGATTTCATGATGTCTTGGCTTTGCTTCATTGTGTTTTTAATAGGTCTTATTTCTTTCTCTCTAGTTTATTCTCTTCCTTTTGTTGTTCTTTCCTTCTTTTCCCTGTTCAAGTTCTCTCCTTCTCCATGTTTCCTTCTTCTTTTACTTTTCCTTTATAGGAGGGAGATGTGTTACACCCCATGCACCCTTGCACTCTTCCTCTCCCACCAACCCCCATTGTCTCTGTTGGTCTCCCCAAAGAACCTTCAGAAGGAGGCTATTTAGAATGTTGTGTTTGTGGAGTTTTGATAGAGCTGTCCTGGCAAGCTGGAGATGTCTAATGTTGTGACTTGAATAAAGCTTTTGGACTTACCTGCTGGGTTCTTCTTACTTCAGTTGGTGATTATGATTATAGCAGCCCAATGCCTGTGTCTGTTTATGCTGATGACCATGTTTGTGGCGCACATGTATGCCATTGTTTGAAAAGTAACTCACTTGCCTCCTGACTCCGCTGCTATCAATACCTCTTCCAGCTGCTGGTTGCCTCCTCTGGGAGCAATCATGCCAGGGCAAGGCCCCTGCCTTCTCTCCAGAGGAGCTGGAGAAACTTGTTGAAGAGGTCCTTCCCCTGTTTGGCCAGGTCTATGGCAATTGAGTAGTCCAGAGGAACAGGTACCTTTCTTACATAGATGCTTTACTCTGTTTAACTCCATTGTTTCCATTCCCACAGGCTACAATGTGCCTCTGAGTCCCAGAGTGAATCCTGGTTACTCGTGTATCGTTTTGTGGTCCCTACAATGGGTAATCCTGTAATGCATTGTGGAACACTGTACATTGTGTACCTAACCTCACTATTGTGATGTATGAGAAGCCCTAGATTCTACTTGTGGTGAATGCACATAACTGTGCCTGTATACATTTCATGTATTTGCTAATCAGATCATGGTAAAGGAGCCAAGAAATGTATAGTCTTTACAGCATGAGCAGTCCCACTTATCACTCAGGCTAGATCAAGGCTCAATTTGTGGTCTGAGAGCTTGTTACATCTCACAGACTCCTTCAAAGAAGTGCACAACCTTGAGGTCACGTATTGGATGGCCACAATATGTACTTTTATGTATTGCAGTGGTGACAATGTGATGCTCATGTGGGATCAGTATGATCAGCCTGCAGAAAGCAAGCCTGACAATGAGTTGTGCCCATTATGAGCCATGGCCCACGATGGTATCAGAGTTACTGTGGCAATACAACTGATGCACAATGTAATCTCCCTGTAGACCTGCAGATCCTTTAATGTTCCCAAAATGGGTTTTCCTAACCAATAGTAGCCGTGATTGCTTTTACATGGACTACATTTGGAATGGTGACTGAAGTAATCCCCTGACCTGATACTTCTTTCTATTGACCCACATTGTCAATGTGTGTCATTTACTACTGACAAGCCCCTTACTCCCATGGGTATTTGGCGATGTTTCCATAAGTCATGCTTGCACTTTACAGGCCTATTACACATGTGACACAATAACAGTGCAGATAGTCGGTTGCTTCTGATGATAATTTGATATGTGAATCACCTGCTTTGTTACATTGAATCAAATAAACAAGAAATACAATGGTATGTTGTTGTCAACCATGTAATTGTGTCACGATTGGCAAAAGGTAGGCCCTCTGATTACAGTACATACCACTAAAACTCAATCAGACATAGTATGATATCCCATTAGGCAGTCCACAATTCCATACGTCTCCAAAGAGGAAGCTGTCAGTGACATACATGCCAGCCTTTCTTTGTGACCTAAGTTTTTAGGGTGTAGTCTATGATATGGTCTGTATGCATCAGATCAATGGGCCTGGCTGTAAAGGTTTCTATACAATCGTGCAAAAGTATTTTACCCTTTAAAAGGTCTCAATGTTGTGTTTCCTAGTAGCTCACATCACACTACATATAGGATGGCCCTGTACATTCGTGTCTTTGTAGTGCTCAGCATGTGAGAACTACACCTGCCTTGTGTTGACTATTGATTTAGGCATGTTCTAGCTGTAAATAAAATGTGTCAACCAAGGTTATATCCAAAAATGTACTGTTATAATCTATATATTCATCTATTGTATCCATACAGGTCAACACCCATCAAAAGCAATCCATTTGGAAAG
The DNA here is from genome assembly GCF_964261635.1 of Lissotriton helveticus. NCBI lineage: Eukaryota > Metazoa > Chordata > Amphibia > Caudata > Salamandridae > Lissotriton > Lissotriton helveticus. Next base: position 800,533,031 of record NC_136057.1, on the reverse strand, counting down.
CCATCACCTGAAAGTTGTGGACCCTGGGGGTTTATCGCTGGTGCAGCATACATTGCTGGAAGAGTTGGGAGGACCAGAGGTGCTGGACCCGGAAGATCACATAGGTCTAGCTGGGGATGTCCTCCCCCAGTGGACGGGGCATGGGCTGGACCCTGACCCTGGACCGTGACTTCTCTAATGGCTCCACATACCAGTGGTGGCCTACCCAGAGTTTGATGGGCAGTTGAAGGCCCAACAGCAGCTATAAGGGGAAGAGTCCTGGCCAGAGTCATACATTTCACATTGCCAACTTTGTGTGTTACAGGCAGGTATTTCCCCATCAATATTGGGGGGGGCCCAAGTGCGACGCACAAGAAGAGTTCTTTTTTGTGTAGTTCTGGTAGTAGGTGCATGCTGATTTGCTGTGCCTATTGCCTTTATGACCAGGAACACAGCAGAGTCCAGTCTTCTACCAATTTACTGTCTTGAGCAGACATATGGCCAAGTGAACTGATAAATTATCTCATGTTCTTTAATGTTCTGGGAGACAATTGTACCAAACAGGCCACTTGTCTTCCTTGTGCAACAATTGATGTTCCCCCACTACATTCTCTCATGTGATGATGACTCTATTAGATGTAACTTGTCATACAGTGCACTCTTTATGCAGTAACCCGACAACACTTCCCATTGGTAAGTTGAGATTCAAAAGTGACACGAGTGTGCAAACATCACTGGTGCCATCAGCATTAGTGCCAACATGTTGTCTAGTGTACATTTCCCTGTTGTTAGTTCATTTGGAATAGTGTTTCAAGATACATTAACTGACTGGTAACTTGCATAAGGCAGTGAGACAGAGAAATGTAGAGATAATATATGAGTGTCTACACTCATCTTTACAAGGCAAAGTGTGTCTGCTTTACCAAATAGTGCTGTAATGTTCAATAGCATAAGGACTATAGTGATCCCACATTATCATGCCATAGATATTCACCGACACACAACAACCTTCAAATGTTTTTTGGCCTGTAGGAATGCAATTTATGAATGGTGTAATCACCTGTACCAAGTAAGATTGTGGATGTTCATATGGCTTTACGAAGTCTTATGCTGTGTGCATTTGGAGTATCTATCTCTCAAAACATCGGCCCTTAATGTCTCCAAGCTACTTTTTTATGCTACACGTGATACATAGTTACCCTACTTCAGTACAGCTTTAATTAGACTTTTTCAGAAGTGGATATATGATGAGGCTTCAAGTCATAAGTGTAGTCAGAGTGCAATGAGCATTTGCATGTGAAATGGTTTCTGCTACAGCACATATTGATGGTAAATTGGTCTGCAACTTGACCTTCATGACATCATGATGTGTTGTAAGGTTAATGAACATTTGGTGAGCTCTCTGCCATCTGTGAAGATTGTGGACATTTATATTTTGTAGCCATTTTTGGTAATGCCATTTTACTGTGGTATACTACAAGTGCCAAGGTATATAAGGTGATCAGCTATCCTATTACGGACATAAGGATGGAGTGTAGACAAGTCCAACAATGCATTGGGAGTTGTCTGGGGTTATGACATAACAGAGACCAACTGTTACCAGGTTATTTACCACACATGCATGTGTTCATGTTAATGTTGAATCCTATATAGTGAGCCAAGAGGCCGGTGTGATATGGACACTTAATACATTTTTTCTGTTTGATGTATGATAGTCTGGTATGGAAACACAGTTGCAATAAACCAATTATACATGTCAGTTCAGATTCTTACAGGGCAAGCGAAAGAGAAGAGGCCAATGTCATTAAGGACACAGCTGGTCAGAGTCGGTCAGGGCAACGCACATACATGCACACACCACACCCTCACCACCACATCCCCACTCAGCACAGACACCTTCACACCGGTATGTACCACCACAACCACCCTCACATTCATGCAGACAACACAGAAATCCACTCCCACAGTCACCACTACATCACCAGTCACGACACACACACACAGCACGTCCACTGCTCCAACATCCACAGACATCACTCACACTATACACACCTAAGCAACTGAGACAGAAACAATCACACATCTAACAGACACCTGAGAAAGAAGACACACCCATATTTGCAGCACATACACATGACACACATGCACCTGAGCCCGCAATAGTCCCACACAATTCAGACACTGACACTCAGTCTACCTCCAAGACCTCACTCCCTCCCAAAGCCCTTCTTAAGTTCCCCAAGGCGGATCCTACCTTTCACCTGGCACTCTGCCCTCCCAACCCACCTACCACCCTTTCCACAACTCCAGCCCTGCCACACCCAAACCCACTGCTTCCACCTCAAAATCCACCACTAGTCTAGACCCATCCACGCCTTTTAAGGGTCCAAACCCCCTTTCTAAACATCAGTCCACCCCTTTTTCTTTTAAACGCCTACCTTACAAACTCAAGGACACCCCTCCCAAAACCAAGCATCCCCTTCTCAAGTAACGTATTTGAGGTGCCTGCCATGCCCAATGGATGCCCCTTTGTGAGGAGGTTCCCCAGCAGTGTTAAGAAGGGCAAGATGAGTGGCACAGAAGTGTGCTGTACCACATTGTGTGAATATGGACTGGCCATTGGCCTTTGGTTTACTACATCTAATTGTTTTGTAAAATAAAACATTTACTCTGTTTAGAATACATAGAGTAATGCTGCTGCCACTACAGTTGTGCTTGCTTCATCCCTGATTGTTGATCCATTTGGAGTGGCTTGTATACTCTGACCTTGGAACCTGTGCTGGAGCTACTCAGGACAAGTGTTTGAGCTTTGCTTGGCCAAGTTCAAAATCATTTAGCTTGTACTTCTCCCTGTGATGTAGGTTGTGTGAAAATTAGTTATTTATTCATCCATACATGGATGGTGTTAAATTGTCATACCTTATTAGGAATTATAATTGACATGTGTCCATTTTATGTGCCTACCTTACACCTACTTTATATTAGTATGAGATAAATGCTGTTACTGCTGTCTTTGCCTTCATGATTTGCACTTACACATTACCCACATATGCATGGCACTTGGTTATGCTATTGGGTGTCCCTGCTATACTTCGAGCCACAGGTCCTGTGCATATAGAGGTTATGAGGCATGTGCAAAGTGGACTGTGGCCTATGGCCCCAGTCTTCCAGGGGTCCTCCTGGCAGAGGCAAACCTAAACTTCAAGAGTCTTTACATTGTGACCTTTGAATGCCTCTCACACTGATTATTTGAAATTTCATATACCTGACATTACCTTTTTGTGTTCAAAATATTTTATTGAATTTATGATAAAACAATAGACCAAACAAAAAAGAGCCCTTTTAGTGTATAAAGGAATCTACACTATTACAATCTAATAGAAACTAAATTTAAAAATAAAAGAGGGGAGGGCAGCAGCAGTTTAGCAAGTATATTATAACAGCGCTACATAATAAAATCGAACAAACTTTACTTATTATATAATATAAAACATAAATGATATAACGCTATATAATTGTCAATTGGTTTCTGAAACAACTGAAAAAGGATGTGTTATGAACAACACCCAACATATTCAAATCAACTCCTTTTCTGGTAAAAATGATCCATGACAACCACATATGAAGTGACAATAATGAAGCGTTTTTCCAATTGGCAGTAATTGATTGTAGAGCAGCAGATAGCGAGAAAGCAAAGAGCTTGTTGTTAGAATCTGGCAGTTTTGTTGAAAATAAAATCGATTTACAAAGCAACATATTATATGAGAGTTTATCCAATAACTGCCATTTTTTTACAATAGCATCTCAAACCTCATTCCAAAATTTAAAGGCAGTATTGCATTCGAAAAACATATGTTTTAACAAACTTGTAACCAACTTACAGTGCCAACAAGCTGGCAAATGTATTAGTTTTGCATTATACATTTTTAACGGAGTCCATAAAGAATTAAATAGTATGAAAGAATTCGTTTGATATAAGGACAAGGGTAACCATCCAGAGACGTTATTTAACCATATTTTCCTCCATACGTCTTGAGTAAAAGATACATTAAGTACATTTTTCCAAAAAGAAGAAATAAAATCAATATTCTTCTTGTCAAAATTATTCAATTTTTTTATAATACAGTGACACAGCACAAGAGGAAGTAGCTATTGTTTGAATATACATCTCTAAATCTGATACATTGGAAAACTGCTAAGAAATGTATCAAGAATAGAATTACATAAAAATTTGTATTTAGAAATATCTGATGGATATCTTTTTGTTGCAGTTCTTCAAAACATAAAAAAGTATTATTACAATATATACCTTTTAAATGAAAAATACCTGCTTTTATCCAAGATTGCCAAAATTCTTTATTTCGATTAGGTTTAATAACTAGACTATATCGTAAGGATATATTTAAGGCATGAGAAATAGGGGTTTGAAAGAAGGAATCTAAATCCTGCAATATACATTTTGTAGATTTTAGCATTGCAGATCTTTGTATTAAAGAGTTTTCAAGAGGACATGGTAATTAAAGTAGGCAATGCAAAAGTTGAGATCAAACTTTTTTCAATGGGCTGCCATGAAGGTGTATTGTTAAACTCTATATTACTGAACCAAAAGTCTCTTTGTTTTAAAATAAATACTTTACGATAGTAAAATTAAATCCGGTAAACGAAAACCACCATTACATTTTGCAATTTTCAATTTTCTATAGCTTATATGGTGTGTTTTATTATTCCAAATGAATCTCAATATTGGAGTATCTAAAGAATTATAAAACTTAAGTGGAAGTTGAGTAAGTATCCTAGACAACAGATACAATGTTTTTGTCGCAATAACCAATTAAACAGAGTCCACCAGGAAAAGTGTAAAGCAGACCACTTATGAATTATTTCATTAATATGGTTAAGAGGAATATAGCATGTCACAATGCATGCTATTACATTGTGTGCTTTTACATCACAGTAAGTCATTAGATCGACTTGCTGTAGGGGGCTAGCTGGATTTAGGAATAGTATTATTTACTATTCCTATCCAGTTTGCGCAACAGAAGGGAAGGTGTTGGAATTAATTTCCTATACCTTAGCGCCCCCTACAGCAAGTCGATCTAATGACTTGCGATGTATAGTTATCAGGTACTAACCAAAGTGTTTGTTGTAAAGATCGCGTTGTAACACCACTGCGATGTGATGACATAGTTGTAAAGTTGTTTCCCTGGTATATTCACAATTTACTGTAATTGATTGTTTAATGGTATGAGAGAATAAGATACCAAGATATTTAAGTTTGTCCATTGGCCTTATTATATCGTTATTAGGGAGCATATCAGGGGTACAAACTACATTTAGGGAAAAAAAATCAGTCTTGCTAGGGTTTAGAGTATAGCCGGAAATTTGGGAATATATTTGAATGAGATTTAATTTGGGAGGAATAGAAGAATCAGGATTACAAATATATAATATTACATCATCAGCGTAAGCTGAGGTTTTTACAGAAACATCATTGATAGTAATACCTTTTATTTCTATGCAGTGTCTGATGGCAATGAGTAAAGTTTCAATGGCAATAAGAAAGAGTCAAGGTGACGAGGGACAACCTTGCCAAGTGCCTCTAAAAAAGAACAAAATGTAGACAGTTGACCATTATTGGAAAGTCTAGCAGATGGACCAGAATAGAGTGCAGAAATCATACGAATAAAGGAATGGCCAAAATTAAAAGCAGATAAAGTGCGATAAATATGCTACCAATGTACATTGTCAAACGCTTTTTCAGCATCTAATGAAAGGACACCAGTGGGAATATACAAAGATTACACAGCTTCAATACCATTAAATAATAATCTAGTGTTATTTACAGAATGTCTATATTTCATGAAACCAGTTCGACCAAAGTGAATAATAGTATCAAGCACAGAATCCAATCTGGTTACAAGAATTTTGCATAAAGCTTACAATCTTGGTTCATTAAAGAAATAGGTCAGTAATTTTAAACAATAGTGGGGTCTTTATTAGGTTTTGGAAGTACTACAATCAAAGCTTCAGTAAAGGATCCCGAAGTAGATCCTGAATTAATAAGGTGAGAAAATAATTTAAGTAAATGATGTAGTAGGTAAGGAGAAAATGCCTTACAAAATTTTGCAGGAATAACATCTGGTCCAGGTAATTTACCCAGTTCAAGAGATGTAATAGCTACATTAATTTATTTTAATGAAATTGGTACATCCAAATTTTATTTCATGGTCATCAGTAATTTTAGGCAAGCCACAAGATTCCAACACATGAGCAATACTGGACATATCTGAAGCTGGGGTATTACTGTATACATTTGAATAGTAAATTAAAAATAATTAACAATTTCATTATGGGATAATGCCAAATTACCATTGGAGCCATGGAGTGCATTAATTTGGAGTTTATCTTTTTTAATACGTAAATAATTTGCTAAACGCCATCCAGATGTATTAACTTTAAAATTAAATTTAGCCTTATTATTTGAAATTTGGATACCAGCTCTCTTACTTAACAATGAGTTTAACTCATATATAACTTTCTGCAACTGCAGTTGTATTTATTGTCATTCAACAAAATAAAGAGCTGTTCATATTTTCTTATGTATTTACCTAATTCTTTAAGTTTAGCTTTATAAGCTTCATTATCGTGTGCCATAAGTGATATTGTTGCCCCACTGACATTTGCTTTAAATGCATCCCCATGATTTACAAGTGAAGTAGATCCTTCTGGGTTGTAAGTAAAATAATCATGAATTGCTGATAAAAGTTTGGATTTATTATTTTCATTAAGAACAATATTCATTCACCAGCGAGAGTGGGATTGTTGAATGGAACTTATTTGTGAAACACCTGAAATTAGTGCATGATCTGAAATCTCAATATTATGAATGATAGGATCAGACAATGATTAAATTAAGGGACGAGAAATTAACAAATAGTCAATTTGAGAGTAAGAATTATGAGAGTTCGAGAAAAATGTAAGCTGTTTCTCAATTTGGCTGATTTAAAAAAGGATTTTAAAGCAAAATAAGCATTAAGGGGATGATATTTAGTTTGAGAATATCTATCCAATAGGAGGTTACATATTAAGTTAAAATCGCCACCAATAATAAGGGGAACATTCCCTATTTTAATCACCTCAGAAGTAAAGCTAGACCAACACTTAGAAACGTAGGGGCCGATTAGGATGGCGGTGAATCTGCATCCTCCGGGTCGGCGGAAGCCACCGCCGGCCCGGAGGATGCGGATTCACCGCCGGGGTGACAGAAAACACCCACCGCCAGATCAGGATGTCGGTGGATCAGCCGCGGACAGCAAGTCCATCCGCCGCTGATCCGTGGTGTATGCTGGCAAATATGGTGGCGGTGTCTGCAAGACACTGCCATCCATATTAGGATGCATGCGGAAACATGCTTTTCCACGGCGGCTTTTCCGCCGTGGAAAAGCATGTGGTCTTTTGTGTTTGGGGGCCCGTTGCGGGCCCCCGGGGTGTCAGGGGGTGGGGGGTGCACATGGGGGGTACCTATGGTACCCCCCAGCATTTACATGCACAAAGCGGCAGGTACCGCGCGGTGCCTGCCGCTTTGTGCATGTAAATGTAAAGCATGCATTTTTAACCTTGTGCGGGTGCTGCTTCAAGCAGCACCCGCCGCAAGGTTAAAGATACAGGATGTGACCGCCACTGATCTAACACTTTATTTCTTTTAACATGGTGTTTTAAACCTTTAACATTAAATGAAACAACTTTAATTCTATTCATATTATCCATAATCAGTAAAGAAAAGATATAGAAAAGAGAAAGAAAAAATATAGCTCAAGAGATTAAAGATTGGCTCTAGGGAAAGAAGATAAAGGAAAAAGGAAGGACAAGGACAAAGGTAAACCAAGACAACATGGAAACATAAATAATGATTCAGAACTGCACACATGTATATGCAAGAATGACCTGCCTGAACAGTACCCTCATAGAAAAATCAACAAATAGGCTTAGAATAATCATATTCAATGCATAAATTTAAGTAGAAGTGTCATTCGTTTCCATGGAGAGCAGAGAATGCTGATCTAAAAAAACGTGAAGATGATCAGGGCCCTGAAAAGATTTTGAGAAACCATCTTTCCAGATTCTCATAATAGATAGATAGATCAAAAAGGCTATATTTAAAACCAAGGCTTCTTTGTCGTGGTCAAAGCTCAGTGAATTCTTGGCAAATTTTAACAGTTTCCTTGGCAAAGTCTTGATGTATAAAAATTGTATTCCCATTAACCATAAGAGTTGGGATCTCTCTAGCTGCTTTCCGGATCAAAACCAGATGATGGTGATGCAAGACTTTAAAAATCACCTGACACTGTGTTAGAAGCGGCTGTCTCTAGTTGGCAGAGGTATACACTTCTGACAAATAGGGACACACCTTTTCTAGTCAGGGCAAGGGGATCACACACTTAGATAACCCCTGCTCACCCCCTTGGTAGCTTGGCAAAGCAGACAGGCTTATCTCAGAGGCAGTGCGTTAAGCATTTATGACCACATACAGTAATAAAGTGAATACACTACAAATGGACACGACACAGTAGTATTATAAAAATAAGGATGTTTATATAAGGCTTAGCACAAGACCAAATAACGACAAAAATATACCACAATCTTGATAAATACTCTTGGAAGGAAAAAATAATAGTTCAAGCGTAGTTTCTTCTTAGCACAAAGTCTTTAGTAACAAAAGCAACTCTTCTTCTTTAAAACACAGTTCTTGGCAACAATGTAACCCACATGGGAGTCACACGACGTCGAGGCAAAGTTAATCCTAAGGTTCGGCGTCGACCGCGAGGAGCGCTACGTCGAGCCCGGAGTCGCACAGACCCCCACAACACAGTACCTTGGAAAAGTGAAGCACACGATGATCAGCGGCGTCCATCGAGCCTCGGAGTCGGGGCGATCTGCAGCGGCGTCGACAGATGTCAGGAACGAGCAGCGCTCACGAGGCGAAGCAGGGTACGGCATCGTCGTCGATGTCGGTGGTGATGTTGCAAGAGTGAGCAGCGCTCATGGCGTCGAGAGGGCTCGGTGTCGAGGCGTCGGCAGCAGCTTCGCTACTAGCGTCGATCGCGTCCGGCGGCCGGCGGCGAAGGTGCGGGACACGGGAGCTGCACTCACGATGTCGAGCTGGATTCGGCGGCGTCCGTCGGCCACGGGATTGCTGGATTCTTCAGGGGTGCTGGATTTTCAGGTTCCAGCAACAAGCACTTTCAGCAAATAAATGAAGTCATTTGACCCTGTGACTTCAACAGGAGGCTGGCACTCTTTCAACCCTTGGAGATTTACTTGGCAAAGCTTGAGAGTACACACTCAGTTCCTCTCTCCTGGTTCCTTGGCAAAAATAAAGAAGCAACTGCAGGATTCCCCCAACAAACAGCACACTGGCAGAAGGGGTAGGCAAGTCCTTGGATCAGCAGGCTTCTTGTCCTTGGTTCAGGTTTCCTTGTCAGAAGTGATCTAAAATCTTGGTTCAGGGGTCCTTCTCTTATACCCCTTTTTGGCTTTGATCCCTTTGTCCATGCAGGGGAATTTCCCCCCATCCTGGGTTTGTTGTGGGTATTGCCAGGCCGAGGCACCTGGCCTATTCACTGTGGAGGGCAGAGCCCTCAGCCGCCCAGCAGGAAGCGGAGCCAGCATTGTCACTGGCAGGGGCAGGGCCATCAGTCGCCCGGTAGGAGGTGGGGCCAGGATCATCCCTGGCAGGCACAGAGTCATCAGTCGCCTGGCAGGAGGTGGAGCCAGCATTGTGTCAGGCAGGGCAGGCTATCAGGAGCTACTTTTCCCCTACTCTCAATGCAAATGCCCCACTCACCCCACACGGACTCATTCAGACCTCAGGAGCCACACAGCTCCTGTCACAGGCACACCAAACCAGCAGAGACCTGTAGATAGTCAGACAAGAAAATAGCCACTTTCTAAAAGTGCTATTTTCAAACACAGAGTCTAAAAACCATCCACCCAAACGGATGCGTTATTAAACCCTGAGTTTAGGGATACCAAACTCGACATTGCACCATGCTCCCCGAGCCCGCTAGGATTATAGCATTAATAATCCTGGCAGCCCATTCTAACTGATGGAGAGCAGGTAACCTTACAATAGTGAAAAACGAATATGGCTGTAATTCACTATTAGGACATGCCAACCTTGTCAGGCTTGTCCTACCTTATGCTTACAATGAACCCTGCCCTTGGGCCTACCATAGGGGTGACTAACATGAAGTTAAGGGAAGGTTTAGGGACTGGCAAGTAGGTGTACTTGCCCAGCCCGCGTGGCAGTACCAGACTGCACGTAGGTCTAGCAATGGCAGACCTTTAGGCATATTTTACCAGGCCGATTCTGTGGGTGGCACAACACGTGCTGCAAGCCCACTAGCAGCATTTGTATTTACAAGCCCGGGCACTCTTGGTGCACTCCACTAGGGACTGACAGTAAATCAAATAAGCCAAACATGGAATTCAATCAATACATCAATTTTACATAGGGAGCACTTGCACTGTGGCACTGATCAGCAGTGGCACAGTGCCCAAAGCAATATACCAGCAAAAACATCGTAAACAGAGGAGGCAAACAGAAAAAAATGGAGGAAAGACTCATGCCAATGATGCCAGGTCTAACACTCTGTTTGACATGGCTTGGATTATGATGAAAAGGAATTCTATGTGCCTTGTGAATTTCAAATTTTTCTGGAAATTTTAAATGTAGAAGACCAAGTATCAAGGTTTCCAAATATTGCCTACAGTAATTACCTTAAACACTCTCTGGTAAATTAGAAATACGCAAATTATAATGTCTATTACGATTTTCCAATTTAAGTAATGGAGTATTCTTAGGCTCAATTTTTGCAGTGAAAGACAACATGCTGTAAGTTTTTGACTTATTATCCTGAAATTTGATGGTTCTCATTGACAAACTAGCCATGTCTTTGCAAATATTTTTAAGTTCTACAACAATGTTGTCGGTATTAGAACGCACTGCTTATAACTCTTTCAATAAAGTAGCTAACGAAGGCTCATTTGTATCGACAATTATTGAATTTACTGGTGGAGTAGGAATTGTTTCTTTACGTTTGTTGATTGTAATATACACATTTTTCCCTTCCATATTAATAACGTCCTTGCCAAATATACATAACAAATTCAAGCACACTTCAATTGCAAAGAAAATAACATTAAATAAGATATCACCAGAGCAGGAGACTGTGCAGCAGCTAGAACCAGCTTTGGGAGTTGTTAAGGGCACAGCCTCGCCCTTTCCTGAATATGTCTCTGCCCACCTGACAGGAAACTCCGGCAGCACTCCACTGGAACACTAGAATGGAACGCACAGCATGACCAAAAGCCTTCCAAAATGTCAGAAATGAAACCAAAACAATGTTTCTTGGAAGCACTGGCCTCAGGAACAAAGTTGCACCTATTCAAAAGGTGAGGGGAGAAAAGCCTGGAAATCGCTTTAAAATCGTCAATAATGTGGGCTTGAAGGAAGAGACTTATCAGGCGGCTGCCATTTTGTTAAGTTTGCTTGCGCGACCCTCCTGACCTTACCTTTTAATATGGGTGATGTGTGAGAGTCCATTAGAGAGATTCAGCAGATAATGTGTTTCAGTTCTTTGGCACATCCATACAGATGTATCTTTGATATCAAAACAGGACCTAGAATGTAATCAATGTGAGGGTGTCACAGAGATTATTTGTTTTTTATACTAATGAGGTGGTGCTGTAGTGTGACACAGCTTAATGCATACATCACTATACCTGATTATGAGATGTAAACACATGGCGACTTATGTAGAGTGTGCCTGTGCGGTGTCAGTGTCCTGGCCAAAGAAGTCATCTTAGAGCTGTAATTGGATCATACATTAGGACCAATTCCGAACAGGGACCCACAAAATATCTTTGAGCCAGGGATCCCAAATACCTTGCCAGTTCCAGGGCAGGACATCTATTTTTTCAGGAGTCGATGGAAATGGGAATGAGTATAGCTTACCGTTGGTTGATTCCATGGCAGTGTGGGTTTTGGACTTCAACAAGTAGAAACAGCAGTGGCAGGATGTGTGTGATTAGTTCCATGGCAGCACAGGACTTGTGAAGCTGAGTACAGGTGAATTTTAGGCTTTATATCCTTACCTTCCCACCAGGTCATATGTGGTGCTTGGACCCACACAGTCACGCTGGTGGGAAGGCACATCAAAATTGGGCCAGCGGTAACACTGGCGGTCTGCCCTCCGACAGACACATTAGCTTATCCTGCACCGTTGTGGTCAAGATTTCCTGGCAGTGGTTGGGGGATCGCAGTAGTCTTTTGTCTATGCAACCACATCCATTGCAATAGGGCTGTCAGAACACCACCCATGCAGCTGTGATTTCGATGCTGTTTAGATGCCAGTACCATGGCAGCTAAACTCGGAATCAGTTTCTTATTCTCTGTAATAGCATGAAATGTTGCTGTTTACAATTGTACATAATGTTAGTACGATGTGCAGATGTGCAAGTGTTCTGTCACTTAGATCCTATGTAATTTTCAAGTTTTTATACCCTGATTTTTATCTCCTGCAACTTAGTAGAGCATGTAAAAAATTCAATATAAATTCAAAAATTATAGGACATTTTAATACATGCTTAAATGGCACCGAAGGCACTGAAATAACGAGGATGGAAATGCTCTAATTGAGTTGCTCCCCTGATAATTAGGGAATATCAAGCTCACACCCCATGGAAGGGCATACTCATGCCTCATAAGTTAATCCATTTAAACATCAAAAAGCAATGGATGCAAAAGCTTTAGGAGTTCTGAACTACTGGAACATTTACCTGACCGGTTTCTTCAAAACAGTAACACATTAAAATGGCCACATTTTGATGAGATTCTTAAAGGCAAGTAGGGTGCTATAGTCATATGCACAAGTAACGTTCTGCTTTAAAACTAGCCAGCAAAGATCATACTGTACTTTCCCACCTAAGTCTGGCTTACCTCAAAAAATCTCTGTCTGTTCAAAGGTAGAATCAAATTATGTAACAAATACAATAGAGGAATAACCCAACTTCTTCAGATGTATGCTGCTCAACACCCGCTCCGCCCCTCAAACATGCCGTAGAACTCTGGGACCTACTCGACACCAATGCCCCAGACATCGCCATCCTGATAGAGACATGGCTGAACCCCTCTTTGGCACCCGACATCGCCATAGTCATCCCGGAAGGCTACAAGATCACCCACAAGGACCGCACCAATGGAGTAAGAGGAGGAATTGCCATCGTCCGCAGAAACACTCTCAAAATCTCAAAAGACACCAACGACACCCTCAGCACGCCGAACACCTGCATTTCCAGATCCATCCCGACCCCAACACCACCCTCAGAGGTAACCTCGCCATCGCCGACCTCATCAGCACACACACCCTCGCCTCCATGGACTACATCCTCCTTGGGGACCTGAACTTCCACCTCGAGAACAACAATGACTCCAACACGTCCACCCTGATCGACAACCTAGCCAATATTGGACTGAGACAACTCGTCACAACACCCACCCACTCCGCCGGCCACACACTCAACCCCATCTTCTCAGCAAGCTCCCACGTCTTCTTCAACCACACCACCGAACTCCACTGGACCAACCACCGCTGCGTCCACTTCACCTTCCGGAAACCCACCACACACCACCGCACCCAGCAGAAGCCTCTCCGCCACTGGAGCAAAGTCACCAAGGACCAGCTAACCACCGCCCCAGTCCAGAGCCCACTCGCAGACCCGACCGACCCCGACGCCGCAGCCCGTAACCTCAGACAATGGATCAATCAATCAATCAGTCATTTGTTAAGAGCACTACATACCCGTGAGGGTCTCAAGGCGCTGGGGGGGGGATGTGGGGGCCGCTACTGATCGAACAGCCAGGTCTTTAGTGTCCTCCTGAAGGTCAGCAGGTCTTGGGTCTGTCGTAGGCTCAGTGGGCGGGTGTTCCATGTCTTGGCGGCGAGGTGGGAGAAGGATCTCCGCTAGTGGTGGTTCTTTGGATGTGCGGGACGGTGGCGAGTGAGAGGTCGGCAGAGCGTAGCTGGCGGTTGGGGGTGTAGAAGGAGAGCCATCTGTTGAGGTAGGCTGGGCCGGTCTTGTGGAGTGCCTTATGTGCATGGATGAGGAGTTTGAATGATATCCTCTTGTTGACGGGGAGCCAGTGCAGGTTTCTCAGGGGGGGGGGTGATGTGGCCATGTTGTGGTACATCGAGGATCAGTCGTGACGAGGCGTTTTGGATGCGTTGTAGTCGATTGATGAGCTTGGTCGGGGCTCCCGCGTTGAGGGCGTTTCCGTAGTCGAGTCTGCTGCACCAACACCCTCGCCCCGCTCAAGAAGCCCTCCAACACCCACACCAGCAAGAGAGCCAGCTGGTTCACCGAAGACCTCCAGGCCTCCAAGCGAACCTGCCGAAAACTTGAAAAAAACTGGATCCGGGAACGAACACCGGAAAGCTACACAGCCCACAAGAATGCTACCCGCAGACACCACCACCTCATCAGAACCACCAAAAGGACCTACTTCAAAGACCGACTAGACAACAACACACACAACAGCAAAGAGCTCTTCAACATCGTGAAGGAACTCTCCAACCCCAGCTCCAACACCAATGACATCCCACCATCACAAGACCTGTGCGACTCGCTGGCCACCTTCTTCCATCACAAGATTGCAGACATCCACGACAGCTTCATCGCCGCCACCACCCCGGCAACTGATGAGACCCCCGCTCCCACGACCACCACCTGCACCAACCGCCTGCGCGCCTGGACCAACATCAACGACGACGACACCATAAAGATCATCAACATCATCCACTCTGGATCGCTGGAAGACCCCTGCCCACACCACAACTTCGATACAAAAGGGGATGATGGACGGAGCGTTTGAGCAAATCAAACACTCACCCCCAGTCAACTGATCTGGGTTTAATCCATCACCATTCTTTAGCCCACTCAGCCACCCCATTTCAGACATGGCTAAATGCAAATCAGTCTGACCCTGTGCCTCATGGGAACAGTCCAGCCCGAACTGCCAAGCCATGTCTTCCATGGACCGGAAACAAGCATCCTGGGACCGGTTTCGGATTCATAATCCTCATCAGCCAGGCTATCTTGAATCCAGTGGCCAAGTGAGCAAGGGACTCACGTCTGAGCATACCTTGCCACACTTAGGGCGAACAAAGCGATACAAAAGGGGATGATGGACGGAGCGTTTGAGCAAATCAAACACTCACCCCCAGTCAACTGATCTGGGTTTAATCCATCACCATTCTTTAGCCCACTCAGCCACCCCATTTCAGACATAGCTAAATGCAAATCAGTCTGACCCTGTGCCTCATGGGAACAGTCCAGCCCGAACTGCCAAGCCCACCATTCTTTAGCCCACTGAGTCACCCCATTTCAGACATGGCTAAATGCAAATCAGTCTGACCCTGTGCCTCATGGGAACAGTCCAGCCCGAACTGCCAAGCCATGTCTTCCATGGACCGGAAACAAGCATCCTGGGACTAGTTTCGGATTCATAATCCTCATCAGCCAGGCTATCTTGAATCCAGTGGCCAAGTGAGCAAGGGACTCACGTCTGAGCATACCCTGCCACACTTAGGGCGAACAAAGCGATACAAAAGGGGATGATGGACGGAGCGTTTGAGCAAATCAAACACTCACCCCCAGTCAACTGATCTGGGTTTAATCCATCACCATTCTTTAGCCCACTCAGCCACCCCATTTCAGACATGGCTAAATGCAAATTAGTCTGACCCTGTGCCTCATGGGAACAGTCCAGCCCGAACTGCCAAGCCAAGTCTTCCATGGACCGGAAACAAGCATCCTGGGACCGGTTTCGGATTCATAATCCTCATCAGCCAGGCTATCTTGAATCCAGTGGCCAAGTGAGCAAGGGACTCACGTCTGAGCATACCCTGCCACACTTAGGGCGAACAAAGCGATACAAAAGGGGATGATGGACGGAGCGTTTGAGCAAATCAAACACTCACCCCCAGTCAACTGATCTGGGTTTAATTCATCACCATTCTTTAGCCCACTCAGCCACCCCATTTCAGACATGACTAAATGCAAATCAGTCTGACCCTGTGCCTCATGGGAACAGTCCAGCCCGAACTGCCAAGCCATGTCTTCCATGGACCGGAAACAAGCATCCTGGGACCGGTTTCGGATTCATAATCCTCATCAGCCAGGCTATCTTGAATCCAGTGGCCAAGTGAGCAAGGGACTCACGTCTGAGCATACCCTGCCACACTTAGGGCGAACAAAGCAATACAAAAGGGGATGATGGACGGAGCGTTTGAGCAATTCAAACACTCACCCATAGTCAACTGATCTGGGTTTAATCCATCACCATTCTTTAGCCCACTCAGCCACCCCATTTCAGACATGGCTAAATGCAAATCAGTCTGACCCTGTGCCTCATGGGAACAGTCCAGCCCGAACTGCCAAGTCATGTCTTCCATGGACCGGAAACAAGCATCCTGGGACCGGTTTCGGATTCATAATCCTCATCAGCCAGGCTATCTTGAATCCAGTGGCCAAGTGAGCAAGAGACTCACGTCTTTGCATACCCTGCCACACTTAGGGCGAACAAAGCGATACAAAAGGGGATGATGGATGGAGCGTTTGAGCAAATCAAACACTCACCCCCTGTCAACTGATCTGGGTTTAATCCATCACAATTCTTTAGCCCACTCAGCCACCCATTTCAGACATGGCTAAATGCAAATCAGTCTGACCCTGTGCCTCTTGGGAACAGTCCAGCCCGAACTGCCAAGCCATGTCTTCCATGGACCGGAAACAAGCATACTGGAACCGGTTTCAGATTCATAATCCTCATCAGCCAGGCTATCTTGAATCCAGTGGCCAAGTGAGCAAGAGACTCACGTCTTTGCATACCCTGCCACACTTAGGGCGAACAAAGCGATACAAAAGGGGATGATGGACGGAGCGTTTGAGAAAATCAAACACTCACCCCCAGTCAACTGATCTGGGTTTAATCCATCACCATTCTTTAGCCCACTCAGCCACCCCATTTCAGACATGGCTAAATGCAAATCAGTCTGACCCTGTGCCTCATGGGAACAGTCCAGCCCGACTTGGCTTGGCAGTTCGGGCTGGACTGTTCCCATGAGGCACAGGGTCAGACTGATTTGCATATAGCCATGTCAGAACTGGGGTGGCAGAGTGGGCTAAAGAACGGTGATGAATTAAACCCAGATCTTTTGACTGTTTGATTGATTCAGATGCTCCGTCCATCACCACCCCCTTTTGTACCGCTTTTGGCCGCCATAAGTGTGGCAGGGTATGCTCAGACGTGAGTCCCTTGCTCACTTTGCCACTGGATTCAAGCAAGCCGGGCTGAAGACGACTGGAATGCCAGAAACCGGTCCTCGGAAGCTTGTTTCCGGTCCAGGGAAGACATGGCTTGGCAGTTCGGGCTGGACTGTTCCCATGAGGCACAGGGTCAGACTGATTTGCATATAGCCATGTCAGAACTGGGGTGGCAGAGTGGGCTAAAGAACGGTGATGGATTAAACCCAGATCTTTTGACTGGGTGTGAGTGTTTGATTGATTCAGATGCTCCGTCCATCACCACCCCCTTTTGTACCGCTTTTGGCCGCCATAAGTGTGGCAGGGTATGCTCAGACGTGAGTCCCTTGCTCACTTTGCCACTGGATTCAAGCAAGCCGGGCTGAAGACGGCTAGAATGCCAGAAACCGGTCCTCGGAAGCTTGTTTCCGGTCCAGGGAAGACATGGCTTGGCAGTTCGGGCTGGACTGTTCCCATGAGGCACAGGGTCAGACTGATTTGCATATAGCCATGTTAGAACTGGGGTGGCAGAGTGGGCTTAAGAACGGTGATGGATTAAACCCAGATCTTTTGACTGGGTGTGAGTGTTTGATTGATTTAGATGCTCCGTCCATCACCACCCCCTTTTATACCGCTTTTGGCCGCCATAAGTGTGGCAGGGTATGCTCAGACGTGAGTCCCTTGCTCACTTTGCCACTGGATTCAAGCAAGCTGGGCTGAAGACGGCTGGAATGCCAGAAACCGGTCCTCGGAAGCTTGTTTCCGGTCCAGGGAAGACATGGCTTGGCAGTTCGGGCTGGACTTATCCCATGAGGCACAGGGTCAGACTGATTTGCATATAGCCATGTCAGAACTGGGGTGGCAGAGTGGGCTAAAGAAAGGTGATGGATTAAACCCAGATCTTTTGACTGGGTGTGAGTGTTTGATTGATTCAGATGCTCCGTCCATCACCACCCCCTTTTGTACCGCTTGATCCCGTCTTCTCTTCCAGCAAGTACATCACCTTCAGCCACGCCACCGGACTCCACTGGACCGACCACATCTGCGTCCACTTCAGCTTCAAAAGATCCACGACCCACTACCACCCGCAACAGGTACCTCACAGGAATTGGAGCAAGATCACCGCAGACCAGCTCACCACCTCCCTCAGCCAGAGCCCACCCGCCAACACAACGGACCCCAACGAAGCAGCCCGCAACTTCACACAGTGGCTGACCACCTGCGCCGACGACCTCGTGCCACTAAAGATCCCTCCCAGCAGACCCAGAAGCAAGAAAGCATCCTGGTTCACCGATGACCTCAAGGACTCCAAGAAGACCTGCCGCACCCTCGAGAAAGCCTGGCTCCTCGACCGGACCACCGACAACATGACCGCCCTCAAACACGCTACCCGCAAGCACCACCAGCTCATCCGCACCACCAAGAAGAAATCCCTGAAGGAACGACTGGACAACAACGCCCACGACAGCAAAGAGCTCTTCACTATCGTCAAGGAGTTCTCCAACCCCAGCACCGGCACCAACGACATCACTCCGTCACAAGACCTCTGCGACTCCCTCACCTCGTTCTTCCACCGCAAGATCACCGACATCCACAACACAGCCCGCACGATGAACACCATCCACTCCGGATCACCGACCGACCCCTGCCCACACCACGTCTTCAACAAGGCTGACTCCACCATCGCACCCCAACTCCGGAACATCATCAACGCCTCCTTCAACACCGCCACCATTCCCAGAGAGCTGGAAGCACGCCGAGATCAGCGCCCTCCTGAAGAAACCTACAGCGGACCCCACCGATCTCAAAAACTTCCGCCCCATCTCGCTCCTCCCTTTTCCTGCTAAAGTCATCGAGAAGATCGTCAACAGACAGCTGACCTCCTTCCTCGAGACGAACGGATCCCTCGACCCCTCGCAGTCCGGCTTCAGAGCCAACCACAGCACCGAGACTGCCCTCATCGCAGCCACCGACGACATCCGGACCCTGCTCGACAAGGGGGAAACAGTGGCCCTCATCCTCCTGGACCTCTCCGCTGCGTTCGACACGGTCTGCCACCGCACCCTAGTCCAGCGCCTCAGCAACATCGGTATCCAAGAGAAGGCACTGGAGTGGATCATCTCGTTCCTCGCCGGAAGAACACAAAGAGTCCGCCTCCCCCCGTTTCGCTCTGAGGCCACCAAAGTCATCTGCGGCGTCCCGCAAGGATCTTCACTCAGCCCCACCCTCTTCAACATCTACATGAAACCTCTCGCAGCCATCGCACGCCAGCACAACCTCAACATCATCTCTTACGCCGACGACACCCAGCTGATCCTCTCCCTCACCAGAGACCCCGACACCGCCAGAACCTGCCTACACGAAGGGATGAAAGACGTCGCCGAGTGGATGAAGGACAGCCGCCTGAAACTGAACTCGGACAAGACGGAAGTCCTCATCCTGGGATCTTTGCCCTCCGCCTGGGACGACTCCTGGTGGCCCCCAGCCCTGGGCACCGCACCCAAGCCAACCGACCACGCACGCAACCTGGGCTTCATCCTGGACCCCTCCCTCTCGATGACCAGACAAGTCAACGCCGTCTCCTCATCGTGCTTCAACACCCTGCGTATGCTTCACAAGATCTTCCGCTGTATCCCGACCGAGACCAGGAAGACTGTCACCCAGGCACTCGTCACCAGCCGACTGGACTACGGAAACGCCCTCTACGCCGGAACCACAGCCAAGCTACAGAAAAGACTCCAGCGCATCCAGAACGCCTCCGCCCGACTCATCCTGGATGTCCCCCGACGCAGCCACATCTCCAGCCACCTGAGGAACCTGCACTGGCTCCCCGTCGACAAGAGGATCACGTTCCGGCTCTTCACTCACGCACACAAGTCTCTCCACGACCTGGGCCCCAAGTACCTCAACGACCGCCTGACCTTCTACACGCCCACCCGCCAGCTACGGTCCACCAGCCTCGCCCTCGCAGCCGTACCACGCATCCGAAGAGCCACCGCCGGAGGAAGATCCTTCTCTTACCTGGCTGCCAAGACTTGGAACTCCGTCCCCATCCACCTTCGGCTGACCCAGGACCATCTCGCCTTCAGGAAACAACTCAAGACCTGGCTGTTCGAGCAGTAGCATACCCCTCCCCCCAAGCGCCTTGAGACCCTCCCGGGTGAGTAGTGCGCTATACAAATGGCATGATTGATTGATTGATTGATTACCGCTTTTGGACGCCATAAGTGTGGCAGGGTATGCTCAGACGTGAGTCCCTTGCTCACTTTGTCACTGGATTCAAGCAAGCCGGGCTGAAGACGGCTGGAATGCCAGAAGCCGGTCCTCGGAAGCTTGTTTCCGGTCCAGGGAAGACATGGCTTGGCAGTTCGGGCTGGACTGTTCCCATGAGGCACAGGGTCAGACTGATTTGCATATAGCCATGTCAGAACTGGGGTGGCAGAGTGGGCTAAAGAACGGTGATGGATTAAACCCAGATCTTTTGACTGGGTGTGAGTGTTTGATTGATTCAGATGCTCTGTCCATCACCACCCCCTTTTGTACCGCTTTTGGCCGCCATAAGTGTGGCAGGGTATGCTCAGACGTGAGTCCCTTGCTCACTTTGCCACTGGATTCAAGCAAGCCGGGCTGAAGACGGCTGGAATGCCAGAAACCGGTCCTCGGAAGCTTGTTTCCGGTCCAGGGAAGACATGGCTTGGCAGTTCGGGCTGGACTGTTCCCATGAGGCACAGGGTCAGACTGATTTGCATATAGCCATGTCAGAACTGGGGTGGCAGAGTGGGCTAAAGAACGGTGATGGATTAAACCCAGATCTTTTGACTGGGTGTGAGTGTTTGATTGATTCAGATGCTCCGTCCATCACCACCCCCTTTTGTACTACACCACAACTTCAACAAAGCCAGCAGCACCATCGCATCCCATCTCTGGAAAACCATCAACATCTCCTTCAAAACAGCGCCCTTCCCAGAGAGCTAGAAGCACGCAGAGATCAACGCCTTACTCAAGATACCCAAGGTGGACCCCTAAGACCTCAAGAACTTCCGACCCATCTCCCTGCTCCCGTTCGGTGAAGTTCATCGAAAAGGCCATCAACAAACAACTGACCAGCTTCGTCGAGGAGAACAGCATCCTCGAATCGTCCCAGTCTGGGTTCCGCAGCAAGCACAGCACCAAAACTACCCTCATCGCCGCCACCGACAACATCAGGACCCTACTTGACAATGGAGAAACCGCGGCCCTCATCCTCCTGGACCTGTCAGCCGCTTTCGACACAGTCTGCTACAGCACACTTCAAACATGCCTCCATGACTCTGGAATCCAAGAGAAGGCCCTGGACTGGACCACCTCCTACCTCTCCAGCAGAACACAGAACGTCTGCCTCCCCCCCTTCCGCTGCAAAGCCACCGAGATCATCTGCGGCGTACCCCAAGGCTCATCCTTCAGCCCAACGTTGCTCAACGTTTACATGGCATAGCTCGCCCACGTCACACGTCGGCACTACCTCAACATCATCTCCTACGCCGACGACACCCAGCTGATCCTCTTCCTCACCAAAGACCCCCACAACGCCAAAACCAACCTCCACGAAGGAATGAAGGTCGTCGCCGACTGGATGAGAAACAGCCCAATGAAGCTGAACTCGGACAAGACGGAGGTGCTCATGCTCAGATCCACCCCCTCGGCCTGGGATGACTCCTGGTGGCTGACTGCACTAGAAGCACCCCCTACACCCACTGACCATGCACGCAACCTAGGGGTCATTCTCGACTCTACCCTGCCCTTAACGAAGCAGGTCAACGCCGTCTCCTCCTCCTGCTTCAACACCCTCTGCATGCTCCGCAGGATCTTCAATTGGATACTAGAAGAACGGTCACCCAGGCCCTCGTCAGCAGTAGACTGGACTACGGAAACGCACTCTACTTAGGAGCACCGGCCAAACTCCTGAAACAGCTCCAACGCATCCAGAACGCCTCTGCATGCCTGATCCTCGACATCCCTCACCGCAGCCACATCACACCCCACTTCAGAGACCTGCACTGGCTCGACATAAACAATAGGAGAGAGTTAAGGGATTTTATCCACCGAAGTGGACGGAACAATACTCCTAGTCCCCTGGGTTAGGTATCTATATTAACAAAAGTAAGGAGTACCACCAGAAAAAATGCTCAGAGAGCGATTTCTGCGGGATGGTTCACTATCAAAAAGAGAAGAAAGTCCTTCTTTGTTTCTTAGTAACCCCTCACTCACCGACCCATCGGTGACATGCTTCATCATCGGGGCCACCTTGATGGCCGAGTGCCATCAAGGTGTGCTTCAACACCTGAACTACAGTGGAGCTGGTATGTGAGTGATGAATGTGAAAAAGAAGTAAGTGAGTTAAAAATTGTCCTGGTATGACTTGTATGAAAAAAACTTTATTCTTAAGACTACTGGACAATAGTAAAATATAAATGTCGATACAATTAAAGGTTTAGTTATGACCAAGTGTATCTGGAGAATATGTGGTGGGTCTACATGTTTCAAACCGTAATAGGAATTTCCGGTTTTTCTTCAGGACCAAATCAAGGAAAAGGGTGGTCAGGGTACACTAACACCCTGCCGTGCCTGCATTTCCTTGTGCCTTGACATCAAAATTCGTGGTGCCAGGCTAAAGAACAAAAAGAGGTATAACCCGGTGGTGGTTTACCTGAAAAAGACTCCTAATGAAGGGTCATAGGGCAGCACGGGATGAGGGAGGGGAGGCCTGGGTTAAAAACATATTAGTTTTGCAGGTCAAAGGAAACAGTGTACCTATGTGTTCCCTCCATGCGCCCGCTCGTTGCCATGTGTTATACTTCTCTCTAAGGAGTACTACATTACATGTACTCTTTTAGCATTAGCTTGGTCTGCTGTACTTCTTTGGATATTTAGATTAGCCCTGGTGGAGATGTTTTTTGTGGTGCACTTTATTGAACCCGAGTTGTACATCCTTGTTTTTTGTTGTGGTAACAATTAGTTATTGTACTCTGGAACGGAGCTGGCACACACCTCAAGTAATGTCAGGGAGGCCTTCATGTGTTCTACAGTTAAGGGCAAATAGTTCTTCCAAAAGTAGAGACTATAAGGAGCTCCTTTTTCTTGGTACCTTTAAATGACACATAGTAGTTTAGAGAGTCGCAGGTGGTGTCAGGGAAAAGTGGTGGGGCAGTGCCCAAGGGGGCCAGTAACAAAACACATTTTTAAAAAGTACTTGCCGGTCCAACTTCTGCTTGCCGTTCTGCTTGCTGCTCTTCTGCTCCACTGGTCAAAGGCTGAAGCTCCTAGGCTTCCCTACGACCAATCCAGATACTGCTCTCATCGTGGTGATACCCATGAGAGCAGCGTTGAGACTGGGCGGTGCGGGATGGATTTGCGCTTCATCATGGGCTCAGAACCTTTGCCTGCTGTTGTTCTCCCCCCAGCAACACAGCTGACTCTATCACAGAGGGCTCCGTCATCACTGCTGAGGGCTTTATCACCTACTCCTCGCGGAACCCGCTCCGCGGGTCCCGCAGCGCTACCTGGACTCCTGAGATCAACCGGCGAGCAAAAAGGAACATCACCGTGCAGGCAAGGCTGCGAGCGTCAGGGGCCGGACTTCGTGTCCCAGAAGTCTCGGTTACCCCCGCCTCCCGCCATCGGGCCGCTCTCCTTGCCTGCCCCGCCCCCCTCTCGTTGTAGAAAAGGTAGCTGCACCTGGACGCAGTGGGAAACTTGCTGACTCTATCACAGAGGGCTCCGTCATCACTGCTGAGGGCTTTATCACCTACTCCTCGCGGAACCCGCTCCGCGGGTCCCGCAGCGCTACCTGGACTCCTGAGATCAACGGGCGAGCAAAAAGGAACATCACCGTGCAGGCAAGGCTGCGAGCGTCAGGGGCCGGACTTCGTGTCCCAGAAGTCTCGGTTACCCTCGCCTCCCGCCATCGGGCCGCTCTCCTTGCCTGCCACGCCCCCTTATCTCAACCATTCATTTTCCTACACATTTAAGGAGAGACAATCCCCTGCGGCGCGGGAGCGCGCGGGAGCGTCCCGGGAGAAGCCCGGGACAAGGGCGGGACCGTCTGTGGCCGTCAGTGGCCGAAGTAGGCTGGGCTGGGCCAGCCCCCTAACAACTTCAGTTTAGTGACTTGTGCTTGGCCATACGTTGGACATGGCGACAGAAGAGGAAACTCCAGGGAAAAAAGGTAGACTACGCAACGGTTCATTGGTGAATTATTTCCCTAAGAAGAGCGAGGGAGATAAGGATTCCATTCTAGCGGAGCGTAGGGCAGAGCGGCGTCGCTCAGTTGAGAGTTTGAAACAAAGACCCCTTATTGACAGTTCCTTGTTGGATTCAACCCGGGATGGAGGTTCTGTAGATTTGAGTGGGGATAATGCTAGCACAGAAGGCGTCCCCCTACTGTTCCGTGACTTTGTATCCACACCTGATTTCCCCTTGGATAACATTATATCTGTCTCCCCTACCCCTAGTCCTAATTGTGCCCCTGTCACATCTATTCCCAGGAAACAAAAACCAAAGCTTTTAATTGCGGCCCAGATCCACCGCCCACCACCTAGTAAAAAAAGAAAGACACTTAGGGTGGTATCTGGCAAAGTCAAAACCTCGCATACTGAGTTTGGCAAAAGGTCAAAAACTCCCATTTTTTCTGATAGTACCCCAGTAGCAGAACAGGATTTTATACCAGCAGTAGTATCACCATTGGGTCACAACCCGCCTGAAGTAGTTATACAGACAGTGATTCCTGATGATAGTACTGGAGCGGCAGTTGCTGTTACCTCTTCCCCCCCTCCATTGATGGGAAACTTGGAGTTCTTGTTGAGATCTCTCCTCTTACCCATCAATGAGTCCATTAAAAAGGTGGAAATCAGACTGACCATACTGGAAGCCACCATAACTAGCATGGCCACTCTGACTAAAACCAAGGGGAGTGGGGTGGCGCATTCAACACCTTCGACATTGCCCCCTTCTAATTTGGCACAAAAAAACTCCCCCGTCCCAGCACAGCCGGCCAAGCAAACCCTACAACCCCAGGGCACAGTTGATCTTTCCACCCAAAAAGCACAGCCCCCAACTCAACCAAAGCCACCAAGAACCGATTCAGGCGCCGCCCCAAACAAACCAACTTTAAAGGCTACGATAAGCGGCAACCAGAACACCCAAGGGGTAGGTCGGAATAACAAGATACCACTCAAAAAGGTCCCACAAGTAGAAATTCCCCCAGAAGCAGCGCCCTTTGTGGTGGTCTTGACAGGGGTCCCCCAGATAGCGGAAAACAAGAAGGAGGGATACGTTGACCTTAAGAACAAAATTATTCATTGGTTGAGAACATACAGGCCGATAGCGCCCAATATAGATGGGGACATAGTCCACGTTAGACGGATTAATTGGCTGGGGAGTAGCACTAAAAATATAGAGGGGGACATAGTGGTGGTGAATTTTAGAGATCCTCGGGCTGTCGATTATATTTTAAACTGGCCACCAGGAAATGGCGAATCCCGTATCACCCCTCGAGCCTTAACATATTTCTACCCCAGGACAGAGGCTGCCCCTTTTAAACATCCAAATAAATTCCTATCTTATAGGCCTTCCTTTACCCTGCCTCCTATTAATAACTATCCCCAGCATGGACAACATTTTCCCTTGATGCCTGATCAGCTCCCTCCGTGGTCTAGGGTCCCTTATAGACACATGAGTAACCACGACACCAGGCTGAGCCATTTGAGACCGTTTACCCCGCTGGACACATATAATCGGTTTTCTCAGCTCTCGGGGCTGGAAGACTGTGATTGAAGTTCAGCGCCCGGGGGGGAGTCAAGTGAACTTCGTGAGGGGGAGACCTCACGACGTGCCTGTTGTAGTGTAGATATGGAGAAGGTCGGGTCATCCCCAGTCCAAACTGTGATCACTAATAACATTATTGAGGCTTTTATGTTCACTAGCCCCGTGACTGGCGTGGATGGTTGTCCTGTGACCACTATCCCCCTGGCATCGGAGGGGGGGTGCTGTATGACCATGGTGGACAACAAGGGTGGGACTGGAGAGGGACACACTTTAGTGCCAAAAGGTAGTCGGGTAATAAGTCTCCTTTCCTGGAACATTGCGGGGTTAAAAAGGAAGTTAGAAATACCAGAGTGGCACGTGTTTATTGAGAGGTTCGATGTTTGCCTGTTTCAGGAAACTTGGAGCCTAAATCCACTATACAAAGCGGGGTATACCACTCACTTTCTTCCAGCAGTAAGTAAGGGAAAGGGTAGACCAGCGGGGGGCCTTATGGTGTGGATCAAAATAGAACTGGATTGGGTGGTTACACGCCATACCCTGGAGTGTAACGATATCCTCCATCTTTCCTGTAGAGGAAAGGTGGAGGGTAGTAGGCTTGACCTTTTTAACGTTTATGCTAGAGGGGCCCCTGGGGATCCAGCCTCCCTAACTTTAACATCTCTGGACTCCGCCTTAGCAAACTGCCCGTCTTCATCAAAGATCATCGTGGGGGGTGATTTTAATTGCACGTTTGAACCGCTCCTCGGAGATGATCCCTTGGGCATCGAAGAGGAGGATTCAAAATGGTCCATCCCATCATTATCCCTGCCCCCGATTAGGAAATGGTCAGCTAGGGCAATTCAAATCTATGCACTGACTAGGGAGCACAAGCTAAGAGCCCTTAACGGTAGGACTACATCTGATCAGGCAGGGGCACTGACCTTCAATAGGCTTACTGGGCCGTCCCGAATTGACTACATCCTAATGGATGTCTGTTTTTGGGCGGACCTTATTGACATGGAGGTCTACCCAAGTCAGGATAGCGACCATAATCCCTTGTGCTGTAAATTTAACTGGGCTACCCTAAAAGTTAGGAGGGCGAAAGTCACCTCAAAAATATCTATGGAGGTTATCCCATATAATAACTGTCGCAGATTGAAATGGGATAAGGCTAAACTCAGGGAGGACGATCTAGGGGACATTAAATCTTTGGTGGAGCGCTTGACTTTAGACCTGGAGGGTTGGATTGGTGAAGATCCGATTAGCAGGCTCCCTTACCCCTCCCTTGATTCTGCCTACAAGGCCACACTAGACCACGTTGGTCAATTTTTCACCGCGAAAGCGAAGTGCAATAGGGCCACTATTGTACCCCCCACTCTTACTAAACCCTGGTATACTGACCAGTGTAAGGACAAGAGGAGACAACTGACAAAAGCCCTGATTTCGGGGGACTCCTTGCTGGTTAGAGCGGCCAGGAAGGATTACCTGAAAGCATTATCACTGGCCAAACGTGAGTGGGAGGAACAGCATTGGCAGGACTTATCCAATGCTGTGAGCAGTAGGAACCCGAATCTCTTTTGGGATTTGATTAATAGATCTAGACAGAGGAAATCACAACCATTGGCTGCACACATAACTAGTCAGCAATGGTTTGATCATTTCTCATCCCTGTATGGAGGCTCTGAGGAAACAATCAGCCCTGGGACGGTTAGTTTGGGTGAGGGGGATACCCCAGGGGAGGACGACCTCCCATTTACGACCTCAGAGGTAGTGGCGGCGATCAGACACCTAACCCCTAAGAAAGCAGCCGGACAGGATGGGATTCCTGGAGATTTGTTGATGGTGGAGCCTCAGGCTTGGGCTAAATTAATAGCCATAATAATGAATCTGATCACTAGGGGTCACCAGGTGCCAGATTCTTGGAAAGGGGCAGAGGTGGTAACCGTGTTCAAGAAGGGGGCTAGAGAGGACCCTGCTAACTACAGACCTATCAGTTTGATAGACATAATCCAGAAAGTGGTTGGCAGGGTCATTATCTCTAGAGTAGGAGATTGGATGGAGGAGGCCAGTATTCTTTCCCACTTACAAGCGGGCTTTAGAAGAAAGGTAGGCACGATGGACCAGGTCTTTCGCTTTTTTGCTATCTATTGGAAGGCAGTGACCATCAAGAAAGGTAGTTTATATATGGCCTTCATAGATCTCAAAACAGCTTTCGACCTGGTCCCTCGTACAAAATTATGGAAAATCCTAGGGGAGATGGGTTTTCCCAGTGGACTCCTTAAACTAATCGTAAAGCTCCACGAGGGGAATTACGCGAGGGTTAGATGGGGATCCCAGGGACAGTTAACAGATAGGGTCCCTGTGAGGAGAGGAGTACGCCAGGGCTGCGTTATGGCTCCGACACTTTTCTCCCTATTTGTGAATGGTGTGGTGGACCATCTGAAGGGAGAGGAGGCGGATGCCCCATCCCTGGCGGGGGAAAAAATCCCCACCCTACTCTTCGCCGACGATACCTTATTAATCTCCAAATCCCCTGTGGGCCTGCAAAAACTCTTGAACCGGTTTAGCTCCTTCTGTACCAACCGAGGCTTAACCATTAACACGTCAAAAACTAAATTGATGGCACTCTCCCCCTCCAAGAGATTCAAAAATAATCTTCTACTTAATGGTGTTCCTTTGGAGTTGGTTGAATCCTTTGATTACCTGGGTGTCCGGATAAACAGTCGTATGTCCTGGAAGAATCATTTGGCCAAAATGCTACTCAGTCACCAAAGAGTATCCGGGGTGACTTTGAGGGAGCTCCGTGAATCAAGCAGCAAGCCTGTCTCCCCTGCTATGGCCATTTACGAGGGCCAGATTCTCCCTGCGGCACTATATGGCTCTGAACTCTGGGGGTTCGAAAATGTGTGTGATCTATCGACAGCGGAAAATAACTTCCTAAGGAAGGTGGTGGCTCTCCCCACTTCCACCCCATTGATCCCCCTGAGACTAGATCTGGGTAGAAGAGCATTAAAGGACTTGGTAAGGCTTCGCCCGTTGCTCTTTTGGACTCGCTTGAGAAGAACTGCCGAGCTTGCAAAATACGCTGAAGGGCTTGATGATCTTCTGCTACTGGACACGGGCAAAAAAATAGTATGGCTGAATAAACTGAAAGACCTGGTTCTTAACCTGGGGTTAAGGGATGCATGGGAGTCACAATTGCCACCGCCCAAGGAAGTGATTAAAAAGCTATATTGGGACTGGGTCCAGAATAATGCGCTGAGGTCTGCCGATGGGGGCCGACTCACAGATCAATTCTTGTTATTTAAGTGTGTGAGGAAATTGGAGCCCTTCCTCGACCTGATAACTAAACCCCTAGATCGTGCGTTATACCTAAAACTGCGATATGGGACGCTTCCAGTGCATGAGTTCACGGCGAGGTGGTTAAACTCTGGTGCCCCCCTGCGTGCATGCCCAGGTTGTGTGGCACCAAAGGAGTCTGTGGCCCATTTGTTTTTTGCCTGCCCAGCTTACAAAGGAGCTCGGAATCTTTGGTTGAAACCAGTCTGCAGGGAACTGGGGTTGAGGTGCCATAATCAGGCACTTCGTGTTCTCTCTACGGACAGTTCATCTTCCTTCATGATTTGTGGGGTAGCAAAATTCTTGGGTAGTGTGTGGTTGACGCGCTCCAGATTATTGAAACTGCGTCCGGGGGACTTAATGGTCTAATGCTGTATGCGTTGGTAGTAAATTAGAGTCTGTTGTGCATCCTCTTTTATTAGTTTTAATAATGTTATGGAGAATCGGTAAATGTATATGTATTTGTATTTCTTTTATGGTGATTAATTTGCCGAATAAAGATTATGACTGACACAGCTGGGTTAGAGCGATGTCGGTGCTCAAGTTGGTTTGGCCTTCTTCAGAGGACCGGCCAAACCAACATGCAAACTGACATCAGTGCCCACCACTCCTCTACCTCCTCCTCCCTACTGCTGTCATCATGATGCCCCACCCCAAGACTTGGTGCCCACTGTGAAGAAAAATAAAATGATAATAAAACTGCTTTATTATCCTTATAGTTTTCGTTTTCCTCTGCAGGCATGGGGGTGATGCTTCTCTGCCATAGCAGAGGAGCTGCCCCTGAGGTTAGATATGATTTTGTCCACCAGGCAGAATATCTTACGTTGAATGTGACTTAATGAAAGTTAATGTAATCTAATGAAAATCATGCTTTTCAGTATAAGCTGTCTCCTATCTTTAGACCAAAAATAGTATTTATGACTGCTTTTTGGAAATCAAGTGATAATCATTTTGGTGATTAACACTAATTTAATTCCTTTATGCGTTTGTTTTCAAAAGTGACTTTTTTTCCCTTACAATTCTGAAAGTCGAACTGTTTTTGGGTTTGGTCAGATTTTCAGCCATACCTGGTGAGGGTTTTGTGCCAGTTTCTTTGATTGAATGTTTAGGCTGGCTTTGCATGTCACAAATATACACACTTGAGTTAGAAATTATTCTTTAAAATGTTGTATATTGCTTCCACAGGAAGCCCTCAACATGAAAAGTTGCATTAAAATCCACTATTCACTGCAGTGGTGTCATAACTGGCTAACGAAAGTAGGTAACCACTATTGTGATGCCACCCAGGGGAAACGCTTGCATCTCATTTGTTTCACTGCCTCGCCCAGGGTTCCAGAGACCCAAGTGCAATGGCTGAAAGGCAATTAGCAATCTCACCCTCATTTTTCTGCCTCTCTCGGTTATCGAAAAAGCAGAAAGAGATGGGAAAATGTGGGTGGTGCCGAACCTGTGCCAGCGTGGGTGTCTGAGTAGAGAAATCAAGTCACTCTGACAAGCGGCTCTCACAGAGAGTAGGTGGTGTAGGTGGGTGGCAGGAGGTCATGTAACTATTTTTTTGTTTGGGCTGAGGGAGGATTTTTCAGAAGGTGAGAAGGTGAGGGGTCGGGGTGGGTGGCAGGATGCCAGTTTTTTTTTTAGTTTTTTTAGTTTGAGAGGGGGTAGAAGGACCTGTGCGGAAGTTAGGTGAGTTTTTAAAACAATTTTTACTCCTCTGGCCTGGGTATATGTGGGAAGCAGGGTCAGATGATCGGGGCCATATACAACACCGGAAACAGCCACTACAACACGGCCGTTTCCACGAATACACTAATCACGCATGCTTAACAACGCATGCGTGGTTACCACGTATAACCTTTACCACGCATTCCTTTACTACGAGATACGTAGTAAAGGAATGTGAGTTAAAGGTCGAATTAAAAAAGGGGGCTTGGGGGTTTGGGGGTCTCCCCCCCAAAAAACGAGTGGGTTTAAAAAAAAAAAAGAAAACTCTTACCTGAAAAACGCACATCTGTGCCTCTTGTCCTTCATGCAATGAGCCTCCCTAACAACGTATTTACGTACGTGCGTCTACGTACTGCATTGTCAAATAAATAGAAAAAGGACCACTTAAAACAGTGTTAGAAGAAGGAGAATTCCGTCCATAGAAACTGTGACTATATTTTATTTAATATACTAATTTATTAGGTTAGGCTTTATTAAAAATATATTTATAGATTTTAACTAAATAAACAGCCCTGCAGTCGGTTTACCATGAAAATGCCATTATCATGCATAGTTATACAAAGAAAATCGTTATAAAGGTATGCGTGGTAAAGGCATTTTCGTGGTAAACCATATGCATGGTAATGGCATTCCCGTTGTAACGCATGCGTGGAAAAGGCATGCGTTGCAAGGGAATGTGTTGTAACATCATACACCCATACAACACAGGAGTGTAGATGAGAATAACAGATGTTTTTTACCTTGGGTTCTAAGTAACATCATAGCCAAGTTTAGCGTCACTCTGATTGTGTATTTGATGTCCCTCAGAACCTCTTTGTGAAAAAAAAACATTATTCACAGTTAGCCATCTATAGTTTTGTATATTTTAATTGCAAATAAATACTGGAAACCTAATCAATTCCAAAAAGTACCCTATCCAAAAATATAACATAGATTAACGCCTTAACCGCGGCGGTTTTCCGCCACGGTGCGGGCGTTCTAAAGGGTGGGCGGGGCCGCGTCGACCGTTGGACGTGCGCAGCACCAGGGAGGTAGCTTGCGCGACGTCCAATGGCCGATGGCAGCAGGGAAGGGGTTAAAGACTACTCTGGGAGTGACATCACTTTGGCAGTAACTAAAAGATATAAAATGACTGCTCTTATGGCTGGTTTGGCACTGATGTAGCTGTCATTATTGGGCATACTTAAAGTTAATTGCGTAGCACTACGTCATTGGCCATGGCGCAGATGCTCACTATTTTCATAAATTTGTCTTCTCAATTTTCCTTCATCCGAATCTTATTTTTACTCTCTCCAGACAATGCGCAAAACTCAACTTCAAATACCCTTGAATGTAAGCATTCTACTACAGTCTGCATTTTTACACAATCTTTAGTAATTGTTCTCTGGCTACACCCACAGCACAAGTCATAGATTAATTCTCATGTTTTCTTCTCCATCTGATTTGGTGACTTTTTAAGAAACATATGCCAGTCTGTGGTTCGATCACTATGCTAGTCTTTCCTGCGCTAATCGCATAGTGCCCATCAGCAATAGTATTGTATATGATATTTTCTTATTCAGAGTCTGATTGAATTAATAATTGAGACTTTACCAACCAAACTCTCTGAAGCTCGGCATCCACTTTCTTAGAAAGTGACATCCAATAATATATGGATTTCAATAGCAGCCAATGAACTAGTCCATCTTGAAAAGTTGGAAACTACTAGATATACTCCCTTCGTCTCCTGTTCACTTCTGCTCTTGAAGGAATGTAAACCAGCTATTATTAGCTGGAGTGATAAGGATTGCAATTCAGTATATAAAACACATACTTTAGGCTCCTAAATATCTTTAAGATAGGAGTTTTCCAGACTCAAAGTAATGAATACAAATAAAATATCTGTGCTACGCCTAGTGTAATCAAAGAAGACAATTTTACAGACTGCCAATCAATTGAATGACCCAATCTGTGGCAAGCTTGCATGACACCTTCTTTCAAACGTTGAGAAGATATTTCTCTGTGCTTTCAAATTTAGTCCATTCAAGACACCCTTGCTTTTGCTGATTGTTTTGATTTAAAATTCTAATATATCCTACTACACTAATCTAGTTTTGCATAGCTTTCTAGAGAGTTACAGATAACATGCACTCTATGAAAGCTTGCTCACACTGAACTTTTGCCTACTTCTTCGTTTGTATAAATCATCTTCTATAATAACCCTAGTATTTGGTCATATTTGCAATGCTTCTTTTAAATATGGCTCTGTTCCACTCACTATTAAGACGGCCATTGTTCCCCCACTACTAAAGAAGCCTTTCGCACATCCTTCAATGCTAAATATATCTTGACTCATTTTACTGAATCTCCCCAAGCTAAAACATTGAAAAAAACAGATTATCAGCTTTTTAGTAACTAATTGTCAGCAAAACATAACTAAATGACCTTGGAGAAAGCTAGTGTCGTCTCTGATAGTGTTGGATATCTCTGAATCTTTCAACCCGCCTATCATGCAAGGATTGTTGATCCTCTACATTAAATGGGGATTCTTTGGACAAGACTCAAAAGGCAATAATCATTTCTCACAGAGAACTGAGGCTGTAACCCTTCCTCCCTTTTGTATTTGTATTTATTTATTCATGTATTTAGTCAATACAAACCATTACACAATCATTCATTCCTTACATTTCATAAAATTTGATTTAAGCTTAGGTTTCTGACAAATCTATTGTTCATACTCTAAAGTGGAGTACAACCAGGGTACACAGCCCTTTTAAATGCCTAAGCTTCGATTTTCAAAGCACTGTTAAGAGCTTTTGGACTCAATTACTTTACTATGTGGAAGTATAGCATCCATCCATACCAGGAGCTTACCAGATATTAGAAGAGTTCAGACAGGAAGACATTGTGCGCACTATACAGCCAAGGGACATAAAGCAGGACAGTATGCTTAGCTAGGCATCTGATAGTCAGGAGTGTGCAGGTGCTTTTTTCTGACTTGACCATTCAGAGGCGTGCTCTGTGGAAAATAGCGAGCACCAAATGGGAAGGGCAGTGGTCAAACAAGAGAGTTCTGCTCGTGGAAATAGATGTAAAACTTGAGCTTCTTTGCATGCTAAGCATAGTCATTGTCAAACACTACAATTTGCCCTTTCTGATCAGAGGATTCTGTCTGAGATTCCCAAACCAAGATAACATTTAGCCTTCTCTTGAGTCATATAAAGAGGAGGTATTAATCAGTGAAGGATGTATCACAATGCAGTTTTCCTCCTTTGCAGCTTGATTGTCATTTGGATTTTCTTCTGGATTCCTACTGGGTTATTTTCTCTTCCCTGGTACAAGGAAGAGTTTGGTGCTTAGCTAAACTACATCCTTATTCCTCTTAACTTTCAATCAAGAATTTCAAGACTGGCATGGATTTTATTTTACCCATGCGGTATTTACCTCCAGCATAGGATGCTAATTAGCATCTTCTTAAGGAGACACTTGACATCTTCATGTGTTCTAAATGTAGGGTGGCAGGCAGCCACTGAAAGGATTCGCTTTTTCCTTCGGCACTCAAGAAAAAAACTTAAGAGACCAATTCTGCTTCCAGTCTTCGACACAAAAATATGCAGCTCCTTATCCACCCCGACTGCAATGTCGCCAAACACATGGCTATTTTGCAGGACTGCATGCTTTCAGTGGCATCCTAGTTGTTTGTCAGCTCCCTCAAACTAAACTTTGATGAATCCAAAGTTTTGTTTTGGGTGGTATTGCTCCCATCTTGTCTACTGCATGGTGACTTTCGATTCCTGGACCTCCTCCAGTTTCTACCACCAAAGTTCATACTTAGGAGTTCTTTTTGGCTCTTATCTGTCCTTTTGCTTCCCATTTAAACTAAGATCTGTCTCATTCTTGCTATCTTAAAACCATTCAGGTAATTCTTTCCCATTTTACCTTCCTGGTGGGAAAAGGAATGGTAATTAAAGCAGCTATCTTGTCCTACTTGGATCACTTGACCATGGCTCTGTTAGCTGCTCCTAAATATCTGGCAAGACAGCAAATGTATCCAAATGCTGCCTGCCTTTTCCTAATATTAGACAGGAGCTCCTCAATCTTCCATAATCTCGTTTTTAGGTCGAGCCTGGGATGCGCTTGCGCTGCTCTGGGAATCATGTTGTATTCAGTCTATGGGACTCTCAACACACCCAGTCCTTCTGGTTGGTTGGTTGGCCTGCCTTTCGAAATTCCTTTAATATGATTGGTCAGTAGTGTCCATGTTTTCCGCCTCTGAGGGCTTGGTTCCCGCCCAGGAGAAAGCAAGAATTGATCCATTTGGTTGGCCCATCGCTGGCTATCTGTTGCTTCCATTCTCACACCCCCTCCCTTCCTTCATAGCTGCCATATTTCCGTTGGTCCTACATGTTTTGATAGGAGTTTACTTGCATTGCTTTTTATTGGCCATCTATTTCCTCTCGTTTGCTTTCCCATTCGGTTTCAGTTTCAAGTAAAGGTCCTCCTGTTTTTCTTTGAGCTTGTTTAGGCTCAGGAATGCACTCGCTCATGCCCGCTCTTGCTGCTCCTCCTCGGGTTGCAGCTGCCTCCTATTCCTCCCTCCCTCCTGTTTGTTTATTTATTTCCTGCTGGCTATGCAATGTATGTAACCAATGATCCCACGAGTCTGCATTTCAAAACAAGCTTGCTCCCTCTTTTCAGTCTGTAGCTGCCCTCTCCTCCTGCTTGTATAATATTTATTTCCTGCTTGCTCTGCAATGATCACATGAGCCTGCATTTAAAAACAATGACTAAAATGCAATTACCAGTTTACTCAAATAAATATTTCCTTGAATAAGGAGAACCAGGCAGAAAAGCTGGGATTGAGTTGTAAATTAAAGCATTTACTTTCTGTAGAAGGAGATCAAAATTGATAACACGCCAACCTGATTCTTGATCAAAGAAATCTGAAACTTCTGCACTTACACGTTGCTCAATATTTGAACATTCACTTTGATCCATTGAAATTGTATTATGTTTGTTGTCTACTTGAATGTGTATCGAGTTGCAGAGTGACATACGACATGTCCACAAGCAGAGCATAGTAGTAACAATTATAATTGTCCTCAGCACAGGCTTTGTTAAGAACAATAATATCAGGTGATGGCTTAATGGCCAAGATCAGTGGTTCCGTGTAGGGAGTACCCAATGCTGGTTAAAAAAAAGGCAGCACTAACGGGCATCATGCTTAACAATGAAAGAGGCTGGGAGAGATTGGTTAATGTACAAGGCACCCACTAG
Source organism: Lissotriton helveticus (assembly GCF_964261635.1). Lineage (NCBI taxonomy): Eukaryota > Metazoa > Chordata > Amphibia > Caudata > Salamandridae > Lissotriton > Lissotriton helveticus. The sequence continues at coordinate 800,496,590 of NC_136057.1, read as the reverse complement.
TTGTAAATATAGTGTGTTAACTGCAGAGCTGCATAAAAATAAAAAAATAAAGTATATATATATACCTGGATAGAATACAGCATTCTGGGACTGGGAGTTCACCTGTTCTAGGTGACCTCTAGCAGGTGAGCACAAGCACTTGCTAAGGGGTGGAGCGGTGGGCAACCAATTGGATGCCGACAGGACATTTAAATCCACATTGGCTCCTGCACCTCCCGAACATACCTAGCGCTGAAGAAGGCTTAATGAAGCCGAAATGCATTCGCAATTCTTTTGAATAAAAGTTGCCTCCATGAGTTCCCCTAATGTGGCCTCTGCTCTTTCTTTTGAGGAGTTAGCTGTGTGATTTTGGCGCATGGACCAGAGGCGCGCTCCAGGGGCCCCCGCAACACCAAGTGGCCTTGGCATCGCTGGTATCTGCTGCGGCGGAATTTTGGAGTTTTCAGGGGACTGGATGGATCGAGGGCCACCCCCGTGGTCAGGAAGAGATGCAGTGGTGTAGGAGCTATTAACGCCTCGCTGGGCAAGATGGAGTGCCATACTTGCCCCTGCATATTGGACTCTTGCACATCAGGAGTTTTTGCAGTCTGGGGACTCGAGGGGGCACTGGAGTTCAACCTAAGGAGAGGAACATGGCAAAAGTGACAGCGTGGTACCCTGCATGCCGCAACTAACAGTCTCTAAACCCCGGTTTACCTACCTGGATAGAATACAGCATTCTGGGACTGGTAGTTCACCTGTTCTAGGTGACCTGCAGCAGATGAGCACAAGCACTTGCTAAGGGGTGGAGCGGTTCGCAACCAATTGGATGCTGGCAGAACATTTAAATCCACGTTGTCGCCTGCACCTCCCGAACATGCCTAGCGCTGAAGAAGGCTTAATGAAGCCGAAATGCATTCGCCATTCTTTTGAATAAAAGTTGCCTCCATGAGTTCCCTAATGTGGCCTCTGCTCTTTCTTGTGAAGAGTTAGCTGTGTAATTTTAGCGCGTGGACCAGAGGCGCGCTCCAGGGGCCCCCTAACACCAAGTGGCCTCGGCATTGCTGGTATCTTCTGCGGCGGAATTTTGGAGTTTCCAGGGGACTGGATGGATCGAGGCCCACCCCCGTGGTCAGGAAGAGAAGCAGCGGTGTAGGAGTTATTAACTCCTCGCTGGGAGAGATGGAGTGCCATACTTGCCCCCGCATATTGGGCTCTTGAACATCGGGGGTTGTTGCGGTCTGGGGACTCGAGGGGGCGCTGGAGTTCAACCTAAGGAGAGGAACATGGCACAAGTGACAGCGTGGTACCCTGCATGCCGCAACTAACAGTATGTAAAACCCGGTGTACCTACCTGGATAGAATACAGCATTCTGGGACTGGGAGTTCACCTGTTCTAGGTGACCTGCAGCTACAAGCACTTGCTAAGGGGTTGAGCGGTTCGCAACCAATTGGATGCTGGCAGGACATTTAAATCCACGTTGGCGCCTGCACCCCATCGGGGCAGGAACTATTTAATAACAATGCGCAATCAAAAAGCGCTTACTTACTTTTGCAAACCAACGCCACTGAGGAAGAGAACTTTATTCTCGAAACGCGTCTTGCGTTTTATTCTTTGAATTGCACTTTGGATTGAGAGTCTGCTGGCAAGCTGTAATTAAAATCAGTTAAAGCTACAATATTTGTTTGGCCTTTTCTCAAATGGGTTCCTGAATAGATGTGATGTTGTTACGGCCGACCCGGACAGGAGAAGAAGCCCACCCCTGCAGCGGGTCCAAGCTGACAGCACCTGGTTTCAGCAATGGAACAATGGATCTGGCGCTCTACAGGGGGCTGCGGTGACGCTTTTAATTACAGCTGGAAAGCGGGGCAGGCACCCGCCTTGGTTGCACTTCTAACCACTTGGATGTCATTGGGTGTAATTACAAAGTAAAAGATAGTGCACCCACTTGGAATACAGATTTGCGCACTACAGACAACAGAAGGCCATAGTGATGGCCACGCCCATCAGGGCAGGAACTATTTAATGACAATGCGCAATCAAAAAGCGCTTCCTTACTTTTGCAAACCAAAGCCACTGAGGAACAGAACTTTATTCTCGAAACACGTCTGGCGTTTTTATTCTTTGATTTGCACTTTGGATTGAGAGCCTGCTGGCAAGCTGTGATTAAAATCAGTTAAAGCTACGATATTCGTATGGCCTTTTCTCAAATGTGTTCCTGAATAGATGTTATATATATATATATATATATATATATGAATTCAGCTTTTCCCGTGGGGAAGTTTGTTTCCTCATGCACTCCCGTGTGAGAAATTTCGAAACCACACCGGGTTTGAAGTTCAATTATAAATTCTTTATTCAGCAACCAGCACAACCCTTTTGTGCTGTTTGCTGAATAAAGAATTTATAATTGAACTTCAAACCCGGTGTGGTTTCGAAATTTCTCACACGGGAGTGCATGAGGAAACAAACTTCCCCACGGGAAAAGCTGAATTCATGTAATCGCAGCGGGTCCTGCTGCGCCTCGCGTGCACCGCCTCAGAGCACCCGGGAGCCTCCGACCTTGGGCCAGACGGAATCATATATATATATATATATATAATATATATATATATATATATATATATAATGTGTGTATATTACCTACTGGCGGTCGCCAGTAGGTATATATAGTTAGGATTTTTTCTCTATGGGTTTTTTGAAAATTCTATGTCTAATAAATTTGGCGTTTGTGGACGGAATTGGCTGAAATTTTCAGGAAAATGGCACATTTTGTTTCTGAGCAGCCCCTGAAAATTGGGGGGGGGGGTTCGTCCAGGGGGGGTCGAGAAAAAAGGGGGGTCCCAAAATGTGTTTTTAACATTGAGTTTTCCATAGGGCGGTTGGCCTCACTTTTAGCCCGAACGGCTGAATGGATTGGCACGAAACTTGGCAAAATTGTAGGGACTGGTAGCCCGATGTGCCTTTTGTAGGTCTCAATATATGTGCTACAGTGGATTTTGAGAAATTAACGTTTAAAAAAAGATATATATCTGTAACAGCGGACCGGGCAGCGCTCCAGGACGCGTACTTTTCGCGCAACGGAGCTTTGTGAAGCGAAGCTGATTGGCTCTCCGGTGTCTGTAAACATTCCAAACAGTACGTAGCGGCCGCCATCTTGTCTCTCGGTAGGATCGAGAGACAAGAGGAGGCCAAAGCGAAGGGGCAAATGACCATAAGGGGGCATAGTAGATCCTCGCTGACCCCCTAGGTTTGATGTGGAGGTTTTAAAAGGGCCCCGCGGGGCAAAAAAAATAAATAATAATAATAATCGAACGGCTAAATGGATTTGCACGAAACTTGGTAAAATATTAGGGACTGGTAGCCCGATGTGCCTTTGCTAGGTCTCAATATATGTGCTTCAGTGCATTTTGAGAAATTAACGTTCAAAAACAAGATATATATCTGTAACAGCGCTCCGCTTCGCGGAGATAAAATTATATCTGTATTACCTAGCTGTTGCTAACACCAGTTAGCGACGGCTAGTAGGAGATAGCGACCATCTTGGGCCCCACTTTGCATGTGAGTGATATTTATCACTAATGACATGCAAAGTGGGCATGCCAAGATGTTAGCGACTGGAAACAGTCGCTAACATCGCTATCTCCTATTATCAACTTTTGGAAATATTCGAGATAAGCGCGAATATCTCCAAAAAGTAACAGCTGCCCTGAGCAGTTCTTAGCCATGTTATCCAATGGGAGGTGGATAACATGGCTAAGAGCATTAGCTCGGTAATGCATGAATATCGCTGAGTTTTCAGCGATATTAATGCATTGCGGTCATTTTTTATCGTATTTGCGATAAACCTTGATAATAGCAAGGTTTATCTGCGATAATTTCTGACGGTAAAAAAATCTTTGCAATGCATCGTTAGGGATAAATATCGCTTAACTTTGGTAATATGCCCCAACGTCTGTTAACGTTCGATTCGAAGGGAATCAGGAAGTGTTGAAAAACATTGTCTGCGCCATCTTGTCTTTTTTCAAATGCCACACTTTTGTCGTGCACGGCAGCCATTTTAGATGCCTTGACCAGACCCACTCTGTGCACGCTGTCGATCCTTAGCATGGCTCCCCACCCTCGCAAGCATCTCACCCAGGCAGTGGTCATCCCCGCTCTCTGTCTTATGCATGGGTAATAAACCTCCCCCCATCTGCGCTGCTCTTCCCTGAGAATCACACCCTGTGCCCGCCTCGACACCTCCCTTTCGCCCTATTCACTACCGCACCCTCTGACACTCCTTTTCCTCTGTGTCCGATTGTCCAGGCCGGTCCTAGGCTATCAGCTAGCCCTGCAGATGTAGTTTATGGCCACAGCTGTAAAGAATCACCCCTCTTCAAAGGAGTTATAGTAGATCAAGGCCCACACTCGGTGAGATCCGTCACAGCAGAAGCGTTGCTATTATCTGAAAACCATCCTGTATTGTGATTGGGGAGGGGACCGAGCGTGAAGCGGAAGATTCCAGGGATGACTCTTTGTACATCAAAGTTTTTACAATTATGTGTCACATTAAAAATATATAGCACTCCGACAAAGTAGTAAGATTATAAAACTTTAATAATTTATAAATATATACAAGAAAACAAAAATAGTAATAACATATAAACATTTTTAGGGAAAAACAACGAAGTAGCGGTCGGCTGTGCGAATAGTCCCAACGCAGCACAACGTCCAGATTTCCGGTGTGGGGCGTCGCGGGGGGTGGGTCATCAGTAGCAAACTGTTGTGCGAATAGTTCCAAGGCAGCAGAACGCGCCGAAATCTAGATGACACGAAAGTGATGTCTAGTAAGTTGCCACCCAGCAAATAACGGCGTGGGGCGTCGCGGGGGGTGGGTCATCAGTAGCAAACTGTTGTGCGAATAGTTCCAAGGCAGCAGAACGATGGCACCAAGGTGATGTCCAGTAAGTTGCCGCACTGGTTTTGGTATCCTACAATGCTGCTCCGAATAACGGCGTGGGGCGCCCCGGGGGAGGCGGCGTGAACGGGCCTCTCCAGGTGGAGTGTCATCTGTTGTAGTGGGGCGCCCCTTTACCGTTTCAGTTGCCATTCCGTCCGTTTTTGGTCCACTGTGTCAAAAGCCGCAATTCAGCTGAGTTGCGCCCACTCTTGCGGTGCAGCGATAGGCGGCTGTCACAGGACTCTCAAAATGGCGGCAGGCTCTTTCCTTTTTGGGCCTGGTCCACTGAAATGACCCTGGGACACCTTGGAAATCGGACGCTTGTCTGCTAGGTCTTGGACCCCATTCTCGAAAGCGTCCCCTCCGCCTTGAGAATTCATCAAAAGTTTTGGGGGCCCCGACTCCTGCAGGCTTCTGGTGGGGAGCGGCTGCCATGATTGCTCGCGGAATGACCACGACGGAGCTACGAGATGGTGGTGCTCTCATGCTGACGCCAGTTTAGTCTGAAACATCCAGAAACAAGGTGGGGCTTTCATCGTTTGGGGAAAAAAAAAAGTTTTCATCCAATGAAAAGTGTTGTTTTTAGGTCATATGATCAAGCCTTCCATCATTAGGAAACCAAAAGTAAAATGAACCAATGAAAAGTTTTATAAACAAGTCACATGACCTGTTATGCGGCATAGGGTATAAAATGCGGAGAAAATACGTTGGCACGTGAGGCGGCGTCAGTAGCGGACCGATGTGCGAATAGGCCGAAGGCAATACAACGCGCCAAGATCCGGATGGCACCGAGGTGGTGTCCAGCAAGTTGCAGCACTGGTGTGGCCATCCTACAATGCTGAAAGTCGGCGTGGGGCGCCCCGTTGGCCTGTGAGTTTGCGTCAGTAGCGGACCGATGTGCGAATAGGCCGAAGGCAGCACAACGCGCCAAGATACGAATGGCACCGAGGTGGTGTCTAGTAAGTTGCCGCACTGGTGTGGCCATCCAACAATGCTGAAAGTCGGCGTGGGGCACCCCGTTGGCCTGTGAGATGGCGTCAGTAGCGGACCGATGTGCGAATAGGCCGAAGGCAGCACAACGCGCCAAGATCCGGATGGCACCGAGGTGGTGTCTAGTAAGGTGCACTGGTGTGGCCATCCTACAATGCTGAAAGTCGGCGTGGGGCGCCCCGTTGGCCTGTGAGTTTGCGTCAGTAGCGGACCGATGTGCGAATAGGCCGAAGGCAGCACAACGCGCCAAGATCCGGATGGCACTGAGGTGGTGTCTAGTAAGTTGTCGCACTTCTGTGGCCATCCTACAATGTTGAAAGTCGGCGTGGGGCGCCCCGTTGGCCTGTGAGATGGCGTCAGTAGCGGACCGATGTGCGAATGGGGCCAAAGGCAGCGCAACAATATTTTCTGACTGACACCACAAGGCGCTGAGATGCCAAGATCCGGATGGCACCGAGGTGATGTCTAAGTTGCGGACTGATGTGCGAATGGGGCCAAAGGCAGCGTAACAATATTTTTTGTATGGAAGATACCACTAGGCGTTGAGATGCCAAGATTCGGATGGCACCGAGGTGATGTCTAGCAAGTTGCTGTACTGGTGTGGTCATCCTACAATGCTGAAACTCGGTGTGGGTCGCCCCATTAGCCTGTGAGATGGCGTCAGTAGCGGACCGATGTGCGAATAGGCCGAAGGCAGCACAACGCGCCAAGATCCGGATGTCACCGTGGTGGTTTCATAGTTGAGAGGCACTTCATCTGCAGTGGGGCGCCGAGATCCGGATGGCACCGAGGTGATGTCTAGCAAGTTGCTGTACTGGTGTGGTCATTCTACAATGCTGAAAGTCGGCGTGGGGCGCCCCATTAGCCTGTGAGATGGCGTCAGTAGCGGACTGATGTGCGAATGGGGCCAAAGGCAGCGCAACAATATTTTCTGAAGAGAAGACACCAAAAGGTGCTGACATTCCAAGATCCGGATGGCACCGAGGTGGTGTCTAGCAAGCTATGCAGTTGAGTTGTGTGCGCACTTGCGGCGAGTAGGTCGAAGGCAGCATAACAATGTTTTTTGAATAGAAGACACCACAAGGCGTTGAGATTCGGTTACCACCGAGGTGATGTCTAGCAAGTTGCCGCACTGGTGTGGCCATCCTACAATACTGCTCCGAATAACGGCGTGGGGTGCCCGAAGGGGGGGGGAGCCGGCGTGAATGGGCCTTCCTAGGTGGAGGCTCGTCTGCTGTAGTGGGGCGCCCCTTTACCGTTTCAGTTGCCATTCAGCTGAGTTTCGGCTGCTCTTGATGCTACAGCGACAGGCGGCTGCAAGAGGACTCTCAAAATGGCGGCCTGTTCTTTGGATTTGGGCCTGGTCCACTAAAATGGCCCTGGGACACCTTAGAACTCGGACGCTCGATTTTTTTTTCCTTTCCTGTACATGCAAAAAAAGGTAAATGCCCAGTACGTTACACGCTTCATCTGCCACGATGAACTCTCCAGAGGAACCGAAAAAAAATATAGTTGTGGTAACTATACCATGCATCGTCATATGGAGAGGTGGCACCAATTAATTATAGTGCTGCATAAAAGAGAGATTTGGAGGAGAACCCCTGACCTGCTAGTACATTCATCAAAGAAGTGGCACTGAGAGCTTCAGAGGCAAGGGAAACGGTCCCAAATATTTAGAAGAACTTTGGAAAGATTAAAATGACATGTTTAGATTGTGGCAAATTAATTTCATGTGGACAGATGAGTGTTACTCTAATAAATACAGCATATGAACATCATCATAGTCGATGGTTGGTAGAGACATTTTGACTATATCCTGGACCTGCCCGTCCTCGCCCAAAATGGCGCCGGAATAAATGGGACTCGTAACTCCTTGTTGTGTACTGGTTGCAGAACCTTGAAATCACGAGATACGTATGCAGTTTTGAAGCACATGGCGGGCGGGGACGAGAATTGATTGAATATTTCGACATCCCTATTGATATTAAGTTCTGATGTGTTATTGATTACTGTACTGTTGAAAGTTCGAATTAACGTCACCCATGGTACTTGCCCGCAAATGTATATCTAGATAATTTTATTGTAACTGGCCCTGTCGTATTTTAATTATAAAATGTACGTCCACCGATTCCGTAACTGTTAGACACCTTAGTTCTTGCAACCTAATGGCCCGCCCGTTACGTTCCTCTACAGTGTAAATGTCTATTCATCATATACGATTACAGTTTGCTCTGTGGCAGACCCACGTGGTTATAGGCTCGTATTTGTATAATGAAATTTTCACAATAAAGGTTTTTAAAAGAAAACATGGTAGTAGTATATACATTGGTAAATTTTTTAATAATAGTGACTGTTTTAGAATCATTAAAAGGCAAGTGAAATAAAGCAGACCAATTACATGAAGGGTAAAAGGTATAATACGAAGGAACGCAGTAAAGATAAATGGTCAAGGGCTGTTGTGTTTTCTATTCCTGCAACATAAAGTGATCGATAAGAATCTCATATTCAGGCGTATCGGCGACTAAGACAGCAGGTCGACCCTCTTTTGCTCAACGGCTCCGTCATGGGACGAAGAAACGCTCTTTTTCTCGAAAAAAGAATATATTTTACTTGCAGGACAGTTGTAAAATTTCCGGGAAAGTACATTAGCCTGGAACATTATAACATATATTTAAGAAAAAATAATGTTCGGAAGTAATGAAAAGCGTAATTTTTAGGTCATATGACCAAGCCTTTCATCATTACAATAAGAAAAGTAAAATGAACCAATGAAAAGTTTTATTAACAAGTCACATGACTTGTTATGCTTGCGCTGCGCGCCCCGGATGACTTCCGGATGCGCTAACGCGGCGCGTCATATGACGCATTACGCGACAACGCAGGTACAGAATATAGTCAAAATGTCTCCACCAACCAGCGGTCGGAACACAACCCCTTTCAGCAGGCTAAATAGTTCTGTTAAATGACAACAGAAGGGACAGGCAACAAGAACCATCAGTCAAAGAGGGGAGGGCTAGTTCTTCTCTACCGGGTTACATTGGGGCGCTACCGGAACTGATCGAATTGGTAGTCTACAGTGTTTCTGGATGTTTCAGACTGAAGCTGGGGTTAGCATGAGAGCAGCACCATTTCGTAGCTCCGTCGTGGTCATTCCGCAACCAATCATGGCAGCCGTTCTTTATCGTTATTTTGGGCGGGGTGGGTGGCGGAGCCGAGCTGTTTTGCAGCCATCATTGTGTGGAGTTCAGTTCATCTCACTAGTTTTGTATTTGTCATGAGGGGTTGTTCCTAATGTTTCTATTTTAGCGAGGTCAAAAAGAGATCCCATTAGTGGCCTACTGATTTTGCTCGATTCCTTTTCTTTTTTTTTTACACGATTTTTCGTTATCTGCAAAGACTAAACAGAGTATTGCGACTCTGTGTTTGTTTGTAAATAGAGAATGAACCAAAGAGAACTAATTCTAAAACAGTAAATACTTGGATAACAATCAATCAAATGGAGAGAGAAGCAGGCACGACGGATTACAACGGGGGCAAAGGCCTGCGTTAACTACCTTTCGCTATCTGCAAAGAGAGAGTACTCCTAATAGAAATGAGGGGGGGGGCACCATTCAAAGCAGATCAGTGTGCATAAACACGAAAATGTTTTCACTTACCACGTACTTGACATTCGACAGCTTATGATATTTGCTATTAAAAAACCATTGAAATTCACTGAAAAAACCATAGGTTATAGACCATATATAGTTAGGAATTAGCATTTACAAAACCTTGAAAATTCACTGAAAAAACCATAGGTTATAGACCATACATAGTTAGGAATTAGCATTTAAAAAACCTTATTTTACTCACACAAAACCATTGAAATTCCATATATAGTTAGTTGCACTAACTATATATCGCGCACCCGCAATCCACTGCTGATCATGTCACATATTACATCATTCATGACATGGTCAGTGACATCACTGATGACATCACTGATGACATCTCAAATGACATCACTGATGACATCACTGATGACATCTCATTTGACATCATTCTTGTGCTAATACGATAAACCTCTTCAGACTCTAATATAACCTTAGATACACTCAGTGTATACAGACACTCACACACTGCCACTCATCCATGGAGTTACTCACACACCCAGTCAGTCATGCAAAGAAACAATCTCACCTCCATTTCTTCAACTATACAGTTAAACACACCTTACTTATTGAAACATATACTAACACATATTTACTCTCTTATACAATCCCTGATACAAGTTCACAATGATCGATACAACCACTCACTCATTCAGTGGCTCTCATGCACAGTTATTTATATATGCCAACTCTCACATGTACTGTGTTTTACATATGTACTTACTATGACATGTAGCATTGAGATATCCATTCACTCATCAATACACTCATGCACACAGTCAACTGCCCATGTAGCTGTTTCCACATGCACTCTTGAACTCATACACCTAGTGAATAAACTGCTCACACATCTATGCATAGAGTCACACACCTTCCAGCCACCCCCACACAAACTCAATCTCCCACAGAAATACTTGGGCAACCAATTAATAACACATATAGCCTCTCGTATAGCTAATGATCAACACATGCAGCAGTTTACAGAACAACAGACATAATGATGCACAAATTAAGACAGTTTAGTCACTAACCCATGCATTCAGTGAGACACATTTAATCACTCACTCATACAGTCAGTCACGCACCTACTAAATCCTTCATCCAGACACTTATACATCCACTCATTCTTCAATATGTAAGACATATTTTAACTTTACAGAAACATACAGTCACTGGATGTTGTCATCAGTGATGTCATCAGTGATGTCATTTGAGATGTCATCAGTGATGTCATCAGTGATGTCACTGACCATGTCATGAATGATGTAATATGTGACATGATCAGCAGTGGATTGCGGGTGCGCGATATATAGTTAGTGCAACTAACTATATATGGAATTTCAATGGTTTTGTGTGAGTAAAATAAGGTTTTTTAAATACTAATTCCTAACTATATATGGTCTATAACCTATGGTTTTTTCAGTGAATTTTCAAGGTTTTGTAAATGCTAATTCCTAACTATATATGGTCTATAACCTATGGTTTTTTCAGTGAATATATATATATGTATATATATATATATATATATATTTATATATATATATATTCAAACACAAAGAGTTTCCCATTTAGGAGAGCCACATCAGCAGGTAGGTTCAATTCTGTTTTATTCAAGAAGCTGCAGCAAAGCGGGTGAACAAACGCCATAGTTCATAGCGGCCTGGCCAGTGAGTCGCTGCAGCTTCTTGAATAAAACAGAATTGAACCTACCTGCTGATGTGGCTCTCCTAAATGGGAAACTCTTTGTGTTTGAATTTTAAAACGGCTGGTCCCGGTCGTGGGAGAAGTCCTGCCATACTGTTTGTGGTAAGTGCTGCATTCACCCGACTGACGGCACATTTGGCAGCGAGGTTGTTGTCTTGAAGTAGTATGGTGCAACACAGCGTGATATGAACTCTCTCCAGACCCACTGTGGATTTATTTTGTCTCAATTGTTACAGCATGCCAGCGACTCACTGGAGTAATACCAACAGCACTACAAGGACCATTGGGCTCAGCGAGAGCCGACGCCCACTGGGGCAGGTGGAAGGAATACAAATGAGTGCTGTCGCTGCACGCTGGTAATGGACTTTGTGCCTCTGAAGAAATGCTTTGATAGCATGAAACGCGTCAGGCCGCTATGAACTATGGCGTTTGTTCACCCGCTTTGCTGCAGCTTCTTTAATAAAACAGAATTGAACCTACCTGCTGATGTGGCTCTCCTAAATGGGAAACTCTTTGTGTTTGAATATATATATATATATATATTACCTACTGGCGGTCGCCAGTAGGTATATATAGTTAGGATTTTTTCCCTATGGGATTTTTGAAAATTCTATGTCTAATAACTTTGGCGTTTGTGGACGGAATTGGCTGAAATTTTCTGGAAAATGGAACATTTTGTTTCTGAGCAGCCCTTGGAAATTTGGGGGGGTTTCGTCAAGGGGGGGCCGAGAAAAAAGGGGGGTCCCAAAACGTGTTTTTAACATTGAGTTTTCCATAGGGCGGTTGGCCTCACTTTTAGCCCGAACGGCTGAATGGATTTCCATGAAACTTGGCAAAATTGTAGGGACTGGTAGCCCGATGTGCCTTTTCTAGGTCTCAATATATGTGCTCCAGTGGATTTTGAGAAATTAACGTTTAAAAAAAGATATATATCTGTAAGCGCGCTCCGGGCAGCGCTCCGGTCCGCGGACCTTAAGCGTACCGGAACTTCGTGAAGCGAAGCTGATTGGCTCTCCGGTGTCTGTCAACATTCTAAACAGTCCGGAGCGGCCGCCATCTTGTCTCTCGGTAGGATTGAGAGACAAGAGGAGGCCAAAACAAAGGCGAAAATGACCATAAGGGGGCATACTAGACCCTCCCTGACCCCCTAGGTTTAATGTGGAGGTTTTAAAAGGGCCCCGCGGGGCAAAAAAAACAAAACATTTTTTTTGTTTTTTTTGCGTGGGGAGCGCCCGGTCCGCGAACCGGGAAGCGTTCTGGGCAGCGTACTGCAATGAAAAATGAATGATAGACTTTTCAAATGCTGTATGTTAATTGATTGTTGTTTTTGTTGATTATTTTTTATTTTCTTTATTTTGTAAGCATTTTTTTTTAATGTGATTGTGTTTCATAATTTATTAAACTTTCTAACATTTCATTGTCAGAAATTTCATAATTATCATGGAATATACATTGTAGTCTCTGAGGGTGTAAAATGTCCTCATTTGCAAGGAGGTTATCTACTGCTTGTACACATTGCAGTAGTTCATTGTCCCAAGTTTCATCGAAAAATTCAATGTCAATTTGATCAATTGTATCAATCAATTCTTGGCTGCTCTCTTGCAGGTCCATTTCAAAAGAAACTTGGTTTTCGCCTTCCATTTTGCCTGAAATTTGGATTAAAAAAATATATATTAGTAGAGATAGGGCAATGTTGGGAATAATTTTAGATAGGCATTTTTTATCAGTGAATTTATCTTTGGGCAGTGTATAGTATCAGAGTGGAAGTAGGAATATAAAAAAGTGTATGTGATTTAACGTAAGTAAATTCATAATTATACAAGAGAAGCCTAACTCCATCCATAACTATAACAGAGAAGTCTCTCTAAATCTATAACTACTACAGAGGGATAGTATATATCTATCAGAAAAAGTTTACCATATTAACTTATAGTGCACAATATACTTCAGTTTTAAAAATAAAAACTTACCTTTAGAAAGAAGTTGAAGGAATTAGTGAAAATACTATTGAAATGTACAGCAAGAAGTAGTAGTCAAAATGGCTGTGTTTTCTTCTCTTCCTTTATATATATTCAGGTATATAACCAATGAAATGTCAGGTAAAAAAAATAGAAAATGAAAGTAACATTTTCATTGGTTGTCAATTCCAACACTTCAGATGTGTTTTGTGAAGTAATTTACCTCAGGGTATTTAGAGAGGTCTACAGGCTAAATGACTAAATGGAATTCCAATCAAATTTGTGAAAATGGTAGGGATTGGTATGTAGTATGAGCTAATCTATATTTGGTGAAATTGTCTCCAGTGGCTTTTCTGTGAACTACTTTCCCACCTTTTTTGATGGTGCGCTTCCCAGAGAGCGACCCGGTACGCGAACCGTTGAGCGCCCCGGTTCGCGAACCTTAAGCGTTCCGGGAGTCCACCATTTTGTGTTTCGGTCGAATTAAGATACAAGATGGAGGGCAAATAATGTTCAGAATGGGTAGAAGGGGGCACGGTAGAGTTATCTTGACCCCCTAGGTTTTCTGAGGGTGGGTGAGGAGGCTTATATGTGCGAAAAAAAAACATTTTAAAAAAAAATTTCGCGAGGTTAGCTCCCGGTTCGCGTACCGGGTAGCGCCCCAGGGAGCGTACTTTGTTGGAAATTAGTGAGAAATGTTAGAGTAAAATAATAATTGTGAGTGATCAGATGTAGGGTAGCTCTGAGAAGAGCTTTTGGGTTTATGGTACATTTAGGTACTTATAAGTAGGTACCAATGCACATTCTTAAATTCAGAGTGAAAACTCTGTTGCCCTCATCTGAGAAGTGAACTCCATCTCCTCTGTAGATATCTTGCATGTAGTAACGCAAGTTATTGTACAGGGAGCCCATTCCATGGTCTCTCATGTAAGCTGAAACAGATTTGTTTACATGCTTCCTCGACTTCTCAATTTGTGGACAAAATTGGTTTGACCACCTCCATTTCTGTCTTTGGCATATATTTGAATATACCAAGGCAGTCTGAGGAAAAAGTGCCATTAATTGCTCAAAGGTGTCCTTTAAAAGCATTTCCAGACCTACACCAGTCAAAGTGCCCAAGTCATTACCTCCACAGTGCACAATTAACAGGTCAGGTTTGGGCAAATGCATAAAGGTTTTCACCAATGGTATCAATTGGTGACATTTTAATCCTCTGTGGCCAAACCACTTAATTTCCACATCTTGTAAATTGAGGTTAGGTAATTTCCTGTTTTCAACGTACCTTTGAGCCCAGTGAATATAACTATGTCCAACAATCCAGACAGAAAACATGGTGAGAGAAGGTTCTCCTGCAGTCAGATGAAGTGTGGCAATGAAATGGCAGTTGAAAAAATGAGAGTTTAAAATGAAAAAAACTGTGGAGTTTCTGTGTTCATGAAGCAGTAACAGTGATTGGTGGATTTTGATTGCTGAAAACAGAAAGTTAGGGTGCACGGATGTGTTCTTTGAAAGATGTATTTTGAATGGTCAATAAAAAATCATTAAATGAAAGAATGCACTGGATATGCAGGTGCACTGAGAGTTCAGAGTTCAATTGCAACAAAGTTGTGTGAACTTGCAAACACCAGAAGTCTTCCAAGAGGTGGTTGCCATGCAGAAAAGACAGAAAGGGCAGAGGGGGGAAGGGTTTTCATTTGAAAAAAAGTGAGGGAAGAGTTTTGATTGGGTGACATGAGAAATATGTGTGAAGAATTACAGCATTTCTGTGCTTTTGATAGCTGCAGACTCTGGAGTGCATACCTTTTGCTCTGCTGAAGACAAATTGGTGTGTTTCTGAGACTGTTTTCAAACTCAAAGTATTTGCTAAGGTGAGAAAATATTTCTTTAATTTAGATAGAGAATAGTGTGCTTTAAGGAGAAAATTATGAATTATGTGGCGCAAATTGCTTGTAAATATGCTCCCACCTGTGCATGGAAAATTTAGATTTTGAATGTTTGTGTTACATAGCCATGTTAAAAGTGACCCAACCATGCAGGAAAGGCAATCAAAAAACGCTTTTATGTGTCTTAAGGACATTTTAAGTAATTTTCCCATGTGCAGTGTTTTGAAATTATGATTTGAAAATCGTTTTTGAGGTAAAGGAATTGTTTTTAAATTTATGACAAGGACATAATGGTGTATGCTTCTTTATAAGGCAATTGACTGTCCCTGATGTTATTTTTCCCATTTTAATGTAAGACTTTTCTCTGTGGCGCAAATTGCTTGTAAATATGCTCCCACCTGTGCATGGTAAATTTAGATTTTAAATGTTTGTGTTACATAGCCATGTTAAAAGTGACCCAACCATGCTGGAAAGGCAATCAAAAAACGCTTTCATGTGTCTTAAGGACATTTTAAGTCATTTTCCCATGTGCAGTGTTTTGAAATTATGATTTGAAAATCGTTTTTGGGGAAAAGGAATTGTTTTTAAATTTATGACAAGGACATAATGGTGTATGCTTCTTTATAAGGCAATTGACTGTCCCTGATGTTATTTTTCCCATTTTAGTGTAAGACCTTTGTCTGTGGCGCAAATTGCTTGTAAATATGCTCCCACCTGTGCATGGCAAATTTAGATTTTGAATGTTTGTGTTACATAGCCATGTTAAAAGTGATACAAACATGCTGCAAAGGCAATCAAAAAATGCTTTTATGTGTCTTAAGGACATTTTAAGTAATTTTCCCATGTGCAGTGTTTTGAAATTATGATTTGAAAATCGTTTTTGAGGTAAAGGAATGTTGTTAAAATTTATGTGCGCCATATGCCCCCAAATTTCTTTTTCAGGGGTGCAGCAGGGTGTTATTGAGACACCCCTGCAGCTTTGGAAAAATTCCTAATTTGCGATGAGCAAATTGTTAATCGCAAATTGCACCTTCATTTATATGAGCCTCCTAGCCCATGGAAATGAATGGGTAATTTGCAATTAGCAATTTGCTCATCGCAAATTTGGAATGGTAAAGAATCGCTATTTATTCCTTAAAATTCGCTATTTTGTAAATGCAAAATAGTTATATGATACATATGGCGGTTGATGTCTAAGAAGATAAGAAGCTTAGGGATACATTTATGATGACTGGCGCAATGAAGTTGACATCACTTACTTCATTGGTAGAGCTTTACATGTATTATGTCCTCTGTATTCTTCATCAAGCGTAACTTTAATCTGCAATCCTGAGTAGGCCTCACCTTAAACAAACCTCTGGATAGGCCACATCTTATTGTCATCCTGAATTAATCATTTAAAATGCTAGGGACAGATTTATGATAGGTGTATGCCTCTTTTGCGCCACTTAGAAAACACTGTCCATGGGGAAATGACTTAAAATGTCCTTAAGACACATGAATGTGTTTTTTTAAAACGTTTGCAATTTTTTTGGGTCACTTTTAACATGGTTATGTGACTCAAACAGTCAAAATCTAAATTCGCCATGCTCAGGTGGGAGCATATTTACAAGGAATGTGCTCCATGGGGAAAGGTCTTATAATGTAATATGGGAAAAATGACATCAGAGACACTGAAATGCCTTATAGAGAAGCATACACCATTATGTCCTTGTCATAAATTTGCAAACCATTACTTTTCCCCAAAAACGATTTTCAAATCATAATTTCAAAACACTGCACATATGGAAATGACTTAAAATGTCCTTAATTCAAAATTTGCTATTCCTTATTTTGCGATTGCACTGAAGGATTTGCAAATTTTACGATTCCTTAAATGCAATGTATCAAACAAAAAATATGTAAAAAATGATATTAAGGATTTGGAAACTACCACCAACTTCTAGTTTGTGGTAATTTGCGAATTCTTTTCAAAAAGCATTTTTTTCTAAAAAACAAAAGGTCCCATATGACGCCCATACATGTCCTTAGGGCATGTATGTGTGCCATATGCCCCCAAATTTCTTTTTCAGGGGTGCAGCAGGGTGTTCTTGAGATACCCCTGCACGCTTGAAAAAATTCCTATTTTGTGATGAGCTAATTGCTAATCGCAAATTGCAACCTTCATTCCTATGAGCCTCCTAGCCCATGGAAATGAATGGGTAATTTGCAATTAGCAATTTGCTCATTGCAAATTAGGAATGGTAAAGAATTGCTATTTATTCCTTAAAATTTGCTATTTAGGAAATGCAAAATAGTTTGATGGTACATATGGTGGTTCATCTGTAACAAGATAAGAAGCTTAGGGATACATTTATGATGACTGGTGCAATAAAGTGGACATTACTTACTTCATTGGTAGGCCTTTACATGTATTATCTCCTCTGTATTCTTCATCAAGCGTAACATTAATCTGCAATCCTGAGTAGGCCTCAACTTAAACAATCCTTTGGATAGGCCACACCTTATTGTCATCCTGGATTAATCATTTAAAATGCTAGGGACAGATTTATGATAGGTGTATGCCTCTTTTCTGCCACTGTGCGTCACTTTTATGATGCAGCGGCGGTGGAAAAGATTTGCTATGAGGCGACAACATTACAAATTGATGCATTTAGGCAGATATGTCATGGTGTAAAAAAAACGTACCACATGAAACTGATGCAGCAGTGATGCAAAAGATGCACCATGTCGCAAGACAGGCCTCACTTGGGGCCATATGTATCAAGCTAATTAGCATTCGCAAAGATCAATATTCTACGAATTTCGGCCTTTGCAAATGTAAATTAGACAAATGGTATGTATCAAACAAGTTTGATGCAAAATAAGGAGTAGCAAAATTTGCTATTCCTTATTTTGCAATTGCACTGAAGGATTTGCAAATTTTGTGACTACTTAAATGCAATGTATCAAACAAAAAATATGTAAAAATGACATTAAGGATTTGGAAACTATTGTGGTAAATTGGTGGTAATTTGTGAATTCTTTTCAAAAAGCTTTTTTTAAAAAAAACAAAAGGTCCCATATGACGCCAACACATGCCCTAAGGAATGTATGTGTGCCATATGCCCCCAAATTTCTTTTTCAGGGGTGCAGCAGGGTGTTCTTGAGACACCCCTGCACCCTTGGAAAAATTCCTAATTTGTGATGAGCAAATTGCTAATCGCAAATTAAACCTTCATTCCTATGAGCCTCCTAGCCCATGGAAATGAATGGGTAACTTGCAATTAGCAATTTGCTCATTGCAAATTAGGAATGGTAAAGAATCGCTATTTATTCCTTAAAATTCGCTATTTAGGAAATGCAAAATATTTTGAAGATCACTGTTATTGTTTTACTGTTTGGTAATAATGGTTAATAACATTTTTAAATATATTTTACCACAGATTCAACTGCAGATTATTTCAAGATTTCACCATGCCTACAATAGAAAGACAAAGAAAGGATGCAAAACGTCAAAGACAGCAGGTGAATAAAAATAAGCAGCAGTCCTCTAACAAAAAGATTTGTCAAGTCACGAAGAAAGCACCGGGTAAGAGCACAAAACAATTCATAAGAAATATGTGTAGTAAAAAAAATATTACTACAGAAAATGTTTCAGTCCATAAAACGAGAAGGAAATCAAATGGAAAGGAAAGACCAATGAAAAATGTTACTGCTAGAGCAAGAGATAACTCTGTGCATGATAGTAGAAGGAAACAACAGTTTAGGGAGATTCGTAAACGAATGTTCCGCAACAGGATAATTGGCAATTTGTTAAAAAATATTAAGAAACGTCAACAGAAACTGGTTTTTTATAAGAGAAAAAAAAAAGTTGAGAAAGTTATTGATCAGGCATTTGAAATTAAACGTAAGTTATTTATTTTGATAATCAATAGAATTAGGAAGCTAAACAAGGCAATTTATGATTTCAAAAGAAATAGTAGATGGAAGAGAATAGTTAATCGTAGTAATTTTTGTGAAGTTTTTTCTGGAGAATGGATGCATAGTTCAAGCTGTGAGGCATTTTTTAATGAGGAGAGTTATTTCCAGGATAATGATTTGGTGCATGCAGTTGACACCAGTGGTCGTGCTTATGAAGTGAAAGATGGTTGTCCAGTTGAAAAAGAAAAACTTGTGACAACAGAGGCAGAAGAGGTGTTAGGTAATGAGGTTTTAGGAAGACGTGCTAAGGGTCCTGTGTACACCTGGAAGAGTAGTAGTATTTGCAGTGTGCGACAGGATTCCATCAATTTGCTTTGTGATTTTGTACGGTCATTTAATAAGAAAAGTTTGAAGCAGAAAATAAGGTTGTTGCAAGAATTAGATCCTTGCAGAGTGAGAGAAGTGACAGGTTTGCATGGTCATTCACTGGCTTGTCTTTCCAGGAGAGTATGCCAGAGTGTTTTTCATCATTTCAGGATGCTAGCAGTGCATCATAATAAAGTGAGGAAATTAGTTAGAATGTTGTATTATGCTAAGAGTCCAGCAATTATGCTTAAAAAATTATGCGCTGCTCTTTTGCATGGTTCTGAAATAGATGTGAAGAATATATGTGAAGAAATTGAGTTTTGTTACTTTGGAAGTAAAGAGGAGAATGTTGAAATTGAGCAAGAAGAAGAGGGTCATGTGGAAGATAGTGTACAGGTTTCCAGTACAGATAATTTCCAGAGGGAAATTGCGACATTTGAGGTGAAATCAAGTGAGAGGCCTAATTTCACTTGTGTGTGTTGTCGACGCACTTATTATAAGAATCAGACTAAGTTAGTGGATTTATATGCAAAAAGTGAAAGGGAAAATAATAGTGAATGGAAGGATTTTGCAACATACTTGATGGTAGAAAATTGTTTTGATTTGGGATTGGATCAACGTGTGTGTACTTATTGTTGTTGCAAATTAAATCAAAACCAGAAGCCTGCTAGAGCAGTTCATAATAATCTGGAATTGGTTGAGATTCCTTCTGAATTGAAGGATTTAAATACTTATGAATCTATTTTGATTCAAAGTATCCATCCCTTTCAGGCTATTGTAAGAATGGAGCCAAAGACAGGGAAATTGCCTCCATCAGATTTACAGAGAGGATTAAAGGGAAGAGTTGTTTATTTGCCTCTAGATTTGAAGAAAAACATTAACACAATTGGAGTAGAAAAAGTGGAAGAGGAACCTCTGGTTATCTTAGTTAATGGGGTTCCGACAAAGAATAAGAAAATATGGCAAGATTTAGTAGATGTTAGGAAAGTTAAAAAGGCAACATTGTATTTGAAAAAAAATAATAAATACTATAAGAATGTATATGTTGCAGAAGAGGAAGTAAGTGAGGAAGAGGATAGCGATTTGTGTGCTGGTCAAATTGAGAAAGTAGAACCCTCTACTAGTGAAGAAATATATGAACATTATAGTGTTCATCCTTTGCATTCCAAGGAAGTCATGGGGAATGCTATTGAGTTGTTTCAAATGAAACAAGCCAAAGGGAGTCCCATTAGTGTTTGGGAGGAAAGTTTGGAAGCTCGGTGTTTCCCACAGCTTTTTCCAACAGGTCAGGGAGGAAGATATGATGAGCGACCTCATCAAATTCCTGCTTCTGAATACCGGACTTTGCGATTGTATGCAGGAGATGCTAGGTTTCGACAATGCATTCCCTATTTGTTTCATCTCCTGTTTGAAAGCGATCTGTCTGGACTGTCATATGCAGTGAACCACACCTTGAAAAGTGGTATACACATGCAAAACATCTCGGCAAGTGACTTTATGGATAAAGTCAATGTCCAAGACAGTATTTTGGATTCTCACCTGATTAATCTCATGGCGTGTCAGCGTGGTACTAATGAGTACTGGTACCGTCGTCATGGTGATTTAAAATGTATGCTGAGGAACTTAGGTACTCCCACATGGTTCCTCACTCTGAGCTGTGCCGAGTATGGCTGGGAAGACTTACTTGAATTTCTACGAGAGGCAAATGCTAACGTAGATAACATCGAATTCAAGACACCCGGAGAACTGTGCTCTTTGGATCCAGTCAATGTATGTAGGTACTTCAATCATAGATTTGAAGCTATGATGTCTTTCATCATGAATAAGAAGAATCCACCTCTTGGAGAGGTGTTGGATTTCTTCTGGAGAAAGGAGTACCAAGCAAGAGGTGCTCCTCATATACATATGTTGCTGTGGATCAAGGATGCACCTAAATTTGGAACGGATCCAGAAGACTCAGTGATGAGTTTCATCCAACAGTATTCTACGTGTGCTGTTCCAAACGCAAAGGAGAAGAAAAGCCTAAGAGAAAAAGTTCTGCGTTTCCAAAGCCATCGATGTGGAAAGTACTGCCGTCGTAAATTCCGAAACAAGGACAAGTTCTACACTAAATGTCGTTTCGGCTTTCCACGACCGGTGATTTCTAAAGGAAGAGTAAACAGTTTGATGTCTTCGCTGCGACACAATGTCATGAAGAAATCACCTAAAAACACTTACAATTTGAAGAGGAACGAAGAGTCCAAGTACATCAACGACTACAACCCGGTGATTTTGTCCATGTGGAATGCTAACATGGATATACAGTTTGTGGCTGATAACTGTATGGCTGTGGCTCGGTATGTGACGTCTTACATCACCAAAAAAGAGAAGACAGAATTGAAGGATATGTGGGAGGACATTTCCCATGAAAAGAGCCTCAGCAAGAAGTTGTACAGTTTCAGTCTGAAGATGTTGTCGCATCGAGAAATCGGAGCGTACGAATGTTCTGACCGGTTGTCTTCAGCAAGTCTCTATGCCAAGTCCAGGAGTATTATTTGGGCGAGTCTTGGTCTTGCAGCAACGCGTAATCGAGTTCTCAAACCTGTGCGGGAAATTGAGTATTTGGCGGGAAAGGAGCCAAACAGTACCGACATTTTGAAGACAAACATGTTGGATACATATTATCCAAATCGAAGCAGTCACCTCGAGAATGTTTGTCTGTATGAGGTTCTGCAAAATTACATATTCAAGAGGAACATCAAAGAAGATACTGAGAAAGGAGTGTATGCTGTAATAGGAAGTGAGGGATGTCTGGTCAAGCAAAGAAAATGCCACTTGGTAAACCATCGAAAATTGAGTGGCGAATCTCCTGAAAAAAAGGAGTTTTTCTATTTAGCACTTTTGCAACTTTTCAAGCCTTGGCGTGCAGAAGAGGAATTGCTTGGAGATTTCCTCTGTTACGAAGATTTTTTCAATGCCGCCAAGGAGACCATAGAATGTCCTGCCTTTCCCAAATATGTAGAAATGTTGAATGCGGAAATTGAGCAGGAAGCAACGATTGCAGCCGAGATTGCCAGAGACAGTTCTCAGGACAGTCAGAGTTCTGCTTCATTGAGTCAGGATCCACTAGGAGGACCTGTTATCGAAAATGAAGCTGCCACTGCTATGAATGAAGTGGAAAGAGCCATGGCACATGCTCAAGAGGATGCGGTTAACTTAGAAGAGTTGGAAAGACAACTCAACGTTGAGCAGAGGAAAATATATGACGAAGTTACCATGCAAATTGATCATGGATTAAGTCATGATAAGAAAGAGTGCTCATGTACGTCGTTGAAGCCTGTCCGACTGTACGTGAGTGGAGAAGCGGGAACTGGAAAAAGTTTCCTCATTAAAGCAATTTCATGCTATTTGCAGGAAAGGACAGAGTCATCGCTGTCTTGTGTTGTCACTGCTCCAACTGGACTGGCAGCACATAATATTAAAGGGATTACTTTACATCGTTTACTGATGCTGCCAGTGGAGCATGACAACAAATTACAATATCACAAGCTATCTGGAGATGCTTGTTTTGAAGTTTCAAGAATCTTGAGGAAAATGAAACTTCTTATCATTGACGAAGTAAGCATGGTTTCCAATGTCATGCTTGCCTTTGTGCATTTGAGGATGCAAGAAGTTCTCAAAACAGAGTATGATGTGTTATTTGGTGGCAAACACATCATTGTTTTCGGAGATCTTCTGCAGCTGACACCAGTGAAAGGGCAACCTGTGTTCAAAATGCTCACGCATGAAGATACCAGGAAGTGCCTAGGCAGCATTGGCAACGTCAATATATGTTTAAACTTCAATTATGCTGAACTGCATGAAAATATGCGTCAGGCGAAGGATGAAGTTTACAAGACTATTCTACAAGATGTTAGAATTGGAAAAGTGACCGAGCATGGGAAAGAAGCTTTACATGCACGATTACTGTCAAATTTATATCCAGAACAAGATGTTGTGCCTGAGAATATTTTTCAGAAAATTACTGAGAAGAAATCTGGAATATGTTTGATGCCAACTCTTGCAGAATGTGCCAAATTTAACAACAAAATGTTGCATTTAGAAAAGCAAGAGATTGTAAAACTGGAAGCTATTGATAGAGTAGAGCATATGGGATCAACAATTATTTTGTCTGAGAATCTGAAAACAAAATTGGATTCATTAGAGAAGAGTATATCTAAAACTGCAGGTTTTGAAAAGACTCTGAATGTGTGCTTGAACTGCCGTATAATTTTAAGAAGGAATTTACATGTTGAAAGAGGTCTGGTAAATGGATCAATGGGTAATGTTGTTGATTTTGTGAAATACAGAAATAGAGATGGAATTGAATTTTTAAAAATTAAATTTGATGGCATTGAGGAAGTACAGCTAATTGGTCGTTGTTCTGCTAGATTTTTGCTTGTAAAAGACTTATATGTTCGCCGTAAGCAGTTTCCTGTTTGCTTGGCATATGCGGTGACAATCCATAAATCGCAAGGTTTAAGTGTAGACAGTGCATTGGTGAATATTGGCAGTTCTGTGTTCAAGGAGGGTATGGCATATGTGGCATTGTCACGAGTTAGAACTTTATCGGGATTGTACTTGATTGAGTGTGATGTCACAAACATTTGTGCGGATCTAGATTGTGTTAAGGAATACAATAGGTTAAGAAGAGAGTATGCGCCACATTTGCCTCAGTATCCTTTGTTTGAGAAACGTGTGGTAGGCCGGAAACGAAGAAATGAGAACAATACTGGGGAGGTTGTAGCAAAAAGACAAAAAGTCAATGAACCTAAAATTACAAGCAGAAACAAAAAGGATTCTGTTGAAGATGTTGTTGGTTTTCAGTTTGAAAACAGTTCTGGTGTCAACTGCTATGCTAATGTAGTGGTTAATGTTTTGTTTTCTCTAAAAAATGTAAAAGAAGAGATTGTGGTCAATTCTGATCAAAGATTTTGCAGTTTGTTAAATTCTGTGTTAGAGAAATGTAGCACTGATAGAAGAAACATAGAAAGTGTGTCTGAAATTCGAAATCTGTTAGACAGATGTTCAGGCCAAACACAATTCTCTCAAAATATTCAGCAAGATTGTCAGGAGTTTTTAATGTATATGCTTGATGTATTGCATGCTGAAGGTGTAGATGTAGATCACCTGTTTGGGCTTTCTTATCAATGGCAGCATGACTGCGAGAACTGTATGGTATCAAGTACTACTAGTGTAGACTCAGAAAGATTTATATATTTAACTTTGCCAGACAGTAAATCAGTCTCCTTTAATAAGCTAGTAAAAGCAGCTGATCACAACATGGAGTGTAGCCAATGTAAATCTGAAATGATGTCCACATTATTTATACAAACATATGGCCAGTATGTCATTTTAATGTTCCAACGATGTAGGGCTGATGGAACAAAATTGACAACTTTAATAAAAAAAATTGTAGCTTCGCAGTTGTCAATATCAGGAAGGACTTTTGTAACTGCAGCAATTATATATCATGACGGCCCTTCAATAACATCAGGACATTACACAGCTTATTTAAAGTGTAGAAATGGCTGGTCATTCTGCAATGATTCTGTTTTAATTTTCAAAAAAAAATTGCCGTATGACCTTAAAAACTCTTACCTGGTGTTTTTAAAACCAACATTTTAGGGAAATAATCTCGGGATGTGCTCTGTGGAATTTCAAGAAGTTCTAATGGCTCCTACACAATTTGGCCTTGAGGATAAGTGTAGTTCAGAGACATAACTTCTAACCATAGGACTGGATGTCATGAAGAAATATGTGCACTTTCAATGAGTTCAGAAAAACTGTTTCTTTTTATAAGCTAATTGAAGCAGCCAATCAAAACATGGAGTAGAGGGAATGTAAGTCTGCAATGCTGTCTACTGTTTTACATTGCTTTGTGATTAAAAGTGATGTAGAGAATTAAATAATTGTAGTAGTCATAGAGGTAGTGTAAGTCTGCTTCATAGTAAGCAGTATCAGTGTCATAGGAAATGTAGAACATGACTGAGCAAGAAGGGGAAGATATTACTATTCCAGGATTGTGAAAATTATCTTCAACATTTTAATTCTGAAAGTTGCGGAAATGCCAAATGACGGGATTGGCTTACAAGAAATCCAAGAGTTATAAATGGCCCTGACCAGATTTGGCCTTGTGGAAAATTGTGGTAGAGAGCAAGAAATCATTTATTGCATGTAACGTGTTTTTAAAAACGATGGAGATTTTCTTTCAGAAAGTGGCGGGCTGAAAGTAATAACAGCACAAAAGAGTGTAAGCTGTTCATAGGACATCCTTGGACGTCATGGAAAGTAAGTTAACTTTAAGGAGTTCTGAATTTTGATTTCAGATGTTGTATGGGTTTTTTAAACACAATCATTTTGATTGTGTTTTTTTTTCCCCGCTGTTACATAATGAATACCTTCAAGTCACTGTTTTTAGTGAAATTTGATACATTCTGAGAACAGCAAAAATAAACCATTTAACATGTATAATTAATGTTCTACTTTTTGTACTTATGATCTACATTTAGAAATGTGAGGTAGATATGGAGAAACTGAGGCTTCTGTAAGTGTCAAAGTTAATGCTTACAGTGCTGCACTTCTGGGTACTTTTTTTTTTTTTTGAAAACTGAATAGGCCTCACCTTAAAGAAACCTCTTGAAAGGACACATCTTATTTGTATCCTGAAAGAATCATTTAAAATGTTAGACACAATTTTATGATGGCTTTACATCTTTTTTGCGCTGCTATTGCATCACTATTGTGAGACATCAGCAGTGCAAAAGATGCACCATGTTCCAAAATAGGCCTCACTTCATCAGCATCAAGATACTGTTTGTTTAAAATATATATCTTTAGCATTGTGTAGGGGACGTATAGCAGCAGAGGCTTCTGTAAATCTCAAAGTTTTTGAAAAACTGTTTCTTCTTGAACCTTTTCCCTTGTCTTTTCAAATTTTTAAATACATGTTTTAAAATTTTTGAAATGTTTCTTCTCTCTTTTACAGATTGAAAGTATGAAAAAATATTTGAAAAAGTTAACAAGAATTATAAGGTAAATGTTTTCTACTCTTTTAACTCGCAATCCACTGCTGATGATGTCATTGACTATGTCATGAATGATGTAATAAGTGGACATGACTTACTTCATTGGTAGGCCTTCACATGTATTAATGCATACACTGCTGCACTTCTGTGTACTGTTTCATATGCTGAACTACATCTGCACTATGAGATACCTAAGCAAAGGCAACACAGGTGATGTGATTTTGAAATGAGCAAAAGAAACTCCACGTTTTTCAATTACATTACTTGTGTTTTCTAAGTTTACGGATGACATTGTGCAGATGAACTTTAGGTCTGTCTATGGACACAGAAGAGGTCTGGCCGTTGTTCAAGAGTGAAGTGGACATGTTTTACTTCAATGGTAGGCCTTCACATGTATTATCTCCTCTGTATTCTCAAACAAGCATACATTTGATATGCAATCCTAAGTAGGCCTCATCTTAAACAAAATTTTGGAGAGGACACACCTTATCGTCATACTGAATCAATCATTTAATCTATCACATTTAACATCTATTAGTTCTACTGCTTCATTTCTTTAATCCTTACTTTCCTGCGTTTGCTACTTCTCTCATTCCTTTCTCTATTACTTAATTATTCTACTCCTTCCAGTATTTTTCTCAGTCCCTCTCTTCTCATACTTCTTCATTATTATTCACTCATTCTGTCTCTATTAATGTTACTGTTTCTGAATGATCTCAAAATTTTTTTAAAACAAGAACTGTAAGTATAAGGATAGGAAACAGACATTTATGTTACAAGAAAGACAGCTATAGGAAGTAAAAAAAAAGATACTGTTACTTGCAATCCACTGCTGATGATGTCACTGACCATGTCAAGAATGATATAATATGTGACATGATCAGAAGTGGATTGCGGGTAACAGTATGTTTTCTTTACTCCCTGTAGCTGTCTTTCTTTTAACATAACTGTCTGTTTCCTTCCCTTATACTTACTGTTCTTTTTTAAAAAAAATTTTTTTGGTTCGCTCCTGGTTCGCGTACCGGAGTGCGAACTGGAAGCGAACTATAAGAAATAGAGATTGGCAGAGTTTCAAAAATTCTACCAATTTTTTTTATAATGGGGAGGTAGTTCTGAAAAGAACTATTTTTTTTGGTTTTTGTTGTTTTAAATTTTTTTTATTATTTTTCTGAACATTTTTTATATTTTTTTTGTTTTTTCTGAACATTTTGTAATTTTTTTGTTTTTTTGGGGGGGAGGGGGGAAACAAAAATGATTCATTGAGAAGGGCTCAACAGGAGCAACGAAAAAAAGAAGAATTTATTTTTTGGGGCGTTTCGGGCAATCATGATTTCTGATTATAAGAATAATGCTTCTTTCTCCGTTGCAAAGTGTTTGGCCGCACCACACGCACACTTGCCTTACTTCCCCCATGTCTATTTGAATGTTCGGGATCACCTCCCTCGCCTCTGGTCCCGATATTTCTTTCACAGCAGATGTTCTCACAATTGCCAGGGGATTTTGTTGTTCATCACGAAGCTGGGCAGCACTATAATTATTTGGGTGCCACCTACTCATATGCCTGTGCATCGTATAATTGCCGAAGCTGTACTTCTTGTCAGTGCCCCTTGACAGTCGATCTTTGCAAATACGGCAAAACACATATCTTGCGTTAACTTTTTTTTGCCCTGCTGGAAATGTAAAAAATTGCCAGATGTAATTTTCTTTTCTATTGTACCTCCTGGGCTCCTCTGGCAAAAACTCAGGCTCTTCCTCCTCTTCCTCCTCTTCTTGATCTTCCTCAAACATTGGTTGAGCAGGTGGTCCTTTCTTCCCTTGAGGAGGTGGGGGTGGTGGTGGGGGAACACTACCTGAAGCAACAATGGAAGCCATTTCTCTATAAAGTAAAAGGGTCTTTCTCTCACCAAGATGAAAGTCAGAGTGAGGAAAGAAGGAGGGGTTTTCATCATTTGGGAAAAGCAAAAGTTCTCAACCAATGAAAAGTGTTATTTTTAGGTCACCTGACCTAGCCTTCCATTATTATGAAACCAAAAGTGAAATGAACCAATGAAAAGTTTTATTACCAAGTCACATGACCTGTTATGCTTACGTTACGCGCTCCGGTCCGCGCCCCGGATAGCTTCCGGGTCGCTGCGCTTCGCGCCTCGGTCCGCGCCCCGGGACACTTCCGGGTGCGCTAACGCGATACGTCACAAGACGCATTACGCGGCAACGCGATACGTCGCGCTTTCGCGACGCGCCGCGGATCGCTTCCGGGTCGCTGCGCTTCGCGCCTCGGTCCGCGCCCCGGGGCACTTCCGGGTGCGCTAACGCGATACGTCACAAGACGCATTTCGCGGCAACGCGATACCGTCACTATGTTGATTTCTTACTGGTTCGCGGACCGGGTCGCGGCATCTATTTGAGCTAACGGAAAGCTTCCCGGTTCGCGGACCGGGAGCGAAACAAAAAAAATATTTAAAAAAAATTATTAATAAACATATAAAATATATTTTTATATTTAAAGAAGAATACATTTTACAGCTATAGATATTAGCTTTTAAAAAACCAATGAAATTCATTGAAAAAACCATAGGTTATAGACCATATATAGTTAGGAATTTGCATTTACAAAACCTTGAAAATTCACTGAAAAAACCATAGGTTATACACCATATATAGTTAGGAATTACCATTTATAAAACCTTATTTTACTCACACAAAACCAATGAAATTCCATATATAGTTAGTGGTACTAACTATATATCACGCACCCGCAATCCACTGCTGATCATGTCACATATGACATCATTCATGACATGGTCAGTGACATCACTGATGACATCACTGATGACATCTCAAATGACATCACTGATGACATCACTGATGACATCTCAAATGACATCACTGATGACATCACTGATAAAATCTCATTTGACATTAATGATCACATCACTGATGACATCATTCATGTGATAATACGATGAACCTCTTCAGACTCTAATATAACCTTAGATACACTCAGTGTAAACAGACACTCACAGACTGTCACTCATCCATGGAGTTACTTACACACCTAGTCAGTCATGCAAAGAATCAATCACAGCTCCATTTTCACAACTATACAGTTATACACACCTTATTTATTCAAACATATACTAAAACATATTTACTCACTTATACAATCCTGGATACAAGAGCACAATGATCCATACAGCCACTCACACATTCACTGGCTCTTATGCACAGTTATTTATATATGTCAACTCTCACATGTACTGTATTTTACATATGTACTTACTTTGACGTGTAGCACTGAGATATGTATTCACTCACCAATACAGTCATGCACACAGTCAACCGCCCATACAGCTGTTCCACATGCACTTTTGAACCCATACATCTATGCACAGAGTCATACACCTCCCAGCCACCCACACACACTCTCAGTCTCCCATACAAATGCTTGGGCAACCAATCAATAACCCATATAGTTACTCATATAGCTAATGATCAACACATGCAGCAGTTTACAGAACAACAGACATAATGATGCACAAATTAAGACAGTTTAGTCACTAACCCATGCACTCAGTGAGACAAATTTAACCACTCACTCATACAGTCAGTCATGTACCTACTAAATCCTTCATCCAGACACTTATACATCCACTCATTCTTAAATATGTAAGACATATTTTAACTTTACAGAAAAATACAGTCACTGGATGTTGTCATCAGTGATGTCATCAGTGATGTCATTTGAGATGTCATCAGTGATGTCATCAGTGATGTCATTTGAGATGTCATCAGTGATGTCATCAGTGATGTCACTGACCATGTCATGAATGATGTCATATGTGACATGATCAGCAGTGGATTGCGGGTGCGTGATATATAGTTAGTACCACTAACTATATATGGAATTTCATTGGTTTTGTGTGAGTAAAATAAGGTTTTATAAATGCTAATTCCTAACTATATATGGTGTATAACCTATGGTTTTTTCAGTGAATTTTCAAGGTTTTGTAAATGCAAATTCCTAACTATATATGGTCTATAACCTATGGTTTTTTCAATGAATATATATATATATATATTCACTGAAAAAAACATAGGTTATAGACCATATATAGTTAGGAATTAGCATTTAAAAAACCTTATTTTACTCACACAAAACCATTGAAATTCCATATATAGTTAGTTGCACTAACTATATATCGCGCACCTGCAATCCACTGCTGATCATGTCACATATTACATCATTCATGACATGGTCAGTGACATCACTGATGACATCACTGATGACATCTCAAATGACATCACTGATGACATCACTGATGACAACATCCAGTGACTGTATGTTTCTGTAAAGTTAAAATATATCTTACATATTGAAGAATGAGTGGATGTATAAGTGTCTGGATGAAGGATTTAGTAGGTGCGTGACTGACTGTATGAGTGAGTGATTAAATGTGTCTCACTGAATGCATGGGTTAGTGACTAAACTGTCTTAATTTGTGCATCATTATGTCTGTTGTTCTGTAAACTGCTGCATGTGTTGATCATTAGCTATACGAGAGGCTATATGTGTTATTAATTGCTTGCCCAAGTATTTCTATGGGAGATTGAGTTTGTGTGGGGGTGGCTGAAAGGTGTGTGACTCTATGCATAGATGTGTGAACAGTTTATTCACTAGGTGTATGAGTTCAAGAGTGCATGTGGAAACAGCTACATGGGCAGTTGACTGTGTGCATGAGTGTATTGATGAGTGAATGGATATCTCAATGCTACATGTCATAGTAAGTACATATGTAAAACACAGTACATGTGAGAGTTGGCATATATAAATAACTGTGCATGAGAGCCACCGAATGAGTGAGTGGTTGTATCGATCATTGTGAACTTGTATCAGGGATTGTATAAGAGAGTAAATATGTGTTAGTATATGTTTCAATAAGTAAGGTGTGTTTAACTGTATAGTTGAAGAAATGGAGATGAGATTGTTTCTTTGCATGACTGACTGGGTGTGTGAGTAACTCCATGGATGAGTGGAAGTGTGTGAGTGTCTGTATACACTGAGTGTATCTAAGGTTATATTAGAGTCTGAAGAGGTTTATCGTATTAGCACAAGAATGATGTCAAATGAGATGTCATCAGTGATGTCATCAGTGATGTCATTTGAGATGTCATCAGTGATGTCATCAGTGATGTCACTGACCATGTCATGAATGATGTAATATGTGACATGATCAGCAGTGGATTGCAGGTGCGCGATATATAGTTAGTGCAACTAACTATATATGGAATTTCAATGGTTTTGTGTGAGTAAAATAAGGTTTTTTAAATGCTAATTCCTAACTATATATGGTCTATAACCTATGGTTTTTTCAGTGAATTTTCAAGGTTTTGTAAATGCTAATTCCTAACTATATATGGTCTATAACCTATGGTTTTTTCAGTGAATTTCAATGGTTTTTTAATAGCAAATATCATAAGCTGTCGAATGTCAAGTACGTGGTAAGTGAAAACATTTTCGTGTTTATGCACACTGATCTGCTTTGAATGGTGCCCCCCCCCCTCATTTCTATTAGGAGTACTCTCTCTTTGCAGATAGTGAAAGGTAGTTAACGCAGGTCTTTGCCCCCATTGTAATCCGTCGTGCCTGCTTCTCTCTCCATTTGATTCATTGTTATCCAAGTATTTACTGTTTTAGAATTAGTTCTCTTTGGTTCATTCTCTATTTACAAACAAACACAGAGTCGCAATACTCTGTTTAGTCTTTGCAGATAACGAAAAATCGTGTAAAAAAAAAAGAAAAGGAATCGAGCAAAATCAGTAGGCCACTAATGGGATCTCTTTTTGACCTCGCTAAAATAGAAACATTAGGAACAACCCCTCATGACAAATACAAAACTAGTGAGATGAACTGAACTCCACACAATGATGGCTGCAAAACAGCTCGGCTCCGCAACCCACCCCGCCCAAAATAACGATAAAGAACGGCTGCCATGATTGGTTGCGGAATGACCACGACGGAGCTACGAAATGGTGCTGCTCTCATGCTAACCCCAGCTTCAGTCTGAAACATCCAGAAACACTGTAGACTACCAATTCGATCAGTTCCGGTAGCGCCCCAATGTAACCCGGTAGAGAAGAACTAGCTCTCCCCTCTTTGACTGATGGTTCTTGTTGCCTGTCCCTTCTGTTGTCATTTAACAGAACTATTTAGCCTGCTGAAAGGGGTTGTGTTCCGACCGCTGGTTGGTGGAGACATTTTGACTATATTCTGTACCTGCGTTGTCGCGTAATGCGTCATATGACGCGCCGCGTTAGCGCATCCGGAAGTCATCCGGGGCGCGCAGCGCGTAACGTAAGCATAACAAGTCATGTGACTTGTTAATAAAACTTTTCATTGGTTCATTTTACTTTTCTTATTGTAATGATGAAAGGCTTGGTCATATGACCTAAAAATTACGCTTTTCATTACTTCCGAACATTATTTTTTCTTAAATATATGTTATAATGTTCCAGGCTAATGTACTTTCCCGGAAATTTTACAACTGTCCTGCAAGTAAAATATATTCTTTTTTCGAGAAAAAGAGCGTTTCTTCGTCCCATGACGGAGCCGTTGAGCAAAAGAGGGTCGACCTGCTGTCTTAGTCGCCGATACGCCTGAATATGAGATTCTTATCGATCACTTTATGTTGCAGGAATAGAAAACACAACAGCCCTTGACCATTTATCTTTACTGCGTTCCTTCGTATTATACCTTTTACCCTTCATGTAATTGGTCTGCTTTATTTCACTTGCCTTTTAATGATTCTAAAACAGTCACTATTATTAAAAACTTTACCAATGTATATACTACTACCATGTTTTCTTTTAAAAACCTTTATTGAGAAAATTTCATTATACAAATACGAGCCTATAACCACGTGGGCCGGCCACGGAGCAAACTGTAATCGTATATGATGAATAGACATTTACACTGTAGAGGAACGTAACGGGCGGGCCATTAGGTTGCAAGAACTAAGGTGTCTAACAGTTACGGAATCGGTGGACGTACATTTTATAATTAAAATACGACAGGGCCAGTTACAATAAAATTATCTAGATATACATTTGCGGGCAAGTACCATGGGTGACGTTAATTCGAACTTTCAACAGTACAGTAATCAATAACACATCAGAACTTAATATCAATAGGGATGTCGAAATATTCAATCAATTCTCGTCCCCGCCCGCCATGTGCTTCAAAACTGCATACGTATCTCGTGATTTCAAGGTTCTGCAACCAGTACACAACAAGGAGTTACGAGTCCCATTTATTCTGGCGCCATTTTGGGCGAGGACGGGCAGGTCCAGGATATAGTCAAAATGTCTCTACCAACCATCGACTATGATGATGTTCATATGCTGTATTTATTAGAGTAACACTCATCTGTCCACATGAAATTAATTTGCCACAATCTAAACATGTCATTTTAATCTTTCCAAAGTTCTTCTAAATATTTGGGACCGTTTCCCTTGCCTCTGAAGCTCTCAGTGCCACTTCTTTGATGAATGTACTAGCAGGTCAGGGGTTCTCCTCCAAATCTCTCTTTTATGCAGCACTATAATTAATTGGTGCCACCTCTCCATATGACGATGCATGGTATAGTTAACACAACTATATTTTTTTTCGGTTCCTCTGGAGAGTTCATCGTGGCAGATGAAGCGTGTAACGTACCGGGCATTTACCTTTTTTTGCATGTACAGGAAAGGAAAAAAAAATCGAGCGTCCGAGTTCTAAGGTGTCCCAGGGCCATTTTGGTGGACCAGGCCCAAATCCAAAGAACAGCTATCTCACAGGCTAATGGGGCGACCCACGCCGAGTTTCAGCATTGTAGGATGACCACACAAGTACAGCAACTTGCTAGACATCACCTCGGTGCCATCCGGATCTCGGCGCCCCACTGCAGATGAAGTGCCTCTCAACTATGAAACCACCAGGGTGACATCCGGATCTTGGCGCGTTGTGCTGCCTTCGGCCTATTCGCACATCGGTCCGCTACTGACGCCATCTCACAGGCTAATGGGGCGACCCACGCCGAGTTTCAGCATTGTAGGATGACCACACCAGTACAGCAACTTGCTAGACATCACCTCGGTGCCATCCGGATCTCGGCGCCCCACTGCAGATGAAGTGCCTCTCAACTATGAAACCACCACGGTGACATCCGGATCTTGGCGCGTTGTGCTGCCTTCGGCCTATTCGCACATCGGTCCGCTACTGACGCCATCTCACAGGCTAATGGGGCGACCCACGCCGAGTTTCAGCATTGTAGGATGACCACACCAGTACAGCAACTTGCTAGACATCACCTCGGTGCCATCCGGATCTCGGCGCCCCACTGCAGATGAAGTGCCTCTCAACTATGAAACCACCACGGTGACATCCGGATCTTGGCGCGTTGTGCTGCCTTCGGCCTATTCGCACATCGGTCCGCTACTGACGCCATCTCACAGGCTAATGGGGCGACCCACGCCGAGTTTCAGCATTGTAGGATGACCACACCAACTTGCTAGACATCACCTCAGTGCCATCCGAATCTTGGCATCTCAACGCCTAGTGGTATCTTCCATACAAAAAATATTGTTACGCTGCCTTTGGCCCCATTCGCACATCAGTCCGCAACTTAGACATCACCTCGGTGCCATCCGGATCTTGGCATCTCAGCGCCTTGTGGTGTCAGTCAGAAAATATTGTTGTGCTGCCTTCGGCCTATTCGCACATCGGTCCGCTACTGACGCCATCTCACAGGCCAACGGGGCGCCCCACGCCGACTTTCAGCATTGTAGGATGGCCACACCAGTGCGGCAACTTGCTACACACCACCTCGGTGCCATCCGGATCTTGGCATCTCAGCGCCTTGTGGTGTCTTCTACTCCGGAAATATAGTAGAAAATATTGTTGCGCTGCCTTTGGCCCCATTCACACATCAGTCCGCTACTGACACCATCTCACAGGCCAACGGGGCGCCCCACGCCGACTTTCAACATTGTAGGATGGCCACAGAAGTGCGACAACTTACTAGACACCACCTCGGTGCCATCCGGATCTTGGCGCGTTGTGCTGCCTTCGGCCTATTCGCACATCGGTCCGCTACTGACGCAAACTCACAGGCCAACGGGGCGCCCCACGCCGACTTTCAGCATTGTAGGATGGCCACACCAGTGCGGCAACTTCCTACACACCACCTCGGTGCCATCCGGATCTTGGCGCGTAGTGAAGCTGCAGCAGCTGCAAATAAGCTTCAGACAGTGTTACAACCGCTGCTCAGAACTCTCAACTATGACACCACCTCGGTGCCATCCGGATCTTGGCGCGTTGTATTGCCTTCGGCCTATTCGCACATCGGTCCGCTACTGACGCCGCCTCACGTGCCAACGTATTTTCTCCGCATTTTATACCCTATGCCGCATAACAGGTCATGTGACTTGTTTATAAAACTTTTCATTGGTTCATTTTACTTTTGGTTTCCTAATGATGGAAGGCTTGATCATATGACCTAAAAACAACACTTTTCATTGGATGAAAACTTTTTTTTTCCCCCAAACGATGAAAGCCCCACCTTGTTTCTGGATGTTTCAGACTAAACTGGCGTCACCATGAGAGCACCACCATCTCGTAGCTCCGTCGTGGTCATTCCGCGAGCAATCATGGCAGCCGCTCCCCACCAGAAGCCTGCAGGAGTCGGGGCCCCCAAAACTTTTGATGAATTCTCAAGGCGGAGGGGACGCTTTCGAGAATGGGGTCCAAGACCTAGCAGACAAGCGTCCGATTTCCAAGGTGTCCCAGGGCCATTTCAGTGGACCACGCCCAAAAAGGAAAGAGCCTGCCGCCATTTTGAGAGTCCTGTGGCAGCCGCCTATCGCTGCACCGCAAGAGTGGGCGCAACTCAGCTGAATGGCGGATTTTGACACAGTGGACCAAAAGCGGACGGAATGGCAACTGAAACGGTAAAGGGGCGCCCCACTAAAACAGATGAGACTCCACCTGGAGAGGCCCGTTCACGCCGCCTCCCCCGGGGCGCTCCACGCCGTTATTCGGAGCAGCATTGTAGGATACCAAAACCAGTGCGGCAACTTACTGGACATCACCTTGGTGCCATCGTTCTGCTGCCTTGGAACTATTCGCACAACAGTTTGCTACTGATGACCCACCCCCCGCGACGCCCCACGCCGTTATTTGCTGGGTGGCAACTTACTAGACATCACTTTCGTGTCATCTAGATTTCGGCGCGTTCTGCTGCCTTGGAACTATTCGCACAACAGTTTGCTACTGATGACCCACCCCCCGCGACGCCCCACGCCGGAAATCTGGACGTTGTGCTGCGTTGGGACTATTCGCACAGCCGACCGCTACTTCGTTGTTTTTCTCTAAAAATGTTTATATGTTATTACTATTTTTGTTTTCTTGTATATATTTATAAATTATTAAAGTTTTATAATCTTACTACTTTGTCGGAGTGCTATATATTTTTAATGTGACACATAATTGTAAAAACTTTGATGTACAAAGAGTCATCCCTGGAATCTTCCGCTTCACGCTCGGTCCCCTCCCCAATCACAATACAGGATGGTTTTCAGATAATAGCAACGCTTCTGCTGTGACGGATCTCATCGAGTGTGGGCCTTGATCTACTATAACTCCTTTGAAGAGGGGTGATTCTTTACAGCTGTGGCCATAAACTACATCTGCAGGGCTAGCTGATAGCCTAGGACCGGCCTGGACAATCGGACACAGAGGAAAAGGAGTGTCAGAGGGTGCGGTAGTGAATAGGGCGAAAGGGAGGTGTCGGGCGGGCACAGGGTGTGATTCTCAGGGAAGAACAGCGCAGATGGGGGGAGGTTTATTACCCATGCATAAGACAGAGAGCGGGGGTGACCACTGCCTGGGGGAGATGCTTGCGAGGGTGGGGAGCCATGCTAAGGATCGACAGCGTGCACAGAGTGGGTCTGGTCAAGGCATCTAAAATGGCTGCCGTGCACGACAAAAGTGTGGCATTTGAAAAAAGACAAGATGGCGCACACAATGTTTTTCAACAATTCCTGATTTCCTTCGAATCGAACGTTAACAGACGTTGGGGCATATTACCAAAGTTAAGCGATATTTATCCCTAACGATGCATTGCAAAGATTTTTTTACCGTCAGAAATTATCGCAGATAAACCTTGCTATTATCAAGGTTTATCGCAAATACGATAAAAAACGAGCGCAATGCATTAATATCGCTGAAAACTCCGCGATATTCATGCATTACTGAGCTAATGCTCTTAGCCATGTTATCCACCTCCCATTGGATAACATGGCTAAGAACTGCTCAGGGCAGCTGTTACTTTTTGGAGATATTCGCGCTTATCTCGAATATTTCCAAAAGTTGATAATAGGAGATAGCGATGTTAGCGACTGTTTCCAGTCGCTAACATCTTGGCATGCCCACTTTGCATGTCATTAGTGATAAATATCACTCACATGCAAAGTGGGACCCAAGATGGTCGCTATCTCCTACTAGCCGTCGCTAACTGGTGTTAGCAACAGCTAGGTAATACAGATATAATTTTATCTCCGCGAAGCGGAGCGCTGTTACAGATATATATCTTGTTTTTGAACGTTAATTTCTCAAAATGCACTGAAGCACATATATTGAGACATAGCAAAGGCACATCGGGCTACCAGTCCCTAATATTTTACCAAGTTTCGTGCAAATCCATTCAGCCGTTCGATTATTATTATTATTTTTTTTTTTTGCCCCGCGGGGCCCTTTTAAAACCTCCACATCAAACCTAGGGGGTCAGCGAGGATCTACTATGCCCCCTTATGGTCATCAGCCGTTCGATTATTATTATTATTTTTTTTTTTGCCCCGCGGGGCCCTTTTAAAACCTCCACATCAAACCTAGGGGGTCAGCGAGGATCTACTATGCCCCCTTATGGTCATTTGCCCCTTCGCTTTGGCCTCCTCTTGTCTCTCGATCCTACCGAGAGACAAGATGGCGGCCGCTACGTACTGTTTGGAATGTTTACAGACACCGGAGAGCCAATCAGCTTCGCTTCGCAAAGCTCCGTAACGCGAAAAGTACGCGAAGCGGTGCGCTGTTACAGATATATATCTTTTTTTGAACGTTAATTTCTCAAAATCCACTGAAGCACATATATTGAGACCTAGCAAAGGCACATCGGGCTACCAGTCCCTACAATTTTGCCAAGTTTCGTGCAAATCCATTCAGCCGTTCGATTATTATTATTATTATTTTTTTTTGCCCCGCGGGGCCCTTTTAAAACCTCCACATCAAACCTAGGGGGTCAGCGAGGATCTACTATGCCCCCTTATAGTTATTTCCCCCTTTGTTTTGACCTCCTCTTGTCTCTCGAACCTACCGAGAGACAAGATGGCGGCCGCTACGGACTGTTTGGAATGTTGACAGACGCCGGAGAACCAATCAGCTTCGCTTCACAAAGCTCCGTTGCGCGAAAAGTCCGCGAACCAGAGCGCTGCCTGGTCCGCGCTTACAGATATATATCTTTTTTTAAACGTTAATTTCTCAAAATCCACTGGAGCACATATATTGAGACCTACAAAAGGCACATCGGGCTACCAGTCCCTACAATTTTGCCAAGTTTCGTGCAAATCCATTCAGCCGTTCGGGCTAAAAGTGAGGCCAACCGCCCTATGGAAAACTCAATGTTAAAAACACGTTTTGGGACCCCCCTTTTTTCTCGGCCCCCACTGGACGAACCCCCCCCAAATTTTCAAGGGCTGCTCAGAAACAAAATGTGCCATTTTCCTGAAAATTTCAGCCAATTCCGTCCACAAACGCCAAAGTTATTAGACATAGAATTTTCAAAAAACCCATAGAGAAAAAATCCTAACTATATATACCTACTGGCGACCGCCAGTAGGTAATATATATATATATATATATATATATATATATATATATATATATATATATATATATATATATATATATATATATATATATATATATATATATATATATATATATATATATATTCACGCTCCAAGGTTGTCCACCATGTGAGTAGCACGCGAGCAGCAGCTTTATTTATGTGTAGGTGAGGACGGGGATCCGCTTGTAGACGCCGCTCCGTAATGGATCTGCCCGACGCGTTTCGAAGCTCCATCTGCTTCTCTTCAGGGGCTTTAACGGAATGTTACAATTTCCCTATGGAAATCAATCCTAGCTATAACTACCTACTGGCGACCGCCAGTAGGTAATATATATATATATATATTCACTGAAAAAACCATAGGTTATAGACCATATATAGTTAGGAAATAGCATTTAGAAAACCTTATTTTACTCACACAAAACCATTGAAATTCCATATATAGTTAGTTGCACTAACTATATATCGCGCACCTGCAATCCACTGCTGATGATGTCACATATTACATCATTCATGACATGGTCAGTGACATCACTGATGACATCACTGATGACATCTCAAATGACATCACTGATGACATCACTGATGACATCTCATTTGACATTACTGATCACATCACTGATGACATCATTCATGTGATGATACAATGAACCTCTTCAGACTCTAATATAACCTTAGATACACTCAGTGTAAACAGACACTCACAGACTGTCACTCATCCATGGAGTTACTCACACACCTAGTCAGTCTTGCAAAGAATCAATCACACCTCGATTTCCTCAACTATATAGTTATACACACCTTACTTATTGGAACATATAATAACACATATTTACTCTGTTATACAATCCCTGATACAAGTTCACAATAATCCATACAGCCACTCACACATTCACTGGCTCTTATGCACAGTTATTTATATATGTCAACTATCACATGTACTGTGTTTTACATATGTACTTACTTTGACATGTAGCACTGAGATATCCATTCACTCACCAATACACTCATGCACACAGTCAACCGCCCATACAGATGTTTCCACATGCACTTTTGAACCCATACATCTAGTGAATCAACTGCTCACACATCTATGCACAGAGTCATACACCTCCCAGACACCCACACACACACTCAGTCTCCCATACAAATACTTGGGCAACTAATCAATAACCCATATAGTTAGTCATATAGCTAATGATCAACACATGCATCAGATTACAAAACAACAGACACAATGATGCACAATTTAAAACAGTTTAGTCACTAACCCATGCACTCAGTGAGACACATTTAATCACTCACTTATACAGTCAGTCATGCACCTACTAAATCCTTCATCCAGACACTTATACATCCACTCATTCTTCAATATGTAAGACATATTTTAACTTTACAGAAGCATACAGTCACTGGATGTTGTCATCAGTGATGTCATCAGTGATGTCATTTGAGATGTCATCAGTGATGTCATCAGTGATGTCACTGACCATGTCATGAATGATGTAATATGTGACATCATCAGCAGTGGATTGCAGGTGCGCGATATATAGTTAGTGCAACTAACTATATATGGAATTTCAATGGTTTTGTGTGAGTAAAATAAGGTTTTCTAAATGCTATTTCCTAACTATATATGGTCTATAACCTATGGTTTTTTCAGTGAATTTTCAAGGTTTTGTAAATGCTAATTCCTAACTATATATGGTCTATAACCTATGGTTTTTTCTGTGAATTTCATTGGTTTTTTAACAGCTAATATCTGTAGCTGTAAAATGTATTCTTCTTTAAATCCAAAAATATATTTTATATGTTTATGAATAATTTTTTTTTAAAATATTTTTTTTTCTTCGTTCCCGCTTTGCGAATCGGGAAGCTTCCCGTTAGCTGACCTTGATGCCGCGAAATAGACCGCGAGCCGGTAAACGTTTCTTTACCGCAAGTGCCGCGTTAGAAAACAACATCGTGACGCCTCCCGTCCGCATGACGTTCCACGTTGTCGCTTGATACGTCATATGACGTGCTACGTTAGCAAACTGGTACGCGAAGCGAGTGCCAAAGCGCAGGTTTCTGGAAGCAAACCGGGAGGCCCTGCAAAGCGCTTAACGTAAACACAGCAAGTCATGTGACTTGGTAATAACACTTTTCATTGGTTCATTTCACTTTTGGTTTCTTAATGATGTAAGACTAGGTCATATAATCTAAAATGAACACTTTTGATTGGTTGAGAACTCTTGTTTTTCCCAAATGATGAAAATCCCTCCTTCTTTCCTCACTCTGACTTTCATCATTGTGAGAGAAAGACCCTTTGTGATCACTGAGCAATGGCTTCTTTAGTAGCTTCAGCTGGTGCTTCCCCACCACCTCCACCACATCCAAGGAAGAGTGGACCACCTGCTCAAGTTGTAATTCAACAAGAAGAAGAAGAAGAGGAACAGGAGGACGAGCACGAAGAGAGGCAGTTTTTGCCTGAGCAGCCCAAGACGTCTCACCGGAAAGAAAACTTCATTTGGCAATTTTTTAAAATTCCCAAAGGTCAGAAAAAAGTAAATGCAAGATACGTAACTTGCCTTATATGTCAAGATAGACTGTCCAGAGGGACCGACAAAAAATACAGTTTCGGAAACTACACAATGCATCGCCATATGACTAGGTGGCATCCTAACAACTACAGTGCTGCACAGTTTCGGAACGACCTAGATAATCTCCCTATTATGGCCAGAAGATCTGTTGTACCGGAAGTAACGGGACCAGAGGGCAGGGAGATGGTGCCAAATATACAAATGAGATTTGGTGAAGTAAAACACACCTGCGTATTTTGCGATGGATTCATTTCCTACGGAGAAAGAAGCATCACTCTGATCAACAGAGCTATTGACTATCATATGCAAGTTTGTCCGAAACGCCCAAAATAATAAATACTTCTTTTTTTTGTTTTGTTGCTCCTGTTGAGCCCTTTACAATGAATCGTTTTCATTGCCCCCTCCAAGAAAAACCCAAAAAAATATAAAACTGTTCCGAAAAATTCAAAAACAGTAAAAAAATGTTCAGAAAAATAAAAAAAAAAGTTCTTTTCAGAACTACCTCCCCGTTATTAAAAAATTGGTACAATATTTGGAACTGTGCCAACCTCTATTTCTCTTAGTTCGCTTCCTAGTTCGCTCGCTGGTACGCGAACTGGAAGCGAACCAAAAACAGTAAGTATAAGGGAAGGAAACACACACTTATGTTAAAAGAAAGACAGCTATAGGGGAGTAAACTAGAGATACTATTACCCATAATCCACTACTGATGATGTCACATATTACATCATTCATGACATGCTCAGTGACATCATCAGCAGAGGATTGCGGGTTTTTTGGCAACATGCCTTATCCACGGTTTAATAACGCTGCCTTTTGCTTTATATAAGTTTTCAAATTGTATGAAATATATACCAATAGGTCTTTATGAACCTTTAGGTAGTGCTTTTGTTCATGAGGTCTGGTCGCTTCCATACACATACAGATGTTTCAAAGATGATCAAGAAGTTTATCTGAATGGAGAGGAATGCACTGAGACGCCAGATCATTCACTAATGTGTAGGCACATACAGTTACACGATTCATGCAACAAACACCGACCAAATATGGCTTGCGTGTTGCAAGGCACGCCAGTTCCTGCTATCATCCCCACGTTCAAGTTGTTGGAAAATGGTAGTTATTTGATGCTCAATAATGAAGATTGTTCTGAGTTAATTAAAAAGTATTCCTTTTATCGTAACAGTAAGTGAACGGGTTATTTGCTGCAGAAATGTTCTATTTCCTCCCACACATGAACATAGGGAGTTTTCAATCTGGCCACAAATACCAACCTTGGGACACGTTTCAACGGCATGACAAGAATAAGAGCTCTTTTGTCTCAGAGAGAGGTGGCCTTGAGTTCGGCCCGTGAAACTTTCGTACTTCACATAGCGAACACCCGTACACAGGTTTGCCTTTCAATTTCAGCAACATGTTTCCGACTATCTTTAACGCATCCTCCACAAAATCCCTGGCACACTTTTTTAAAGTTGTTACCAGTGGTCTCGTGACTTCATTTGAGAAAATCTTTGGAGTCATCCCTGCTCCCTTTCATTCCATTTTCTCCACTCTGGTTCGTGGATTGCATTTTTACTTGCATTACCAGCGGACGCTCTTGTGCTTTTTTACATTTTTAAATATGGATGTCCCTCCTATGCAACCTCCGACCCTGCAGCTGCTGACACTGTTCCGCAATCGCATGCTAGAATATTATGGCACAATGCCGTTGGCGATATTAAGCACGGCATATGGATTATCTTTTCGGTTCTCCTACTTCACCTGTGTCCAGCCTGTATTTCACTGCCTGACCTGTGATTTCGATTGGGCCATTGATTTGTGTCTCTGCGGACCGGTTTCTCCTGACGTCGACTTTAATCAGCTGATGACTCCTATCATTACTCACGAGTTGATTTGTCCTGGCGAAAGGATTATGGCTGTGGCATTGATGCATGGACTACTTGGTCCCTGGAATTTACTGGCGGCAGCACAGTCTTTCTTGGAACACAGCTTTCTTGAAAACCCACCGAGCTGTCCTCTGATGGTGATAGAGGATCCGGTGCTGGGAGAGCACGTATGTTCTTTTCCGCTTTTAAATTGGATGGCTGAACTGTTTTCGGATGAAGACGGTGACTTCCTATTGGAGGCTGTTGCAGCTTATTTTGCATACACAGTTATGTCATAGACCTTTTTCATGTTTGATATGCTGAGTACTAGCATTTCATTGACAATTCATTGACTTATTTGTCAAGTTTTTATTATTTACCTTGCCTATTGGCTTAAGACTCGATAAAGTACTTGGCTGTTTTATTTTTCTTTAGCATTGAATTTTCCTAGTTTTTAATGCTTTACCTTGCGGACCGTCCACATATAAACTTGCAATCTGCTCTCATGAGATGGCACTTCTATTATCTTATTCAGTTCGTTTCCGGATCATGAGGAGGTGTCATCTAGGTCCTGGATATCTTTACACCGTGTTAAGTTAGCATGGGCTCATTACCGGTTTAAACGCCATTTTTCCTTTTTTGCAACTTCTGCACACGACACTTAGTTGTTGCTTTAGCTTTCCACCTAGTAGTTCATCGTGGTTTACATGAGAATAATATGTTATTGGTCTACTATCTGCTTTACTTGTTAAACTATATCTGTACAGCGAGTGCTAAAGTTTCAAGAACAACACGATACAGAATTGTTATGAGGTCTGATCTCCACGACTTCATACTCATAACATAAGTGCAACTTCTGCCAATTCTGGGCATGAGGCGGGTTTTATATTGCTTTGCC
Organism: Lissotriton helveticus; assembly: GCF_964261635.1. Lineage (NCBI taxonomy): Eukaryota > Metazoa > Chordata > Amphibia > Caudata > Salamandridae > Lissotriton > Lissotriton helveticus. The sequence goes on along the minus strand of NC_136057.1, from coordinate 800,451,888 downwards.
GAACACACATACACAACAGTTGATGCGGTTCACATGAAGAGAGAGCTGGTGTATGCTGATGTGATTCCTTCAAATCTAAGACACTAAAGTATGGACACGCCCTAAACCAACACAAAGAGACCTTCTTAGCAAATAATATAATATGTGTATTAGGGAGGGTGAGATATAAGCAGCCGCGGGCCGTGGAGGGAGTTACGATGGGGCAGGGAGGCGGGGAGGGGGAGAAGCAGGGTGGAGCCCTCTCTACCTTGCCCCTCCCCCTCCCCGCCTCCCTGCCCCACCGTAACTCCCTCTACGGCCCGCGGCTGCTTATAAGTGTTGCTAACTCTTATTCATTTACAGCATGTTAACATACTATCACCATTCGCTTTTTATGTACTAGTAACTATGCTGGTAATTTTGCTACTGATAATATGTGTACTTTTATTATCTAAGGTACTACGCCTGAGAAGACGGCATTAGTAAATAAACATTTCAAATACACATGTGTTCTTCTTAACTCCATGTTCTGGTTTCTAAGAAATATATAACGACCGACTGTTCATGAGTTCCACGTATCCTGAGGTACTATAAGTTCATATTCTGGATTGTCTAAACATTGAGAGTTTGTTATATCCAATGTGACACTGTACCTAGCTTGCTAAATAGTTTTTGATTACTAACGTGAGTTTTGGGACACCCTAATTCGCCGAGGTTCCAATCCTCTGTCCACAGTTCTGTGTGAGAACAGAAACCCTGCGACAGGGGCACCCCCGACCCTTGCTGGAGCTTCATCACACTTGCGATACAACTCCAGCAATGCGCCACCTTTACGGCACAGATACATCACGCATCTGTGCTGTTTTTGCCCCATGATGCGCCGCATTGTAAATGCAGCACACCATAGGTGACGGAACAGCGGCACAGAATGACTAACACATCCCTGGTGATGCGCCAGTCATCATAAATCTATCCCTATGCTTCTTATCTTGTTAGAGATGAACCGCCATATGTATCATAAAAGTTATTTGCATTTCCTAAATAGCGAACTTTAAGGAATAAATAGCGATTCTTTACCATTCCTAGTTTGCGATGAGCTATTTGCTAATTAGCCGAATGTAGCCCAATGAAGCCCAATGTAGCCCAATGTAGCCCAAAGATGGCCGCCAGACACACAAAAAAACAAATGTAGCCCAAATATCAGCCAGATGTAGCCCAACTATAGCCCAGTGACAGAATGACCAATCAGCTTCGCAAACCTCCGTTACGCGAAGCGGAGCGCTGTTACAGATATATATCTTTTTTTGAACGTTAATTTCTCAAAATCCACTGGAGCACATATATTGAGACCTAGCAAAGGCACATCGGGCTACCAGTCCCTAATATTTTGCCAAGTTTCGTGCAAATCCATTCAGCCGTTCAATTATTATTTTTATTATTTTTTTTTGCCCCGCGGGGCCCTTTTAAAACCTCCACATCAAACCTAGGGGGTCAGCGAGGATCTACTATGCCCCCTTATAGTTATTTCCCCCTTTGTTTTGACCTCCTCTTGTCTCTCGATCCTACCGAGAGACAAGATGGCGGCCGCTACGGACTGTTTGGAATGTTGACAGACGCCGGAGAACCAATCAGCTTCGCTTCACAAAGCTCCGTTGCGCGAAAAGTCCGCGAACCAGAGCGCTAACCGGTCCGCTGTTACAGATATATATCTTTTTTTAAACGTTAATTTCTCAAAATCCACTGGAGCACATATATTGAGACCTACAAAAGGCACATCGGGCTACCAGTCCCTACAATTTTGCCAAGTTTCGTGCAAATCCATTCAGCCGTTCGGGCTAAAAGTGAGGCCAACCGCCCTATGGAAAACTCAATGTTAAAAACACGTTTTGGGACCCCCCTTTTTTCTCGGCCCCCACTGGACGAACCCCCCCCAAATTTTCAAGGGCTGCTCAGAAACAAAATGTGCCATTTTCCTGAAAATTTCAGCCGATTCCGTCCACAAACGCCAAAGTTATTAGACATAGAATTTTCAAAAAACCCATAGAGAAAAAATCCTAACTATATATACCTACTGGCGACCGCCAGTAGGTAATATATATATATATATATATATATATATATATATATATATATTACCTACTGGCGGTCGCCAGTAGGTAGTTATAGCTAGGATTGATTTCCATAGGGAAATTGTAACATTCTATTGGGAATAACTTTGGCGCCGGTGGAGGAATCTGCCTGAAATTTTCCTCAACTTTGCCTCGGGGGCATTTGTCAAGCGGGGGCCGAGATAAAAGGGGGGTCCCAAAACGTGTTTTCCCCATGTTAATTTCCATAGGGCGGTCAAACTCACTTTCAGCTCGAACGGCTGAATGGATTTTCACAAAACTTGGCAAAATTGTAGGGACTGGTAGCCCGATGTGCCTTTGCTATGTCTCAAGATATGTGCTCCAGAGGATTTTGAGTAATTTAGGTAAAAAAAATATATATATCTATAGCCGCGCCCCGGTACGCGCAGCGGGGAGCGCACCGGGCGCACTATGCGACTTGCGCACGGAAAGCTGATTGGCTCTCGGGTGTCTGTAAACATTCAAAACAGTCCGCAGTGGCCGCCATCTTGTGTCTCGGTAGGATCGAGACACAAGAGGTGGCAAAAACAAAGGGGGAAATGACCATAAGGGGGCAGGGTAGACCCCCCTGACCCCGTAGGTTTGATGTGGGGGCCATAAAAGGGTCCCGCGGGACAAAAAACAATTTTCTTTTTTTTTTCAATTTTCGCGGGGGGAGCGCCCGGTACGCACACCGGGGAGCATACCGGGGAGCGTACTTTGGGGAAAAATAGTGAAAATAATAGTGTAAAATAATAATTTTGAGTGATTACAGGTAGGGTAGCTCTGAAAAGAGCTTTTGGGTTCTGTGGCTGTTTTAGGTACTTACAAGTACGTCCCACACACACCCACACGCACACAACCCCACACCCCCACACCCACACATTCCCCACACACACCTCACACACGCACATCTCCACCCACACCCAAACACCCCACACCCCCACACCGACACCTTACACATCCACACCCACACCCACATCCCACACACCCACACTCACACAGACACCTCACCCCCCCAACACACACACACACACGCACACAGATACCTCACAGACACATCCCACACACACACCTCCCCCCCCCACACACACACACACACACCTCACAGACACATCCACACATCCCACACATACACACACATCCTACACACATACCCCCCATACCCACACACACCCCACACACACCTCACACCCCCACACCCCCACCTACACCCAAACACCCCACACACCCACACCCACACACACACCTTACACACCCACATCCCCACCCACACCCACATACCCCACACACCTACACACACCTATACACCTCATCCCCCCAGACACACACACACACACATACACACCTCACAGACACACCGCACACATCCCCCACACACACCTCCCCCCCCACACATGGGGAAAACTCAGTGAAACACTAAAATATTAATTTAAAGTGCTTAGAGGTAGGGTAGCTCTGAATAGAGTTGTTGTGTTGTGTGGGTGATTTAAGTACCAACATGTAGGTACCAATGCTGAGTCTTAAATTTAATGTACTACTCTGTAGATATCTTGCATGTTGTTACAGAAGTTATTTTGGTATATGGAATCTATATCATAGTCTGTCAGGAAAGCAGAAAGAACATGGAGGCAGGAGATGAAAAAGAGATGTCAAATACACATTGGAGATAATATAGTGGGAGAAAGGAAGTAACTATGAGCAAAATTACTATGTAACATAAAAAAGTTGCACAGTATACTATAAGTCTGAATTTACATTATAATCAATTTGGTACTAGTTTATGAATTACATATAAAAATGAATAATGTCTCGAACAATTTTTGATTATTAAATATAAATTTATTTTTCTGATTCTTTTTCCAAATTTAACAGAACTTCTAACAACACATTGGCGGAAATGTCCTCATTTTCAATCAGAGAATCTACTGCTTCTACAGATTGAACTAATTCATAGTCCCGTGATTCATCCATAAAATCTAAGTCATCATTGTCTTCAATACATTTTTCAGCGTTGTTCTCCAGAACATTTTTGAAGGAAATATTCTGCTCTCCTTCCATTTTCTTGCTGTAATTTGCATAAAAAATAAATATATCAGTAGAGATAGGGCACTGTTGGGTTGAAGTTCAGACAGGTAGTTTTGATTTTTTAACAGTGAAGTTATCTTTGGGCAGTGTATGGTATCAGGCTGGAAGTAGAAATATAAAAAGTGTATATCATAAAGCCTAAGTAAATTGATAATTATACAAGACAAGCCTAACTCCATCCATAACTATAACAGAGAAGCCTATCTCAATCTGTAACTATTACAGAGGGATAGTATATAACTATCAGAAAATGTTTTCCAAATTAACTTAAAGTGCACAACATACTTCAGTTTTCAAAATAACATCTTACCTTTGAAAAAGAAGTTTAAGTTCTCAGTGAAAATCCTTTTGAAATGTACTTCAGGAAGTAGTAGTCAAAATGGCTGTGTTTCCCTCTTTCTTTATATATATTCGTGTACATAACCAATGAAATGTCATGAAATAATAGTAGAAAATGAAAGTAACATTTTATTTGGTTGTAAATTCTAACACTTCAGATGTGTTTTTGTCAAGTAATTCACCTCAGGATATTTAGAGAGGGCTACAGGCCAAATGGCTCAATGGAATTCCACCAAATTTGGGAAAATGGTAGGGACTGGTATGTAGTATGGCCTATTCTATATTTGGTGAAAGTGTCTCCAGTGTTTTTTATGTAAATTAACGTTTAACATTTTTTGGGAGCGCTTCCCGGTGCGCGCCCCGGTACGCGTACCGGCAGCTCTACGGGAGTCCTCCATTTTGTGTTTTAGTAGATTTGAGACAGAAAATGGAGGACAAACAACATTGGGAATAGGTATAAGGGGGCATCGTAGGCACTCCCTGACCCTCTAGGTTTTCTGAGGGGGTCTTAGGAGGCCCATATAGGCGGAAAAAAAAAATATATATATTTTTCGCGGGGGGAGCGCCCGGTACGCGCACCGGGGAGCGTACCGGGGAGCGTACCTTGGTGAAAAATAGTGAAAATAGTTAGAAAAAGATAATCATTTGGAGTGATCAGAGATAGGGTAGCCCTGAAAAGGGCTTTTGGGTTCTGTGGCTGATTTAGGTACCTACAAGTAGGTACCAATGCACAGTCTTAAATTCAGGAGGAATATTCTATTCCCCTCATCTGAGAAGTGCACACCATCTCCTCTGTAGATATCTTGCATGTTGTACGCAAGGTGTTGTTGTATATTGAACCCATTCCATAGTCTCTCATGTAAGCAGAAACAGATTTATTCACATGTTTCCGTGCTTTCTCAAATTGTGGACAAAATTGGTTGGACCAGTTGCATTTCTGTCTTTGGCATATATTGGAATATACCATGGCAGTTTGTGGAAAAAGTGTCATCAATTGCCCAAAGGTGTCCTTTAAAACCATCTCCAGACCTACCCCAGTCAAAGTGCCTAGGTCATTTCCACCACAGTGCAAAATTATGAGGTCAGGGTGCGGCAGATGGTAAAAGGTTTTCACCAATGGTATCAATTGATGACATCTCAATCCTCTTTGGCCAATCCATTTTATGTGCACATTTGGTAAATCAAGGTTGTGAAAAATTCTGGTAGCTGCATACCTTTGAGCCCAGTGAATGTAGCTATGTCCAATAATCCAGACAGAGTACATGGTGAGAGGAGGTTCTGGTGCAGTCAGATGAAGTGTAGGAATGAAATGGCAGTTGGAACAGTAGGAGTTTGCAAAAAAAAACTGTGGAGTTTCAGTGCTCTTGAACCACAAGCAATGATTGGTGGATTCAGATAGTTGAAAACTGAAAGTTAGGGTGCATGGTTCTGTTATGTGAAAGAAGTAATTTGAGTGGTTAAGAAAAAGTCATTTAAAGAAAGATTGCAGTGGATAAGCTGGTGTATTGAGAGGTCAAACATGCTTGCTGATTTGATTTGCAACATTGTAGAATAAACTTTTAACCCTGGGAGCTCAGTGAGGAGGGAGTTGCTATGGTAACAGGTAGAAAGGGCTGAGGGGGGAAGGGTGTTGATTTGAAAATAGAGAGGGAAGAGTTTTTATTGGTTACCATGAGGAATATGTGTGTAGAATTAGAGGTTTTCTGTGCCATTAATGGTTGCAGTGCCTGGAGAACATACCTTTTGCTCTGCTAAAGAAATATTGGTGTGTGTATCTGACACTGTTCTGAATCTCCTAAAGCATTTGTAAAGGTGAGTTATGATTCATTTAGATAGAGAGTTCAGATTAAGAAGCACATTGATTTTCTTTGCTGTTGGTTTGTGTGATGCTTTTTGAAAATGCATGGTTTCTATTTTTGTAAAATAGAGGATTTGTATTTTCTGAAATAGTGATGTTTCAGTAGTGAAGTTGAATGGTTGTACATAGGACTTGCACTCTGTATCTAAAATGTTATTTTAAAAATCAATTTTCGGGTAAATCAATGGGTTTCAGTAGTGAAAATGAATGCTTGTACATAGGACCTGTGTTCTGTTCCTAAATTGTTAATTGAAAAATGATTTTAGTGCAAAACAATGGGTTTTAGTAGTGAAAATGAATGCTTGTAAATAGGATCTGTGCTCTGTTCATAAAATATTAAATAAAAAACGATTTTAGGGCAAATTAATGGCTATCAGTAGTGAAAATGAATGCTTGTACATAGGACCTGTGTTCTGTTCCTAAAATGGTAATTGAAAAACGATTTTAGTGCAAATCCATGGCTTTAACATTTTTAAGAAGGAATAAATAGTGTGTGCATAATTATATAAAAATATTTGAATCTTTTACAAACATGTTACCTGTTTTACCTCAGATTGGGAACCTGTACATAGGACCTGTGTTCTGTTCCTAAAATGGTAATTGAAAAACGATTTTAGTGCAAATCAATGGGTTTCAGTAGTGAAAATGAATGCTTGTATATAGGATCTGTGCTGTGTTTCTAAAATGTTAATTGAAAAACGATTTTAGTGCAAAACAATGGGTTTTAGTAGTGAAAATGAATGCTTGTAAATAGGATCTGTGCTCTGTTCATAAAATATTAAATAAAAAACGATTTTAGGGCAAATTAATGGCTTTCAGTAGTGAAAATGAATGCTTGTACATAGGACCTGTGTTCTGTTCCTAAAATGTTAATTGAAAAACGATTTTAGTGCAAATCCATGGCTTTAACATTTTTAAGAAGGAATAAATAGTGTGTGCATAATTATATAAAAATATTTTAATCTTTTACAAACATGTTATCTGTTTTACCTCAGATTGAGAAGCAGACTGAGTTTCTTTGTTGTTGGTTTGTTTCATTTTTTGGGTAATGCTTGGTAGGAATGTTTGCAAGAGATAGGATTTTTTTGTGTAAAATAGTGAGTTTTCAGTACTGAAATGGAATGATTGTACATAGGACCTGCACGGTGTTTCTAAAATGTTATTGAAAAATCGATTTTGGGGCAAATTAATAGCTTTTACATTTTTGAGAAAGAATAAAAAGTGTGTGCATGATTAAATAAAATAATTTGAAGCTTTTACAATCATGTCACCTGTGTTACCTCAGATTAGGAAGCACACTGAGAGCCTTATTTATGAAAACAGGGATGCGTCACTTTTAACTCTGCACTCCTTGTGACACCAATGATGCATTATATTTAATGTATGATGCATCATGTTTCTAGGATTTACAGATAAGTCAGTATTTCTGATGTATCTGTAAGCGCAAAAGTGACGAATTGCTGGAGTGTGTCACAAAAATGACGCAACTCTAGCAATGCATCCTTTCACATGGGGAAAGCCCCATGTGAAAGCGTTTGCCTCAGTCTTACGCCTGCTGTGAGGCAGGTGCAAGATTTTGACGTAACAGTGTCCTAAAAGTGATGCAGTGAAATCTCATAGATTTCACTGCGTCACTATTACGAGGCTTTTTGCGGGGGAATGCCCCCTCTGTGTACATTACACCTGACAGAGGTATAATGTGACGCATAGGTGTAAAAAGGGACGCATCTACCTACATGCGTTACTTTTTAAATATGGCGCAAAAAGGTACATGTTTTATGCCGCCGATGCGTCACAAAAAGTGACGCATCAGCAGTGCAAAACTGACGCAGGGCCTCATAAATGAGGTTCATCTTCTTTTGCACACTACTCCAGTTTAGTCCTGTCCACTGCACTCTTGGACACAAGCCTCACCTTTTGTGCTCCCCTGGACAGGCTTCATCACATGAGCACTCCTGCTTAGGCCTCATAATCTTTTTTTAGAATAACATTTGAAAAACAGAGAAAAGGTCATATGTATAAGCTTTTCATTGCACTACTGAAACATTTTTGGGGCAAATTAATGTCTTTCACATTTTTGAGAAAGAATAAATAGTGTGTGCATGATTACATAAGAAAATGTGACCTTTTCACAATCATGTCACCTGTGTTACCTCAGATTAGGAAGTAGATTGTACAGATGAGGTGAGGCATGTCCAGATGGACAGAGGAGGTGAGGCCTGTGTTCAAGACTGTAGTGGGAGAGAGGCTTTTCTTGGAGAGCGTAAGTGGTGAGACCTGTGTCTAAGAGTGCAGTGGACTAGGCTTCATGAAGCATGTCCCCCACTGCACTCTTAGACACAGGTCTGAAGTTCTTTGCACCCGTGGACAGACCTCTCTTCTACTACACTCTTCAATAGAGGCCATACCTCTTGTGCACCCCTAGACAATCCTTACCTCATCTGGAACCCTGAATAGACTTCAACTAATTGGCATGCTTAGACAGGCCTCAGCTTATTTACACCCTTGGACATGCGTTACCTCATATGCACCTACTTACTATCAATTATACTCAATACATTGAGGCCTGTTCAGAGGACAGAGATGAGGTGAGGCTTGTCCAAGGGTAAGAGGAGGTTAGTCCTCTCCATTGTAGTCATGGACACTGAATGCTTGTACATAGGACCTGCACTGTGTGTCTAAAATGTTATTTAAAAAACGATTTTGGTGAAAAAAATGACTTTTAGTTTTTTGAGAAGGAATAAATAGTGTCTGCATGATTAAATACATATATTTCATCTTTTCACAATAATGTCACCTGTGTTACCTTAGATTAGGAAGTAGATTGTGTAGATGAGATGAGGCATGTCCAGAGGGACAGACGAGGTGAGGCCTGAGTTCAAGGCTGTAATGGGAGAGAGGCCTTTCCTGGAGAACATAGGTGGTGAAGCCTGTGTGTAAGAGTGCAGTGGACTAGACTTCATGAAGCTTATCTCCTACTGCACTCTTAGACACAGGTCTCACTTTCTTTGTACCTGTGGACATACCTCTCTTCCACTACACTCTTCAATACAGGTCTCACCTCTTCTGCACCCTTGGAGAATCCTCACTTGATCTGTAACCCTGAATAGACCGTTTGCTTTTTGTCATTGCTTTGTTGTTTGATAATAGTGGTCTATAATGTGCCAAAGATGCCCTCAAGGCAAAGAAGAAGGAAACATGAAATACGGTTACAAACAAAAACAGCAACGGAATTACAGCACTCTTCAACAACAAATACTTCAAAAAACAGGAACAAAGCTCCTGGTAAGACAACTAAGTCTTTCTTACAGAACATATGTAGATCAAAAAAAAATGTTGGACAGCATGTAGAAAAAGAGAATGAGAGAGTAAATTTGAAAAGGAAGGAGAGAACCTCAAAGAATCCTACAACTGGAACAGGAGAGAATAATATGTATAGGAATAGAAGGCAGAATCAGTTTAGAGACATTCGTAAACGAATGTTTCGCAATAGGGTGGTTTTAAATTTGTTAAAAAACATTAGGAAAGGTAAACAGAGAGCTGCTTTTTATAAGAAAAAGAAAAGTGTAGAGAAGATTGTTGATCAGGCTTTTGTAGTTAAGAAAAAATTATTTATTTTAATAATCAATAGAATTAGGACACTTAACAAGACAATGGATGTTTTCAAATCAAACAGTAGATGGAAAAGAGTAATTAATCGGACTAATTTTTGTAACGTTTTTTCAGGAGAATGGATGCACAGTTCAAGTTGTGAGCCATTTTTTAATGAGGAGAGTTACTTCCAGGAGAACGATTTAGTGCATGCAGTTGACACCAGTGGTCAAGCGTATGAAGTGAAAGACGGTTGTCCGATTGAAAAAGAGAAACTTGTGCCTAGAGAACCAGAAGAGGTGTTAACTGATGAAGTTTTAGGGAGACGTACTAAGGGTCCAGTGTACACTTGGAAGGGTAGTCGTATTTGTAGTGTGCGACAGAAATCAATTGATTTGTTTTGTAATTTCTTACGTACATATAGAAAGAAAAGTCTAAAGCAGAAAGTGAAGTTGTTGCAAGACTTAGATCCTTGCAGAGTGAGAGAAAACACAGGTTTGCAAGGGCATTCACTGGCTTGTCTTTCTAGAAAAGTCTGTCAGAGTGTTTTTCATCATTTTAGGATGTTAGCAGTGCAACATACCAAAATGAGGAAATTAGTGAGAATGTTGTATTATGCAAAAAGTCCAGCACTTAAGCTTAAAAAATTAAACAGTGCTCTTTTGCATGGAATTGAATTAGATGTGAAGAAGATTTGTGAAGAAATTGAGATTTGTTATTTTGGTGAAAAAGAGGACAGTGTAGAAATTGACACAGCAATTCAAGGTAATGTGGAAGAGAATGTACAGATTTCAAGTACAGAAAAGTTTGAGCAGGAAATTACCAGGTTTAAGGTGAAATCAAGTGAAAGGCCGAATTTTACTTGTGTGTGTTGTCGACGAAGTCATTATAAACATCAAACTAGATTAGTTGATTTATACGTAAAAAGTGAAAAGATGAATAATTATGAGTGGAAGGATTTTGCAACTTATTTGTGGGTGGAGAATTGTTTTGATTTGATCAGCGTATTTGTAAACATTGTTATGATAAATTAAATCAAAACAGAATGCCTGCTAGAGCTGTTCATAATAATCTGGAGTTGGTAGACATTCCCCGTGAATTGATGGATTTAAATACATATGAGTCTATTTTGATTCAATGTGTCCATCCTTTTCAGGCAATTGTTCGCATGGAGCCTAAGATAGGGAGATTGCCTCCTACAGATTTGCAGTGAGGATTAAAGGGAAGAGTTGTTTATTTGCCTCTAGATTTAAAAAAAAATATTGATACAATTGGTATAGAAAAAGTAGAAGAGGAACCTTTAGTTATTCTAGTTAATGGGGTTCCGACAAAGAGTAAGAAAATCTGGCAAGATTTAGTGGATGTTAGGAAAGTCAAAAAGGCAACGTTGTATTTAGTCAAAAACAATGAGTATTACAAAGATGTATGTGTTGCAGCAGAGGAAACAGATGCAGATGAAGACAGTGATTGTTCAGGCGGCCAAATTGAAAAAGTTGATGTGTCTAGAAGTGAAGAAATATATGAACATTATACTGTTCATCCTTTGCATTCCAAAGAAATAATGGGGAATGCAATTGAATTGTTTCAAATGAAAGCAGCAAAAGGAAGTCCCATTAGTGTATGGGAAGAAAGTTTGGAAGCTCGTTGTTTTCCACAGCTATTTCCAACAGGTCGAGGTGGACGATATGACGATCGACCACTTCAAATTCCTGCATCTGAATATCGAACTGTAAGATTATATGCTGAAGATCCAAGGTTTCATCAATGCATTCCCTATTTGTTTCATTTACTGTATGAAAGTGACTTGTCTGGGCTTTCTTATGCAGTAAACCATATACTGAAAAGTGGAGCACATCTGCAAAATGTTTCGGCGAGGGACTTTATGGAGAAAGTGAATCTGCAAGATAATATTTTGGAATCTCATTTAATCAATCTCATGGTATGTCAGCGTGGTACAAACGAGTATTGGTACCGTCGTCATGGGGAATTGAAATGTATGCTAAGAAACTTAGGAACTCCTACATGGTTCCTCACTCTTAGCTGTGCCGAGTATGCATGGGACAACTTACTTCAATTTCTACGCGAGGCAAATGCAAATATACAAAATATAGAATTCAAAACACCTGGAGAACTGTGTTCTTTGGATCCTGTGAATGTATGCAGATATTTCAATCATAGATTTGAAGCTATGATGTCTTTTATTACCAACAAAACAAATCCTCCCCTTGGAGAGGTTTTGGATTTCTTTTGGAGAAAGGAGTATCAAGCGAGAGGTGCTCCTCACATACATATGTTGTTGTGGATTAAAGATGCACCCAAATTTGGAACAGATTCGGATGAGACAGTGATGAGCTTCATTGAAGAGTATTCAACATGTGCTGTACCGAAAACTACCGAAGAAAACAGTTTAAGGCAACAAGTTTTACGCTTTCAATCCCATCGTTGTGGAAAGTACTGTCGTCGAAAATTCAGAAACAAGGACAAGTTCTACACAAAATGTCGTTTCAGCTTTCCACGACCAGTGATTTCTAAAGGAAGAGTAAATAATTTGATGTCTTCTCTGCGACATACTGTGACGAGGAAGTCACCAAAAAATACATACAATTTAAAAAGAAACGAAGAGTCCAAGTACATCAACGACTACAACCCAGTGATTTTGTCCATGTGGAATGCTAACATGGATATTCAATTAGTTGCTGACAACTCTATTGCTGTGGCTCGATATGTGACGTCTTACAACACAAAAAAAGAAAAAACAGAACTGAAGAAAATGTGGGAGGACATTTCACATGAAAAGAGTCTAAGCAAGAAATTATACAGTTACAGTCTGAAGATGTTGTCGCATCGAGAAATTTGCGCATATGAATGTTCTGATCGATTGTCATCAGCAAGTCTCTATGCCAAATCTAGAACCATCATTTGGGTGAGTCTAGGTCTTGCTGCAACACGAAATCGAGTTTTGAAATCTGTACAAGAGATAGAGTATTTGGCGGAGAAAGAACCAGAAAATACAGATATTTTGAAGACAAACATGTTGGATACATACTATCCAAATAGAAGTCCTCACCTTGAGAACGCTTGTCTCTATGAAGTTCCTCAAAGCTATATTTATAAGAGGAACATCAGAGAAGATATCAATAATAGAATATATGCTGTCATTGGATGTGAAGGATGTCTAGTGAAACAGAAAAAAGGCCATTTGATTAATCATCGAAAATTGAGTTGTGAAAATCCAGACAAAAGGGAATTTTACTATTTAGCTCTTTGCAACTCTTTAAGCCATGGCGTGCAGAAGAGGAACTACTTGGAGATTTTCTCTGTTACGAAGATTCTTTTAATGCAACCAAGGATACCATAGAATGTCCTGTTTTTCCAAATTATCTGCAAATGTTGAACGAAGAAATAGAGCAAGAAGCCACAATTGCTGCAGAGATTGCTAGAGACAGTTCTCAAGACAGTCAGAGTTCTGCTTCATTGAGTCAGGATCCACTTGGAGGACCAATTATTCAAAATGAAGCTGCCACTGCCATGGATGAGGTGGAAAGAGCTATGGAACAAGCTCAAGATGATGTAGTTAACTTAGAAGATTTGGTGAAACAACTAAACCTTGAGCAGAAACAGATATATGACGAAGTCACAGATCAGATTGAACATGGATTCACTCATGAGAAAAAAAAGTGCTCATGTACATCATTTAAACCAGTCCAACTGTACGTAAGTGGAGAAGCGGGAACTGGAAAAAGTTTTCTGATTAAAGCAATTGCAACTTATCTGCAGAAAATGACTGAATCACTGCTATCTTGTGTTGTTACTGCTCCAACTGGGCTGGCAGCACATAACATTAAAGGGATTACTTTACATCGTTTACTGATGCTGCCAGTGGAGCATGATAACAAATTGCAATATCACAAGCTATCTGGAGATGCGTGTTCCGAAGTTTCGAGAGTCCTGAAGAAAATGAAACTTCTTATCATTGATGAAGTAAGCATGGTGTCAAATATAATGCTTGCTTTTGTGCATTTGAGAATGCAAGAAATTCTTAGAACAGACTATGATGTCTTATTTGGAGGAAAACATATTATTGTTTTTGGAGATCTACTGCAGTTGACTCCAGTGAAAGAACAACCTGTGTTCAAAATGCTCACGCATGAAGATACCAGGAAGTGCCTAGGAAGCATTGGAAACGTTAATATATGGTTAAACTTCAAATATGCAGAACTGCTTCAAAATATGCGGCAGGCAAAGGATGAAGATTATACAAATATTCTACAAGATGTAAGAATCGGAAAAGTAAGTCAGCAAGGGAAAGAAGCTTTACATGGACGATTAATTTCAAATTTGTACCCAAATGAAAACATTCTTCCAGAGTATATTTTTAAGAAAATTAATGAGAAGAAATCTGGCATATGTTTGATGCCAACTCTGAAAGAATGTTCCATGTTCAACAACAAAATGTTAAAGTTAGAAAATGAAGAGATAGTGAAACTGGAAGCTATAGATACAATTGAACATATGGGAGCAACAATTATTTTGTCTGAAAATTTGAAATCAAAATTGGATTCATTAGAGAAGACTATATCTAAAACTGCTGGTTTTGAAAAGACTCTGAATGTGTGTTTAAATTGTCGTATCATTTTGAGAAGGAATTTAAATGTTGAAAGAGGTCTGGTAAATGGAGCAATGGGTCATGTTGTTGGTTTTGTGAATTACAAAAATAGAGATGGAATTGAAATTTTAAAAATTAAATTTGATGGCATTGAGGAAATAGAACAAATTTTTCGTTGTTCAGCTAGATTTTTGCTTGTGAAAGACTTATATGTTCGGCGAAAACAGTTTCCTATTTGTTTGGCATATGCGGTGACAATTCATAAATCTCAAGGTTTAAGTGTAGATAGCGCTTTGGTGAACATTGGAAGTTCTGTGTTTAAAGAGGGTATGGCATATGTGGCATTATCACGAGTCAGAACTTTATCAGGATTGTACTTGATTGAGTGTGATGAAACAAAGATTTGTGCAGATCTACATTGTGTTAAAGAATACAATAGGTTAAGAAGAGAGTATGCTGCACATTTGCGTCAATATCCTCTGTTTGAAAAACGTGTGGTAGGCCGAAAAAGAAGAAATGAGAATAATTGCAGTGAGGTAGTAGCAAAAAGACAAAAAGTAGATGAAACTGTAATTGTAAGGAGAAAGAAAAAGGATTCTGTTGAAGATGTTGTTGGATTTCAGTTTGAAAACAGTTCTGGTGTCAACTGCTATGCTAATGTAGTGGTTAATGTTGTTTTTTTCTTCAAAATATACAAGAACAGATTGTTGAAAATCGGGATCAAAGATTCTGTTGTTTGTTGAATTCCGTGTTTGAGAAATGTAGCAGTGATAGAGCAAAAATAGAAAGTGTTTCAGAAATTCGAAATCTTCTAGACATATGTTCTGGTCAAAATCAATTTTCACAGAATATTCAGCAGGATTGTCAGGAATTTTTAATGTATATGTTTGATGTATTGGAAGATGAGGGTGTAGATATAAAAAATCTTTTTAGCCTTTCTTATCAATGGCAGCATGACTGCGACAACTGTACTGTATCAAGTACTACTAGAATAGACACTGAAAGATTTATATATTTGACTTTACCAGACTGCAAATCAGTGCCTTTTAATAATCTAGTTAAAGCAGCGGATCACAATATGGTGTGTACCCAATGTAAGTCTACAATGCTGTCCACATTATTTCTACAAAATTATGGTCAGTATGTCATTTTAATGTTCCAACGATGTAGACCTGATGGAACTAAATTGACAACTTCTATAAAAAAAATTGTTGATTCTCAGTTATCAATATCAGGAAGAACCTTTGCAACTGTAGCTATTATTTTTCATGACGGTCCTTCTACAACATCAGGGCATTACACATGCTATTTAAAAAGTTGTAAAGGTTGGACCCACTGTAATGACATTCATTTGACTTTCAAACAAAGTTTGCCTTTTGGCTTAAAAAATTCATACCTAGTGTTTTTACAACCAAAATTTAAGTAAAGGTAATTGGCCTTTGAAGACGGGAGCAGTTAATAAAGGTTATTTTGCTGTTTAAAAATATATTCTGAGTAAAAGTGATCCAGGTAATATAAAAAATTGACTTGTCATATAGGTACTGTAAGTGGATCTCATAGTATGTGATATTAGTATTATACAAAATGATGAACATGAGTGAGTCAGAGATGGTTTTACAAATACTTAAATATTGTGAAAATGTTGTATGAGCCTTTCTTTCAGAACGTCGGAAAAAAGGTAATTTCAGAGTTTCTTAGAGTTAATTTGAAAATATACTCATACATCTGACACTATTTGGCCAAAAGGAAAGGTACAGGAATGAGTAAAGAGTCATGACTGAAAAAAAGGAGTATATGAAAATATTTCAGATGTTCTTGGGGCTTTTCTTCAAGAAAGTCGATGAAATGGATTTTTTAGTTAGCAGCAGAGTACTTTGCAACGAGAAAAGGACCTCCATGATCTACTATTTGGCCTCAAGGAAAAGTAAGTCAATCAAAGATTAGTGTACATTTGTCATTTGTCAGTATCTAAGTTTTTTTTTAAAACACAATCTTTTAGATTGTGTTTTTTTTTTCCCGCTGTCATATGATGAGTAATTTGAACTCACTGTTTTAAGTGAAATTCAATATATTCTGAGAACAGCAAAAATAAACTATGTAACATGTTGTACAAGTTATACTATAATTTGGATTGTGTAAATTAAATTGTATTCCCATTCTCTGACACTCATTTTCCTTTTTCCTTTCTCTTTCAGCTCTCTTTACTCACTCACACTGCCTTTCTCTCACTCTGTTTCACACCCATTCGTTTACTGCACTTCTTTCACAACCCCTCATTCTCATTTCAACTGTCTGCATCCCCTCTCTCCCTTGCACCACTTTTCAGCTTTCAGTCTCTCTGCTTTACTTCCCTTTTCCGTCTTTTCCTCCTTTGCTCTTTTACTAATTCCTCTTTACTCACTGAGCAGTATTGTCGCACTCTATCACTATAACTCACCCACTCTCCCTCGCTTATCTTTGTTGGCTCCTTTCTTTTGACCTCTTTTCTCTATTTTTCGTTCACTACCTCTATGTCCTCAGTGCCTCACTCTCCTTGTGTTATGTTCACTTGTGTTTATCTACCTTCTATCATTTCTTTTACAACAACTTCACTGCTCCTCTCTCATCGTTCTTCATCCCATTTCTTTTACCCTGGTTCCATTACTATCCCTCATTTCCTTTCTTTCAATGTCCTTCTCTTTACTTTCATCACCAAATTATTTTCTCTCAGTACCACTCTTTTAGTCGTCTTCTCCTCTCTTTCCTTTTTTTGCTCCCTTACTCATTTCCTTTTGTCACTCATTGTACTCCACCTCACTCAGTTTTTCTCTTAGTGTGTCTGTCTACTAACTTCCTGACTCCATTTCCCTCAATCGTTGTATATTATCCTCTCTCCCTTCATCCCTTCACTTTGACTGTTCTTCACTTACTCTCAGTTATCTTCTATTTCTCAATCTTCTAAATGCATCCTTAATTAGACTCTTTTCCGTCTCTGTAATTATCTTTTTACTTACTACTGTTTCCTGACTTAGTTTTGCTAACTCACATTGTTTTAGTATCTTTCTTACCTTCAGTTCATTTCTCTGTTCTTCTCTTCCTCTGTGTCAGTGAATCTATATGCCTTACTCTTAGTAATTTGCTCTCATTCTATTTCTTTTTTTTCTCTTTTTATCCTTCTACCTTACTTTAATTCCCTTTTTGTGTCCTTCACTCTTACTTTATTTCTAAATACACTGTTATGATTTTTAACCTCTTCATTTGTATATTTTAATTTAAAATACACATTTCACTAATTATAACTTATTTTTTCTTCTCTCTTTCACAGATACAAAGTGTAGTAAAAAAAATTAATTAAAGTTACATTTATTATATGGTAAGTATGACTATAAAAATGTATTTTGTCATCACCCTTGGCTTTAAGCTCACTAATATTTTCTCAACCAACCTCACTCCTGTGTCTTTATTCTGCTTCCCTCACTTATTCTTATTCTCCATGTTTACTCCAATTTCCCTATTTCCCCTCTCATATTCAACTTCTTTCAATCCCTATGCTTTACTTCACTTACCCTCTGTTCCCTTCCTTTGCTTCTTCACTCATTCTGTTTTTCTTAATTATTTACCTTACTCCTACACACACACCTCATCCCCCTCTCAATACATACACACACCTCTAACATACACCCCACACACACACCACACACACACCTCATACACACAAAAAATCCCCCACACACACTCTTCACATACACACACACATTCCATACACACACATACATCGCACACATATACACCCCACACCCATACACTCCTCACACATATTTCACACACCCTCACCTCCACCCACACCAAAACACCCCACACAGCCACACCCACAGACACACCTTACACACCCACACCCCGACGTACACCCACTGACTCCCTATAAGTCACACACACTGCATTACTTATCTTTCTTTTCTGTTTCACTCAAACCCATTCAGGTACTGTTTTCTTTACTCTCTTTGTCCTTTGTCACTCCCCATGTCTTATCCTAATTCAATTTTTCACCCTCTTTCACCCCTCTTTACTTACACTAACTGGTCTTTTCTTACCCTCACTCACCGTTCTTCATTTATCCCGGTTACGCCACTACCCTTCATTCTCAATTATTTACTGTCCTTTCTTTTTCTTTCAACACCCACTCACATTCTCCCACTATCTCTACTTTAGTCTTCTTCCTCTCTCTTCCCTTCTTTCGCTCCTTTAGTCATTTTACTTTTCTCACTTTCACTCTATTACACCTTCTCTGTTTTTTACTATGTAATAAACAATCCCTCTGTGTTCGTCCTGTAGCTGTCTTTCTCTTAACATTTTTTTCTATTTTTTGGGTGGCGCGCCCCGGTACGCGTACCCTAAGAAAAAAAAAACTGACAGAGATTCATTAAAAATATAGGGTTATTTTTATAAATAAAAGGTAGTTCTAAAAAGAACTGTTTTTTTTCTTCTTTTTGTTGTTTTATATTTTTTTAATGTTTTTTTGAACATTTTGTACTTTTTTTGGCTTTTCAAAACTGTTTTATATTTTTTTGTATTTTTTATAGGGAAAAACAAAAAAAGGGGAATTGAAAATGGCTCAACTGGAGCAAAAAACAAAAAATGAAAAAAATTACTTTTCTTTGGGGCATTTGTGATTGTCTCCAGCAAGGACGACGAGCTTTACGCTCTTTTCAGCATAGGAGATGAGCTTGCCACAATCAATACATGTGATTCTAAATTTTGCAAATCGAGGTTGAATACAAGGCATCGGCTCCGTTGTTTCTGGTCCCGATGGACTGGGTTGCTTTTTTTTGGAGGAGGTCCTTGAATACTGGGGGAGGTTACTGGCCAGTTCCCTGATCTCTGCAGCAGAGTAGTTGTTTGGATGCTTGCGGGTCATATGTCTAATCATGGTATTATTACCAAAGGAATATTTTTTGTTTGGGTTGCCCCTTGAGAGTTGTTCGCCACAGATTAGGCAAGTTACCTTGGCCGCATTCAGTTTTTTCTTGCCCTCTGGGATTGAAAAGAACTCCCATACAATGTGTGGCCTTGGCTGGTATGGGGTATTGTCTTCAGCCAGCCATCTTCTCCCCTCCTCCTCTTCCTCTTCCTCCTCCTCCTCTTCTTGACCACCAATGTACTGTTGTGGTGGTCCTCTTGGTGGTGGTGGTGGTGGTGGTGGTGCAGATGCTCCAGCTGTTGCAGCTACAGTAGCCATTTGAAAGTACAAAATAATTCTCTCTATTGCTGAAACAGGTCTTCCTCAGTCAAAGGACAAAGTCAGAATAAGGAAAGAAGGTGGGGTCTTTCATCATTTGCAAAAAACAAAGTGTCCTGAACCAATGAGAAGTGTTATTTTCAGGTCATATGACCCGGGCTTTACTCATTTGGAAACCAAAACGGTTCTGCACCAATAGAAAGTGTTATTTTCAGGTCACATGACCCGACGCGCTTACGCTACGCGCCCCGAGGCGTGCCCATAGTCTTGCTCCGGGGCGCGCCCGCGGGCGCGTAGTGTAAGCGCGTCAAGACGTTGCGCGATCGTATGCGCTCGCGTGCTTCCGGGTGCGCTTACGCATCACGCGTCTACGCGATACGTCACAATGTTGTTTTCGTTCGCGAAAATAGCGCTAACGGGACGCTCCCCGGTACGTGCCCCGGGGCGCGCCGCAACATTGCGCTGACCGGGGCGCTCCCCGGTACGCGCCCCGGGGCAAAAAAAAAAAAAAAAAAAGTACATAATTATACAATATAAAATTCATTATAAAAAATATTACTTTTCATACCTATAGAGATTTGCTATTAAAAAACCTATGAAATTCACTGAAAAAACCATAGGTTTCACACCAGTTATAGTTAGGAATTAGCATTTAAAAAACTTATTAAATTCATTGAAAAAACCATAGGTTTCACACCAGTTATAGTTAGCTGGAAATTTTACTGGCATAAAACCAATGAAATTCCCACGTTATAGTTAGTTGGACTCACTATAACTTGCGCGTGCAATGCACTGCTGATGACGTCACATATTACATCACTCATGACATGGTCAGTGACATCACTCATGACATCACTGATGACACCATCCTTGTGAAGGAGCGACAGACCTCCTTTCACTGTAATGTAACCCTTGAAACACATATTCAAAAATAGAAACTAAAATTTTCAAAAAAATGGAGATACCCATACCAGTTACAACAACCAATTCAATAATTCCACCATCTATATACACATCCACTCATTCACCAACAGTTCTATATAGTCACTCATACATATACTCACTCATCATATGTAGTGATACACCTATACATCCTGTTACACACCGACAGTCATCCAAAAGATACTGTCACACATACTCACACATGCAAATAAACTATTAAACATCCATTTATTTGCATATACAGTTATACACACACTACCACTTTACTTTTAAGGAAACTTACACATACTTACTCTCTTAAACAATCACTTATAGAAACACATACTAATTTAAACAGGAACTCTTACAATCCCTCACTCTCACATATACTCACTTATATACATCAATATTCACATATACTACATTAAAACGTATGTAGTTACTGATAAAGCCACTAGTGAGACAGTCATTCACTCACTAACACACACATATACACACTCATCCACCCATACAGTCCTGTACATATGCTGTCTTCAAAACACATACAAAGAGTCAGTCATTCATGCATCTATGTGCTAAGTAATACTCCACCAAACCATACAAACACTCATACTGATACTAACAAAAACATCTAATAACCCATATACATTCACATGTAGCTACTCACCAACCCATGCAGCCACTTATACACAAAGTGAAACACTAATACATATATTTAAATATTTAAACATTACTCACTAATATATGTATTCACTAAGACACACTTAATAAGCCAGTTAACCAATCAATTTAAAAAAAAAAATCCATGTAAACACTTATTTTAACATTTATTCTTCCATCAACTTTTACATATACATATATAACACATATTTATTTTTCAGAAAGACAGACATTCACTGGATGGTGTCATCAGTGATGTCATGAGTGATGTCACTGACCATGTCATGAGTGATGTAATATGTGACGTCATCAGCAGTGCATTGCACGCGCAAGTTATAGTGAGTCCAACTAACTATAACGTGGGAATTTCATTGGTTTTATGCCAGTAAAATTTCCAGCTAACTATAATTGGTGTGAAACCTATGGTTTTTTCAGTGAACATATATATATATATTCACGCTCCAAGGTTGTCCACCTTATGAGTAGCACGCGAGCAGCAGCTTTATTTATGTGTAGGTGAGGACGGGGATCCGCTCGTAGACGCCGCTCCGTAATGGATCTGCCCGACGCGTTTCGAAGCTCCATCTGCTTCTCTTCAGGGGCTTTAACGGAAGCGGTGTGCGCACCCGTTACACTTCTCCAATTTCATATAACTCACCCGCCAATGGGAGGCTCCAATGAGACTTCTGGGAAGTGTAGTGCGGAAAGCACACAATCAAGTCCTGTATGGACTCCACGAGTGGGCCCGTCCTCGATCCCATGTACGGCTGCTACTTCACTGCCGTGACCCCCACGTTAACGGGGTGGTGCATACTCTGCGGCTGGACTGCCGCATATAGATTCACGCTCCAAGGTTGTCCACCTTATGAGTAGCACGCGAGCAGCAGCTTTATTTATGTGTAGGTGAGGACGGGGATCCGCTCGTAGACGCCGCTCCGTAATGGATCTGCCCGACGCGTTTCGAAGCTCCATCTGCTTCTCTTCAGGGGCTTTAACGGAAGCGGTGTGCGCACCCGTTACACTTCTCCAATTTCATATAACTCACCCGCCAATGGGAGGCTCCAATGAGACTTCTGGGAAGTGTAGTGCGGAAAGCACACAATCAAGTCCTGTATGGACTCCACGAGTGGGCCCGTCCTCGATCCCATGTACGGCTGCTACTTCACTGCCGTGACCCCCACGTTAACGGGGTGGTGCATACTCTGCGGCTGGACTGCCGCATATAGATTCACGCTCCAAGGTTGTCCACCTTATGAGTAGCACGCGAGCAGCAGCTTTATTTATGTGTAGGTGAGGACGGGGATCCGCTCGTAGACGCCGCTACGTAATGGATCTGCCCGACGCGTTTCGAAGCTCCATCTGCTTCTCTTCAGGGGCTTTAACGGAAGCGGTGTGCGCACCCGTTACACTTCTCCAATTTCATATAACTCACCCGCCAATGGGAGGCTCCAATGAGACTTCTGGGAAGTGTAGTGCGGAAAGCACACAATCAAGTCCTGTATGGACTCCACGAGTGGGCTCGTCCTCGATCCCATGTACGGCTGCTACTTCATTGCCGTGACCCCCACGTTAACGGGGTGGTGCATACTCTGCGGCTGGACTGCCGCATATAGATTCACGCTCCAAGGTTGTCCACCTTATGAGTAGCACGCGTGCAGCAGCTTTATTTATGTGTAGGTGAGGACGGGGATCCGCAAGTAGACGCCGCTCCGTAATGGATCTGCCCGGCGCGTTTCGAAGCTCCATCTGCTTCTCTTCAGGGGCTTTAACGGAAGCGGTGTGCGCACCCGTTACACTTCTCCAATTTCATATAACTCACCCGCCAATGGGAGGCTCCAATGAGACTTCTGGGAAGTGTAGTGCGGAAAGCACACAATCAAGTCCTGTATGGACTCCACGAGTGGGCCCGTCCTCGATCCCATGTACGGCTGCTACTTCACTGCCGTGACCCCCACGTTAACGGGGTGGTGCATACTCTGCGGCTGGACTGCCGCATATAGATTCACGGTCCAAGGTTGTCCACCTTATGAGTAGCACGCGAGCAGCAGCTTTATTTATGTGTAGGTGAGGACGGGGATCCGCTCGTAGACGCCGCTCCGTAATGGATCTGCCCGACGCGTTTCGAAGCTCCATCTGCTTCTCTTCAGGGGCTTTAACGGAAGCGGTGTGCGCACCCGTTACACTTCTCCAATTTCATATAACTCACCCGCCAATGGGAGGCTCCAATGAGACTTCTGGGAAGTGTAGTGCGGAAAGCACACAATCAAGTCCTGTATGGACTCCACGAGTGGGCCCGTCCTCGATCCCATGTACGGCTGCTACTTCACTGCCGTGACCCCCACGTTAACGGGGTGGTGCATACTCTGCGGCTGGACTGCCGCATATAGATTCACGCTCCAAGGTTGTCCACCTTATGAGTAGCACGCGAGCAGCAGCTTTATTTATGTGTAGGTGAGGACGGGGATCCGCTCGTAGACGCCGCTCCGTAATGGATCTGCCCAACGCGTTTCGAAGCTCCATCTGCTTCTCTTCAGGGGCTTTAACGGAAGCGGTGTGCGCACCTGTTACACTTCTCCAATTTCATATAACTCACCCGCCAATGGGAGGCTCCAATGAGACTTCTGGGAAGTGTAGTGCGGAAAGCACACAATCAAGTCCTGTATGGACTCCACGAGTGGGCCCGTCCTCGATCCCATGTACGGCTGCTACTTCACTGCCGTGACCCCCACGTTAACGGGGTGGTGCATACTCTGCGGCTGGACTGCCGCATATAGATTCACGCTCCAAGGTTGTCCACCTTATGAGTAGCACGCGAGCAGCAGCTTTATTTATGTGTAGGTGAGGACGGGGATCCGCTCGTAGACGCCGCTCCGTAATGGATCTGCCAGACGCGTTTCGAAGCTCCATCTGCTTCTCTTCAGGGGCTTTAACGGAAGCGGTGTGCGCACCCGTTACACTTCTCCAATTTCATATAACTCACCCGCCAATGGGAGGCTCCAATGAGACTTCTGGGAAGTGTAGTGCGGAAAGCACACAATCAAGTCCTGTATGGACTCCACGAGTGGGCCCGTCCTCGATCCCATGTACGGCTGCTACTTCACTGCCGTGACCCCCACGTTAACGGGGTGGTGCATACTCTGCGGCTGGACTGCCGCATATAGATTCACGCTCCAAGGTTGTCCACCTTATGAGTAGCACGCGAGCAGCAGCTTTATTTATGTGTAGGTGAGGACGGGGATCCGCTCGTAGACGCCTCTCTGTAATGGATCTGCCCGACGCGTTTCGAAGCTCCATCTGCTTCTCTTCAGGGGCTTTAACGGAAGCGGTGTGCGCACCCGTTACACTTCTCCAATTTCATATAACTCACCCGCCAATGGGAGGCTCCAATGAGACTTCTGGGAAGTGTAGTGCGGAAAGCACACAATCAAGTCCTGTATGGACTCCACGAGTGGGCCCGTCCTCGATCCCATGTACGGCTGCTACTTCACTGCCGTGACCCCCACGTTAACGGGGTGGTGCATACTCTGCGGCTGGACTTCCGCATATAGATTCACGCTCCAAGGTTGTCCACCTTATGAGTAGCACGCGAGCAGCAGCTTTATTTATGTGTAGGTGAGGACGGGGATCCGCTCGTAGACGCCGCTCTGTAATGGATCTGCCCGACGCGTTTCGAAGCTCCATCTGCTTCTCTTCAGGGGCTTTAACGGAAGCGGTGTGCGCACCCGTTACACTTCTCCAATTTCATATAACTCACCCGCCAATGGGAGGCTCCAATGAGACTTCTGGGAAGTGTAGTGCGGAAAGCACACAATCAAGTCCTGTATGGATTTCACGAGTGGGCCCGTCCTCGATCCCATGTACGGCTGCTACTTCACTGCCGTGACCCCCACGTTAACGGGGTGGTGCATACTCTGCGGCTGGACTGCCGCATATAGATTCACGCTCCAAGGTTGTCCACCTTATGAGTAGCACGCGAGCAGCAGCTTTATTTATGTGTAGGTGAGGACGGGGATCCGCTCGTAGACGCCGCTCCGTAATGGATCTGCCCGACGCGTTTCGAAGCTCCATCTGCTTCTCTTCAGGGGCTTTAACGGAAGCGGTGTGCGCACCTGTTACACTTCTCCAATTTCATATAACTCACCCGCCAATGGGAGGCTCCAATGAGACTTCTGGGAAGTGTAGTGCGGAAAGCACACAATCAAGTCCTGTATGGACTCCACGAGTGGGCCCGTCCTCGATCCCATGTACGGCTGCTACTTCACTGCCGTGACCCCCACGTTAACGGGGTGGTGCATACTCTGCGGCTGGACTGCCGCATATAGATTCACGCTCCAAGGTTGTCCACCTTATGAGTAGCACGCGAGCAGCAGCTTTATTTATGTGTAGGTGAGGACGGGGATCCGCTCGTAGACGCCGCTCCGTAATGGATCTGCCAGACGCGTTTCGAAGCTCCATCTGCTTCTCTTCAGGGGCTTTAACGGAAGCGGTGTGCGCACCCGTTACACTTCTCCAATTTCATATAACTCACCCGCCAATGGGAGGCTCCAATGAGACTTCTGGGAAGTGTAGTGCGGAAAGCACACAATCAAGTCCTGTATGGACTCCACGAGTGGGCCCGTCCTCGATCCCATGTACGGCTGCTACTTCACTGCCGTGACCCCCACGTTAACGGGGTGGTGCATACTCTGCGGCTGGACTGCCGCATATAGATTCACGCTCCAAGGTTGTCCACCTTATGAGTAGCACGCGAGCAGCAGCTTTATTTATGTGTAGGTGAGGACGGGGATCCGCTCGTAGACGCCGCTCTGTAATGGATCTGCCCGACGCGTTTCGAAGCTCCATCTGCTTCTCTTCAGGGGCTTTAACGGAAGCGGTGTGCGCACCCGTTACACTTCTCCAATTTCATATAACTCACCCGCCAATGGGAGGCTCCAATGAGACTTCTGGGAAGTGTAGTGCGGAAAGCACACAATCAAGTCCTGTATGGACTCCACGAGTGGGCCCGTCCTCGATCCCATGTACGGCTGCTACTTCACTGCCGTGACCCCCACGTTAACGGGGTGGTGCATACTCTGCGGCTGGACTGCCGCATATAGATTCACGCTCCAAGGTTGTCCACCTTATGAGTAGCACGCGAGCAGCAGCTTTATTTATGTGTAGGTGAGGACGGGGATCCGCTCGTAGACGCCGCTCCGTAATGGATCTGCCCGACGCGTTTCGAAGCTCCATCTGCTTCTCTTCAGGGGCTTTAACGGAAGCGGTGTGCGCACCCGTTACACTTCTCCAATTTCATATAACTCACCCGCCAATGGGAGGCTCCAATGAGACTTCTGGGAAGTGTAGTGCGGAAAGCACACAATCAAGTCCTGTATGGACTCCACGAGTGGGCCCGTCCTCGATCCCATGTACGGCTGCTACTTCACTGCCGTGACCCCCACGTTAACGGGGTGGTGCATACTCTGCGGCTGGACTGCCGCATATAGATTCACGCTCCAAGGTTGTCCACCTTATGAGTAGCACGCGAGCAGCAGCTTTATTTATGTGTAGGTGAGGACGGGGATCCGCTCGTAGACGCCGCTCCGTAATGGATCTGCCCGACGCGTTTCGAAGCTCCATCTGCTTCTCTTCAGGGGCTTTAACGGAAGCGGTGTGCGCACCCGTTACACTTCTCCAATTTCATATAACTCACCCGCCAATGGGAGGCTCCAATGAGACTTCTGGGAAGTGTAGTGCGGAAAGCACACAATCAAGTCCTGTATGGACTCCACGAGTGGGCCCGTCCTCGATCCCATGTACGGCTGCTACTTCACTGCCGTGACCCCCACGTTAACGGGGTGGTGCATACTCTGCGGCTGGACTGCCGCATATAGATTCACGCTCCAAGGTTGTCCACCTTATGAGTAGCACGCGAGCAGCAGCTTTATTTATGTGTAGGTGAGGACGGGGATCCGCTCATAGATGCCGCTCCGTAATGGATCTGCCCGACGCGTTTCGAAGCTCCATCTGCTTCTCTTCAGGGGCTTTAACGGAAGCGGTGTGCGCACCTGTTACACTTCTCCAATTTCATATAACTCACCCGCCAATGGGAGGCTCCAATGATACTTCTGGGAAGTGTAGTGCGGAAAGCACACAATCAAGTCCTGTATGGACTCCACGAGTGGGCCCGTCCTCGATCCCATGTACGGCTGCTACTTCACTGCCGTGACCCCCACGTTAACGGGGTGGTGCATACTCTGCGGCTGGACTGCCGCATATAGATTCACGCTCCAAGGTTTTCCACCTTATGAGTAGCACGCGAGCAGCAGCTTTATTTATGTGTAGGTGAGGACGGGGATCCGCTCGTAGACGCCGCTCCGTAATGGATCTGCCCGACGCGTTTCAAAGCTCCATCTGCTTCTCTTCAGGGGCTTTAACGGAAGCGGTGTGCGCACCCGTTACACTTCTCCAATTTCATATAACTCACCCGCCAATGGGAGGCTCCAATGAGACTTCTGGGAAGTGTAGTGCGGAAAGCACACAATCAAGTCCTGTATGGACTCCACGAGTGGGCCCGTCCTCGATCCCATGTACGGCTGCTACTTCACTGCCGTGACCCCCACGTTAACGGGGTGGTGCATACTCTGCGGCTGGACTGCCGCATATAGATTCACGCTCCAAGGTTGTCCACCTTATGAGTAGCACGCGAGCAGCAGCTTTATTTATGTGTAGGTGAGGACGGGGATCCGCTCGTAGACGCCGCTCCGTAATGGATCTGCCCGACGCGTTTCGAAGCTCCATCTGCTTCTCTTCAGGGGCTTTAACGTAAGCGGTGTGCGCACCCGTTACACTTCTCCAATTTCATATAACTCACCCGCCAATGGGAGGCTCCAATGAGACTTCTGGGAAGTGTAGTGCGGAAAGCACACAATCAAGTCCTGTATGGACTCCACGAGTGGGCCCGTCCTCGATCCCATGTACGGCTGCTACTTCACTGCCGTGACCCCAACGTTAACGGGGTGGTGCATACTCTGCGGCTGGACTGCCGCATATAGATTCACGCTCCAAGGTTGTCCACCTTATGAGTAGCACGCGAGCAGCAGCTTTATTTATGTGTAGGTGAGGACGGGGATCCGCTCGTAGACGCCGCTCCGTAATGGATCTGCCCGACGCGTTTCGAAGCTCCATCTGCTTCTCTTCAGGGGCTTTAACGGAAGCGGTGTGCGCACCCGTTACACTTCTCCAATTTCATATAACTCACCCGCCAATGGGAGGCTCCAATGAGACTTCTGGGAAGTGTAGTGCGGAAAGCACACAATCAAGTCCTGTATGGACTCCACGAGTGGGCCCGTCCTCGATCCCATGTACGGCTGCTACTTCACTGCCGTGACCCCCACGTTAACGGGGTGGTGCATACTCTGCGGCTGGACTGCCGCATATAGATTCACGCTCCAAGGTTGTCCACCTTATGAGTAGCACGCGAGCAGCAGCTTTATTTATGTGTAGGTGAGGACGGGGATCCGCTCGTAGACGCCGCTTCGTAATGGATCTGCCCGACGCGTTTCGAAGCTCCATCTGCTTCTCTTCAGGGGCTTTAACGGAAGCGGTGTGCGCACCCGTTACACTTCTCCAATTTCATATAACTCACCCGCCAATGGGAGGCTCCAATGAGACTTCTGGGAAGTGTAGTGCGGAAAGCACACAATCAAGTCCTGTATGGACTCCACGAGTGGGCCCGTCCTCGATCCCATGTACGGCTGCTACTTCACTGCCGTGACCCCCACGTTAACGGGGTGGTGCATACTTTGCGGCTGGACTGCCGCATATAGATTCACGCCCCAAGGTTGTCCACCTTATGAGTAGCACGCGAGCAGCAGCTTTATTTATGTGTAGGTGAGGACGGGGATCCGCTCGTAGACGCCGCTCCGTAATGGATCTGCCCGACGCGTTTCGAAGCTCCATCTGCTTCTCTTCAGGGGCTTTAACGGAAGCGGTGTGCGCACCCGTTACACTTCTCCAATTTCATATAACTCACCCGCCAATGGGAGGCTCCAATGAGACTTCTGGGAAGTGTAGTGCGGAAAGCACACAATCAAGTCCTGTATGGACTCCACGAGTGGGCCCGTCCTCGATCCCATGTACGGCTGCTACTTCACTGCCGTGACCCCCACGTTAACGGGGTGGTGCATACTCTGCGGCTGGACTGCCGCATATAGATTCACGCTCCAAGGTTGTCCACCTTATGAGTAGCACGCGAGCAGCAGCTTTATTTATGTGTAGGTGAGGACGGGGATCCGCTCGTAGACGCCGCTCCGTAATGGATCTGCCCAACGCGTTTCGAAGCTCCATCTGCTTCTCTTCAGGGGCTTTAACGGAAGCGGTGTGCGCACCCGTTACACTTCTCCAATTTCATATAACTCACCCGCCAATGGGAGGCTCCAATGAGACTTCTGGGAAGTGTAGTGCGGAAAGCACACAATCAAGTCCTGTATGGACTCCACGAGTGGGCCCGTCCTCGATCCCATGTACGGCTGCTACTTCACTGCCGTGACCCCCACGTTAACGGGGTGGTGCATACTCTGCGGCTGGACTGCCGCATATAGATTCACGCTCCAAGGTTGTCCACCTTATGAGTAGCACGCGAGCAGCAGCTTTATTTATGTGTAGGTGAGGACGGGGATCCGCTCGTAGACGCCGCTCCGTAATGGATCTGCCCAACGCGTTTCGAAGCTCCATCTGCTTCTCTTCAGGGGCTTTAACGGAAGCGGTGTGCGCACCTGTTACACTTCTCCAATTTCATATAACTCACCCGCCAATGGGAGGCTCCAATGAGACTTCTGGGAAGTGTAGTGCGGAAAGCACACAATCAAGTCCTGTATGGACTCCACGAGTGGGCCCGTCCTCGATCCCATGTACGGCTGCTACTTCACTGCCGTGACCCCCACGTTAACGGGGTGGTGCATACTCTGCGGCTGGACTGCCGCATATAGATTCACGCTCCAAGGTTGTCCACCTTATGAGTAGCACGCGAGCAGCAGCTTTATTTATGTGTAGGTGAGGACGGGGATCCGCTCGTAGACGCCGCTCCGTAATGGATCTGCCAGACGCGTTTCGAAGCTCCATCTGCTTCTCTTCAGGGGCTTTAACGGAAGCGGTGTGCGCACCCGTTACACTTCTCCAATTTCATATAACTCACCCGCCAATGGGAGGCTCCAATGAGACTTCTGGGAAGTGTAGTGCGGAAAGCACACAATCAAGTCTTGTATGGACTCCACGAGTGGGCCCGTCCTCGATCCCATGTACGGCTGCTACTTCACTGCCGTGACCCCCACGTTAACGGGGTGGTGCATACTCTGCGGCTGGACTGCCGCATATAGATTCACGCTCCAAGGTTGTCCACCTTATGAGTAGCACGCGAGCAGCAGCTTTATTTATGTGTAGGTGAGGACGGGGATCCGCTCGTAGACGCCTCTCTGTAATGGATCTGCCCGACGCGTTTCGAAGCTCCATCTGCTTCTCTTCAGGGGCTTTAACGGAAGCGGTGTTTGCACCCGTTACACTTCTCCAATTTCATATAACTCACCCGCCAATGGGAGGCTCCAATGAGACTTCTGGGAAGTGTAGTGCGGAAAGCACACAATCAAGTCCTGTATGGACTCCACGAGTGGGCCCGTCCTCGATCCCATGTACGGCTGCTACTTCACTGCCGTGACCCCCACGTTAACGGGGTGGTGCATACTCTGCGGCTGGACTGCCGCATATAGATTCACGCTCCAAGGTTGTCCACCTTATGAGTAGCACGCGAGCAGCAGCTTTATTTATGTGTAGGTGAGGACGGGGATCCGCTCGTAGACGCCGCTCCGTAATGGATCTGCCCGACGCGTTTCGAAGCTCCATCTGCTTCTCTTCAGGGGCTTTAACGGAAGCGGTGTGCGCACCCGTTACACTTCTCCAATTTCATATAACTCACCCGCCAATGGGAGGCTCCAATGAGACTTCTGGGAAGTGTAGTGCGGAAAGCACACAATCAAGTCCTGTATGGACTCCACGAGTGGGCCCGTCCTCGATCCCATGTACGGCTGCTACTTCACTGCCGTGACCCCCACGTTAACGGGGTGGTGCATACTTTGCGGCTGGACTGCCGCATATAGATTCACGCCCCAAGGTTGTCCACCTTATGAGTAGCACGCGAGCAGCAGCTTTATTTATGTGTAGGTGAGGACGGGGATCCGCTCGTAGACGCCGCTCCGTAATGGATCTGCCCGACGCGTTTCGAAGCTCCATCTGCTTCTCTTCAGGGGCTTTAACGGAAGCGGTGTGCGCACCCGTTACACTTCTCCAATTTCATATAACTCACCCGCCAATGGGAGGCTCCAATGAGACTTCTGGGAAGTGTAGTGCGGAAAGCACACAATCAAGTCCTGTATGGACTCCACGAGTGGGCCCGTCCTCGATCCCATGTACGGCTGCTACTTCACTGCCGTGACCCCCACGTTAACGGGGTGGTGCATACTCTGCGGCTGGACTGCCGCATATAGATTCACGCTCCAAGGTTGTCCACCTTATGAGTAGCACGCGAGCAGCAGCTTTATTTATGTGTAGGTGAGGACGGGGATCCGCTCGTAGACGCCGCTCCGTAATGGATCTGCCCAACGCGTTTCGAAGCTCCATCTGCTTCTCTTCAGGGGCTTTAACGGAAGCGGTGTGCGCACCCGTTACACTTCTCCAATTTCATATAACTCACCCGCCAATGGGAGGCTCCAATGAGACTTCTGGGAAGTGTAGTGCGGAAAGCACACAATCAAGTCCTGTATGGACTCCACGAGTGGGCCCGTCCTCGATCCCATGTACGGCTGCTACTTCACTGCCGTGACCCCCACGTTAACGGGGTGGTGCATACTCTGCGGCTGGACTGCCGCATATAGATTCACGCTCCAAGGTTGTCCACCTTATGAGTAGCACGCGAGCAGCAGCTTTATTTATGTGTAGGTGAGGACGGGGATCCGCTCGTAGACGCCGCTCCGTAATGGATCTGCCCGACGCGTTTCGAAGCTCCATCTGCTTCTCTTCAGGGGCTTTAATGGAAGCGGTGTGCGCACCCGTTACACTTCTCCAATTTCATTCCCAGAAGTCTCATTGGAGCCTCCCATTGGCGGGTGAGTTATATGAAATTGGAGAAGTGTAACGGGTGCGCACACCGCTTCCGTTAAAGCCCCTGAAGAGAAGCAGATGGAGCTTCGAAACGCGTCGGGCAGATCCATTACGGAGCGGCGTCTACGAGCAGATCCCCGTCCTCACCTACACATAAATAAAGCTGCTGCTCGCGTGCTACTCATAAGGTGGACAACCTTGGAGCGTGAATCTATATGCGGCAGTCCAGCCGCAGAGTATGCACCACCCCGTTAACGTGGGGGTCACGGCAGTGAAGTAGCAGCCGTACATGGGATCGAGGACGGGCCAACTCGTGGAGTCCATACAGGACTTGATTGTGTGCTTTCCGCACTACACTTCCCAGAAGTCTCATTGGAGCCTCCCATTGGCGGGTGAGTTATATGAAATTGGAGAAGTGTAACGGGTGCGCACACCGCTTCCGTTAAAGCCCCTGAAGAGAAGCAGATGGAGCTTCGAAACGCGTCGGGCAGATCCATTACGGAGCGGCGTCTACGAGCAGATCCCCGTCCTCACCTACACATAAATAAAGCTGCTGCTCGCGTGCTACTCATAAGGTGGACAACCTTGGAGCGTGAATCTATATGCGGCAGTCCAGCCGCAGAGTATGCACCACCCCGTTAACGTGGGGGTCACGGCAGTGAAGTAGCAGCCGTACATGGGATCGAGGACGGGCCCACTCGTGGAGTCCATACAGGACTTGATTGTGTGCTTTCCGCACTACACTTCCCAGAAGTCTCATTGGAGCCTCCCATTGGCGGGTGAGTTATATGAAATTGGAGAAGTGTAACGGGTGCGCACACCGCTTCCGTTAAAGCCCCTGAAGAGAAGCAGATGGAGCTTCGAAACGCGTCGGGCAGATCCATTACGGAGCGGCGTCTACGAGCAGATCCCCGTCCTCACCTACACATAAATAAAGCTGCTGCTCGCGTGCTACTCATAAGGTGGACAACCTTGGAGCGTGAATCTATATGCGGCAGTCCAGCCGCAGAGTATGCACCACCCCGTTAACGTGGGGGTCACGGCAGTGAAGTAGCAGCCGTACATGGGATCGAGGACGGGCCCACTCGTGGAGTCCATACAGGACTTGATTGTGTGCTTTCCGCACTACACTTCCCAGAAGTCTCATTGGAGCCTCCCATTGGCGGGTGAGTTATATGAAATTGGAGAAGTGTAACGGGTGCGCACACCGCTTCCGTTAAAGCCCCTGAAGAGAAGCAGATGTAGCTTCGAAACGCGTCGGGCAGATCCATTACGGAGCGGCGTCTACGAGCAGATCCCCGTCCTCACCTACACATAAATAAAGCTGCTGCTCGCGTGCTACTCATAAGGTGGACAACCTTGGAGCGTGAATCTATATGCGGCAGTCCAGCCGCAGAGTATGCACCACCCCGTTAACGTGGGGGTCACGGCAGTGAAGTAGCAGCCGTACATGGGATCGAGGACGGGCCCACTCGTGGAGTCCATACAGGACTTGATTGTGTGCTTTCCGCACTACACTTCCCAGAAGTCTCATTGGAGCCTCCCATTGGCGGGTGAGTTATATGAAATTGGAGAAGTGTAACGGGTGCGCACACCGCTTCCGTTAAAGCCCCTGAAGAGAAGCAGATGGAGCTTCGAAACGCGTCGGGCAGATCCATTACGGAGCGGCGTCTACGAGCAGATCCCCCTCCTCACCTACACATAAATAAAGCTGCTGCTCGCGTGCTACTCATAAGGTGGACAACCTTGGAGCGTGAATATATATATATATATATATATATTCCTGTATATATATATATATGTATATATATATATATATATATATATATATATATATATATATGTGTGTGTGCTATCACTATTGTGCGGTTGAGAGGATAGTAACACCATCAAAGAAAGACTGCCTGAAATGCCGTTCAGAGAGCGTTTTAGGAGAAGTGGAAGCATTGTTATTTCCCCATAACATTATGTCTACACCAGCGGAGGCATTAAAGAACCGGGAGGCATTGGCGGATGCCATGTTCGTGAATCTCCCAACATTGAGAACCAACAAGGAGCAAACAGAGGAAAGTAACTCTACTATTGATTTGAAAGGCAAACTCAAAAAACTGGAAAAACTACTAGGGACTGAAACGACTAAGTGGTGGGAGAAGCGCTCACTTGAGAAATACAAAGAAGTGGGAAGAGTACCGAGGGAGTTGAGGGTTCTCATAGCACCATCATTTGAGAACCCCAATCCCCTCATGTTGAAAGAATGGGCAACAAACAACCTGGAGTCTTCCATGAACATGATATGCATACTTATTAAGTATGCTGAAATCGATAGGAATGATATCTTAAAAGAAATAGATCAATTGAACAATGAGTTGGATAAACATGAAAATCAAGATTTCGTAAAGAAGTACAAAGATGAAATTGATGCCAGATTAGTAAAACATCAGGAGACAATCAGTACACGCAAGCAGTATAAGTTTGCCCGTGATAAACAGGATTACGAAACGGGCAGGATATTTACGTTTGCGCGTAAATACGATACCATGAAGACACAAGCCCTTACTTCTAAAACTGCCACACAAACTCCAAATGATGGACTGGAAGTTGGGATCTCCGAGACAGAATTAAGTTCCACCACAAGCAGTGTTAATTCTGATGATGAGATGGCAGGGACTTCTAATCAAGTTCAAATTCCAACCCATTATTCGCCATCCGAGGAGTTGGGTTTTTTAATAGAGGACAGATTCAAAACTTTGCGACCAAAGACACAGCTGCAGCGGAAAGTAAACGAAAATGTAAAAACAAAAGAAGTAACGAAAGGAGGAAGCGCAGGAGGGAGAGGCTTCACAAAGAGGGGCAGAGGGAAGAAATGGTAGGCACGGCCCTTGTAATCACCAATGTGAGTGATTCGGGGATAACTGAACCCATCATAGGACTTAACCATGGTTTATCAGAGGACAACACAGTGGTGAACCTTTCCGATGTCACTCTCTCCAAAGCTGAAACGCAACTACTATCTTTGGGCCTGTCTTTCAGTCCTAAAAATAACTTCAACTATGTACAAACCCGGATTGACGTATTTAAGTTCATTCGTAAACTAAAATTGAGAAAGCATTTTAAACTAACAAATGTTCAGGATCAAGCCGCAGGCATCACTAAAACGTCACAACCTTCTCAAGTATTCCAAGTGTCTGATACTGGAGCATTAAAAGTCGCGCATGAATTGGCTTTGGAGGAAGATGTGGGAGAAACGTCAATGCAGGTTAATCTACAGGCAATGCTGACTGACAGTAAGGAGAGGCGTGCAGCGCTTGATTTTGCATTTACTCTGTTTTAAGCATTTGTTTGTTTATTACTGAGCGGGAGCCACTTACATTTTATTCTTGCGTTTTCGCTGATTATTAAACTTCTTTACCTCGTTTCCCCGGTCCACCACTGACTTGTTCAGCTTGTTGTGAAGGGAACACGAGTACAGGAGCACACCGGAAGTGACTACGACTTCCGCTGTACATCCTGCACCAATCAGGGGCCCGGCACCATATAAGCAGCAGCGATAATCGCACTCCCTAGGTGACTGATAGTAAGGAGAGGCGCGCAGCGCTTGATTTTGCATTTACTCTGTTTTAAGCATTTGTTTGTTTATAACTGAGCTGGAGCCACTTACATTTTATTCTTGTGTTTTCGCCGATTTTTAAACTTCTTTACCTCGTTTCCCCGGTCCACCACTGACTTGTTCAGCTTGTTGTGGAGGGAACACGAGTACAGGAGCACACCGGAAGTGACTATGACTTCCGCTGTGCATCCTGCACCAATCAGACGGGCCCTTAGGGGTTTATAGAGGATGGGAGGACAGGAGCACAGCGGGCACGCCTTCAGCACACTGAAGACTCGCCTAAGAGAAGCCCGTCTGCGCCCGTCCGCGCCTGGTCGTTGCCTCTCGCCAGGGACCCTGACACTACTAGGAGCAATAGGGTCACCTATTCTAGGAGGCAGCTATTGAACCTCAATGTCACTGACGGTACGTGCAACAAACACGCTTTAACGCGTAGGAAGGGTAGCTTTCAATGCCCCTGCGGCTTCTTCCTTCCTAAACCCTCGACACTTCAGTCCCTTATAGTAGAAGCCCCCCAACAAGTTAGGATTGCGCAGCTCAATGTAAGATCTTTACAAAAACATCATTTGGAAATCCACGATCTCATAAGTAACTATGCTCTGGATATTCTATTCATCGCAGTGACCTGGTTGCAAGACGATATGCACTCGTCATTAACCTACCCACCCCTGTAGGCTATTCTATATTTACACTAAATAGACAAGCTAGGGGAGGAGGAATAGCAATGATGGCCAAGTCCCAATACTCGTGCCTTTTCTCTGAACTAGACATTGTAGGCAGTGAATGTGCCCGATATAATGTCAAAATTAACCCACAGTTCACTCTTACGGGCATTCTGATTTATAGACCCCCTGGACAAGATACTACTTTCATAAAATCTCTTCTTGACACGGTGGGTTCCTTGGTGACAGGAACAGCAAATTTTACTATAGTAGGAGATCTAAATATATCCACTTTGACCTCATCGCTGACAAGAAGATAGGTACTCTACTGGCTGATCTGGCCGCTTTCCAGCTCAGACATTTAGTCAGTGGCCCCACACATAGTGGTGGACACCTTCTCGACCCCATTTTCTCTAATCTGACTGACACGACAGCTGGAATACCCATCCCTATGTCCTGGACAGATCACAGACTGGTGAGCATGACAATCCCCATGGGGGAAACATCCAATATTAATGATGTACAGCCAGTGCTCAAGAGGCCTTGGAGAAAGCTCCGACTCGAAGACCTTCATGCTCTCCTCGCAGTCGACCCATATAAAGCCAGTGTTGACCCGAACTTGGGATATAAGGACTTTTGTAGCTGGATCAATCAGGCCCTAGAAGCCCTCATACCTGCAAAATGGATCAGAGATTGTTCGCGTGAATCCAGCCCCTGGTACAACGAAGAACTCTCCTCCCTTAAGAAAGAGTGTAAAATCGCTGAGCGTCAATGGAGGAAAGAATATGACCCCTTGCTTAAAGCCATCTATGTCCAAGAACTAAAAAACTACCATTGGAATATCTGCAGAACTCGAGCCACATACTATGCGAAGGAGATTAGCAGTAGTCAGAATGCCTCCAAAACTATCTTCAAAATATTAAAAGAACTCAGCACCAAAAAAACGGTCGAAAAGTCCAATCCTTCTCCCATGCTGTGCGAGAATTTAGCATCCTTCTTCATGTAGAAAATCCAGAAGATTTATAACTCTTTTCCCCCTTCACCGCACATCAAATTCTTGGATGCCATGACCACTCCTAAGGTCACAAACATACCTGCGCTTAGTCGAGAGGACTTTCTTAGACTCTGCAATAAAATCAACTCCGGCTCGCCTGCAGATCCCCTAAAACCAGCACAATTCAGAGCAGCAGACTGGACAGTACTGGGCCCTCTCTGGGAGATCATTAACTCATCCTTTTCCACTGCTGAGATTCCCTCTAGATGGAAACAGGCTTGGGTCTCCCCTGTCATAAAAAAACCTACGCTAGACCCTACCCTGCCGGAACATTTCAGACCTATATCGCTGTTACCCTGGCCAGCCAAAGTGGCAGAGTCCCATGTCGATTCCATCCTGACAAAATTTCTTATGACCAATTCTATTCTTGACAGGTCTCAGCATGGTTTCCGTGCTGGTCACAGCACCGAAACAGCTCTCCTGAGTGTGACGGAGCATCTCCGGGCCATATTAGACACTGGCGAGACGGCAGCTCTGATCTCAGTGCTGCCTTCGATACGGTTTCACACGAGATGCTGCTGTTCTGGCTAGAGGAGGTAGGAATATCGGGACAAGCTCTTAACTGGCTTAAAGTATTTCTCTCTGGGAGATCATTCAGGGTGTCCATCCCCCCTTTACTCTCTAAAGAGAGATCTATCGGACAAGGAGTTCCCCAGGGTTCGGCACTCAGCCCTACCCTATTTAACCTATATGTCCGACCACTGGCAGAGGTAGCCAGGTGAGGGGGATTGTCGTTAGTATCTTACGCAGATGACACCCAGCTAGTGGTGACATTACGGGATGTAGAGGGGCTGAGTGCACAGAACTTCAAACAGAGCCTCACAGACATAACCACCTGGATGACATCTAACTTCCTTCAGCTCAACGCTGCTAAGACGGAAGTATTAGTGGTGGGAAAAGAGACAGAAACCTGGGGCGACAAATGGTGGCCGGAGTCACTTGGCAAACTGCCCGAACCTAAAAGCTACGTGAAAAATCTTGGAGTATGGGTGGACTCTGCCCTTAACTTCACCCACCAGACCACAAAGCTTGCTGCCACATGTTTTGGGTTCTTACGGAACCTTAAGCCAATCCTTAAGTTCTTTGACCCTCAGGCGCGACAATGCGTAGTGCAGGCAACTATC
Organism: Lissotriton helveticus; assembly: GCF_964261635.1. Lineage (NCBI taxonomy): Eukaryota > Metazoa > Chordata > Amphibia > Caudata > Salamandridae > Lissotriton > Lissotriton helveticus. Next base: position 800,412,949 of record NC_136057.1, on the reverse strand, counting down.
CTCTCCAGACTGAACTATTCAAACTCCCTTCTCCTAGGGGCAAACTTAGCTGAGAAAGCTAGATTGCAACGAGTCCAGAATGCGGCAGTAAGAGTCTTGACTGGTCTCCCTCGTCATCAGTCAGTGGCAAGCACGTTAACCAAACTCCACTGGCTTCCGGTAGAGAAGAGGATACACTTCAAGACCATATGTCTTGCATTCAAAATCCTGAAAACCACTTCCTTACCTATGTTAAACCCACTATTAACACTGTACACACCTCGGCGCCTTTTGCGCTCGGAAGGACAGAACCTTGCAGTCGTCCCCCCTGTGAAGTTGGCACGTATGGGCGGCCGATCCTTCCGATACTTGGCGGCCAAGCTTTGGAATGCCTTACCTCCCCAGATCCGTGGCCTGAATGACCTCCTATCATTTAGGAAAGCTATAAAAACCCATCGCTTCTGCCCTTAATTTATGTTACGTAGGCTGCAACCAACATCCGCAGTAGCTTCTCTCCCTATTGGTTTAAGCGCCGGGACGTCCCTTTGCTGGGGCAGCTGTGCGCTATAGAAATCTATATAACATAACATAACATAAAAATGGGCATTAACATCAATCAATCTTGTGTCACACATTTTAAAGCAACTTCCACCTTTATTCCTTTAATGCCTAAGGACGCGATAGACACCATTAGTGATATGGTAATTGAAGATCTGAAGGGGTTACAAACTAACGTCTCTAGGAAGACCAAAAAACTCAAATATATGGAAAAACAATACAATAGTCTCATGAAAAAGCTTAGAGATACCTCCAACCTTATTATTAATAAAGCAGATTAGGGAGGAAATATTGTTATTTGGCCTCGAACCCTCTACATGGAAGAAGCTCAAAGACACTTGGGTGATGTAACCTGTTACAGAAAGGGGAACTTTAACGACATTAGATGTCTGAAAGACACAGTGCATAAGGAGCTTAACCAATGGAAAAGAGAAGGTCTCCTCAGTAAACATGAACATGCTTTTATAAAGAATGATTTTCCAGTCACTCCGACTTTTTATCTCATTCCCAAGATCCACAAGTTGACAAACCCGGTCCCGGGGTTACCCATCATTTCGGCCCAGGGGAGCTTGTTGGAAGCAGTCTCCAAGTATGTGGACTACTTTCTCCATGATTTTGTAGAGAACCTTCCTTCTTTTATTAAGGACACGGGGCATTTTCTTACTAAACTCAAGGAAGTGAAATGGGAACCAGGTCTCATACTCATTGCCTTGACATCAGTACTTTGTATACCAGCATCCAACATGCAGATGGACTCAATGCTGTCAAGTATTTCTTGGACCAACGTAACATCATATTTAGACAACACAATGTCATGTTACTGAGAATGATACAACTCTGTTTAATGAATAATTATTTTCTTTTCAATAAGGAGGTTTACCAGCAGCAGAGAGGGGTGGCTATGGGGGCATGCTTCTCCCCAACCTATGCATGCTTGCATGTTGGGTGGTGGGAGAAGCATGTCCTCTGGGGTACTCACAAATTCAGGTTTTCTGACAGCATACTTCATTTCTGGAGGTTCATAGATGACATTTGCATGGTTTGGAAAGGGTCTCAGGAATCTGCCAGTGAATTTGTCAATGTGATAAATGAGAATGAGCTTAATCTTAAATTCACGTCCCAAAGAAATAAAACCCTCATCCAGTTTTTAGATGTAGAAGTCTATGTCAATGAAAATAAACTTGAAACCAGACTGCATAGGAAAATCACAGCGGGCAACGCAATTTTACATGCTAGGAGTGCCCACCCTGGTCATCTCATTAAAAGTATTCCGTACGGGGAGTTCATCAGGATTCGTAGAGTTTGTAGCTCTGAGTCTGAGCTAGAGGCCTGCCAAACTGACGCGCATAAGAGATTTCTGGCCCGTGGCTACGCACCCCAGCACTTGAACAATCCAGGGAGAGAGCTAACAGTAGGAGCAGAGAAGAATGCCTGTCTGGCAGCATTGGCAGTAGACAAACTAAAACCAACCCAGATCCTGATAAGGAAGGAGAGAAAATTAGCCTTATCACGACTTTCAATACTGAAGAGAGGAAAGTAAGGGGGATACTAAAAAACACTGGCCGCTGCTTAAAACAGATATCAGTCTAGCCCCACTGATACCAGATGAGCCATCCATCACCTTCAGGAGGGCTCCATCCATGAGAGATGCCCTTGTAAAATCTAGCCCTAAAGTAGTGACGGTTAAGAACTGGCTATCTAATAAGACAGGTTTCCACAGGTGTATTTCATGCAGGGCATGCAAATTCGGTATTAATACCAGTGAATATTGCTCTGCCTTTGACCCCAACCTGATCCAAATCAAAGGGCTGTACACATGCCGTACAGACTTTGCAGTGTACGTACTAGAATGTACCTGTGGACTCAAATATATAGGCAGCACGCAGCTCCAGGCCTTTAATCGTATCTTTTAGCATCTGAGGGTTATTGTTAATTCAGATGCTAATTATCCGGTTGCCCGCCATTTTGAGTTAGTCCATGCAAAAAAACGTAATGACTTAAAGTACTTTATAATTGATGCAGTACCTAAGAATATAAGAGGAGGCAACAGGGAGAAACAACTAAGGCAGCTAGAAAGCAAATACATTCTTTTATTAGATACAAGGATCCCTAATGGGATGAATACAGGGGAGGATTTATACAGTTTTTTATAGAGTGTTAACCACCTTAGAATTTCCCATTGAATCTTTTACTGTGTTCCAGCTAGTCTTTGTGTGGTAAATCTGTCTACTCCCTGGTTAAAACCTAGATGCTGTAGATAGGATAAAATAATATAAAATAATTTTCCGTGTATAGGAACTTTGGATTTTATTCAGCACTGGGGTCTAGTGTAGATAGCAGCCTCTGTGATATCCCCTTGATTGCATGTACTGTTGATTTTATCTAGTCATATTGTTTTCCTGTCATGAGTTTGCACTCTGCACATTATGTACTTGCACTTTTAAGAAGTAAACTGTTGGTTCTCAGTGTTAGGGAAATAGTAACATAGTGATTTTCACTGTGAGATGGTTGTGATGGTATTTTCATTGAAATATTGAGGCATTATGCCATTATCATCATTGGAAACATGTCATCCACTTATGTATTTTCTTACTGAAACTATACACCATTTTAATGCGTTTTTGTAACTTGGTATTTTGATATGACATTTTAATATCCTTTTATCAAAGATTGGTTGTAGAAATTTGCATTTCTTTATGTAACTTGCACTTTATTTACACTTGCACTTGCACTTTTAATGTCCAAAAAAAATTCTGTCACAGAACACATCAGAGTGTAATAGAGGGCTGTTTGAGGACTGAAGTAATTAATTTTGGAAATACAGATATAAGCTCTGGATATGAGGCTAAAGAAAAACAGTGGTAGAGTTCTAGGATAATATTGGTTTGTTATATGCTCGCATAACTCTATTACTATAATTATACATATGGCAGAAGGAAGGTTGTCATTTATTTATTTTTAAGCCTCTCTATTTTGAAATGTACATATCAATTTTTACATTTATATAAGAGCTCTATTTATTGTAATATGGATTGCGACTGTTTGCACATTTATCTGTTTTCCACTAATATCCCATAGCCTCAATTGTGTCTTCTATGTCTATACATCTGGTGACTGGTGTCGATTGCAGTTTCACAGTATTTAAACACCATTATTGGCCCTTTTTTGTTATGTGATCAAGGCTGCGGTGACGTAGCCGAAACGCGTCATGCTGGTGGTAATGGGGAAATAAAACACGTACACTGCAATTACTGGCGTCTGAGTGATCTGTACCTGTAGGAAGTTTCGGCGATTGAGGCCGGAATTCAGGACTTTTGGACCATATATATATATATATATATATATATATATATATATATATACAGCTCCTGTACACCAGCAACACGAGTCACTCCAATAGCGGGTGCTGTAAACGCGGCGGTGTCCCGCGATACAAATAGTAGCTCCAAATCCTCTGAAAAATACCCAGCCGGGCCAGACAGAAGAATACAGCACTCTCGAGATTTAAGCAGCTTAACAGCACAAATTTATTCTTTAAACAAACGCGTTTCGGGAGAAAGTTCCCTTCGTCAGTGTTTACATCAGAAAATTTTTCGCGGCATCATTTTATAATTGCATTCTGGGTAAACGTAATAGAAATAGGACCAATAGGGTTTACATTTTTACGCGCCATATTTAAATGTGCAATACATATAATTGGAAGGAAATATTTCATGAAATCTTCCCCCGTATAACAAATCAAGCCATGAATTGGCAATGCAGACAGTCTTCAACCATCAATATTTATCATAAATACATAACGCCGTGAATCGGCAAAAAATGCGTTTAAACCCTTTCATGATCACTATTTATCATTCTCCTGTATATAATTGTGCCAAGACCTAAAGAATTTTCTTAGAACATCATATTTGACGAACGAAATCATTTGAATATCTTGTTGTCACTATCATCCAATCTTGCCGTGTATCGGCAATTGCGGCCCCATGGACCGCAAAAAACTCTGGCAACAATTATCAAATTCCAGAAAACAAACAATACCATGTTACCCACCCAGAAGTCTCGTTATCTCATCTCCCACATTATCGTCAAAAACCTCTCCTCTTTAAGTTATAACCATCTTTCAAAAAATCATATACCAAACTTTTCATAAAACCTTTACATTTTTCATCCCATCATGATTTATCTTTTCTCAACCTTTGCTATTAATGTTTCATCATTATCCAGTAATACAACTTATGGGTCAGGCTAAGTGTGATGCCATTTCTTCCCCCATGTTCAATCCTCCAGGTGCCTTCGTTTCTAGATCGATGATATACCTGGATTCTAGTCTCCTGAGGGTCTGTAATCTGTTTCCACCTCGTGGACTTTCAGGAACACAGTCTAAACTAAAGAACCTAAGATGGTCCCTATTGCTACCATGTTTAATCGCAAAATGTCGGGCAACCGGATAAGACAAGTCTTTATTCACGATTGCCCGCATGTGCTCCAATACCCTTAATTTTACTGGGTTAATGGTGCTAGGGTTTTTGGTTCCATGGTTTCCATATATGCTGGAATTGAAATGAAGGAATAAACCACATTGAACACTCACGCCATCTCGTTTGTAATTTGTCCGAGAGGAACTGGTTTGGAGTGCATTGACACAGCGGCCGCTGTGTTTGGTGAGAGAAATTGATTACAGGGCGACCTCCGCCCCTGGCTTGCACCGCAGTAAACAGGTCCCGGTGAAACGGAGGTAGAGGATTTGTATATATATATATATATATATATATATATCAACCAAAAGAAGCCCCCGAGCTTCAGAGACGCACACCACGAAGAACAGTTCTTTATTGTGAGGAAACAGCAGTCACACCTGATTAATAATGGTCCCTGATGCGTTTCAATGGCTCCGGCATTGAAATCATAGGGAGTGTAAGTTCAAAAACAAGAAATGGACTGCCGATCATTTTCTCCAAGCATGCGCTCTCTGGTGTAAAGCATGCTGGTTTCAGTAGTCTCGATTATTCCCCTCCAGTGGGGTCCGTTTTTGAACAAAGATTTTACTACCAATGTTAAAACTTCTATTTTTGTTGCCTTCCGGTGAGCCTCAGGTTTAGTCAGCTGTCTCACAATATCTTAGTTCCTCGTGCTGGAAAAGCGGCTGCAACAAGATTCTGCAGCCTCACAGAACTTCACTTGATAGTAGCGGCGGTGCAGTCTCTCACGGCCGGAGCCACCGTGTACTAACATCAACCAAAAGAAGCCCCCGAGCTTCAGAGACGCACACCACGAAGAACAGTACTTCAGAACTCTTTATTGTCAAGAAACAGCAGTCACACCTGATTAATATTGGTCCCTGACGGGTTTCAATGCCTCGGGCATCTTAATCATAGGGAGCGCAAGTTCAAAAACAAGTAATGGACTGCCGATCATTTTCTCCAAGCATGCGCTCTCCGGTGTAAAGCATGCTGGTTTCAGTCGTCCCAATTATTCCAGCACGAGGAATATATATATATATATATATATATATTGGTAAAGTACCGTACAAAGAAACGTCAACCCGTCTCCTTCAAAAACATTTCCTCCATCAAAGCATTTACCCTTCAATCCACAGAGCGGCCTCACACATTTTTATTGAATTCTCCTCTAAATTCAAGCCCTTCCTGCCATCAATATGTGTCTTTTATGTTTCATCCCCATTCAGTTACTTTTGAGACCTCGCCCACCTTCCACACACCATTTTTTCCAGCAGTGCTAGATCATACATGTATGTTGTCTTTTCTGGGCTCATGCCTCCTGTGCATCTTCCTGACCTCCCCACATGCTTGTACACTCTCCCTCCTCTTTGTGTTTCTACATCTTGCCTTGCCAGAGTTTTGTGGTACTGAAAACAGGTAGTGTGTCCCAAGAAGCTGGCCAGCCCTCACACTGATTTTTGATTCCCTAGATCCCAGTATCACTTGGGATCAAGAGGAGAACATACATGACAGGCCTTGCTGGGTGTATGGCCACTGCTGTCTTCAATGTTCCTTTTCTCCTTGTTCAGTGCTAGAAAATGCAAATAGTTTCTTGCAGGATCTATAAGGTGGGGAAGCACAGAATGGGCAGAGCCTTGAAGAGCAGGGTCTTGAGAAGTGGAGTCGAAGGCAGTCAGCCTATGTGTTAAAACCTTGCCCCCAAAGAAATTGACAAAAGTGACCAATTTGGCAACAAAGCTGATCTTGCGTGCTTACCTTGTCAAATACAAACGGCATTACAGGGTTGAGGCACATGCAGCTGAGATGGATCTTTGTAAATCCAGGAGGGTCCATTGTATAGCAGTGGGATGATAACTCTGCCAGTTGCATGTATTTACTGAAGAGATAGGATTACTATCTGGAAACAGATGTGTAGAAGATTAACGTGCCTTATACAGAGCCAAGAGTATTACATTCAGGTTACAGATTTATACTTGAATTGTATTTCAGATAGCTCAGGAGATTAATGCTTTTTTACAGAGATCTGCGACTTACCTGCGGGTCACAAGTTACAAGCATGGCAATAGAACTCGGGGGCTTGGTCGCCGATATCAAATCCTGGTGTTCTGTACTAGGCTCCACTCTTATTCTTTAATCTCTAACCACTCTCACTCGGAATAAGACTCGGACAAAAGGAGATGCCAATGGCTCTTTAAATGATGCATTTGTTTGGTAATTGGCAACCTAAAAGGAAACTAGGAGGCCTCTGTCAACCCCTGCAGGCTGTTACTCCACATGCAAAGCACACAGATAATGCAAGCGCCAAAGCATGGACCTTGGTATCAGCAAGCTGCACCTGCCATGGTCAATGTGATTCAAGGGCCAGTCCAAGATCACACATGCAGCTCGAGGATATCTGCCAAATGTTTGTTTTCTGTTTTGAAAGGTAATCATGAAGCATGAGGGACGCAACACCGGAAAGGGCACTGATTTCTTTTTGGTGCACCGATGCTGGCACAACCTCTCTTCACAATTGTACATAAGATAAGAAAATGTGATATCCGGGACGTACGCACATTATACCCAGTGATAGGGGGACATTTTAATGTTTAAACCAGTATTTGTCAAAGAAAAGCTACTGCTGCAGAAGTCCACTTTTTTCACCCCCTGCATTAACATACACTAAAGCAAATTGAGCTTGATTTCTCCATGGAGAGGCTACACTGTCTTAGCTACAAGAAAAGGAAAATGCACTTCTGCGCTCTCCAAAGCCAAGGCAAAAGTGCCAGAGGAGATAGTCTCTTGAATGCCTGCTCATATAAGCCATCTGTGGAGAGTGTCAAGGAATTGGAAACCAAAGGGTGGTATGTTTTTAAGAAAGAGACAATAACCCATGAGATTGGGGAAGGGATCATTTGTTCTTCAAATATAACTGCCCATCAATGTGTAGTGTGCAAGCCCATTCCTCTTTCAAGCAGTTGTGGGACCATTTTATGAGGCCCCCAAACATAACTTTAGTGTTTTATGGCTCAGAAATGTTTGATGGTTAGGACAGAGACAGTTGTAGAGCACATTCTACATATGGGGGCTTCATTGAGTGCGAATAGGGTTCCCAAATTATAGTAAATTAAAATGTACAGGGCATCTTTATAAAGGCCTCTACGAGCACCAATGTTATGCTCAGGACTACCAGGTAGTCATCACACACTGCAAGATATAAGCTGAGGGGCTATTTAACTGTGTTTTATATGATGTAGGAGGCAGAAAAATATTATGAAATCATTCTGACAGCTATGGAGCACCATATTATCAGGCATCTGTTGGGACAGGGAAAGTCTCTATCATCACTACCCACTGGACTCATGAGTCAACAGCACTCAGCTGCTGGTCCCCATCTCTCCTGCCTCCTACTAGTTTCTTCTAGGTTTGGGTCCTGGGCCTGTATAATGTCGGCCTCTGTTGCTTGCCGTCTCGGGTCCTAGCTTTTCCAGTTCCTCTACATTTTCTTGCTGGATCAGGATCACATTGCCTGCCATGGCTGGCTGTTTCCAGTCCATGCTCCAACATGCTGCTTCCTTTGTTATGGTATATTTTTGTTCAGTGCTGCTAGCTGTTTCTCTGGTCCCAGTGGTAATTCCTCATTCTAAGGCCACCAGGCAGTGCTTCAACTGCTTCTCCAGTCCTGTTGATAATTCCTCATTCTAAGTCCTCTAGACACTGCTGCAGCTGCTTCCCTGGTCCCGTCCATAACTCCTCCACTCTAAAGCCTCTAGGAAGTGCTGCTATCTGTGTCTCTGGTCTGAATGTTAATTTCCCATTCTCAGTCGTCTAGGCTGTGCTGCAGCTGCGTCTCTGGTCCTGTTGGTAATATCGCATTCTAAGTCCTTTAGACAGCGCTGTATCTATGTCTCTGGTCACAGTGGTAATTCCTCATTCTTGGTCCCCTAGGCAGTGCTGAAGCTGTGTCTTTAGTCCTGTCAGTAATTCCTCATTATAAGTCCTCTAAACGGTGCTGCTAGCTTCTATTCTGGTCCCATTTTTAATTTCTCTTTCTACAACCTTCAGGCAGTGTTTGGAAATTTCTCATTCTAAGTCCTATAGACAGTGCTGCTAGCTGATTCTCTGGTCTCATCGTTAATTCTTCATTCTAAGACCTCTACACAATGCTGCTACATGCTTCTCTGGACTCATCAGTAATTCATCATTCTAAGTCCTCTGGGCAGTGCTGCAGCTGCTTCTCTGGTCCCAGTGGTAGTTCCGTATCCTAAATCCTCTCGGCAAAGCTGCAGCCGTGTTTCTGTCCATACAACCACTACACTCCAAATGAAAACACATAGGTAAAAGTCATTGTCATTTACAATGCCAATAGCATTAACTCTCAAAAATGTGAGACCAATGGTGAGACAAATGTGAGACAAATGCTTGTTTAGTGTGACCTAGTGATATAGTCGTGTTATAAAAAAAACATTGTCAGTCTCATGAAAAAAAAATAAAAAAATGCATGCATATATATTTGAGGAGCTCTGGGCCAAGCCTCTTAATTCACTGATTTACTTAGCTGTCATTCACATTTCAGATCAGTCCAACCCTCCCAGCAATTGGCTTTCTTGCCAGTTTCTTTCACTGTTGAGACATGGGCAGCCAATTGGTGTTATGCGCGGCCAGTACTGTGAATGACAGCATTTTGCCCATTTACTATGGAGGTTCACATGAAGACAGACTGAGCTTTGACTAAGTAGTCTGCCCCTCTGCCAGCGTGCTAATTAGCTGCTGCAGCAAACCACTTCGCGGAGACTGTCCTTCATACTTGAAGGAGGTGACAGTGTGAGGGAAAGCAGCTTCCGGAGCTTGAACTAGGTTTGTTTATTTTGTGCTTGAAATAGCTCTTATGCATGCGCAATGAAGTCATTAAGCTGGGGGTGGCCATCTCCTCAGCTGATCACTGTGCAGATAAGTGCAGCATTGTGTTAGCCAGCGGATGGGGGACTAAAGTTGTTGGGATGGAGATCGTTTCCAGGAACTTTACATTTTATTGCAGCAAATACTATTTTCAAATTCTGTCTTTATATTTTAATGTGCTCCTCCCAATTTGGTCATATATACTGTGTAGTAATGAGGTCAACGCAGGAAGAATATAGTTCAAAATGTTTTATTCTAGTAAGTTACAAGTTCAGTAGAGCAGGCCCACCAGGAGCAGCCAGCCTGCTGCTCAGCCCATTCACAAATGTGACTTCCCCTCACAGACTCCCAACATTCCGAAGCACATCATCATTCAAAAATGTCATTGAGCACACAGCACAAACACACTGCCTGAGCAGGAGGTGTAAATGACATAACATTAACAAAAGCAGGATACTACATATCCCCTTTTCTTACACAACAGAAGCATAACAATAAGAACCCAATTAAGGAATGAATAAGAGGAACAGTCAAGTAAAAGAATAAATGAGATAATAAAGAACCAATAGGAAAGAGCAAAGAGATAGGTGGAAGAGAATGAAGAGGAAGAAATGAGTAAATATATGAAAATGGAAATAGACCCTTCGCTCCAACAAGGAATAACAGAAGAGAAGAAAACAGTAATAATGTGTAAAATACAACAAGGTAGCAGGTAGGCATGGGTGCACCAATGACTACCCCCAAAACACACCTACTGGCCAGACAGGCATGAAAGGAGGGAAAGACAAGGCACAACACAAACTAAACACCAGCCTTACACCCTGACACACAGAGAAGAGAAAGACGGATCCCCTACTGACCGGCAAGAAATAGAATGAAACAGTTGAGGGATAACAAAGTAGTAGTTGAGGAGAAAATCAACCTATCGATTAACTCACCACAAACGTTGTCTTTTACAAACGGCCCCAACAATAGTCTGCACACGGCCAGCACGGAAGCATGATTAAACTGAAGGAAGCACAATACCTGTGCTTCATGCCAGACAAAGAGTCAGAAACACTTTGACAAAGTTCAAGTCATCACGAAGGCATAATGTCAATTAGGCACATGTCTTTTGAAAACAAAGTGAAATTTGACAATATCAACAACGACCTGATAGGTGTGACAAAATTCACCAAACGTTTGCTGTGATCCACCGCTTGCGATGTTACATACGTGCACATACTGACTCTGTGCAGCCACATGTCTCCATAAAACACCGAAGCACCATAGTGGAAAGTTCAAACGTCTTAACATAGTAAAAGTTCACCAGCGCTGTGTTGTTTGTCAAATGCAAGATTGTGAGCTAAAACATTTTCCTCATTCTTGTTGACTGCAATGTTTAAGCAAATCAAGACGTCTTTAAATGTCGACAGGGTCAAGCACTATGTGACCGGAAATACAGAAACATGACCCAAAAGAATTTTCAAAGTGTAAGTTGTTGGGCTTGATGACAGAAGAAGCACTGGTAATTTAAAAGTCCAAAGTAGGTAATCGAGGTAAGCACAGCACGCCTGGACTAGGGCTGTCAGATGGTGATGACACTGGTGGGGCTGAGAGGCGTAGTGCTTCATCTTTACCTGTTTCTTGTTGTCTTATTTGGTTTTCTTTGAGACTTCTTTCTTTCATGTTGACATCTTTGTTGATCTGTGTAGAACATCCTCGTAATTTTTTGCGGTTATTCTTAACCTGTGGATACCTCCTCTTGTTTTTTGTGCTGCCTGAGAATGTCCATTCTGTAGATAGTTTCATCTTCAGGTCCTCATATGTTCTCCAGGTCCCTGAAATCCACTTGTAGCACATAGGTAGTTACCAACTCGTTGCCAAAATAATTGTAGTAACGAGGTCCACGCAGGAAGAATATAGTTCAAGATGCTTTATTGTAGTAACTTACAAGTTCAGTAGAGCAGGCCCACCTGGAGCAAACAGCGTGCTGCTCCCAACATTCCGAAGTGCATCATCATTCGAACATTTCATGGAGCACACAGCACAAACACACTGGCTGAGCAGGAGGTGTAAATTACATAACATTAACAAAAGCAGGATACTACATACTGGAACAATCATCAGTTCTGGTTTTAACAGCTACAGAGTTCATTTATTGAAAATAAAAAATAAAACTCTCATGACGTCTCTTTAAATGCCGTTCCAACATGAGACCTACTTATATGTGCCAGCAAAACAAGGGAGAGGCCAGAAAAAAAATACCCTCATCTTTGAACTAAATCTCTGATGGCACTAAGAAAGCAAAGCAAGTGAGCCTAACCCTTCCTAGTAGAGCTCCCATGTCTCTTCCATCCAAGCATCTAATGTGTCTGTTCATCCTTCCATCCTCCTGTATTTCCACTAATGCACCTCTACATCCATTAGTTCTTGAATCCATCATTCACTCTTTCCCTATTCAATCCATCCATTTGTCATCCTCTCTTGCTTCCATCAGTCTGTCCATCCGTCTGTCCACTCCAGCGTCCACCCATCAATTCATTTTATCCACTGCATCCATCTATCCACTCTGCCATCGATCCTTCCATCTATCCACCCTGCCACCCGTTCATCCATCCACTCATCTATCCACTCTGCCATCCATACATCCATCTATTCTTCCAAGCATGCATCCATCCATGGATAACATAACATAACATGTGTATTTGTAAAGCCCACGTTCACCCAGAGGTCTCTTGGCACTGAATAACAGATGTTCATTGTTACCCAACTCAATGGTACTCATTTTATCGACCTCAGATGGATGAAAGGCTGAGTAGACCCGCCGGGATTTGAACCTGTGACCATGAGGTCGAACACAGGCCCCTGCAATGGACGCATTAGTCCACTGAGCGACCAGACCCGGCATGGATCCATCCATCTACCCATCCATTCTGCCATCCATCCACTCTGCCCTCCTTCCATCCACTCATCCATACATCCATCCACTCTGCAGCCCATCCACCCATTTTGCCATCCATATTTATGAACTCTGCCATCAACCCATCCATCCATTTGACCATCCACTCTGCCATCAATACGTTTTTCTTTTTACCCACTGAACCATCTATCCCTTTCCTCTGCCACCCTTTCATCTGCCCATCTATCTATCCAACCATCACTTTACTCTGCCATCCTTTCACCTGTACATCCACCTATCCATTCATTCACTAATCTGCCTATCCATTCCTTTACTCTGCCATCCCTTCACATGCACATCCACCTATCCATTCACTCATCCTTTAACCTGCTCATCCCTTTACCCACTTACTCATCCACCCACCCACTCACCCATACATACTTTCACCCTTTCCTCCACTCAATGCTCCTTCCATGATAAGGCCCGCCCACCATTTCATAGTGACTTGGCAGGGGTGCGTCTCACCATGGAGCATGTGTGGGGGGGGGTGCCCCACCATGCTTGTGGTGGGGCCGATGCCGGCCCCACCTTTCTCTATGGCCAGGGACTACCGGAAATATCCCCCCCTCTTGTGCTTATCCAACACTTTTTAAAAATGGCCATGAGAGGGATTTCTTTGAGGCGGGGGTCTTACAACCCCCGGCCGTATTTATTAAAACATAAAATCAAATAAAATTGAAATAAACAATATTTACAAATTTACGCAGAAAACGTTGCATGACGCTTGATTACAATTAATATATACAGATATCGGATAGCTAACCTTAACATACTTCTAGTACAAGGTATTTCCAATCCGAATCTAACATATGAATCATAATCACACATTAATTACTTTTCTGCGTATCCTATTTGGGCCTACAGCAAGGTCGCTAACTGATGTCATATCCTTAGCAATTAACCACGCCCTCCAGTAGGAGTGCGCATGCGCAAAGGGGTCGTTTACCGTGAGGGTACCCCCCCGGTTACCCCGTACGCTCTATTAACTCTATTAAAGGGGCCCTTGCATCTCTGTGCCGTTTACTGACGTCATTGTGCATTTGCGGGTTGGCCAACCAGCCTAAAGAAAGCATGACTCCCCCCTCCCCCGCACCCATCCAGCCAACCGGCTGAACCTCCCCTGGAGTTCGAGGAGAGACCACTTGTCCCTCCCCTTGGGCAACCCCATTCAAGAATGGCGCCGCTCTCTATGGACCTTAAATTTACTGCTCACCAATCATGACCTTACCTCCACCAGGCCAGCGTAGTTGACCGACTATCTGGCCCCCCTACCCTCCTACACTGAAAGGTCATGCCCTGCCCTTAAAACTCACTAGCCAAGCCCATATATTTTCCAACAGGATTTCATTATCTAACCTAGTCAGGTGGACCCTGTCTTTTAAGAAGCACGGCTCCACCCTGACACACCCGTGTGCGATGGTTTGTAGCTGAGGAGACCTGAACAATTTCCCCATTTTATTGTTGCTCCTCTTTACTGAGTGATTCAACGCTTTCACAGAATCCCCCCCCCCCTCCATTTAAGTCTGGGTACCATCTGAGACCAAACTATGGTGCAGCCCTGGCATGTCTTAGCTAACCAGCCTACTTCCGAGATTATGTCCTCCATCAAAACTCTTCTACCCAGATTTACCAGGTCGTTCCCACCCAAATGTAAGATAACTATCCTGGGTGGAGGACTGTGTCTACTCAACAGCTCTGTAAAGAAAACACTGAACTGACTTAGGCAAAGGCCCCCTTTACCATGGAAGGAAACTGTGAAACCATCCTGCTCCGCTCTGTGTCTGTAATTACCTGAAAGAAAAACTGACTTCAGACGCCTTACAAATAAATGACCAATGACCCAAACAACATGTCTGCCTCATGTTGCCTTGCTGTTGCCACAGAGCGCCCTTCCATATTCAAAGAGTCCAAATACCGGAGGAATGCCCCTGTCTCATGCCACCTATCTGCCCAACCCTGCCCCAAAAAAGAGCAGTAAGACCAAAACGCCCCTTCATAAGCTTTCCTGGTCCTGGGAGCTAGGCTAGCTGTCATGAGGTTCTGTAGCTGGGGGCACCAATCTGCCAGAGTACTTCCGGGAAGAGTGTTGGTGTTGCCTCTGCCGAGGGTAGATGTTCCCTGAAAACCTGCATCTTGAAGTGAGAAAGTACGTCAGCAGCATTATTCGGCACCCCCGTGACATGTTTAGCCCAAAACTGCATGTTGAGCTTCATACACAACAGCACTATCTCTTTCAGCAGGCGAAGGATCATTTTACACTGTGCAGCCTGCTGGTTGATGCATTCAACCACCGTCATGTTGTCTGGCCAGAAAATCACAGATTGATTACAGAGGTGATGAGGCCACACATTCAGTGCCACCCAGATGGGAACGAGTTCGAGAAAACCAATATTGGCTGTCACACCGTTCTACACCCACCATGCCGGCCAATGCTGTGCCACCCATTCGGTCCCTAGTGTGGCACCAAATCCCAAACTGCCCGCAGCGTCAGTCTATAAACCTAACTCCGCTGAAGTAGTGGGAGGACCGGGCCACACTACCCTGCCGTTGAAACCCTCCAGAAATGCGATCCAAATCCACATGTCCTGGCGAACCTCAGACGACAGTCTTGTGTGATGGCGTTTTTCCTGGAGACCTGTCATTGCTTAGGAGATGGAGCGGGAGAATGGGCGTGCCATAGGTATGACTCTGAATGCAAAATTCAGCGAACCCACTGTTTGTTGTAGCTGATGTAAGGTTACTTCGTCCTTCGCCAAGCATTGCTGCAGTGCTGCTTTAAATTTTGACATTTTTTCTTTAGGTAACTGGAAACACCCTTGGACTGAATCTAATTCAATGCCTAAAAATTCTATTGTGGTGGCTGGACCCCCCGTCTTCCCCGGCGCCAGAGCACACAAAATTCCTGCAATGCCCAAGCACACTCCCGGGAGCCCGCCAACCCCAAGAAAAGAAAGTCATCCAGATAATGCATTACATATTGGTGTCCTGTCGCCAGTCTAAAAACCTATTCCAAGAATGAACTGAATTTTTCAAAGTAAGCGCAGGAAACTGAGCAACCCATGGGCATGCACTTATCCATGTAGAATTTGTCACGAAATTTAAAACCCAGAAGGTGGTGATGCAGAGGATGTACAGGCAGCAGCCGAAAGGCAGACTCAATGTCAGATTTTGAGAGCAAAGCCCCGGGGCCCAAAACCCTTAGCATATCCACTGCCTGATCAAAGGACGTGTATTTCACACTACAGGTTTCCTCATTGATGGTGTCATTTAATGACTTGCCTCTAGGGGATGACAGATTGTGAATCAGCCTGAACTATTCCCTCCTCCTTCTTTGGGACCACACCAAGGGGCGAGCAAACAAAATTGTGCACAGGGATGTGGTCTAAAGGCCAAGCAATTCTACCCAAGCGTAATTCCTTGTCAATTTTTGTAACTGCCACCCCTGGGTTGGTCCTTACAGAGAGTTGATTTTTACACTCAGCTGCCCCTCTGTAGTTCAATGCAGGAATCCTGAAACAGTACAGAAATCCTTCTTGTAAAGTCCTAGCTGTGACATGATCTGGGTACTTGTTTAACCAAGGGGTCATTGCCATAAAATCAATGGGGGAGTGTGTTACCAGTTGTGCCCCCTCCTCAATCCTGTTTCTTCTTTCCCCTATGGCCTGCTTTCTTGAGACATTTAGATTCTAGGTGAGAAGGGTTGTTGCAGACAGAGCATGGATGCCTGAACTTACAAGTGCCTAGGGCCCTGGTGCATGTTCGTCTATTAAAATCCCAACATGTCCCTTTCCGCCTCTCCCCGTCACGGGACTTTGACCCGCAGCCGAGGTTTGGGCCGGCCGAAAGGGCTGTGACACTTGAAATGGGTGACCCTTGTTCACCTGTTGGACTGCGCTACCCGGCTGGTCGTACCCAAACTAATCCAACCATGAAAGCATGTCGGCTATGTGCCAGGAAAGTGATGGGTGAACTGCTTTGGCCTTCCTGAAATTCATGTCCTAATCCTTCCACCCTACGCCCCCATATTTATCATGAGACATAGTAATCCTGCTCTGGTAACAGGCCATTTCTGCTTGTAAATTAGGTGAACGCTCAGCTATTATAGCCATAAATACAGAGAAGACCCTAATCCAGTTGCTCAAACTCTCTTCTATCCTGAATCTGAACAGTTCAGTGCGCCATTCACTAGGAAGCAACCAATCTTTTTGTTTCCTTGAATATTCCATTTCCCTATCATCAACCAGCAGGGAGAAAATATTAATGTAAGTACCAGACCACATCAATTCCTTCACTTTGCGTGTTACATGTCTGGCTAAATGCTCCCTTCCTGTGGGTAGCACACCCGCGCCCAGCAATGGCAATGTCACTTCCTTACCTGGTGCCACCACTCCAGCTGCCTCTACCACGTTGTCTTTTCCATTGCTGGCTGCTGGCAACTCTTTGTTGTCTCCTACTAATGGCACCACTCCTGTAGGTTGTGGGAGAGATGGAGTACCCAGCCCTTGACCTGAAGTCCCGCTTTGAGCTGCCATAATCTTTTCCACCAATTTCCTCGCCTCTGCCAATGGGTCTTCCCCTACTTCTTTTCCCCCACTGACATTGGCAACATTCCCCCCCTTCCTAGCCAAGGGAGAACAGCCGCAATTTGCGCCACCAGCTCTTGTGGGACCTGATTGATGTCTGCTGTCACTGTGACGGGAGGAGGGACAACTGGACTCGGAACCGGTAACCCTGTACTCGGCGTGGGCACCACAGGAACTGGTGTGGGGATCGGCGGGATTGGTGCAGGTGCCACCAGATTTTGTGTGGGCACTACTGGGACAGGTGCAGGGACCAATGAGTTACTTGTAGGGATAACTGGTATCGGTGGAGGGCTTACTGGTGTTACTGGGCCTCCCGAGGGACCCTCACCCGATGGGATTTCCCCTACAGGCTGACATGGAATGGGGTCTTTATCCTGATTCTTCCCCTTCCTGGGCCTAACCCACCTGGGGAGTGGATCTAATTCACCCCTAGGCTTTGGTGGCACTATGGTTTGCTTAGGCCTGCCCACCGCCTCACCCTGCCCTTCCACTTTTTCTCTAAGGTCTGCGAGGCTCTGTCCCATTTTTTCTACCTTTCCCCATATCCTATCAATCGTCTGCATCCTACGCATCATGGACTCCATCATATGTTCCAATGCGGGAACGCTTCGCTCCACGCTTACTGGCCATAGCTCCTAACCCAACAAATGCAAGGTAACTTATACACTAAAAGGGGTGATAACACCGCAAACATACTGTTAGCTGTTACTTAAATGACTCCTCTCTCTGAGAGCCTCCCCACACAGTTTGCTTGGCCTGGAAACCCGTCCAGGTCCTTACCTGACCACCGTTGGAGGTACGCAGACTGGCCTTAAGCACCACGCAACTGGAGCCGCCCCACCCAGCTAACCTGGGTGTTGGGCGAGTAATCTCGAGCTCGGCGGCCCGCAGAAGCAGTGAAATGCAGGCCTGTCCGCGTCCTCTTAACGCAATGTTCGTTGCTTTTGTCTCTTGAGGATCATTAGCTGTGAGTCACCCTATTTTCACTTCTATAATGATAAGCAAAAAATTACCTTACGCACAGGGCATGTAACAACGGTGAACCTCGTTCAAACCCTTAAACCCCCCTTGACAATGATTCAAGTCAAAACCCGATGCAGTGAATAGGCAGAAATTGAGGCACCCCAGTTGTACTACACATATACTGGCAAATCCTACAGCATTTCCCCTTGCTAGTTGTGTAGTGCCAATTACCTGTGATCTGTTTAATGTGCACTAGGTGCTTCCCTATATGTGTGCTAAAGTATTCCCCACGAGGTTCTATGTTTACAAACCCACACAGCTGGCACACCCTCCCTTCTGACAATTACAGAGGACTTACCTTATTTGAGCCTTCCTAAATATAAACTGAAAAATGGCTCGTTATTGGGAGCACAGGTGGCACAAACCCATGACCTCTTGGAAACGTGAAAGGGCCCCGAAAGGATTTGAACTCTTGACCTGTGTAGAACACACACTTTCCTGCAGCAGTTACCAAACACTGAGCTGTCCAAGCAGCCAGCAAAAGGCCCCCCCTCGCGGTACTTTTGTTGCGTGTGTGCTTGCTGCAAATATCCAAAACTGCTACAAAGCTGTATCGATTATACCGGCTCTGGAACTGCATTCCCGATCTCGAGCAGTCCTCCTGATCTCGTCGCACGCCGCGCACGCCTCTCGGAGATGCAGTCCTGATAAAGATAATTACAGGCTCCCAGAGGCTGGGAGGAAGACGATGGAGTGCGGGGTCAAATAGGAAGACTCCCGCGCTCCCCAGCCTTTTAAACCCTCTGATAGTCAAGCCGGTTCTAATCGGCCTGACCCCTGCTCCCAGTGACCCGGAAGCGATTCAATCAATTCCGGGTCATTGGGGACCTCTGTGTCCAATCGATGATAAGGCGCATGGAGTGGTGGGGGTGCACCATGTGTGTGGGGGTGGGGAGTGGGCGGTGCCCCGCCATAGTTGCGGCGGGGCCAATGCTGGCCCGCCTTTCTCTTCAGTTTTGTCTACCGAGTTGTGGTTCAAAATGCCGTCTTCGGAGTGTTTGCCTGTGAGGTAGCGTCGAAACCTCATTTTCGCATCTAAGTACTCGCTGAATCTTCGGTGATGGTTTGCCGTAAAGCAGTTTGTTTCTGCTGCCTGCGTGCGGAGCTGCAGAGAATGTTTGCCGGAGTTCTTGCCTCTGCCATGGACATAAGGGCGCGACTTGCAGGTGACAGTTCAGTCTTCTCATTCATAGTGACTCTGACGGTGGACATATATCACGCTATTTTGCAAGGGCACTATGTATTTTTTACGTTTCATTTGTCAGAACTCCATCTGTTATCTTGTTTACTTCAAGTGCCCCAGAGTACATGCTTTGACACTCTTGTTCACTTTACAGTACTGTTCCAGTTCTCTATATGCGCACACCGTGTTATATATCATTAAAATATGAACTTTTCCGTTTTCTGCTGCGTGGGTGAGGGCAAAAATGGAGGGCCCGATAGAGGCCCTTTTCGGCACCTGCTTTTTAGAACTGCAGGTGCAGCACTGGCAAGACCCGGCCCACTTAAAGCTCTGGATAAACATAAACACTCCTGTCGGAAAGATACAACAGAATATGTTAGTTTTGTAGAAGGATGAGAAAATCGTTCCCACAGAGGACCAACATCAAACAGAAGCGTTCAAATCTCCACAGAACAATAATGGTACAGCAATTATACGCTCCTTCTGAGATATTAAATTTAACTTGTGGATCATGTGAATACTCGTAGATTTCTAATCCTAAAATCATGCCTGGGTCAAATCTTACTCCAAACTTATGATGAAAAAAAATAACAACTAAAAGTACTGAAACTCAAAACTGAATCAATGCTTAGCTTTTTTAACCTCAAATTTATCTCTGTATTTTTTTAATTAAATTAGTGTTAAGCAAGGGACACTTCAACCTGGGTCAAACTGTACATCCACTGTGTGAAGCCATACTGCCATTATTCTGTTCTATGAACATGGCAGATGCTCTGCTCACATATGTAGCTGCCCCACCACCACATTTCATGTTCCACAGGTGGCAGATCTGCAGCCAGTGAAAACTCTTTGTGCTCCGCCAAAGCCAAAAATTAGCTTTGTCAGGCATGACATATTAAAAGGCATTGTCATTTACAATAGCAATAGTTTAAACTCTTGCAAAAAGGATAACCATTGCAGAGCGCGGTGTCCATTGTGCGGGTACCGCGCTCCCTATTAAAGAGTCAGACCAGGGTGTCCCTGAAGCAAGCACCGTGCTCAGTGTTAAAGTAAAAAAAAGAGAAACAGAGCGCGGTGTCCTTGAAGCGGGCACCGTGCTCAATGCTAAAGTAAAAAATAAAACGAAACGTGGTGTCCCTGAAGAGGACGCCATGCTCAGTTTTAAAGTAAAAAAACCCAAATAAACAAACAGAGGGCGGTGTCCCTGATGCGGACACCGCGCTCTGTATGAAAGTAAAAAACAAATAATGAAAGAGAACGCAGTGTCCCTGAAGCAGACACCGCGCTCAACATAAAAGTTTAATTAAAAATACAATTTTAAACTGAGCACGGTGTCCCTATAGCGGGTGCCGCCATCAGCAGCACCGCAATTACAAAAAAGCAACCGCCATTGTCCCCATCAGTGGCAATAAACAAAATAGTGCTCACCCACCAGATAAAGCAGACTGTGTAACAAGCCAAGTAAAAGGTCCAGTCGTTTTAGGAGGTAACATATGCAGACAAGGCGGTACCAAGGAGGGAATAACAAGCCTAACAATGAATCGGAAGCCCAAAAAAAATATGGGCAGAGAATGGGCGGGGCTTCCAGCGCATACTCTACTACAGCATGCCTCGCAGAGCTAGCAGCCCAAGGCTTCTGCTACTAGGCTTGACCTCAAAAAGCTCTCTATGTTTTGTAGGAGCGTGCAAGCTTTGTGTGTGCACCTACACAAAAAAATGACACTGCCAGTCACGTCTAAGGCTTTTATTTTCTTTGTTTAAAAGACATGCAGCACAGCGTGGGGGATACTGTACAGCAAGGCTAGAACTATTGGCTTTGCTAGTGCTTGTTTAAAATATGCCAAATCGATTTTATTGATTTATTTATTTATTTTATTTATTTTTTCAAGCACTGGTCTTCCATCTTCCAAAATGTCTGGCTGAGATATCTACTGAGACACTTGGAAAATAATTTGACTTTAAATTCCGAATTTGGGATTACCAAACGTTCTGGTCAAACCCTTTCTTCAGCAGCCCATTACCTCTGAATGCCTTTGCCTTTCTAATCTCGGTTTTCATGATGGTTTGAAAACCTAAGTATTTTCAACTGTTTGTGTTTTTATTTTGAATATTAATCTTGGTTATTGTCATTTGTCTTGTTATTTTTGGTTTTTGCCTTGGTCAATAACCTTAATTTGTCTTTTGTGATTAGTTATTTGTACTTGGATTTTTTTATTGCAATATTGTAAAACTTTATTTCATTTTTTAGGAAATTGCTCTGCACCCCTCTGGAGTTTGGTATTGAACTTCGATAAATTAAGCTAAATTACTAGACAAAAATGGGTTTTCGTCCCTAGGCTACAGGCTGTCCATGCTGGATTCGAAAATTGGACAATGCATCAGACTGCTAAAAAGAATGTATGTATGTATGTATGTATTGCACATTTGTATAGCGCAAGCTGTCACCCAAAGGGTATCCTGGCGCTTTGACTCTACTGAACCAGATACACAATCACACCGTTACACTGTCCTAGGGAAGAGGTAGGTCTTCAAGCCCCTTTTAAAAGATGGAAATACCCTTAGACTCCTCAAAGACAGGGGGAGGGAGTTCCAGAGTTTGGCGGCTGCGTATCCAAAGGAGCGGCCACCCATCCGTAACCTATGGATTCTCGGGACCACCACCAAACATGCTGAGGAGGAGCGTAACGGTCTCGCTGAATGGTACCACGAAAAAAGTTTCTGCAACATGACAGGTCCTTGATCGTGCAAAGCCTTAAAGACCAGGCAGGATGCTTTGAAGCAGATTCTCTGCTGGACTGGTAACCAGTGAAGGTTTTTTAACGCAAGGGAGGAGGAAGCTGCGCGCGGCCTGGAAAGGGCGAGCTTCGCTGCCATGTTTTGAATACGCTGCAGCTTGCTAATCAAAGTGCTGGGTGCCCCCTGAAGCAGTGCATTGCAATAATCAATCCTGTTAAGGATAATACCCCGCACCACCTCTGGCCTGGCCTAAACCGGGAGCAGGGGAATAATTTTGCGCAGAGTGCGGAGTAGCATCATGCAGGTGGAAATGGTTTTGTTAACAAAACCATCGAGCTGTAAATTAGGGCCGAACATAACTCCAAGGTTGCGAGCAGAGTCCGCCGCCACCACTGTACCCAAGGAGGATGAAGGCCAAAAATCTGCCTGTAGAGGACGCGGGGTACAGTCAGATCAACAATACAGTACCTCGGTCTTTGAGCCATTAAACTGGAGAGAATTATTTCTCAACCAGTCTGCAGTGGCAGTCATGCATCGATGGAAAGTCTCCTTGGACACAGTGTCTTCTCCTTCAAGGGAGAAGATAAGCTGAGTTTCGTCAGCATAATTGATCACAGAGATGCCGAAGGACTTAATCAGACTAATCAGGGGACGGAGGTACAAATTAAATTAAATGGGACTAATCGCTGACCCTTGGGGCACACCTTGGCCTACTCTCCTGATGCCTGACCTGAAAGGCGGTAAAGCCACCACCTGGTGTCTATTCTGAAGATATGAGATTAGCCAGTCCCGTGCCAATCCCGTTACTCCAGTCTCCTCCAGCCTGCTGATGAGAGTGGAGTGGCTGACCGTGTCGAACGCGGCCGACTTGTCGAGCAGCACTAAAAAGGCTGCCCGACCAGTGTCGACCCGCGAGTGAAGATCATCCAGCATGACCACCAGCGCCGACTCCGTACCATGAGCCGGCCGGAAGCCAAACTGGGCCACATCCAAACAGGTGTTGCTTTCCCGAAAGCTGGACAGAGACTGGGTCACGAGTTTCTCCATGATCTTTGGAGGTCAGCAGTTCCTGTTTCAGGGTAGAAGGTGGATCCAGGTTAGACCTTTTAAGCAGCAAATGTAACCTACCCCTCAGCCAGGCTAGGCTTGGCAGAAAGAGTGGGTTTACGATTCTGATGGTCCCCGGTTCATGACAGTGTTACAGCTAGGTGTCTCTGTTCTTTGTTGCTGAGATCAGGAGTATCATGAACCTTTTGATGTGGCACTGTGAGGTAAAAGGTGTGTCTGTGCTTGAGTTACACAGGCTGTTGAGTTATTGTCACTTGTGGGACAGGATGAGAACTACAGGTTTGAGCTGAGAGTTGAAGTGTCCTGAGTTAGTGTAACTTGTGTGATCGGATGAAGAAGTTTTGAACTGAGAGTAGAAGAGTCCTGAGTTGTTGTCACTTGCGGGACAGGATGAGGACTACAGATTTGACCTTTGAGTAGAAGTGTCCTGAGTTATTGTCACTTGCGGGACAGGATGAGGACTACAGGTTTGACCTGAGAGTAGAAGTGAAGTGAAGTGAAGATGAATCAAGTCAACTAAACAAGTATTGGAGTAGAGTGGTCATCCCTGAAACCACAATTCCCATGATGCCCGGGGCGGATCCCGTTTTTGACGCCGTGACGTCATTGACCTCTGCCGAAACTGGGACTAAATACCTGTGATCCAGCTTACCAGGTACCTCCCCGAGACGGCCCATAGGAATGCCCGGAGTACTGACGGGAAGGTGAGCACAGCAGAAAGCTGCAGAAAACATTGTTTTTCGTGTAAAGAAAGTGGCATTGAGTGCAAGGGGCGAGGTATCTAAACTAAGACTAAGATGCACGCGATGTGGGTAATGGAGACTGGGGTTTCTTGCAAACATTGGTTACCGTGTGCTCTGGCCTGCAACTAGCTGATACCAATTTTGGTTTAAAAACATTTTTTACATTGCTGAAAAGGAAAGGCTTGTACCGTGGTTCTGTCAATCCAGGGGTGTTTGGCATTTAGTAACAACAATTTAGAAGCGCCCAATGCGATAGAGAAGTGGGGTCTGTTTCACCATGAGTTATCAAACTGTGCCGCCAAGAAATTGGTTTTGCTGACACAGTGCATGTGACCATGAAGGGGCGAATACTTTTGCTTGAGAAAGCTAAATATGACAAAGGGACTTAAGATACATACGTGCCCTACGCTGTGAACTAGTAATCATTCCAAGGGGTACTCATACTGAGTGAGTGGGTCTGTGAAGTTGGTTTATGATCGACATGTCCGTTTCAACTCTTTTTTTTGTATTTCCCTACTAGAGCGGTGTTCTATTTACCTGCGCCGCAGCCATGTGAGGTGGAGCTTTTCTCTCCTGCAAACTAGGTAACTGGGAGATTGATACCCAAATGAGGGATTAGTGTATATATGATTGACACTGAGAGATAGATAACATTATGTTTTCTATCCTACTTTTGGCTAAAATAGAGAGATATTCCTGCCCAAAAACTGATGTACATTTGTTTGTGTCTTGTTTGTCTTTCTATGTACCTGACTGTGATTATTCTGCACTTCCTGATCTATGGATCACCAACTAGGAGAATGAATACACCGAGGAAACCCAGGTGAAATTCTTTTAAACACTATTTTTCACCACTTATTAAGACACCTGGTCCTGATGAAAGCAGCAGACACCTACTAGGGTCGATTAGTCTGCAGAAACATGTTGACCTGTTAACACACATAGTAGCTATTTGTTTGAACTACTATTTCGCACTGGTTTTTTAATGATTTGAGAGCAAAGAGGTACCGATTAAAATTATTTTCCTCTTTTCTCTCCAATGTTAGTCTTATTCTAGCGCTTTATTCACTTTATCACTCACGCACTGCTTTACAGCTGTCACCACACGCCCATATTCTTTCTAAATTCACTAGGACATACATATTGCATAACCTAAAGAAAAAATACTTTGTAATGGTTGTAACATCTACCCTTCCGGGTGTGAAGGATCCCAGATGATGACAAGGGCGGTTCCTGTCGACAACTGATGGGTATTTTTTCACAAACAGAAAATATCCTTTTGATTTGTTGTCATATTTTGCTTCACATATATTTTCCAATTATGTGTTTCTACTTAGCATTCTCTTTTTGTCATGTATATAGTTAGTCAACAGTCTGTTGTTTCGTGACCCACAGCCACTTTGCGTTTTGTTAAACTGTCTTGTTTGGGCGTTGTAGCTGTGATAGGTCGGTAAACATCCCCTTGGACCCTCCTATCACCGTCCTGTTCCTGACTTGCTGTTGTGCCTGAGAGCAGGAGTCTTCTCGTCTTTCTTTATTCTTGCTTCTTCAGGTGTATGCTGGTGGGGAGAGGAGTCAGTATGTGTGTGGTTTAACTCTAATGCTGGGGGGAAGGTGGGGTGGGTCCTGGTACTAAGTGTACACATAATGGGTGTATACAGTTGTGAGATGGCTCTGCTAGGAGGGCACCATGTACGCAGTCCTTACTCCTTTTACATTTGTTACCAGACGCTACCAGATGATTTTAATTGAGTGGAGTCAATTGAATAAAATGCAGACTACAATTCCCAGAATTCCCTGAATTGTTACTGTATTCAGGGATTGGAATGTGATGTCTCACAAAGCAGGCAACTTCACATTTATCTCCTTCGTCCAGTAATGTGGCTTGTAGTTCTGCTTATCGCATTGTAAATTAAGGACTACAGTTTCCAGAATGCAAAGCGAAAACATGAACTGTTTGAGATACTAATGAACTTCTGCAAAGGCGGAATCCTTCTCTCGTCGACACCCTCCCCCACTACTGACTCTTTATCTCTCTACGAGCAGCGAATTTGAAAGTGAAAGAAACATGCGGTCGCGATTGTCCAGGCAGCTTTGAAAGTGAAAGCACGCACAGCGCGCTGAATGTAAACAAAGCATGTCATCGTGCCTCAAGTAGGACAAACTCAATAAAGAAAATAGTGCTTACAATACCTAAATAACACGTACTGTGTAAGAACCGAAGTAAAGGAGCCAGTAGCCATGGGAGGATACAAATGACGACATGGCCATACTAAGGAGGGGCTAACAAGCCTATTAAGGAATTAGATGCCACCATTTACGAAGGACAAAGGCACAAGCCAATGTAAAATATGGGCGGGTAGTGGGCAAGGCTTCTCCTCCGTACTCTACCTACAAAAGATCACCAGAGCAACCATGTGCTCTGGCTGAGGTTTGACCAAAAAACGACTATGAAAATGGCAGTGGCTTACTTTCCTTGGAAGGTAAGTATGCAGCCCATACAATTATGTGCTTATTATAGGGTCACAAACCTTTGGATAATATGTCTATTGTGAAACACATGGTAGGAGAAATGTTGCCAACAGTGACAAGCGTTGGTTCAATGCCCACTTGAGGTTTTCTCTATAGTGATGCTCCTCCCATTGTGCACACAACCTCATTGATGGTGAAACCTCTAAATGTGGTTTATTGTTTACCACTTACAGATGTGGTTAGATAGGTCCCTATTTGGAAATAGTGCCAGCCCACTCTTTATTCACCCATTAAGCCATATTGTAGGTGTTGCGATATTCAATAATGTGAACCTCTTTTCTTGTTGGTATCTATTTGCCAGCGGACGGTGCTTTACCAAGCTACTAGTATTTTGATTGCTGGCAGCTATCTGCTCGCACAATAGGGACCTAAACTTTAAGAGCAACAATACATTTAGATTGAAATTTCTAACCACTTTTATTATTGTCATCTCTTCTTACCAATGTATTGTTTTCATTGCAAGACACTTCAAAACAGGGGTTACTCTACTCTTACTGATATTTCAGAAATATGCATATTTCACGGATATGTGTACTCGGCCACTATACCTGCTCTCTGATCCTGCAAGAGAGTTCTTGTTTCTCTGGTGTAAGGTTTACCCACAAGTCTGTTTCACTTTCTTCAACTCCATCATGCTTCCTTCTACTCCACTCCCACTGCTGCTCCTTCTATACCTGCAAGCATTTCCTGCTTTCTGTGCCTTCCTCACATTACAGGGGTCAGGAGCTTCTGTGCAAAGTACTCTTTTCCATATTGCTCTTAATTTCTAAAAGTTGGTTACCTGTGTAGGGTCATTCCTAGAGCATTCCATGTGATGTTAACCATTAGGATAATGAATTGGTCAAAGGATCTCATTTCCTACTTTATTTTATAATGGATTCCTTTTCAGGGACAGTGTATTATCTCACATCATTTACTTCTCTTTTGTCTTCTCAACGATAATGCTTAGCTCCTGCTCTGCCCCTTCTATATATTGATGCTTTGAAATGTATTTTGGGTGTTCTAGGCAGACATCTTTTCTTCTGCAAAACCAAGTAGTTTACTGTTCTCTGCTTCTTTCTGCTTTCCTTGTTCCTAAGGATGCCAAACTGAGTAAAGGAAACAGGTTACCCTGTCTTCATATGTAGAAATACAAGATCACCGGCAACCAGGTATGAACTAACTTCGTCAGTATGTTTGCTTATTATTTACTGTCTAGTGAGCATTCATCTACCACCTGCCTCTGCCCCTTCAAGCATGGATGGGTGGGGTATGGAAAGGAATTTGGAACCAGGCATTCTGAATTTTTCAAGGTTCTTCAAAAACTAGCATGGATATGTCTTCTCCCTGGCCAATCCCCACTGCCTTACTCATCAACTCAGTAGGAGACTAAAGCAGTGGAGGAGCAATGATGGTGTAGGCTCAAATGAAGACATGGAAAATTGTCCCCTTTCTTATGGTTTGGCAGTAACAAGCAGGTAGATCTGAGGTCCAGTGGTCTCTTAAGAGCCCAGAACCCAGTGCTACTGAGCCTGCTGCACTATTGATAGCTGCTCCCTAGACTAAAGAAGCCTTGGTAGCCAGTAGCTGCTTCTTTTCTGCTGGTTGAATCCTGCAGGTTTTCCTTTTTATGGAAATGTTTGAGACAATGACTGACATTGTCTGCAGGCCGCATGTTTGAATACGGGAAAGCGAACTCAGCATTCCGTTCCTTAAAGATTAAGAAGTAGGGGAGTCTGCAGCGTGCACGATTCAAGATGGCCACTGCAACCTGAGCTCCGTGCTCACCTGCTTCTCAGACAATTAATTTCCGATGAAAGGGGAGTTTATTCCGGTTGTCCTTCTCAGCAGTTCCCTATCACTCCTTGGGGAAGCTGCAGGAGAAATTTCAGGTACCTCGAGCAAATGATTGAAGCGCGGTAGGCTTCTTTAATTCTCCTCAGGAAAGGCTCCTTTCACCAGCAGAGATCTGTCTGAACTGTGGAGGAGGCAGGCATTTCTTCCTCATCACCTCCTTTCTTCAGAAGCTTTTTGCCCCCTTAAAGGGATTTTCTATAACTTGGTTTGCCTGGCTTCTTTCACTATCTAAAATTTAAAGGGGATTTCTTGTTTTTCATTATTTCAACATTTAAACTTTGTACAAGACCTTTTTGCTCTGTTTATTTTCAACTAAAATTAATATTTCACCAGAAAAGTCATACCATACTTCAATTGTATAACATTTTACTTTTTAAATTCATTTACAGCAATTTTTTGCTCTCTGTACTACAACATGGAGTCCAAATCGGTGTCAAACCACTCTAATAAACTAAAACAAACAGATATTATAAACATAAAGAGAGATATTGCCTCCCTAGCTATAAGAATAGCAGACAATGAGATAAAAATGTGTGACAATACTAACGCTGTTATGAATATGGCTCCACCTATTCCTCAGGTTGCTTCTCACCAACGATTGTTGTTCAATTTGGAAAACAGAAATAGACAGTACAACCTATGCATATTTAATGTCCCAGAAGGAGTTGAGAGACAAAGTTCTTGTCTTTTGTTAGAAAATCTATTACCTAAACATTCAAACTTCAAATTCCCAGAAAGTTTTGAAATTTGTAAAGCTCACAGAATCCCCTATACTCGTAAACCACATCAAGTTAAACCGCGACAAATCATATTTAAAGTTTTGAGATATCATCACTTATTACTCATAAGGAAAGCTGTGCAGAGATCCCTTCTCTTTTGATTGAAGGAAATAAAGTATTTACTTAAAGTCTTTATACACCATGATTTTGCAAAAGAAACAGTTCAAATATGTTGCAAATTTTCAGATATGAGGCCACGTCTACGAGAAGCTGGATACAAGTATGGCCGCTTTGACCCTATAGTTATGCGCATTTGGAAAAATGAAGTCTCCAAATCTTTCTCCTCACCTTCAGACTTAATACGATTTCTAGACCAGTATGACCCTATTCTCATGGTTTCTCAGCCATCCGGATCGGCAGGCTAACGCTGGCTCCGCTCATTAAAGGATGTTATTCTGTTTTTTACAGCAGGTGCACATAAGGTGGTTTCACTTGCTTTGAACCTCCGTCTCCACTGCTCTATTGATAAGAGGTCTTGGAGGTTGACCTCTTGATATGTTGTATGTCTTGTTTTGTCTTTTTTATGTGGGTTAGTTTTCTTTTCTTTCTCATCTTTTTTCTGCTATTTATTTATTTATTTGTGTATTTTATAAAGCGCGCAGCTGCCCCAACGGGGCGTCCCGGCGCTGATAGATCTGGCAACAGAAATCGCGAGGTACCTAATTATAGGCCAAAAAGGTGGGTCTTAAGGGACTTACGGAATACGGATTCTGTCAGACATGCACGAAGGGGTAATGGGAGTTTATTCCAATGCTGGGAGGCACAGACTTCAAACGATTTCCCTCCTGATCGGGTTTTTTTTAATCTAGGGGTAACCAGAAGAAGTTGGGAACTCGAGCGCAGCGTTCTAGAGTTATGGTAGGGACGCAAGCTAGTTTTCAGGTGAGCTGGTCCTTTACCCTTCATGGCTCGGTAGGCCAGAGTCATAGCTTTAAACTCGCATCTCTTTGCGATGGGTAGCCAGTGTAGTCTGCGAAGGTGTGGGATAATATGTTGTCTGGGAGGAATTCCCTCAACTAGGCGAGCTGCAGCATTTTGAACGGTCTGAAGTTTATTACATAGACCAGCCGTAAGGCCTAGGTAAAGCACATTTGCGTAGTCAAGATGGGAAGTAATCAATGCATGAACCACAGTCTTACGGCAGTCAGTAGGCAGATAGATGATAAGCCTTTTTATTGTTTTCATCTTAGCAAAACAGGAAGCTGCTACTGTTTTCACCTGGGCACTGAAGGAGAGGTGATTGTCCCAGTGAACCCCAAGGTTCTTAACTGAGTCTTTAGGTATGGGGGCTTGACTCAGGTCTTCCGGCCACCATAGGCTGGATTCCAGAGGGGATGGTGAGTTAAAAAACAGTATCTCCGTTTTTCCTGCATTGAGTCTCAGAGAATTAGAGTCCATCCATTTCGATATCTCCCTGAGACATGATTTCAGGGGATCGAATGCCGAATCAGTGGGTACATCAAAGGTGAAAAGAAGCTGAATGTCATCAGCATAGAAGGTACATTTAACACCGGTCTGTGCAATCATTTCGGCAAGGGGGGTGAAATAGACATTAAAGAGTAGCGGGATCAGGGAAGAACCCTGGGGAACTCCCCATTTAAGTGGTCTGGCGGAAGATGTATAAGGGGGGATATATACCTGCTGAGTACGATCAGATAGAAAAGAAGAGATCCACTTCAGCACGGTACCGCCTATGCCCAGGGCCCTTAACCTCTACAGCAGAATCTTATGAGAGACGGTGTTAAATGCTGCTGAAATATCCAGCAGCACTAACACCGCCCTCGACCCGCGGTCCAGCGTCCATCTCACCGAGTCAGCCATTTCGATCAGGGCTGACTCCGTGCTATGGCCAGACCGGAAGCCATGCTGAGAATCATGCAAAAGCCCATGAGACTCTATGTAATTGGCAAGCTGAGAGTGAGCCAATTTTTCCAGGATCTTTGCAGGGGCTGACAGAAGGGATATTGGCCTATAATTACTTGGGTTGTCTGGATCCGCGTTGGGCTTTTTCAGAATGGGAACTAAGGAGGCATGCTTCCATTTATCCGGAAACCTACCCGTTCTCAAGGAGTAATTCCAAACGGAGTTAAGAAAAGGATTAAGAAGAGCAGCTAGAGCCTTATATTGCTTCGCCGGCCAGAGATCATTAGGTGACCCAGATTTACATTTAAGTAATTCTACAAGGGTGTCTTCTTCTGAGAGATCTGCAAATTCTAAGAAGACGGGGGACAGCAAGTTCGGAATAATCAATTCCTCCTCCAATCCTAAGGAGTTGGTTTTTGGGGAAGGAGGCATATATAGTTTCTATTTTTTTTCTCAAAAATTCCGATAATTTATCACAGAGAGACTGGGAGGCAGGCTGGCTCCGAGTCATCGCTTGAGGGTCCGTAAAGGATCTAACGATGCTGAAAATCTCTCTGGTGCCATTACTGGCTTTGTTGATGCTAGTGGCCAGATAGGCTCTTTTATGCTCCACAATCAATCTGTAGTATTCCTTGAGGGCCGTCCTGTAAGTAGCTTTACTTTCCAGGGAATACTTCTGCTTCCAAGCTCGTTCCAGGGCTTTACACAAGGCTTTTTTCTGACGAAGATCGTCAGAGTACCAGGGGGCTGTGGGTGCTGACCTATAGGTTTTAATAGGCTTCAAAGGGGCCAATGTCTCCATGGCCTGACTAATCCAGACATCCAGATTGGCAATACGCATGTCCAAATCTGAAGCTGGACTAGGCTGCGAGTTTATTAAGTGTTCCTGGAGTGATTCCAAAGTAATACGACTGCAGTTTCTGCCTGTTGCCTTAGGAACGAATACAGGTCTATCGGAGTGAGATATATTGATCACAAAAGGGATGAGGTAATGATCAGACCAGATCACTGGTACAGGGTTAGCTACTTGGATGTTTGTCAGATTGGAACAAATCAGGTCCAATGTGTGACCAGCTTTATGTGTCGGTAGCTCCACCTTTTGGATTAGACTGCATGCCGCTAGCGTGGAAATGAGGTTTTTACTATGAGGGCAAGACTAATTTTCCACATGTAGATTAAAGTCCCCTAATGCTGTAAAATTAGTATAACGTGAGCTAGCCTGGATGATGTAATCCGCCAAGGCAGGCAGATGTGAGGTGGTAGAGTTGGGAGAGCGGTAAATCAATAATCCTGAGCAGGAAATTGAAGGGGATATCTTAATGCAAAAAGGCAATCCCTCAATACAGTCAATTTGGTCGTATGAGGGAATTATAGCAGTCCATTTGGATTTATGAATAAGTGCAACCCCACCCCCCTGTTTGCCATTGGATCTATTGGTGCAGATAATACTGTAACCTTCCGGAATAGCTAGAGTGATAACGGGGTTCGTGGTATCATTCCGCCATGTTTCGGTAAGAAAGAGAGGGTCCCAGTTGTTATCCTGGAGGGACTGCCAGATGTCAGCGGCATGTCTAACCAGTGATCTACAATTGATCAGAGCCCCTCTCAGGGTTATGGAGGAACCTAATCCCTGGGAGATGTTAAATCTCCGAGCGTGTGAATGGCTGTTCCTTAGTTCATAATGGGATGGATGGAAGTCACAGTCACTACAGGCATGGTCCGGCTTCCAAATATCTGGTGCAAGTAGGGGGCCGTGAAGGCATCAAGGGGGTCTTAGAGCAAGTAACTCTGAGCGTTTATAGGGGATACCTGCTTTGCTGTTCAAACGGGCAGGGGGACCGGCCCCGGTCACGTCTCGGTCGCGGACGGGCGCAGACGGGCTTGCCTTTGGCGTGCCTTCGGTGGGCCGCCGGCGCGCCCGCTGCACTCGCCCGCTGTGCGGTTGAGAGAGGCCAGCCATAATAGGGAGGGGAGGGTGGGGAGGAGCCAGGCAACTGGACCGTCAACCCTCCAGTTCCCCCAAGATGGCGGCTCGGTGTTTCGAGACCTCCGCAACAGCGCCTACTCGGCTGCGCGGTGTCTGGGGGAGGGGTACAGCCCTGTCGAGTGTCAGCAGGTGAGTGCAAGGTAAAGGCAATATGCCTAAGGCAAAAACACAATTGAAAAAAATATCACAATTTTAAAAGAAAGCGCCGTTGTCTTCCCGGCTTCCGCCTCAGGAAGGTCTGCTGCCAAATCCAATGCGCGCAAAGTAGATTCGCTGGTTAAATACCGGTGAGGGCGGGAGGGGCCAGGCAACTGGACCGTCAACCCTCCAGTTCCCCCAAGATGGCGGCTCGGTGTTTCAAGACCTCCGCGACAGCGCCTACTCGGCTGCGCGGTGTCTGGGGGAGGGGTAAAGCCCTGTCGAGTGTCAGCAGGTGAGTGAAGGTGAAAGGCAATATGCCTAAGGCATAAACACAATTTTAAAATATATCACAATTTTAAAAGAAAGCGCCACAGTCTTCCCGGCTTCCGCCTCAGGAAGGTCTGCTGCCAAATCCAATGCGCGCAAAGTAGATTCGCTGGTTAAATACCGGTGAGGGCGGGAGGGGCCAGGCAACTGGACCGCCAACCTTCCAGTTCCCCCAAGATGGCGGCTCGGTGTTTCGAGACCTCCGTGACAGCGACTACTCGGCTGCGCAGTGTCTGGGGGAGGGGTACAGCCCTGTCGAGTGTCAGCAGGTGAGTGCAAGGTAAAAGGCAATATGCCTAAGGCAAAAACACAATTTTAATCAATATCACAATTTTAAAAGAAAGCGCCGCAGTCTTCCCGGATTCCGCCTCAAGAAGGTCTGCTGCCAAATCCAATGCGCGCAAAGTAGATTCGCTGGTTAAATACTGGTGAGGGCGGGAGGGGCCAGGCAACTGGACTGTCAACCCTCCAGTTCCCCCAAGATGGTGGCTCGGTGTTTCGAGAACTGTGCAACAGCGCCTACTCGGCTGCGCGGTGTCTGGGGGAGGGGTACAGCCCTGTCGAGTGTCAGCAGGTGAGTGCAAGGTAAAAGGCAATATGCCTAAGGCAAAAACACAATTTTAATAAATATCACAATTTTAAAAGAAAGCGCCGCAGTCTTCCCGGATTCCGCCTCAGGAAGGTCTGCTGCCAAATCCAATGCGCGCAAAGTAGATTCGCTGGTTGAATACTGGTGAGGGCGGGAGGGGCCAGGCAACTGGACTGTCAACCCTCCAGTTCCCCCAAGATGGTGGCTCGGTGTTTCGAGAACTGCGCAACATCGCCTACTCGGCTGCGCGGTGTCTGGGGGAGGGGTACAGCCCTGTCGAGTGTCAGCAGGTGAGTGCAAGGTAAAAGGCAATATGCCTAAGGCAAAAACACAATTTTAAGAAATATCATAATTTTAAAAGAAAGCGCCGCAGTCTTCCCGGCTTCCGCCTCAGGAAGGTCTGCTGCCAAATGATGTGATATGTCTGTACCACAAAAGTTAGTAGTCACTTCATTAAATGTCAAGGGTTTGAGACACCATGTTAAAAGGTGCACATCTTTAGAATATAAAAAAAAAGTCTAATGCATATATTTGTTTTTTTTGCAAGAAACTCATGTGCATGATAAAATGCTACATACTATGTTCAAGGGAAGGTAGGAAATATAGATCCATTTCCTGCTAAAAACAACTACAACTAATGACTCATCATCATGACTCAGGTGTTAGATTTGTTTTGGCTCAATTGTAAATTGACAAATATATTCTAAACTCTGTCAGTATATACGCGCCTCCGTCAGATGATCCTGCTTTTTGGTTGTATGTTTCTGCTGAAATACTAAAATTGGGTAGCTCGTCCCTTATTGGGGTCGTGATTTTATTCTCATCAAAGATCCTTTGTTGGACCATTCGTCTGCATTCAAATTTCAACCTAACATATCTTTTTTTAGTTCAAAATCAGTTTTTTCTGTTACTAAGTTGGTTGACGTCTGGAGATTAGAACATCCTACAGACAAAGAATTTACTTTCTATTCAAAGCCCCCATTCTTCTTTCTTTAGGATTGATTACCTATTGACTTCACATAATTTATGCCATATGATTAAGGAGTCTGTTATACATCCTATTACAGCTTCTCATCATGCCCTAATCTCCTTTTCCTTATTTATTTCTGAATCTCATATTCCTCCAAAAATATCCTGTTATCTTTCAGTTTTTGTCAGATGTATGGAATATCATAACGTGGATCATTAAAATTCAAACACCTTTCTCTTTCTATGTTTTAATCTTTAAATCTTTCTTCCTTAAATCTACATTTTCTCCTATGGATTGTAAACTTTTGGACTTCGTTATTTCTACTACACTCAAATCAGTTTCTTCTAATTAGAAAGATGCTGCATTACTTTCAATTAATGCTTGGTGGGAATGGATTATTTTTCTAAGACGTGGACAATTTCTACATACTCATAATAAATCATCTACTT
This sequence comes from Lissotriton helveticus, assembly GCF_964261635.1. Lineage (NCBI taxonomy): Eukaryota > Metazoa > Chordata > Amphibia > Caudata > Salamandridae > Lissotriton > Lissotriton helveticus. The sequence goes on along the minus strand of NC_136057.1, from coordinate 800,377,324 downwards.
CCAGATATAACACGTGGTCCGGCCTGGATTAACATATTACTGCTTGTTCCTCAATTTAGAGCATGGATTTTAGCCTTTATTCGTCAATACACGTTCACAGTACCCCCTTTTTGTTTTTTATCTCTTTTATGCAATAGTTATTGATAAAGTATTGCACTTGGACGCAAATGGATGCTTTATTTTCCTTGTAATTGTAATACATTTAAATTTTTACAGTTCGTGTTATTTTCTGTATTGTGTTTATTATATATGAAAGTATATTTAATAAAAAAAAAATTGAACAGAAAAAGATTAGGAAGTTGGGTCCAATTACATTGAATAATGGTCTTATGTGTTACATTTCAGTACTTGTTGCCTCTTTTGACTTGGAGAGTAAGTCCCAATTCGGCTGGGAACAGGAGCTCCTGCTCGAGTCAGAATTACTTGTAATGTTTTAAAACTGCACTCCCGACTTGTCATATCCAGTAATATTTTACAGTCTCCACTGCACTTTTACGAGTTGAGGCAATATACAAAGAGATACGTAAGATTTGGCTCTAGGTTTTCAATTCCATGTTGTGCTTTGGAATATTTGTCAGAAATGACTTACTATCTAGTGACACTTGCCGAAAGAAAAACAGCTGGTGTTTTTGATGTAAAGTATGCTGTTGTACTGAACGTGGGAGAGGCACAACTTCACACATGCTCAGTGTTCGAGTGCACTGAACACAAAGCAACCTGGAAATCAGCCAGCCTCTATTATCACAAGGCTGCTGGTCATCCTCACATGAGCAATAAAATATAATTCCCTGTGCAGAAGTTTTTTTTTAATGTGACAGCTTCTTTAAATGATAGATCATGAGATATTCCATATTTTTAGCCCATTTTCTCTAATGCATTCAGAATAAATCTGGCAAATTTTATAGTTTTAGGATAGTTTATTAGTACTATAAGCAACATCAGAGGATATAACACTAATGCAACTTTATGGTTATGGTTAAAGATTTGTGTGTTTGTTTCGGGGAACACGAGCTCAGTGTCTCGACACCTGATCACTCACTACACTTTCAAGCAGCTGATATACTGTTGTGTGTCGATTCAGATAACTTATATAGGTTTCCCGATTTATGTCCTTATATAGGCACAATTCGCATTGCCCATATTTAGGCATAGAAATCCTACCCTTATTTAGGTATTATCAATGCTAACCAAATACAGGCATGGTCACCTACATCCGTCCATCCAAGTCACAACGAGTTCTTGGAAACCAGACTCTTAAGCCTTTAGGACTTCCCCTTGCTTGGATTATTGATTTCTCCAAGAACTCATTTATTATGCATGAACATCTATCCCTTTGGGGTTCATTCATGATGTTCCTCTGCCCGACTTTTACGTCAATACTGGCATTCCTAAACACCTTCAAGGTACAAATATACCTTCACTTGCCATGGCAAATCACGGTACGGTCCAGCTGTATACATTCACGGCATAGCTACGTGGCTCGCCACGGCAAGTTCGGAAGGAGATCGAGTCCCCGCCTGACGCACTGACCAGACGCTGTCATCCTCCTAGCAGAGAATCTTGATCCAGTGTTTCTGACTCCCCTTACGGGGTGTCAGAGATCGAGACCCAGAAAGAGATTCCAACCTCTCTCATTGTAAGGTATGGAGCGGACTAGAACCTAGAGGGACTTTTGGCAAATCTTGGCAACACCAATCCAAACTATAGCTAAACTAGACTATAGAAATACAGCACCTACTTCTCACCTCGTACTACACTTAGCACCAGTATGTATATTTTAGCCTCTGTTATTTATGTACGTATGTATTTTTATGAATATATGTCACAGCTGCAAACCATGCTATTGCAGTATTATTTTATCTTACTGCTGATAACGCTGTACTTATTATACTTCGCATTCTGTCTTACGATTGTAGCAGCTCATATCTCTTGCATGAAAATTAGACTGTTCAATAAACCCCTTTTTATTGAAATGCCCGTCTATCTATTTCTGTGTAACCTCTGTAGAACCTAAGCATGAACGATTGACTTAGTGAAACTGTTATCTATTGTTTCCACGATTCTGGGACTGTTCCGATTCTAAAGGGAAACAAAGTTGTCATGTTTATGCGGTTGACAAAAACCACAACAATTAGATAAAGGGTCCAAGGGATATATAGTTTAGAGACCCACACCTGATTTTATCCCCAGCTCCTACTGAATGTACAACACACCAAACACAGGGTGTCTACCAGCTAAATATTAGAGCTGCACTGTCATAACCGAGTCCTCAGGATCTCAGAGTGTATATATCACATAGACAGCATATTTCCGAAACCAAAAGGAAAGAAAGGTGAACACTACATGCATAGAAGAGACCGGTCCATCATAAATTATTCGTAAATGGCTTACCAGTCCAAAACAAATGGTCAAATGGTATAGGGTTTCCATCAAAAAAGACTCAATGATCAGTCCTATCATTTGGCCAAACCCTGGTGCTTAAAGGGCTGGTCCCCTGATCAGTGGGACAGACAACACTGCACCTTATTGCTGTTTTGGGATTTGGTCCACCAACATAAACAAACCGTCCATGATGACTGATCTTTTGATGGTAAAGTAAACAAGTGCAACAAGAAAGAATAGTGACTTAAAATAGGATGGAATGCCCTCCTCCTGACAACTTTATTCTACGGACAAGACACGCCTCCTAATTAAAAAACCAGAACAGTGCAAAAGAGACAGTAACAAATATCTGCCTATAAACGGGCCAACATGTTTCTGCCTGACGGGCGTTCAATCCCTTGGCATTCATCAGGGCCTCTGCTCTTATAATAGTTTCACTCCTAGTAGTGGAATAAAGAAATCACCACCATCACCAGAGAAATAAGAATAAAAACTGGTTGAATACGGTACAACCTGTAGCAACCATGGACTTTCACCCTCCGACTCACTTTGACTATTGTGAATTCTGCGAAGGAAAACGTTACATTATTAATACTGTGTTGGATGTGTCAGTCCCCCATGCATCATGTGTCATCAAAAAACCAATTGTATATGTAAAAAAATGTTTTTAAATAATCAATGCTCACCCTGAATGGTAGGGGAATAGACCTCACCTCACCTGGACTCTGCTCAGGTTATAGGAGGCACGGCACTACAAAGATATAGGGAAGAAAAAGGAATGTAGCACAATAAAGCCAAGGTTCATAAGCTTATCACCATGCATAAGAATCATTCCTAAGAATAATGCCCTATATCTAGATGCAAACATGTAGAGTAGGTCAATCTACAGACTCAGTACACTAAGACCTTAGATAACCCAATCAATTAACTCAGACACCAAGCTATTATGAATACCAATTGTGCTGTTTCAAAGGGTTGTTAAACAGAATAAGATATTTGCAAAAGATATCACCTAGATCTATGACCTGATGTGATATCATGTGTACTCACCTTTCCGTCGGTGCCTCAAGCTTCCATCTGAGGCTTGGTGGAGGCACCGACATGTAGGCGATATCAGTATAAATAGGCTTACAAGGGCAGTGTTGGTATGGTAACCCTCCGCCTAAGTGGTCTCTACTACCTACGTTGCAGCTCTGTTGTAAAATATCCCCGATCTTGCCTTAGCCTTTGCTAGGTATAAAGGACCAGGGATACCACAAGAATACCTTTTCAAAAGGACTTATTAGCGTGTTATTACTTAAGACACCAAGCGCACTACTTAGCGCTCGAAACAACGCGAGGACAAGCGTTCAGAACTACTGCATGGCGTCATCGCGGCCATTATTGTAGTTCAATCGGGACCCGTTTCAATATGTTCCTAAATCTCCCGCTGATTATATGTTTAAAGGCAGCCCAAGGTTCATCAGCACAGATACTGGTGTGATAAATCGGCTAAAGAAATTTGACGCTAAAGAGGCAAAGGCGAAGAATGTTAACAAAAATAGAGCGCACTATTTTACCTACGAAATATCACGAGATCACGCGCTCAGGACTACATATTGAGGTCAAAATGGCCATGTTTGTAGTTTATTCGTTAAAACCTACATGTCATTGATATAGAAATTACATCGAATGAAGAATGTAAACAAAAATAGAGCGCACTGCTTTGCTTACGAAGTCTCACGAGATCACACGCTCAGGACTACATATTGAGGTCATAATGGCCATATTTGTAGTTTATTCGTTATTACATACATGTAATCGATATAGAAATTACATGGAGTGGTTAAGAAAGCTAGAATAAAATTGCTTGATGTTGAACAATATGGTATTGTGTTTGATAACTATGTGACCTTATGGAAATCTGGCATGCTCCATAAGGGTTCATGTTTTTCATGTTTTTCCTGTCACATGATTTACATACCACTTTTTAATCAATGTTGTTCACACCACTTATGGAGCATGCCAGATTCCCATAAGGTTACATAGTTATCAAATACACCACTTATGGTAGACCCCCTGTGTTTGGTGTGTTGTACATGTTTATGCGGTTGTCAGAAACTAATCCCTTCTTGTTTATTCAAGAAGTTTCTAGTGACCTCTGACTTAGCTGGCACACACAAGTAATTAAGTTTAATGTACTCGATAGAGACATAGTGCCCTTAGTCCTATGTCAAAACTATAGTGTATATTATTCCAAAGCATAGAGCCTATCAGGGATATAGCAACTACACTACAATATGGTAGCTGGTTCTCAGTCCACTGGCCACCTAATGGCCCGAATCCTAGTCTCAACATAAAGCAAAACTTTACCTCAAAACTTGGACACCCCAAACTTATCTCAATCGGTTCTCCCACCGTTTACTGGATTGAAGACAGTGTTAAACCTCAATTTCATGAGGCGATGTGTCTCTGTGTTAAGGCATCTCCCCAAACATTAATAAAAATAGTTCATTAAATGACGAGGTCCACCCAATATATGAGTTTTATATCATTGAAAAGTTAAAGGAGATTTAATACAAAAATTAAAAATTAGCAGCACAGAATGCTATGAAGGCTCATAAAAGTTATACGGAGAAAATCTGAAAATTTCAGTCTCAATGAGTAGCAAAATCATACGAAAATCGGACAGCATCCCTTGAAGCATAGGAAAGCCCTGGAAAATCTCTGGCTCACCCTATAATCAAAGGATTCTTATACACAGTTTGTGCATACTGAATTGGGAAAGCTGCATAATAATGGTGGTGTTAGCAAAAGTCATTTCTTTAGCAAATCAGATCACAAGATTAATATATGTTCTTACCGTAACACATACGCACCAATTTCCAATTCCAATTTCTGAAAAATGTAAACAACACCTTCTATGCTAATGCCATCCAGAGATGTTGAAACAAATATGCAGCACAGTAAATAGATTCAGTGTAGAACTGATTGAGATAGATACTTGTTGGAATCTTACATCTGCACAATAGCAGTTTGAACACTGGCAAGACAACTTCTATAGTGGAAATAAACTGTTACGTCATCAGCTTATTGTGTTCCCTGCAAATCCTGTGGGGAGAGATGTGGGCAGGAGGGAAACAGCAATAAATGACAGATATGTCATCCATCTTGTTCAGAAAGGAGATTTATACATAGATGTGGCCTAACTAAAACACATTAATAACTTCACTTCTGTGGCTCATATAAAAGTTGTTCCAATTGCAATTATATTTGGTCAGTCTATTTATGCAGGATCATGTATAAATTTGCATAGTGTATGTGCTTATTGGTGCACAAAAATATAAACTTAAAAACAATCCCTTAATCATGAGTGAAGGAAACATGGGAACACTAAATGGTTCTGGAAGGACTTCTGTGGAACACCACAAAGAATGCCACATATGTGTTCGCACCTCTGCTCTGATACGACGCAAACATCTTATGTACTCTTTAAAATAACCTTGCTTACTTTCTAGTGGTCAGTGATGGCTAAAATGTAACATGCAGTTCTTCATTAAACTTCCAAATGCTCCATTGCAGGAGTGGTATTACACCTTTGCTATCTGCATGATAACCATGAAATGGAAGAAAGAGCAAATCTGCACTTCATACTAACATGAGTGTCTATAATATCTCTTCCTTTGCTTTCCTCTCTTCCTTGTATCCAACTGCATCATGGATATTTTAAGTGCAAAGTTCACACATAATATATTACAGGACCTGTAGAAGCTACAAAAGAAAGTGAAAATGCCCATGTCTCAATGTATTGAGGTATTTGTTGTCATTCGCCTGGTAAACATTTCCTTACAGATTTCATGAATGCAACTCCTAATACATATTTTGCCCTATTGGAGATCATCAGAGCAGGGCACCAATGCCATCTATAAGCAATTAAATATCCATAGAGCAAAATGATAGGGTACCAGATAAAACAAAAGCTTGAAATGCAAAAATTAGTTGTCTTAGATACACAGTGACCAGCCGCCACAAAGTAAAGACTTGGTTTGAAAAACGTGGCCGAACAATAATGAAGAATCATCAATGACTATCAGATCTGTGGATTGGCTGCACTAGACCTCCCTCTTGTTCTCGTCTCCCATTGCATTCGGAACCTACTCATTTTTCAATAGATGTTCAATTAACAGTCAAGGGTCCAAAGGTACGTTTCCACCCAAATATTAATCATTCCCTTGAAAAAAGTTGTTAATCAAAAATTGTATGTTGTGACAGCACACCAATGAACCAGAATCAATAACTCATAGATGTTTCTCTTGTCTTTAATATCCATTCTTCTCCTTCTAGTTTCTCATTGCCTTGAGGTTCTTGCATTTCTTATTTCACAGTCCATTTCTCATAACAAAATGACGTAACTCGTCAGGTCTGCATGTATTGTTGTCTTTTTAATTAGTTATGCAGTGAACATTTCTTCATATATTAAAAATTACATTGAAATCTAAATATATGCCGAATAGAGGGACCACAAAGAGACCCATGATGTACTGATACAAATATAACACTTCTAACCAACTCTAACATCATAACTCACCCACTTCATCTTCCATTAAAAAAACTAAACATTAAAATATTGTGTTTTCCCCTCTGCCACTCAAGATTTATAGATGCTGTGCCTCATCCTAAACATAAACAAATGCCATGTGTAAGAAATTGTTTTTTTGGTGGGGATGGGGGGGTGAAGACTCTTCTGAAGCAGTTACCACAATCTTTGACAGGGTGAACCACATAAGTTGCTAAACCTTAACCCTCTGGTAGCCTGGAATGAAACAGTTGGACATAACTTGGAGGCAATGTATAAAGAATGTATCCAGCACACAAACAGTAACAAAGTGAAAACTCAACACAAGAGAAATTCCAAATGAATGTAGAAAAATAGAGCGCATTGTACTAAATAAAATTACACCAAAAGAGTTTTGAATTGTTAAAGTTTTAAGTTTAAAATTGCACCTGAAAGATCAAACTGCAGATATCTTGTTGTGCAAGCCAGGGGAAAAGTCAAAAGTTAATGCCAACCATGATGAAGTGCGGTTCAGCTACATAAGGCGGATTGGGTCTGGTCTTTGCTTATCTTCGGACTTAGAAGATTTTTTACAGAAAAGTCCCTGAGAATGTAAAGCTCAGTGGGGCAAAGCAGTGGGCTGTTGTAAAGGAGGAGGCATCAACCAATCAGTACTTGTAGAGCGCAGCTTATCACCCAAGACGGTATCCAGGCGCTGGGTTGCAGGGCATAGTCAAAAAGCCAGGTCTTGAGTCTCTTCCTGAAGTCTGTCAATGAGGGTGATGTTTGGAGGTGGAGAGGTAGGACGTTCCAGGTCTCTGCAGTGAGGTGGGAAAAGGAGCAGCTCTGCTGTAGTTACAGTGGATGCGCGGTGTCTGTGCAAGGGTGAGGGAGGCTGAGCAAAGGTTTCTAAATAGTTGGAAGTAGTTGAGGCGGTGGTTCATGTGTGCTGGTCCTTGGTCATGGAGGGCTTTGTAGGCATGTGTGAGTAGTTTGAATTGGAATCTTTTCTGGACGGGGAGCAAGAGTAGGTTCCTCAGGTTATGGGTGATGTTGATCCATTTAGACAAGTAGAGGATCAATATGGCTGCTGAATTCTGTATCATCTGGATCCTTCTCATGAGTTCGGTGGTGTTTCTTGCGTACAGTGCATTGCCCTAGTCCAGATGGCTGGTGATTAGGGCTTGCATGACTATTTTTCTCGTGCTTATGGGGAGCCATCCGAAGATTATTCAGAGAATGTGGAGAGGCTGTAAGCAGGCAGAGGAGACTGTGTAGATCTATTGTTTCATGGCAAGCTTGCTGTCCAGGATGATGCCAAGGTTGGGTGCATGGTCTAATGGTGTGAGGGTGTTTCTGAGTTCAGCGGGCCATCAAGTGTTGTTACAGAAGAAGGTATTGTTGCAAAGGATCTTCACTTCATTCTTGTCCTTGTTGAACTTCCGACAGCTGTCCTTCATCCAGGCTGCAACATTTTCATGCTGTTGTGGAAGTTGGTTTTGGTGGTGGTCGGGTCTGCTTAGAGCAAGAGGATGAGTTGGGTGTTGTCTGCCTAGGATATGATGTTGATATGGGGGGTTCTGACAGTGACGGCTAAAGGATTCCTTTAGGTGTTGAAGAGGGTGGAGCTGAAGGAAGAGCCTTGAGGGATTCCGTGGAGGGTGCTAGTGGTTTCCGAGGTAAAGGGGGAGGCAGGATCTCTGCATGTGTCCCATGGGGAATGATGGAATCCTTCTGATTGCTTTTCCCTTGATTCCGATCTGGTGCAGTCTCTTGATGAGTGTATGGTGGGAAACGGTGTCAAAGGCTGCAGAGAGTTTGTGATGGATCAGGGCAGCCAGTTCTCCTCTGTCAAGTAGAGTGTAGATATCATCTGTGGCGGCGATCAGGGTAGTCTCAGTGCTGTGGTTGTCTCAGAAACCAGAATGGGAGGCGTCTAGCAGGTTGCTTCTCTCCAGGTGTTCAGGGAACTGACTGTGGCAATGGATACGTTGAGGATGGTGGTGAGGTGATGCCTGATTTCTTTGCTTCCTAGGTAGAAGAGGGGGTGAGGTCAAGAGTCGGTGGGTACTCCAGAGTGGACAGAGTTCATGATGGCGATTGTGTCCAGTGTTGTGAGCTGTTCCCATGCGGTGAGATGTTTGTTCAGGGAAGGATTCCATTAGAGTGAGGAGGCAGAGGAGGTAATGGGTTGGTACTCGAAGTTCCTGTAGATGGTGGATCCCAGGTTGTGGAAGTGATTCGCTAGAGCATCGCAGTGTCTCTATGAGGGTGTGAGTTACACCTGGCATCTCTTGGAATGTTTCCCCTATCTTTTTGCTTCTGGCCTCCTGGTTTTGGTGGTACTCTGGATATTGTTTTGCTGGCTTAGTGTTTCTGCGCACTTTATTACTGCTGGTCAGTACTAAAGTGCAAGTGCTCCTGCAGTAAATTGTGTTTATGGATTGGTGTTTCCATAATTGGTCTACTTGATTTACTACTAAGTCCTTAGAACAGTTCACGGTGTGTGTCCAGGGCCTGTAAATCAAATGCTACTAATGGGCCTGCAGTAATGGTGGCGCCACCAAAACAAGCAACTTTTCAAAGGTGTCTCAGACCTGCCACTGCAGTGTCTGCGTGCAGTTTTTAACTGCCATGTGTACCTGGAAAGTGCACCCACTTGCCAGGCGCTTCCCTTTTCTTCATCTAAGTCACCCCTAAGGTGGGCCTTAAGGTAGCCCCGTGGGTAGAGTGCAGTGTATTTAAACGGTAGGACATGATATGGTATATTTTATGCATGTCCTAATAGTGAAATGTGATATAAATGCTGGTGCCCTGACCCCAGAACTTTATAACTCTGTTGGATCCAGGAACCTGCCAAGAAGAAGAGCTGGAGAAGTTGTGAGGAGAGACTACCACTTTGCTGTGTGCTTCATTGCATTGGCCTGCAGTAACTGCTTCTGTCTTGGGCAGAGAAATGACTGGACTGAACTTCCTGCAAACTTCTTTCTGAGTGTCTCCAAGAGCTTGAGGTAGAGTGTTCAAGAAGTCTCAGGAACAACAAAGGATTCTATCTGTTATCAGCACTGGGAACAGTGTGTTTTGTGCTGCAACAGAAGAAAAAGCATCCTGATGCCGTCATCAACGCAGCTGCCAGCTCTATGACCTGAAGACACCGCCAAGGGCACTGACCATAAATGGTCTACTTGCCCCCTGTTCAAGAAGACTCAGGAACAACAAAGTATTCTATCTTTTATCAGCACTAGGAACAGTGTGTTTTGTGCTGCAACAGAAGAAAAAGCATCCTGATGCCGTCATCAACGCAGCTGCCAGCTCTATGACCTGAAGACACCGCCAAGGGCACTGAAGCACTTCACACTGCAACCCTGGTCTCACTGACAACGCTGTTCACCATCGCCACTAAGCTGCTGCTTGCACTGTGACCTGTGGGCAGTGCCCTCTGCACCGCCTCGCTTCATTCACACTGCTGCCCTAGTATCCCTGATGATGCTGTGATGGCGTCACTGACAATACTGCCTGCACTGTGACCTGTGGACACTGCTCGTAGAGAACACGGAGCGTTGTACCGCTTTGCACTGCAGCCCTGATCTCACCAACGATGATGCTCAATGCTGATATCAATCCCGCTGCCTGCCCCGTGGTTAGGAGGCACCCCTTGTAAGTTACACAATGCATCGTCCCATCCCACATCGCATCCTTGGATCACCGACTCCAGTTGGTCAACCAACGACAGTGCTTAAGCAAAGATCCGCCGCGGCCTGTACCATGACCTAATAGCACTGCAAAAAGCACCGTCCCACTTTGCACCACAACCCTTGTCTCACCGCCGCCGCTGGATGCTGTCACTGAACCACTGCCTGCACCTCGACATGAGGGCACCTCATGCTGCACCGCTGCACTTTCGAACGCAGCCGAAGCCCTCTGATGCAGGGCTCCAGACCTCAACCACACAGTTTGACCAGCAACACGTGTGATTTCAAGGACCCAACAACCCCTGCACTGACCTCCGGGACGGACGCATGCCAACACAGGCTCTTCGGAGCTCATCACGAGGTCCCAACACCCTACATTTCTAAAGGTAATGTTTTGCGGGTCTGCCCTACACTGTAGCTGGCCCGCGACACCGCGGTCACCCAGAACTGTTTGATTTATGTGTTCACGACGCTGTGATAGCCGTGAACAGAGTTATTGACTTCACTGAACTGTTTTTACAGAGTATTTTAATTAACTCTATGTTGAATTCTTATGGTTTTGGTCTTGTTTTATGTAGATAAATATTGGCTATTTTTCTAAAACTGGTGTTGTGTCCTTTTGTAGTGTTTACACTGTTTTACTGTCTGTGCAAATGCTTTATACTTTGCCTCTGACTGTTTGTGCCAAGCTACCAAGGGAGTGGGCAGGGGTTATTTTAGAAGTGTAGCTCCCTTATCTTGACTAGGAAGAAGGGTCCCTATGTTGTGTGGCATTTTGGCTTTGATGGAATTTTCCCGATTCATGCCCTTATATAGGTACAGTTCATGTTGCCCTTATATAGGCATAGAAATCAAGCCCTTATTTAGGCATAGCCCATGCTACCCAAATACAGGCATGGCTACTTCCGTTCATCAAACGTCACAACGATTTCTTGGAAAACCATCTTAAGCCGTTAGGGACTTCCCCTTGCTTGAATATTGAATTCTCCAAGAACTCAGTTTTACAATGAACAACTATTCCCCAGGGGTTCATTCCTGACGTTCATATGCCCGACTTTACGTCAACTATTGCATTCCTAAACACCTTCAAGGTATAAATATACCTCCACTTACTATAGCAAGATATGGTGGTTCGGAGCAGTTCGAAGACCTACTTGCCCGACGCAGCTCGCTACAGCAAGTGCCGAAGGAAGCCGACTCTCCAGCTGACGCACTGATCAGGAAGCTGCCCTTCTCTGCAGAGAATCCAGCTCCAGTGTATCTGGCTCCCCTTGCGGGGTGTTGGGAAATCGACTCCTGAGACAGAGATACCAGACCTCCATCTTTCTAAAGGTAGGGAGCTGATTTGAACCTAGAGAAACCTTTGGTAGATTCTTGGCAAAACTAAACCTTTGCAAAAGACCATACTTACTTCCTCCCCCGTGCTAGACTTAGGTTAGGTACATTGGGGTAGGCGTATTTTAGAAGCACCAGTTGAGTATTTTAGTCTATGTTATTTATGTATTTATTTTTATATGGCTTAGAAACCATACAATGCACTTACAGTATTATTTCATATTACTGTTTATGCTGTACGCATTATACTTTGCAGTCTGCATAACGATTGTAGCAGTTCACCTCTCTTGCATGAGAAAGAAGACTGTTCAATATACCTTTTATTGCAAACGCCCATCTCTCTATTTCTCTGCAACTCTGTAGAAACGAAACATGCATGATTGACTGAGTAAAATAGTTATCTATTGTTTCCACGACTCTGAGAGGTATATTCTTATTCTTGGGAAACAAAGTTGTCATATTTTATGCGGCTGTCAGAAACTAATCCCTTTTTGTGAATTCGAGAAAGTTTCTAGTGACCTCTGAGCTAGCTGGCACTCTCTATTAAGTTTAGTCTATTCGATAGAGACCTATTGACTTAAGTCCTACGTCAAATCTATAGGATATATTATTCCAATGCGCAGAGCCTATTGGGAATATAGGAACTACACTACACCTACTTGGACAAGTGTGAGGTTTTCACTAAAAAGGTGACGCAGAGCATATATGACTTTATTTTGGATAAGCTTTTTAATGAATTTAAATAATTATTTTACTGTCTTGTTCTTATAATGTCTCGATTCCCATAGGGTCTTCTTTGGTAGTCCCTCTGAGGAGCTCTCCTGGCCACCGTTGTCCCTTGGACAGAAGAAAAGCACAGGTCAGTATTTTGTTTTCAATCTTATTCTTTTTGTTTCTTTAGCAATGGAGGGGATGTGATGTATATATAATTAACACACCTGATGCATGCACACCAAAACGTGAAGGGATCGAGGGTCAAGACAAAACAAGTAAAAAAAGAAAAGGAAACAAAAATAGCAGTAGAAGTAATCTTGTATTATATTCCTTTCCAATTTCTCTCTCTTTGACTTTGCCCCCCACCTCCTTCCTAACCCCCTCCCAAATACTTTCTGTTCATTTCTTACTTAAGTATTCCCCGTAATCGTCCATGCACCTAGGAGAGCCAAGTCCCTCCTGGGTCCTGGCGGGGTGCATCTCATGTGTTCTGCTATACCGGGCTTCTGGTTTCTTCCGTTTTCTCATCTGTTGCAGGAGCCACTGTTTCTCTTTTGTTAAGGTCACTTCGCTCTCTGAGTTTGGCTCGTTCTTCTCTGGCTGGTGTCGACCTCCATCCCCAATCCTCCAAAGGGTCTTCTAACACCGCTGCTGCCGCCACCGAAATATTGTGGTCCTCCCTCAATGCACCTGCCGGCCTCCTTAAATCGCTTCCATGGACCACGTGACCCCTGACATCAGCGTTTTCTGTGTCATCCGTGCTTGTTTTAAAGGAGCCGCTCACTTGCACCTGTTCCTAAGCCTTCAGTCACTGTAGCTCATGGCACGTAAAGGAGGGGGGCTGTGAGTAGAGGAGGGGAGATATGCATGAATAAAAAAAGGAAAAGGTCATCCCTCCCATCCTCTCCTACTTCCTCGGTTGAATCTAGCACTTCCTGACATACTCCATCCCCAATCTTTTCCTGTTTGGGGAAATGAGAAATGCGTGAAAGGAAGTCTGCAATGTGGTTCTCAGAGCCTTTACGGTGTTGTACATCAAAAGTGCATGGTTGTAAGGACAAAACCATAATAAGGGGTTGTTACTCTTATTGCGGCTCATCCACAAGAGGGGTGCGTGATCAGTATAGAGGGTAAAGGGAGACCCCTCCAAATAAAATGGCAATTAATCTATTGCCCACTTAATGGCGAGATGTTCCTTTTCAACCACAGACTATTTTTTTTTCTTGGAAACAGTTTACGGCTGATAAAGAGCACAGGAAGTTCTACACCATCTTTTGCATGTTGAGAGAGAATGGCTCCCACACCCGCTTCAGAAGCAGACTGAATGGTTCCTTGAAGTTAAGTGAAATGAGTACAGGACTGTTGGTTAGGGCTTGTTTAAGATTGTAAAATGACTTATTGGCGTCTTGTGAGGGATTTAGTAGGGTTTAGTAGGGTTTTGCTTTTTACCTCTTCCTTTAACAAATCAGTTAATGGAGATGCAATCTCAGAATAGTTAGGTATAAACCAGCAATAATAACCAAGTAGACCTAAGAAGGACCTAACACCTTCTTGGGAGTGGGGAAGGGGGTGTCTAAGATCGCCTTGACTTTCTCCTGTTGGCGTGCAATGACCCCATCCCCCAGGAGATAACCAAGGTATCTGACTTTATTAAATTCTACCTTGGACTTCTTAGCATTGACATGGAGTCCTGAGGTTTTATGGGCTTGAAACACCACTCTACAGCGGACCAGGTGTTGTTCCCAGCTAGGACAGAATATTATGATATCATCACTATATACTTATGGATAGGCTTGATGGTGATATAGTACCTCATGCATGAGCCTCTGGAAAGTTGCTGGGGCTCCATGTAATCCAAAGGGCAGCACTGTGAATTCGTACAAACCAGTAGGTGTACTAAAGGCATTTTTTTCCTAGTCTTCTGGTCTATGTTGTACCTGCCAATAGCCTTTTGTGAGATCGAGTGTGATTATGTACCGAGCCTCACCTAACTTCTCAATTAATTCATCAACTCTTGGCAGTGGATAAGAGTCAAATTTAGAGATAGCATTGATTGCTATGAAGTCTATGCAAAAACAGATCGAACTGGCAGGTCGCTCCCCACGCCGTGCAGCTCCACCTGACTGCACCTGTGTCTTTGCCCAGCTGCTGCTGCAAGTTCGAGGCCCACCTCCACCCAGAGGCTACCACCTGCGCCTCATCCCTGGTGGCCAGTGGTAGGCCCTAGGTTTGGTTTTTCGACTGTTTTTACTGTTTCCACTGTTGTTTTACTTTAGTTTCCTGCTCTGTATTGTTTATTTATTTTGTGCCTCTTCACTCCCCCTGACTGTTGTGCCTGTTTTTTGCCTTCTGCTCTGTATTGTTTATTTCCTTTGTGCCTCTCTCATTCCCCCTGACTGTGTGCCCATTCTTTGACTTCTGTTCTTCGCCGTTCCCCCTTTCCCACCGCTGCGTCCCCTGCGGCCCACCCCCGATCCCATTCGTCCGCTACCCCCCTTCCAGCTGCTCCTCCCTCCCACCTCCCCTTCTTATGGTGGCCACTGCGCAGTGAAGGGAGTGACCCTTGACCCTGCTTCCAGGCAGGTCACTCCCCACCCTGTGTAGCTCCACCTGACTACGACCATGTCTTTGCCCAGCTGCTGCTGCAAGTTCGAGGCCCATCTCCACCCGCAGGCTACCCCCTGTGCCCCATCCCTGGTGGCCAGTGGTAGGCCCTAGGTTTGCTTTTTTCAACTGTTTTTACTGTTTCCACTGTTGTTTTACTTTAGTTGCCTCCTCTGTATTGTTTATTTATTTTGTGCCTCTTCACTCCCCCTGACTGTTGTGCCCATTTTTGGCTGTCTGCTCTGTATTGTTTATTTCCTTTGTGCCTCTTTTATTCCCCCTGACTGTTGTGCCCATTTTTTGCCTTCTGCTCTGTATTGTTTTTTTCCTTTGTGCCTCTCTCATTCCCCCGGACTGTTGTGCCCATTTTTTTGCCTTCTGTTCCTCGCCGGTGCCACTTTCCCGTGCTGTGTCCCCCGCTCCCATTTGTCCGCTACCCGCCTCCCAGCTGCTCCTCCCTCCCACCTCCCCTTCTTATGGCATGCCTAAGGCAAGCCCATCTGGGACCGTCCGCGCCTGGACCGCGCCCAGCGCCAGAACCCCTGGCCCCCACGAACACCGCGACGCCCGTCTCCTCTATGAAGCCAGCACCCTCCATGCACTCAACACCGGATGGTCACACTCCTGCTTCCAGGCCGCCCGAAGCATACCCCACAGATCCTTCTCCTGCTGGAACTGCAGCTACACCATCATCCAACCCGCTAACCCACCAACCCAGAAAGAACCCAACTACCTCAGCTGCATCCTTCTCAACACCCGCTCCGCCCGCAAACATGTTGAACTAAGGGACCTACTCGACTCAACCTCCCCACCTGACATCGCCATAGCCATCCCGAAAACTACAAGATCACCCGCAGGGACCGCACCAACAGAGTAGGAGGAGGAATCGCAATCATCCACAGGAACACCCTCAGAGTCTCGACCAACACTGACGACACCCTCAACGTCACCGAACACCTGCACTTCCAGATCCACACCAACCCCAACACCACCCTCGTCTACAGATCCCCCGGACCCCGGCCACAGTTCAGTGACTCCATCACCGATTTCATTGGCTCTCACACCCTTGACTCCATGGACTACATCCTCCTCTGGGCCCTGAACTTCCACCTTGAGAATAACAACGACACCAACTCCACCACCCTGATCGACAACCTCGCCAACCTCGGACTCAGACAACTCGTCACAACAACCATCCACTCCGCCGGCCACATGCTCGACCCCATCTTCCCTGCTAGCCCCCACATCTCCTTCAACCACACCACTGAACTCCACTGGACCGACCACCGCTGCATCCACTTCACCTTCCTGAAACCGGCCACTCACCACCGCTCCCAACAGATGCCCGCCACTGCTGGAGCAAAGTCACCGTAGACCAGCTAACTGCCACCCTCGCCCAGAGCCCACCCCCTGAGCCCACCGACCCGACACCCCGACCCCACCAACCCCTGCGCAGAGGGCTTCCATGACAGACCTCTCAGGCAATCACTGACTCCGTGGGTTGCTTTGTCGTCCTGCATGGCACCCTCCTGGCCCAATAAATTGACCTTGGCTGCGCCATACGGTCCCAGCAATGAGGACCCGAATTTCTTTGCACAGGTTTGCCACCACATCTCCTCACTGGGCCAGCTGCACTTCTTTGGGGGAGAGACTTTAATGTTACACTATCTACCAATCTAGATTGCTCTGGACTGAACACTTCCCACCCGCATGTAGCTTCACTATTATAGCTCTATTCTCACTGATGCATGATATGATGCATGGCGACACACTCGCCCTGAGGCATGCAAAGGCACTTGCATACAGGCTCCCGCTGCCGCTCCCCGCTTAGACCTCTGGATTACCACTCCGGACGCATGTGCGTGGCTTACCTCTGTTGAGCAAATGGCGCGCACCCTCTCAGATCACGCTCCTGTTCGCCTTTGTCAGTGCCTCCCTCCCTCCCCATGTCATGCATTCTCTTGGCGAATTCCCCCAATGCGCTACGGGACTCAGTCTTCTACGATGAGATACAAACCAAAATCATGAATTATTGCGAGCTTAACAAGAGCACTGTTGACTCCCCTTCCACGCTTTGGGAAGGATTCAAGGCAGTAATCCGTGGGGAATGCATTTCTAAGCAGTCCGGTGTATTGCGCTCTATTCGCGGCACTCTTGATAAATTGGAGATAGAGATTAAGGCTCTGGACTCCTCCCATTGCCGGGACCCTAACCCCGACATGCTCGCTCATATCGGGGGCAGCTCACCGACTTCACTGACGAGGCCGACAGGGAGCTTGCTTTTCTGGGCAGGGAGGCAAGGGCGCGCTGCTTCAGTGAGGGGGGAATGGCCTGGCAAGACCCTTGCCAACCTCCTCCGCTCGCCTCACGCTGCGTCCTATAAAAATGCCCTCCAGGACTGAGGCCCGGATAGAACTACTTCTCCTGAGGAGCTCTAGGCGTGGTTCATCACCTTTTATTCTCAACTTTATACAGCCGGGACTATGCCACTGCACAAGGTTCTTGATCAATATTTCGATACCCTTCAGCTCCTCTGTCTTGGCAACCCTCACCGGAAATTCCTTTATGAGCCATTCTCCAAAGAAGAAATTCTTGCTGCTATTAACGGCCTGCCAGGTGATAAGGTCCGCAGCTCGGATGGCCTGCCAGCATCCTTTTATAAGGCCTTCGCGCCCCTCCTGGTCCCGCACTTAGCTGCCATGTATAATGAATCTTTTGAGTACGGTCAGTTTCCCCCTTCGCTCCGAGAGGCATTACTCACACTACTATTAAAACCGGACAAATCCTCAGAGCTCCGCGACTCTTATCGTCCCCTCTCTTTAATTAATAAGGATAACAAGATCTTCGCCAAACTACTCGCCTCCCGCCTTCTCCCCCTCATGATGCTCATCGCACCCCCTTACCAGTCTGCCTTCATTCCTGGTCACGCGACTTCCCATAATCTCCGGACCATCTTCTCCATCCTTCATCAAATCAATCCCACGCTCCCGGCAGTGGCCGCCCTGCTAGATGCAACAAAGGCTTTGACACCCTCAAGTGGCCCTTTCTCTTTTATCTCCTCCCTCGCTTAGGCTTTAGGCCGGTCTTTATGCGCAAAGTACAACTTCTCTACACCCTTCTCACTGCCCGACTCCGGATTAACGGTCAAATATCGGAGCCTATTTCCATCACGAGAGGTACTAGGCAGGGGTTTCCACTGTCACCCGTGCTCTTCGCCATCGCCATGGAACCCCTCGCCGCTAGTCTCCGACAACATCACACCCAGAGAGGTCTTGGCTTCGCGGCTCGTGCCCTTGTCGTCTCCATGTATTCAAATGATGTTACACTTTATGTCCGCAACCCTCAGGAGAATCTCAGTCCTCTGGTCCACAAGGTGATATGGTTCAGGGGCTACTCCGTCATCCAGGTTAACTGGAGTAAGTCTGTACTTTTCCCCCTCACTGATACCACGGTCCTCCTTTACTACGTACTAACCTTTTGAATGGGAGTCGGGTCCAACAAGATACTTAGCAATTTGGCTTTGTAGGGACATAGACGATCTTTGGATGGCTAACTTTGGCCACGCTGTGGACTGGTTCGAGTCCAAGATTCCACTCTGGCGTAGGTTACCCTTGTCACTGGCAGGTCGCATAGCCATTGCCAAGATGGTGGTGCTCCCGAAATTTTTGTATTTATTTGTCAATATTCCCATCCTTCTCACTGCCCACTTTTTTTGCAAATTACACTCATTACTCATCACTCTGGTCTGGGCTGGTCGACAGCCCAGAATCGCTTATATTATCCTCACCCTCCTGATGTAGCGTGGTGGTCTTGGTGCCTCCGATTTTAAACTCTACTCCCCTGGTGCCCAGGCCAGTTTTCTCCATTTCTGGCTCCACCCAACTCCTTTTCAGCCACATGTCATGGTGGAGGCCAACCTTGCTGTCCCATGGCCACTCACAACTGCCTTATTCGCCCCGGCGAAACATCCACGCACCGAGATCGACACAGTAGAAACTCTGCGCTGGGCCTGGGACAGGCTCTGGAAACTCTTCGGCTCCGGCATGCTCTCCACGAATGCCATGCCTATTGTTCATCACCCGGCTTTCCCCCTTCAGTCAACCGGGATGGTTAAACACGCAGCCCGCTTGGGGTTCTCCACAGTGTCAGACCTCAACCCTGGGGACACGTTCTTTGTCCTTGCTGTCGATTCCGGCCCCATGGACACTCTGCTCTACTATCAACTAAGGGCTATTTGCAGGGAGCTTCACCCCACATTACCCCAACGTCCTTCCTCGATGGCCACTCTAAACTTCCTTTACACATACCCCTCCCCCAAAAGTTGGTCACCAAGATTTACGCCCTTGTACTGGTACAAAAGGGGGTGGTGATGGATGGAGCATCTGAACCAATCAAACACTTATACCCAGTCAACAGATCTGGGTTTAATCCATCACCGTTCTTTAGCCCACTCTGCACCCCAGTTCAGACACCTCATCGCCAGTCCAGCCAGAACCTCCTCTTTGCCTTCTAGGCTGTGTGAAATTCTGCCCAGATGCTACGCGCTGCCTGACTGCGATGCTTCTTGTTCTTGCGAGGCGTAGGGTCTCCATGTGCTGGGGTCGCAGGCCTGTACCTAAGGGTGACATTTGGCTTGAGGATGCTTCTCGTTGTCAGACACTCCTGTCCGAAATCTGGGACCTGATGCCGGCCAAATCCTGCCCAATTGACATATGGGGTCAACTTGTATCTCACCTCTCAAGTCGTAACTCTCAGCATCCTGCGACCTCTCCCGCGCTCCCTGCCGGCAATCCGCCCGCGGCAGCCGCCTGTGATGGCCAGAGAGTTGCTGTCTCCCCGCTTACTCCCCCCCTGCTTCCCTAGCTTCTCTCCCACATTTGATGGGCCTCTCATCTTGGCTTACACCCGCCCCAGTGCCACCTCTGCATTTTCTTCTCTGTATCAATAACATGTTTTACGCGTCTGAGGTAACCTCTGTTGCATAATATTGAATGGGGCCTCCCCACTTGTTTGGGGTCCCTCTGCTCATATATAATGTCTTGATGAAGTGCAATCTTGTAACCCTGCTGCGCAAAATTGTTCAGTAAAGATTTTTGAAAAAAAATATAGGTGGCATTATATCTCACATAAGCCATTTGTTTGAGGGAAGTTCTTATATGGGTGATGTACAGAGTTTTACACACTTGCTTCATAAGGCGAGAGACAAAGGGAGTTCCTTGATCTGTCAATATCTCTTGTGAAAAAATTACCATAGAAAATAACTCCAATACTTTCTCACTAATATTCTTAGTATTAGGTGTACATAAAGGAAACACTTCCGGGTATCTGGTTGCATAATCGACTATAACTAATATATATAAATATCCCTTTTTTGACATTGGGAGGGGCCCCACTAGATCAATGCTTATTCCCTTAAAGTGTTTGTCAATAATTGACAAAGGCTGTAGTGGTGTGGGTGGGGGTTTGTAAGGGTTCTTTTTCTGACATATTTCTCATTCGCTACAATATTTGTTTATTTCGGCGAATATTCCAGACCAATAAAAATATCTTAATACATTCTGAGTTGTCTTTACAGTACCACTATAGCCTGCCAAAAGGTGTGAATGAGCAAAAAATAGAATTTATTACCGAAACCTCTGGGGAACCACTAAGTGTGTGGGTTTGTCTTGTTTCCCCACTCGAAATAGCACATTGTCCTTGACTAGGAAGCAGGGATAAGAGAGTGAAGATGGGGTATCTTTTGCTTGTTGCCATGCTTTGTGCAGAGTAGGATCCTGACTCTGAGCATAACGAAATGACCTATCAGAAAGCCAGGGTGCCTGAGTAAGCAGGTTTGAGGATAGGGTGGGAGTTTCTCTCAGTGTTTTCCTGAGAATGGTAATAAACTCAGGATTGTCCGTGCCCAAGATAAGGTGTTCTGGAAGATTATCCAGTACCCCCACCTTGGCTTGTAGGGAAACCCCATTAGAGAGAGTAATAGAGATTTTGGCTATTGAGTAGACACTTACATCTCCATGTACACAACGTATAGGTATCTGTTCCTCCGAACAGATCTGAGACTTTTCCACTAGTGTACTTTGCACAACGGATTGCCTACATCCTGAGTCTAATAAAGCAATGACCTCTTTCACC
The DNA here is from genome assembly GCF_964261635.1 of Lissotriton helveticus. NCBI lineage: Eukaryota > Metazoa > Chordata > Amphibia > Caudata > Salamandridae > Lissotriton > Lissotriton helveticus. The sequence goes on along the minus strand of NC_136057.1, from coordinate 800,355,931 downwards.
ATTCTATACAAGACTTACATAAAAGCAAGAGCCTAATTCTTCTGTATAAAGAATGGATCTAGGTATGTAGCTGACATCCATGGTTCATCATTGGATTTCTTTTGGGGGCAAAATCTGGCTATATGGCCCCACTCTCTGCACTCATAGCATTGGGGTCCTTTGAAATAGGTGATGTCTATTTCGGAACCTCTGTCCTTTATTGGTTCCTGAGGAGGCTTAAAGCTTTTCTTATCGTTCCTCATAAGGTACTGTTATGAAACAGGAGGATTTATCTGGCTCGTATATAAGGGGTCTAGGTTGGGCTCGAGCAAAGGAAGTCGCCATCTCCACCGCTTGTTCTATTGAGAGGTAGGTTTGTTGCCTGAGTCAACTTTGGGTAGGTGCAATCAAGGACTCTAAAATCTGCTCCAAGTATATAAGAGCCATTATTTCCTCTTTGCTGTTCTCCTGTGGTCTGAACCACTTATCCGCAGTGGCTTTTAACCTAAAAAATAATGTCTTCATAGTGTCTCTGGGGTTGCCTTGCTCTTGCCAGAACTGCACCCTATAAGTCTCTGGGTCCATACCCAGGTAGTCCAATATAATTTCTTTTATTTCTTTATAGGGAGTATTCCCAGTGGGATTTGCCTGTGCTTCCTCTGTTAATAAAGGGGCTAGAAAAAATGGCATATTTCGCCTCTGGTCATCCACAGGCTTGTGCAGCCCTTTCGAAGTTCATAAGAAAAGCATCTGGCTCTTCTCTGTGTTGGTATCTTTGAAGGTGAGATTTTTTTATATAGTGTGAACTTCACCTGAATCGGGTATCAAACAACTTTTCATAACACCGGCTGCGTTACATGAGGACAGATTAATTTTTTTTAGGCACAGGGAGATTAAGTGATTTGCGCAGAATCACAGGATGTTCAGCCTCAATTGCTGAGACTCGAACCCAGTTCCCCAGATTCGAGGTCGACTGACCTAGCTGTTAGGCCAACTCCTCTCCTCAAGGTTGGGGTATTGAATATGTGTGGTAGCCTACATGTGTCCCTTGCTGTCTTTATGGGCTTGTGGTTGGTTGGGCCCGGTCTTTGGCAACCCTTTGGATGCATCCACTTGCTGCGTTAGAGAGGCTTTAAATATTTCTCTGTCAGCTTGAGCAGAAGTAATTTGCCTTTCTGTAGCCCATTCCAATTTTTCTTGGCCACGTATCAATTGTTGTATTAGATTCTCCATTACTGACAGACTAATTGAGTTTTATGCCCGCATTCTCCACCAAGTGTGAGGTTTTCACTAAAAAGGTGATGCAGAGCATTAAAGTCTTTTTTTTGGATATGCTTAATTAAAGTATTTAAATAATTATTTTACTGTGTTGTTCTTATAATGTCTCCGTTCCCATAGGGTCTTCTTGGGCAGTCCCTCTGAGGAGCTCTCCTGGCCACTGTCGTCCTTTGGACTGAAGATAGGCTCAGGTCAGTATTTTGTTTTCTATCTTATTCTTTTTGTTTCTTTAGTAAGGGAGGCAATTGTGATGTATATATAATGAACACACCTGATTCATCCACACCAAAACGTGAAGTGGAGGATGGTCGAGACAAAACAAGAAAAAAAGAAAAGGAAACAAAAACAGCAGTAGAAGGAATCTCATATTATATTCCCTTTCTGATTTCTCTCTCTTTGGCTTTGGTTCCCACCCACACCTCGTTCCTCAACTCCCTCCCAAATACTTTCTGTAAGTTTCTCACTTAAGTATTCCCCCTAATCGTCCACGCACATGGGAGAGCCAATTCGCTCCGGGGTCGTGGCGGGATGCTTCTCGTGTGTACTGCTGTACCGGGTTTCGGGTTTCTTCCCTTTTCTCGTCCGCAGCAGGAGCCGCTGTTCCTCTTTTTTAAGGTCACTTCGCTCTCTGTGTTTTTGCTCATTCTTCTCTGGCTGGTGTCCCCCTCTGTCCCCTATCCTCCAAAGGGCCTTCTAACACCCCAGCCAAACTCCTGTTGTAGTCCTCCCTCAGCACATAGGCCGGCCTCCGTAAATCATTTCCACAGACCACGTGACCCCTGATAACAGCGTTTTCTGTGTCATCCATGCTTGTTTTAAAGGGGCCGGTCCCTTGCACTTCTTCCTCAGCCTCCAGTCACTGTATCTCATGCCACATTACGGAGGGGGGCTGTGAGTAGAGGAGGGGAGATATGCATGAAGGTAATTGGTCATCCTTCCCATCATCTTCTACTCCCTCGGTTGGATCCAGCACTTCTTGACAACAGGGTAACACCTGACAATTAGAGACCCCCATCTCCAACAGCGTGATTATATTCTCGGTGTCTGATGGGCAGGATAATTCTCTAATGATGGTGAAGAGTCCCTTGTTGTGGTTGGAACTAGCCTCAATCCGGTCTACTAGTGTGTCCTTCTTTGCATCTTTGAGTTGTTGTTGGTATTTATTGAGGGCTGGCTTGAAGGTGGCTCAGTCTTTATCATGTCTGTTGGTTTAACAATTTAATTAAAAACACCGTCCCACATGACCTTTCTATATTTTTTGTAGCAGAAGGGTTCATTATACCATCTTGAAGTGAAGAGCATTGATCAAAGAACCACCTATTTTTGATAAAACTGCGTTATGCTGTATTTGCTGTATTTGTCTATACTATGTTTTTTGTATAATCAGCCATTAAGGATGGACATGGGTCTCCCTCCTATTGCAGAGGAGCTTGTGTCAAAGCCAGTGAAGTTCTGGCACAGGCTCTGGTCCACAAATGAACTTCACCACTATAGGGAGGATCTTGCCCATGTCATGAGCTTGAACTGTATGGGCAAAATCCCCTGGCTCACCTTTGTGAAAAATGAACTGTTTGCCATGAATCTCCGTGAGCTATGGGAGGACCCTGCGCGTGGTTGTCAAACGATCTCGCGCAGAGCCCTGTCCCAAATCTACAAAGACAGGTCCCTCGCAAACTTGATGGGTCAAAACAGCGGCACCTTAACCAAACGATTCTTGGAATCCAAAAATTCTTATGTCTTTGAACCTTTTATGGATTTTATTTTCCCCATCCTGGCGAGGAAATTGTTTGTCCAATGGAGGCTTGGCACACTTCCCATCAACTCATTTACCTGCAAGTGGACCAATGGGGGTGGTAAAATATGTCCCTGCTGTAACATTTATGAGGAAGATGACCTCCACATCTTGTTTGTGTGCCCTGCATACCAAAGGCCCAGAAACTATTGGATAGCGCCGCTTTGTAGGAACCTAGGGTTCAGAGAGTATGCACAGGCATACAGAATCATGAAAACCAGCACCTTGGGCCACATTGTGTTTGCTGTATCCAAATTTCTAATGGCAATGTGGCTGATCAGAAAGAAAAAAGCCCCCTGAATTTTTTTAACGTTATTATCATTTCTTCCTCGCTGGATAAGAGAGCTTTTGTATACTATGTATTTTAAAATGTATTTTAAATGTATGTTATGTCTTGTATGTATCTTTTATGGTCTATATGGCCGAAATAAAGAATTTTTGGATTTGGTATAATCAAATTGCGATTTATAAAATGTATAAAGTGTAGAAATAAACTTAAGAAATTAAAATAAAGAAAATAGATTGACATATAAACCAAATGTATTAGTTTATGGGGAAACATATATAGGGCCAGGTGTAGGTGCTATTCATTAGCCCCTTAGGAAGCTATACAGGTTGTGAGGGATGGTGTTCTTCATTATATTGTTTCGCCTTCTCCCTTTGCACCAAACTTAAAACAGTGTACTTTCATAGGGCACCTTTCCTTATATAGGGTCATGTCTGCCATCTTCTCGCCAGTTGTTTGCAGCTGAGTTTCACTGTGCTGAGTTCCAGTGTGTACCAGCTGGCTTGTTTGGTGGATCTGCAGGTTTCGGTTTGTTTGATGGTGGCCACTCACTTGTCAGCGACGCAGCGTTGGTGATCCAGGTGTTGAAGTTCTTTACTGCCTGTTTCAGGTATGTGTCACTTTGCTCCAGCAGTGGAAGGATGTGCTGGGAGGGTTGGAGGCGTTACAAGGTGATCCTTAGATGATGAAGTGGACGATGTAGTGGTCGGTCCAGGTGAGTTCTGTGGTATGGAGGTATTTGACTCTTTTGCTGGATGTGAAGATGGAATCCAGTGTGTGTCCTCCTCTGTTTGTGGTCTGTAACCAACAGAGTGAGGCTGATGTTGTCCATTCATTCCAAGAGGTTGGCGGAGTTGGTGTCTGTGTGGTCATCCAGGTGGAAGTTGAGGTCTCTGAGAAAGATGTAATACTTGAATTCTATGGCAAGTAGTGCGATGAAGTCTGAGATAGTGTTGCAAAGGCTGGTGCATGACCCTGGGGGTCTGTAGGCGTGGGTGCCATTGATTTTTTGTCGTCGGTCTGGAGTTGGAAATGTAAGTGTTCCATGATCAGTGTTATGTGTCATCTTTGGTGGTGATGCAGCAGATTGATTCTTTGTGGATGATGGCAATGCCAACTCCGTGCTTGTTGGTGCAGTCCAGGTGTGTCATCTTGTAGCCGTTGGATGTCGTGCTGGCGATGTCGGTGTAGCGGAAGGGTTGAGCCAGGTCTCTGTGAGGAAGGTTATGTTGGGGCCGGGGGTGCGGAGGATGTCTGAGACTTTGGTGGCGTGTTTGCAGAGCGATCTGGCATGGATTAGGAGGCATCAGAGGGGTTCTGGGTTGGTGTCAGTTGGCGAGGTGGGAGTGGCACAGGTTTCTGTGGAGGTGGCTGGTCCTAGGTTGCAAGTGAAGAGACAGAGGTGATAAGTCCTGTAGAGAAAGGGGATGCAAGGCAGCAGTTATTGCGGTATTCAGGGTCCAGGTCTTGGACATCTGCAAGAGACTACCTGTTGGTGCCCTGGGGGCTAGGGTTCCTGGCACTGGGCACTGTCAAGGCGTAGATGGGTACAGATGGGTACAGATGGCCTTGCCTTTTGGCACCACTTTGATGCGCCCACTGCATGCATCCACTGTGGCTTCTATTAAGCAGGGGACTGGGGAGGCGGGTGGCAGATAGCAGGTGGCGGAAGGTGGGAAAAACTACAACCAAGTGGGCAAGGAATGTCAGAAGCGGCCTACATGCTGGAACCTAAAATGGGCCAAACAGGGTTGACACAAACTAAAATATAACCTAAAAAATACCTAAGAGCTGGCTGACAGGCTAGCTACCGGGTACTCACTTACACAGGGCAGGAGCTGCCTAGCAGAGTCCGGCATGAGCAGGCAACTCGAACGGAGGGAGGCAGCTGAGAGGTAACAAGGGGAGCTGGTGAGGACCTGCTCAATGGGGTTGTGCTGCAGCCTCCATTAAGTAGATCCTGGGAGGGTTGCTGGGAAGGCAGGAGGCTGGAAGCATATGGTGGGAGGTGGGAAAACAGCTGACAAGGAAAGGCAGGAGATGCCTATTTGCTGGAACCTAAAAAAGGCTGAACAGGGCTGACACAAACCAAAATATAAACGAAAAAAAACCTGGAAGTTGGCTATTTTTGGGGAGCCGATGTGTGTAGTTGCATACAAAATTTCTACCTTAGGGCTTTTCTTACATATTTGGAAGTCAAATACCTCCATCAGGATGAAGCTATAGGTTGTAGCTGACAAGGGCTCCACAAGCGTAGATACCCTCAGTGAGAGGTCCTGCTGAACAGGATTTGCTGTGGAGGAGGAGAGCGTAGTGGGAGCTACCGTAAAAATAGGCCGACTGGTAATTTATCTTGGGCGGATTGGCTAGCAGGTAGCTCCCGGTCTTACTGTCAGTTAATCTGACTTTTGGCTAGAGCTTCTTCCAAGTGTCAAGATTTATAGTTAGGCAGAAACAGCACCTTAACACCATTTCCAAGGATCTGGGAGGCACCACTTGGGGGCTTAGGACTCACTACATGCAGATTTAAGGTGCAGGTGTCAAGGTCTCTGGAGCTTGTAATGTCCGTGTAGCTCACACAGGAAGCCAGCTAACTATCACTTGGAGACACACTGGTGGTCCTATGTTCAAGAATTAGGTCCAGTTATTCTTCAGCCATTCAGCAGCAAGGCAGTCCTTCTGGCAGCAGGGAGGCAGAAAGTCCTTCATAATCCTCTACTGGTCCAGGAGTGGTTCAGAAGGACCAATATGTATACATGGTCCCAGCTTTTGAAGTAAGGTGACATCTTGGCCACACCCATATCTGGTTCTGGAAAGTTCTTCCCTTCCCCTGCAAAGGCTCTAAATAGTCTGGGGTGACAAATGACGGTTTTTCCTTTGTGAGTGTGCTGGAGTCAAGCTTAAGAAATGTAAGTGGGCAGAAGAACACCTCCCATCCTGACAGTATAGCTCATCCTTTCATTACCTAGTGCCCCTTTTTCTCACTGACTGGAACAAAATACACAAAAACCAAAGGCCAACTATTCACAGTCATGTGCCCCAGGACACTGGCTTCAGGCACCAAATGGTTGGGACAAGAAAATGCCAACTTTCTAAAAATGTGTTGTAACAACACTATTAATGTTAATACTAAGACTTACTCAACTAATTATTTTAACCAATCACACGTGACACTCATAGTGACTGAAAGAATGATTTCTTTCTTTTTCTTTTTTAATTTCTTAAAAAGGATTTTTTTTAGATAGATTCAATTTCATCAAGAATTGTTTTTGTTCATATTCTTATTCAAATGAACAATTCTAACAGTTTTACATGAATCACATGGAGTTCCACACATATACATCAATAATCCTGAGTCACATATATGACAAAACTTTCAACATCGCATTTAACAAAAAGGATTAATACAGAAACATGCTCAAATGCCACATTTCTACAATACAGAGAAAAATTTGAAACAAATATATAGACCAATACAAGAAAAAAAGAAAGAAAGAAAGACCCAGTAGATCTGGCGGTGGCCACCGCCATACCGGCGGAGGCCATCCGCCAGCGATCGAAACCCGGAAAACCACCAGTCCAATTAGCATCGCTGTCGAGACTGTGGCGGTGTGATTTTCCAACTTGCACTTTTCCGCTGCTTGCAGTCCGCCCGGTTGCCTGGTGGGCAGAGCTGGACCGCTACAATTGTGGCGGATCAGGGCCAAGCACCGCCAGCACGATTATGATTCCGGCTGTAGCCAGCCTTTCCGCAGCGGTGGACCTGCCATGGAAAGGCTTGCGAAGACATGTTCTGGGGGCCCATTGCGGGCCCCAATGTGTTGGCGGTGTGTGGTGCACTGGGCATTTCTCTGTGCCAGGTGACAGGCACTGTGCCGTGGCCGCCGCGCAGGGAGATGCAGGGCATGCTCCTTTTAACATCGCGGCGGTGCTGCTTACAGCAACGACTGCAATGTTAATGGCCAGAATGCGACAGCCGCGTTCGGATTTTGACTGCGAAGCATCCTAATTGGACCAGCGGTTTTGCCGCGGTCCTTGTGGGCGGTCTTTTACTGCTACCATGGCGGTCGGGGAGGTTTTCCGACCGCCATCCCAATAGACCCCTTTGACTTGGGCGGGTTTCCCCTCAGGACCTGGAATGAAAAAGAGCTAAAAGGAAACAAACAAAAAAGGTGCTCATGTTACCACTTATTTGACCAATTCACTGTGCACTCCAACCCTTGAAAGACCTCTATTTTTTTGATTTACCTTGAAAAAACTTTCTTTTTCACGGCACTATTTATGCCACTTCAAATGACTGTGGTGAAAAAAGCTGTAGGAGCAAAGATGAAAGAAAGACAGGGAAAAGGGCTCAATCAGTACAATGCTTTTCTGTCAATCAAAGATAATTTTTAGAGGAAGAAGAATGTTGCAGAAAGATTTATTGGGCACTTACTCAATTTGGATGCGGGGCAATGGCTCACGTCACAATGTCTTTGTTTCTGCTGGTGGAGACTGTGTTTTTTTGGATGATGCTTCTTTTATATAAAAAAGAAGAAATGGAAAGGGGTCTTAAATTGCCTGTCCAGGGCCCATGGGGTTTGTAATTGTTAGTGAGAAAAGGAAGGTCAATTCTTTGTACCTATGAAGGTAGTGTCCTGGGCAAACGCCTCCCGAACAACGAACGAGTCAACATTCAGAAGCCCCCAGTTCTTAGCTCATCCATGACAAATAAAACAAATAGGAACATCCTCTTAAAATTCAAACTCATGTTATATCACAGGAAGTGAAGGGGAAGAAAAGGGAAGTTTACATACCTGCTTCCAATCTTTCAAAGCGCCATGTGTGCAACGATCCTTGTCCGTGTCTCCCAACCAGCATACATCCGTTCGTTTGCACTGCGCTCGGGTGCCACTTTTTATGATGACACCAGCATGCGCCTCAGAAGCATCATGTGAGCACATCTTTATATTATTTATTTTTTATTTAATTTTTATTTATTTTATTTATTTTAAAGGATTTATATAGTGCTGGCTAGTCCCAGAGGTATCAGAGCATTTTACATGAGTATCAGACCATAGTTGCAGGTTACATCGTTACAAAGATTACACAGTTATTAGAGCATGGCAACATAGTTACATGTAAGGTCGAGACAAGCAAAAATGACATATACGTAAGGGAAAAAGCAGGCAAGGAGAGGGATTGAGGGGAGCGGGGTAGGAGCAGGGGAAGTAGACAGAGAATGAAGGAGGGAAAGAGATGGGGAAGGTGAGAGACACAGCATGGAAAGAGGAGGGGGAGGGTGAAGGGGTCACAAACCAGTAGACGAGTCAAAGCTGCGTCCAAAGTCCAGTAAGCTGTGATCCATGGGGAAGTGGTATCATTTCCCCATCTCTGTTGCGAGAGGCTCCCTATACGTAGTGGACTCTCTCAGAGTGGTCTCTGAGACTTCAAGGCCTACATACGGGATCCTTCCCCAAAAAGGGGAGAGGGAGTGCTTTGGCAAAGGGTGCCATACCATACCTCAACTGTGAGTGGCTCCCTTGGCGCTGTGGACTCTCTCAGCGGGTTCGCTGAGACTCCATATTATAAATATTGGATCTTTCCCCAACAAGGGGAGCAGGAGTGATTAGTCAAAGGGCACAAAAGGACAGTGGGCTAGGCGGTATAGCAGGCAAGGGGAGAGATTCAGGGTAAAGGGGATAGGAGCAAAGTAAGTAGACAAAGAAAGAAAGTGTACTAAATGGGAACAAATAGCATCAGTTTGGGGGACAGACTGTTTTCTCTCTGTGGCCATGAGTTTGCCCCATCCCTAAGGTAAAATCCTAGCACAGGCCATTCCAGAAGTAGTCGTGCAAGAGTGGGGATTGAGGTGGCCAGCAGGGGGCAGCATGAGATGGGAAGTAAACTGTAAACAACCCTAGCAGACGTCCGTGATCGGAGTGCAGCACAAGGAATTGGTGAAGGAGAAGAGCTGGCAGAAATGAAGCATTGAGATGCCCAGCAGGGGGCAGCATGCAACGAAGTAAGAACTAAACTCAACATAAGCCGACAGCCATGTTACGAGTGAAGCAACAGAAAAATTGGTAAAAAAAACACAAGCAAAATAGTCAATTTTTGTGGCAAAATCATCAATGTTTGTGGCAAAATCATCAATGTTTGTGGCAAAATAGTCAATTTGTGTGACAAAATAGTCAATTTTTGTGGTGATCGAGTAAAGCAGCAATGAAGAAAAAGTCAAACCTTGTGGCACGCTGCAGGGACAAAAGTGATGCATGAGTAACAGTGGTCTTATTCTCAAAGCAGGCCATTTCCACCTTTACGGCTGCAGACGACCCGCCCGTCTTCTGGGGAGTCGAGCTGGCCAGACCTGCTTCTCGGGAAAAATGGCAGCAGTCCCCAGGGGGCTGAGATGGCCGGTTGCAGTGTGAGATGGTTTCCTCTCGAGGACTTCAAGCTGGGACTTGAAACGGGCATGGAAAAAGAGCTGAAGACAATCTGCTTTATGAGGTCAGTGAGGGGACTTTCAGGCCAGGAATGGTCCCCACTTTCAGGCATCTGGTGTTAAAGTGAGGCCGCGGGCCAAAGAGATCGAAAAACACTGCATCAGGCCATAACTTGGCAGGTTGAAAACTGTGTTGTTCCCCGTTTGGGTAAAGTGAATACCTACGATGTTTTTTGGGTACTGTTGGAACCTCAGAAAATTCTCAATTGGATGAATCATCCACAGAGGATTGATGTAACAATCTAAAATACTAGAACATTTTTGAGTGTTCTGATCAATTGTATGAAATAGTTAAAAGGGGCGTGTCCGTACGTCCAAGACTTTTTCAAGAAACAAACAACACCTGCAATGGAGCATGGGATCTGTAGGCCGATAAATTGTGATGCCTTATTTAACCCATCGTATCATCAATTGGTGGAGGGAGAGAGAGTAGAGATCCTTTCAATCTCCTTTCAATAATTATAAATGTGTATGAGGGTCTTTTATTTGGGAGACACCTACCGATCCACCTGCAGACCTTGGTTATGCAGGACCAGTGATCCTTTCCACATTGATTTATAATTATTTAACCCATCCGCAGTCATAAAGGAGATGCATGAGGTAGACAATACTTCTTATTTCTGGAAAAGTATCATGGGAGTTATCTGTCATTGTGAAAATAAAAATGGAAGGCTTAAGCTTTCTGCATCTTGTCCTACCTGATTGCATTCTTGTCAACAAAAAGAGGATGTGTCCATCTGTATAATGCTGATCACTACTGTGTGATAGCACAGTGTATGGCAAACAATTCTATCACAATTTGTAGATTTCAGATAATTTGTTTAGCCCGTCCACAGCAGTGTTAAATTTGATAATCGACATAGCTTCTCTTTGCATCAATAATTTTTCCATATCTCCACCTCATGGGTCCTTCTCAATTTTTGATAAGACAGTCCATTTTAGATCATTTACAGTATGCTTGTTGAGTGTCCAATGATTGACTAAAGGTGCGTTTACTGTTTTTTACGAATTCTGGACATGTGTTGTATTATTCGTTGGTGGACTTCCTGATTTGTTTTCCCAATGTTCATTTTTGAACATGGGCATAAAATCCTATAAACTACATTCTTTGTCTTGCAGTTGGTAAAAGCATCATGTTTCCATTTGATATTTTGGAATGAAAAAAGTGCTCCCTCAACCGTTTGTGGGCAGCATACACAGGTGCCGCATTTATGATGTCCAATGATTGGTGGTAAACACAATTGTGGCCTTAATGTGCACCTGATCAGAGGTTTTGGTACTGCTGCACAAATGATTTGGTTGCCCATGCTTTTGTCCTTTTTAGGGGCAAACAAAGGTTTGCTGAAAGATGTGTGTGCCTTCTAAATCAAATGGCAATTTTGATTGGTTACCTTTTTGAGGAAATTTGTGCGTGAGCAATAGGTCGTCACACATACACGGTGTTTAGTGGAAATTTTTCTTTTTCTCAGTAGAAGAGTTTCTCTTGCAGTCCACCATGCACGTTTCATTGCATGTTTTAGATGTTACTTGGAGTAACCTCGCATCTTTAGTTTCTCCAACAAGTTGTTTGCATGATGCATGTATTCCGTTTTTAAAGTACAATTACGCTTGATCCTTAAGAACCTTCAGTAGGGGAGATTGTCTCACAAACTGCCTGGATGATGACTTGTATAATGAAGGGCTTTATTTCTGTCCGTTGGTTTTTTATGTAATGTTGTGATGAATATACTAATAGAAGCATAAATGTCCACATCCAAGAATGGCATTTTGCTGGAACTGTGATTTGAACTGAATTTGATGTCAGGTGAACATTCGATCAACCAACTATGGAATGCTATTAGATCACTTGCCGCCCCATCCCATATTAAGAAGACATCATCAATATATCCTACCCAATTTAGAATTTGGGCAGAAAAAGGATTATTGTTATAGACAAAGTGCTCCTCAAATTTTGCCATGTACAACACAACCAATTCCAGTGCAAAGGGTCAACCCATGGCCGTCTCTTTGGTCTGAAAATAGTAGTCATTGTCAAACTTGAAATAATTATTTTTAAGTGCAAAACTAGCCAGTTGCATTATAAATTCACTGGGGACCCTAACTGGTCTTGGACTCAATCCCAGGAAAGTTTTGATTGCGTTTAATCTGTCTTCTTCAGGAATCTGGGTGCATAAGTACACTACGTCCAGGTTAACCAAAAGTTGATTACTGGGTGAAAACCCTTGAGCTTCCATTTTGTTTATGAAATCGGTGGTGTCCTGAAGGTGTGAAGGCACTTTTTCCAGGAAAGACTTTAAAAGGAAATTAACATATTGGGATATAGGTTCCCCAGTTGATCCATAGCCAGACATGATAAGATGGCCTGGTGGATGAGTTTCACTTTTGTGAATTTTGGGGAGAACGTACAATAGGGGGATCCTTGGATGTTTTTTATTTCAAAAACAAAATTCCTTTTGTCCGATTATTCCTTTGTCAGAGGCTTCTTCAAGAAGTCTTACATGTGATAGGTTAAAATAATTAGTTGAGTAAGTATCAGTATTGGCATTTGTGGTGTTGTTACAGTATTAAATTGGCCTAGCCTTGCTGATTATGGGCCAGAACCCTCTATTGTTCATAGCTTTCTAAAAATGGCATTTTCAGAATTGTGACATAAAATCTTACTTTAGCATTAAAGAGGGTTTTAAATTACAATTCATTTGAGTCCACACTTGACATTATTGTCTGTTCCCAATCAAATGTTAGCACTTAGTAAATGTAATAATGTAACTCAATGTTCTCCAAAGAGATTGATAGGCCTTTCAGTAGTGAAAAATGAATGCAGAGTAACAAGACATGTACAACATAAAAACACATGTCCTACTATTTAAATACATGGCACATTGCCCTATGGGCTGTTTAGGACTTACCTTAGGGGCTACTTATATGTAATAAATAGAAAGGTTTAGGTCTGGCAAAAGGTTTATTTTGCCAGACTGAAATGACAGTCTAAAACTGCAGTACAGACTATAATGGCAGGTCTGACTAATTTATTTATTTGAAAGGTTTTATATAGTGTGAACATGACCCATCAGGGTATCAGAGCACTGTACACAAAGCATGCAAGATAAACAGGAAAAGGTAGTATATTAAACGTGTAGGTAGCCAGGTATGTAGAAACTCAAGAAAAGAACAACCCAGGTTATATAAGGTATAAAGCAGTACAAAATGCATTGTTGAACATTTAAATTAATGCCGTAGAGAAGAAGTAAAAGTTAGTTTGGGTGGTTTCATGTCTATTCTTGCAGATAGCTATTCAGGAGCAACCCTTTGACTTCTTTTTTAATGTGGCAATCGAGGGGTTAGATCTGATTTCGGGAGAAGGAGCGTTCCAAATTCTCAGAGCAAGACCAGAGAAGGCGTCGTTATGCATTCTCTTCATATTGAATTTTTGTTGTGTCAGCAATAGATTATCAGAGCTTCTTAGGGCTCGATTTAAATTGGATAGTTCACGTTTTTTTGCCAGGTAGAATGGGATGTTATAATGAAGCACTTTGTATGTCAAGCAGGCTATCTTGAAACAAATCCTTGCTTTTAAAAGGAGCCACTTGGGTTAAATTAGGTCTGGTGTGATGTGCTCACATTTTCTTGAAACCGTAATGAGTCTGGCAGCGAAGTTCAGAGTAGCCCTTAAAGGGGCCAGCCTAGCTTTGGGAATTGCAGCCAGCGTCACAATTCCGTAATCTAAGCCGAGAAAACTAGAGATTGAACTGCAACTTCATGTCGCCAGAAGGCAGGAAGGGTTTGATTTTCCTTAAAGTGTTGAGTTGGTGCTTAGCTCCTCTAATTGTTGGGCTTATGTGGTCTTTGCATGTTCAGGTGTATGTCTATCTCCCACATATGACTCAGATACTTCTCCTCATGTGAGGTTCCTCATCTCATCCTATACCAGTCTCCTAATACCCTCACCTATCCCACTTTTCTCAGGACTTTGGAATTGACTGGGCTTTTTTTCTGGTCACTTGCATCTATGGAATTAGGGTAAGGACTCTGTGTTCTGTTTATGATGTAGGTCCTTCCCCAGTAAGAAGCTGCCATTTATATCTATGTAACATAGAAGCTGCGTAGAGTGATTGTCACTCATCACTGAAAGTTATTCCATGTTTTGCACACTGGAGCAGAATTTCTACTTCAGTCTCCAGCCGCAAGAAGGGAAACTTCGTGCTAAATTATTTGGAATAAAGTAAGGCAACTGACCAGAAGAAACACACTTGCTAAACTGTGAAAGTCAACTGAACAATAGTTAGGGAGAAATATTCTTTTAATTTGCAGGACATTGCCCCGATTCTTATTTTTAAGTGTTTGGTGAGACATTCTCACACATACATAGATTATAAATCAAAAGTGGCATAGAACTTTTTTTAAACTGGTCTGAGGCTCTGAAGCATTATTTGAGTTGCTTCCTGTTCATATTGTCAGACTTAGGGCCTGATATAGAGTTTGTTTACAAGTGCTTTATATCCTATAACAGTTGCAATCAGACAGAAAGGATATCTATAATGTGTGTTAGGAGATAACCCATCAGCCAAACTCTAAATCAGGCCCTTAGTTTCTGATCTGAAATTACACAGGCAATGGCTGCTCTGAAGGAAAGTGATGTCATTTAAATACCGAAAAAACATGAAGACCTTTGGTGTTAGTGAACATATATCCTTCTAAAGCAAAGTCCTATATGTGTGCAACTGCCTAAAAGGGCACTTCGAAAGACAGAGGAGGACATATCTGCTGAGCTGAAATTACTGTTTTTTTTTTGTTATTGGCTGCCTCGATTAGACATTCTTCAACACTCTTAAACTTACCAAATAGCTCTGTAAATGGACATATTAAGAGTGCATTGCATGGCGGTGAACATAAAGTCCACTAAAGATCCATATAAAATAGCTACATCTCTTGTATCACAAGAAATAATGTGGCATACAATATGGGTTAACCTACTACCATCAAACAATGCTGACGAGATACAAGCCAAAGTGATACATTATCTGTACATCCTTATTAAACACGAAGAAAATGATCAGATTAAATTAATTGGATTTAGGCTCAGACACATAAAAATAACGAAATAAATAAGCGAAATCTGTCACGTGACATCACAGTTTGGTAATCAGTCTGTAAATAAGTGCAAGGATCTGCCATTGGCCCTGCCAAATGCTGAGGATGGTGATTAGGATGGTTGACCGCTCTTGATTCCAACTCATACCTCTTTCTTACACTAATTTATTCTTTCTGTCTCTTCACCTCGCTATTCCACTTTCTTTTTTTATTTGTGTTTTCTCCTTTGTCAATGTTTTTTCCTTGTGGCGCCTTTTTTCTCCCATTTCTCAGTTTCTCTGTCTTGTCCTGAGTCAAAGACTAATGGCAAAAAAAGGTTAAAAAAAATATTCCTTCTTAATAATTGAATGCCGATGCCCATCATCTTCAGATGCCTGCGTAAATTAAGCATTGATGCTGTCAATGGAACCTTTGTGCATTCAAGTTGAATTTGACACACTAAAGAACTAGGGGTCATATGTAGGTAGGTGTTTTGCAATCACAAACACTGCGATTCGCAGAATCCCGGGTGTATGCGATCGCAAAAATGAGTGTTCCGATGTAGGTAAGTATTTCGTTTCGCAAAAATGCAAAAATCGCAAATATTGTACACGCAAATTGCGAATTCGCAATTTGAGATGCAGCAAAAATTCGCAATTAGCGATTTTATGACATTTGCAAATTTGCACTTCTCTAATACCACCAACTCTGACCAGGTGGTAACCAGGTGCAACCTATTTAAACAGTCCCACAATGCCACTGGGGCTTCTCACGATGGCTGGCCTGCATGTGATAGCCAGGAGGCTGCGTATCCGAGAGGCTGAACAGAGAAGGAAACGCCAGGAGAGGATCTACAGAGCAAACATCACCCTTTTCCAGGGGACCCAGGAGGACATCCATGTGCACTACAGGCTGCACCCAGACAGTATCCTGGAGTTGATAGAGGAGCTGACACCCATACTTGAGCACCCAACATACAGGGCACACACCATTCTCACCCACATAAAGGTTTTGTGCTCACTGCACCTCCTGGCACCAGGAGGTTTTCAGGGGGTAATAGCTGCTGCAGGAGGGGTCTCCCAGATTGCCCTTTCCCGTTTCTTCCACGTTTTTTTTGATGCTATGATTTAGAGGATGCATCATCACATCCAATTCCCAAACACACAGGAGGCACTTGACCAGACCAAACAAGATTTTTACCAAATAGCACAATTCCCCCACGTGATTAGCTGCGTAGACGGAACCCATGTCGCACTGTCACCCCATCACACAATGAGTATGTGTTTAGAAACAGAAAATCCTCTAATTCCTTAAACATCCAGGTAGTCTGCAATGCTAAAGATGTAATCACAGATATTGTAGCAAAATTCCCAGGAAGCACACACGATTCCTTCATTTTCCGACACTGTGGTTTACTTCGCAGACTCACAAATGGCGAGTTTGGAGAGGGATACCTGCTAGGTAATTGCATGGCACAAACACACACAAGTAGTAAAGGTATGAACTGGCAGGACAGTACTTAACATTAACCTACTTTTGCCCTGCAGCTGACAGTGCATATGCTGTGCGTGACTACATCCTCACACCCTACCTCAGTCCAGCCACAGCAGCCGAGCGAAGGTACAACAGTGCCCACAGAGCCACAAGATGCACCATTGAGAGGACCTTCGAAATCCTACAAAGCCGTTTCCTGTGCCTCCATAGGAGTGGAGGTACCCTACAGTACAGCCCTGAGACGTGTTGCAAAATTGTGGTGGCCTGCGCAATGCTACACAACATTGGTACCAAGATGGGCACCCCAGTGGATCTGACAGATGCAGACATGTCAGATGAGGAGGATACAGCTCCCCAACGCAGATATGCAGGTGGAGCCGGGGCAACTGCCGGGCGCCTGAGACGTGATGACATCACACAGAACTACTTCTAGGTGAGAAATTAGGACACAATGCCAAATGATGATGCTCAAAAAATATATTTATTCCCTTAACAGCAGGATTAATTATGTCACACAGCGTGACTGAAATGTTGTTGGTTGCACATGTTGATGTCACAGTGCTATCATTGTTCAGAGTCACTTAGTCCCTATGGCATGTGTTGCCTCGCAAATTGCCATGAGTGCATGTTCCCCCTTATCTCCTGCGTGCACGCCCTGTTGCCCCTTGTTCGGGCTGCACACTGGCCTCACTGGTGTCTTCCCCTGCTCTGCCCTGATGCCCACTCCGGCGTCTTTCAGCAGGAATTGGAGGAGTTGGGGTGCTCCTGCTTGACTGGCCATCAGTGTCCAAGCTGCCCAGTGTCCCTATCCCACCAGTGGCTACAGCACACATTTGGTCAACCGCATGTGTGACCTGCACCAGGCCCCTACCCACATCCTGACAGCAGTGTGCCATTTTGTGCTGCATGCTAACGCATCTCCTAGCTAGCAGGGAGATGGCGGTAGATTGGCGGTTCACTGCCTTAGTGAAGAGGTCCAGCCGGGTGTGTAGGCAGTGTTGTTTCCTGCGCCAGCCTGTCTCTCCTGATCTCCCTACAAAAAGCTTCCAAAGCTCCAGACATGGTATTCACACCGAGCCGCAACTCTGACATATGACGGTTGTGTGTGGCTAGTTGACGCTGTATTGATAGAATGTCTTTGCCTTGCAGGCGCTGTGCTCGTAACATGCTGCCCTCCAGGCCTGTAAACACTGTGTCTGTTTCGGAGGTGGCATTGCTGGTGGTGGCCCGTGCCCTGCGTCTTGCACCACTGCCGTTTGCTGTTTGTACACTGGACTGTGGTGTGTTCTGCATTGGTACTTGGCTTGGACCTGTCTGTGACTCCTCATCGGCATCTGTTGACTCTGCCTCCATCGGGGGCAGTAGTGAAACAATGTAGCGCCGTTTGGGTGGCGCTGGTTGTGTTTGTCTTGATGCACCCTGCTCCTCCTGCCCTTCCACGTCCACATTTGTTGGTGTCTCCACCCCTTCAGCCACTGTTTCCTGTGCTGTTGGTTGTGCTGTAAAATTAAATGCACACATTAGTTGTGTGTCATGTTTTTTCTTTCTGCATTAAAGTTTCATAAACAACTAATCACATGACTACTGCTTGTCTGTTTGCACATTGCAAGTATGACTCTACCCTATGTACCCTTTGTATGTGTCACAGGACCAAGTATCAGTGCATGGGAATACATTTCCCATAATGCAATTCTAGATGTGCTTGTAGACATGTACTGGATTTGTACTCAGGCATGGGTGTTTGGGGCTGTGAGTGGGATGGGTATGTTTTGGGATATTGGCATGCATTTTACCTTGTCTGATGTCTGTATTTTCAGAGCTGTGCAGATCAGCCACGCCAGTCACAGACTCAGGCATAAGTGTGCCCTCCACAAACTCCTCCAGGGGCGTGAGCTCTGGTGCAGTTGGGGTCCCAACTCCAGTCGCTTTTGCCTCAGCTAATCTGGTGGCCACCCTCTCCTTGGACCTTTGCCTCATGTCAGACCACCGCTTCCGTAAATCATAAATTGAGCAGTTTGTTACGCCAATTGCGTTGGATGTCATTCCAGATTCTCCTCTTCCTTGCCTCTGTGACACGGAGTGAGCTCTTTCTTGCCAAAAAGGAGGTCATGTTGCCTCACTACCTCCTCTGTTAGCACCTCAAGCTCCCTCTCAGAAAACCTTTGTTTCCTTTTTCTGCTGGGTTCCTCTGGCTGCTTCTCACCCCCCCCCCCGAGAATCCATTTTAGCTTCTTGCAAATGCAAAAGTAAAAAGCACACTCCTTCCTCAAGTCTCTCAGGCAGCAAATGACTCAGAGACAGGTGCTGGCAATCAGGTGCAGCATGGGCAGTCAGACTTCCTGGTTGTGATGTCATCATTCTGCACCTGAATTGCTATTTTCCGTTTTTGCGATTCCTTATTAATGATTTTGCCATTAAGGCATCGCTATTTGAGTAATCGCTATTTAATTCTGCGAATTTTTGGTAATGGATATTTTTTAATTCTTTTTACATACATCGTGTTTTGCGATTCCAAAAATGCGATTTACAGAAAATCGCATTTTCCGAATCGCAAAAAATATTTTACCTACATATATGCCCCTAGGTAACGTTTGGAATTATATTGCATAGATGCAAAAACATAATTTTACTTTCTCAATAGCACTTTTCACAAAAATTGTGGAGAGAAAAATATGAACGGAATTCCCGCCTTGAATTAAAAAATACAGGTAAGATCATGCATAAATTCTAAAATTACGCAAATGACCTGACATGGCCCAGTAACAGTCCTGCAGTTCTGCCCCCTACCATTGCCTGGGCAATCTCATCATCAAAGAAAATGGCTCTACTAATTAGGAACTCCAATTCTACAGCCTTTTCTCTGCTATGCTGTGAAGAGTGAATCATCAGGCCCAGCCCTCAAAGGACTATAATTATAATTTAATGTCGAACAGCCTCAGCTGCTTCCCACAACACACCTTCATTCCTGGAAGTGTTCAAGCTGGAAGTCAATCATTATGCACGACCAGGCCCATTCAGGGAACCCTGCAAATTCATGGACGCTAAGTGCACAATTCTTCTGTTGTGTATTTTGTTTCCAGTATATGCATAAGGTTGTGTAATCAGACATGTTAAATGAATGTGAAATACACGAACCGCACAGTTGAGTCATGCACTGCTCAGACATGTATCTATCTTAGGGACAGATTTATAAGCTCCGTACCCCATTTTTGCGCCGCTGTTGCATCACTTTTGTGGCAAAGCTAGTGCCATGCTGCGGGGTGTTTACAGCGTGACGCATCTAGGGAGATGGGTCACGTTGTAAAGCCCTGCGCCACATGAAACTTGCTTCAGGTTTCATGTGGGTGTTCCAGCACAGGGGGGGGGGGGCGTTCCGGCGCAGGAACGCCTCGGAAAAGTGACTGAGTGAAATCTACAAGATTTCACTCAGTCACTTCTCCGACCCCACTGCGTCCAAACCTTATGCCTGCTTGAAGCAGGCATAAGGAGTGACGCAACACAGCTAGTATAGGTCGCCCCGAGCAGTGCTGGAGTTGCGTCACGCTTGCGACACAACTCGAGCACTGCGTCACCTTTACGGCATCAGATGCGCCGCGCATCTGTCTATTCTTGCGCCATGGTGCGCTGCATTGTAAATGCGGAGCTTCCATGGTGGCGGAAGAGGTGTCTGCCATGACGCAAAATAACTGGTGCATCCCTGCTGATATGCAGGGATGCGCCAGTTATTGTAAATCTGCCCCTTAGTGTCTATC
Source organism: Lissotriton helveticus (assembly GCF_964261635.1). Classification (NCBI taxonomy): domain Eukaryota; kingdom Metazoa; phylum Chordata; class Amphibia; order Caudata; family Salamandridae; genus Lissotriton; species Lissotriton helveticus. The sequence continues at coordinate 800,335,799 of NC_136057.1, read as the reverse complement.
AGGACAATATTCAATAGAATAAAATATCGACTTGATTATCATTCTTGTGACTACTTTGTTTTACAAGATATATAAATGAATGTCTATATTTTGATTGTACAAATGTTAGTTTTCGGTTGCATTATAGAAGGGAATTTTTTTTATTCACAAAATGCCTATTGGATTTCTATGTAGATAAGAGCCATTTTAAATGGCAAAATACCATTCGTTAAATTTATTGCTGGTCTAATGACAATATTTTAGTAGGTCAAGATTTTGTGTAATGTTTCCTGGTAGTCGTTAGGGCTGTGTGCTTTCTTCGGGTACTTGAAGTCATGAGAGACCTGTGCAAATCCAAAGTTCAGACTGACTGCGATCGACGGCAGTACCAAGAAAGGTTCCATTGAAGAAATACCTTGAATGGAGCTTTTGTTGACGTCGAGAGTCTACTGTGTCGTCGTCAAGCTGCTCAAAGGTGGTCCAACGTCGTCATTGAGTTCCATTGAAATTAATACAATGCGTCGCCGAGACACTCAGGCTGTGAAGCCGCTGTAATCGTACAGCCTCTGTGTCAGCGCAGAAGGGCGATGCGGTGGAATTTATCACGCAGTCAATTCAATGCCTTGGTCATGAATTGAAAACAGCTGCAGAACCCACCTCTGAGGCCCAGAACTTTGAGGGGTCTCCTCGTGCGAGTCTAGCACCACCCGTAGGACTGTAAGAAGTATTTTGTGTCCCTGAGACTTCAGAAAACAGGAGGTAAGCCAGCAAGCCCTTGGAGATCACTTGGAGGAAACTCAGTGTCCTTCCAGTAGAGCCAGGGTGCAGCTGCAGCAGGGCAACAAGCAGAAAAACTGATTTTCCAGAAAAGCAGTCCAGTTGAGTCCTTTAAGAAGCTCAGCAGTTCTTCTGACATAGGTTCAGTTTAAGATCCAGAAGTGGCTGAATAAGGGGCCAGAGACGCAGTACTTATACCCAAAAGTGGCTGTGATGTAGGGGGTGACTTTAAAGGAATGCTCTGAAGCGCACAAGGATCCCTTGCAACCTAATCCTGTCTGCCAGACTATCTGTGGGGGGTAAATCTGTGCTTTGTGTGTGGACAGGACACTACCTATTAAAATGTAAGTGTCATCCCCTCCCATTAATTCCTGCCCAGAAATACCCATCAGAATGCAGATGGGTGCTCAGAATGCAGAGGAGCCTCACCTTCCTGTGCTTGTGGCTGTCTAGAGGGAATGTACAAAGTGTAGCTGTCACCCACTCCAGACGTGAATTGGACGCTGACTGTCAGGCACATAGAGAAGTAAGGGCAGGGAAACGTCCACTTTCTAAAGTAGCATTTCTAAAACAGTTATGTTAAATCCAACTTCACCGATAAGGAGGATTTATCATTATCATTCCAAAGATATGAAACATGAAAAAGCTACTCCTCTCTGATCAGGAATTATAGCCTAAATGTGTATTAAGGCATTCCCTGTGCTGGCCTATGAGAGAGATAAGCCTCACAGTAGTGAAAAGCAAAATAAAATAGGCTGTTTGTCACTACCAGGACATGCAAAATAAACAGTACATGTCCTATCTTTTACTTACATAGCACCCTGCCCTTAGGATTAGTTAGGGCCTATCTTAGGGGTGACTTATTTGTAATAAAAGGGGATTTTAAAGCTTGGCGGGACAGCTGATAGCCAGAAACCGGTCCTAGGATGCTTGATTCCAGTCCAGGGAAGACATGGCTTGGCAGTTCGGGCTGGACTGTTCCCATGAGGCACAGGGTCAAGACTGATTTGCATATGGCCATGTCTGAACTGGGGTGGCTTGGTGAGCAAAATAACGATAGAATAAACCCAGCGCAACATTCCGTCCATCAGCTTGTGTGTTTTGCTGTTCACCCTATGTGGGAAAGGTATGCCCAGACGTGGGTTCCGTGCTCACTAAGCCACTGCAGTCAAGCTATCCTGGCTGAAGACGGCTGATAGCCAGAAACCGGTCCTGGGATGCTTGATTCCGGTCCAGGGAAGACATGGCTTGGCAGTTCGGGCTGGACTGTTCCCATGAGGCACAGGGTTAAGACTGATTTGCATATGGCCATGTCTGAACTGGGGTGGCTTGTTGAGCAAAATAACGATGGATTAAACCCAGATCTGTGACTGGGGGTGAATGTTTTGCCATTGTGCAACATTCCATCCTTCAGCTTGTGTGTTTTGATGTAGGTTTAAATGCCAATTCGGAGTGGCAATAAATTGCACACACAGGCACTGCAGTGGCAGGCCTGAGACAGGCTCACCACAGAACCCTGCCCTATATGGCACTTACTTGCCTTGATAGTCAGGCCTGCCTGTTGCCGATCCTGAAGCATTTCGCAGAGGTGAAAAAGGTGGTCCTACCAGATGCAACTGAAGACAGCTATGTCATCCAGATAAACAGCAGAAAAGGCCCCCATACCAGCGAGGACCTAGTTCACCAGCCTCTGGAAGGTGGTACAAGTATTCGTTAATCCAAAGGGCATCCCCCTAAACTGGTAGTGGCCCTCTGGAGTGGAGAAGGCTGGCCGCTCCTTTGTCCCTCTGTAAGGGCGATCTGCCAGTATCCTGAGTTAATATCAATGGTACTGAGATAGTGGGCAGCCTCTACCCAATCAATTGGCTCATCAGCCCAGGGGATGGGTGATCATCAGTCTTGGTTACAGAATTCAGCCCTCTGTAATCCACAGAGAAACTCAATTCAGATGTGGTGCCTGCTGGGGCAGGATTTGGTATCAGGACCACAGGACTGCACCAGGGGCTACTTGAGAGTTCTATTACCACCAACTTCAGCATGTTGGACACTTCAGACTTAATGCTGAACCTCACCTTATCTGACAACCTCTAAGGTGTGTTCTTAATAGGGAGGTTTTCCCCTGGATCCATATCATGGCTACACAGATTGGGTAGTCTCAGGGATAAGGGAGAACAAAGAAGAGTATTACCTTAACACTTGGAACAGTTTCTCTGTTGTTCAGGACTTAGAGTGGGAGAAAGAATTACTCCTTTCACCAACCCATCCTTCTCCTTGGAGTCTGGGAGAGGTTCACTCTCCTCTTCCTCTTCTTCATCAGTCACTAATAGCATGGTGAGCTCAAACCTCTCAAAGTGTGGCTTGAAGTGATTTCCATGTCAGCACCCTGTGGGGTTGCCTAGGGGTTTTGAGGTCCACCAGGTATGTGGCCTCACCCTTTCTTCCAGTTACATCATATGGGCTATTCCAGCAGTCCTAGAGGGTTCTGGGTAACCCCGGGCGGAGCTGGCTCCGTGCCACTTCGTGAAGGTCCACGGAGTTGGGAAAAAACTCTGCTCTGATCCTCTCTGCTCCGCTCCGCCACCCGCCTCCACTCCCCCTATTATATAAAATATTTAATGATTAATTTAAAAAGAAATAAACGCACTTACCTGTACTGTGGCGCCCCCAGGCTGCCCTCCTCTTTCTTGCCATCTCTCTCCTGCATCTTGCGAGCACGCGCATGCACATTTTGTCTTAGGAATGTGCGTGCCTGCGCAGTTCTTGCAAATGCAGGAGAGAGACGGCGAGGAGGAGGAGGGCAGCCTGGGGATGCTGCAGTACTGGTAAGTGTGTTTATTTCTTTTTAAATTAATCGTTAAATATTTTTTAATAGGGTTGTGGACATGGGGATCCCATTTAGCAGGGTGGGGCTGGCTAACTCCGTTCCACTGCGGAGGCTGAGTTTTGCCCTATACTCATTCTCAGCAAAGCGCGGAGTGGGCAAATCTCTGCACCTTCCGCTGGTGGAGACGAGTTCTCCACCCGCCCTTAGTCTGGGCTCTACTGGTTGCATCACCCACACTATTTGAACAGGTTGAAATTTCTCGGTGGTAGAATTTGTTTAGCCATCTGGCTTCGGAAGGCCAACATGTAGCTTACTACATCCTGGGTTACCTTCCCGGAAACTTGCTTTTACCCTTCTTTGACCAGAATCAGAGATCCTCTGACTGGGTGCCCATACAACAGTTCAAAAGGGCTGCAACCCAGTTCTCTCTGTGGCACCTCCCTGTAAGCGAACAAGAGGCATGGTAAGAGGATATCCCATGTTTTCCTCAGGGCTTAAGGCAGGTCTCTGATTATGGCTTTTAGGGTCTTGATCAACTTCTCTACAATCCCATTGGTTTGTGGATAATAAGGGGTGGAGCACCTGTATGTCACCCTACATTCCTTCCACATTGACTGCATTTAAGCAGACATGAAGTTTGTACCCCTGTCAGACACGGCTTCCGTGAGAAAACCCACTTGGGTAAAAATACCCATCAGGGCCTCTGGAAACCGCGGGTGCCGTAGTATTCCACAGAGGGATTGCCTCTAGATATCTAGAGGCATGATCCAACTGAACCAGGATGTTGCCTGATGCAATTCGGAAATCCATAGACCATACAATGTTGAAGCCCAGCCTCTTAAACAGGGTGCTAACAACCGACAAGGGATTAAGGAAATAAGCCTCTGCCCTGTCTTCTCGCCGTCTTGGCAGGTCAAACATGTCCTACAGAATGCTTCTGAGGAATTCTCGATCCTAATCCAATAGAAGTTGGTGTCAAGCCTTGCAGACGTCTTGTCTTGGCCTAGGTGTCCTACAAGGGGACTCTTGTGAGACAGCTCCAGTAGGAAGTCTCTCTAGCATTGGGGAAACCACCAGGGCCCTTGATATCCCATGCCCAGGAGCCTTAGGCTGCATCTTCAAGAGGTTGTCCTCCCAGTAAATGTGGTGACTGCCAGAGGCATCACCTACTGGTTGGGCTTCAGCCTGTTGCCTCATCCTCACAAGGGGTTAACTGACAAAATATTGACACCCAAAACATCCCTATACCACAATATCGAGCCATAAATATAGATGTCAAAAATAGCGACATCCTATATTTATAAAGTTAAGTACAAAAATATCAAAACAAAAATATCAATGTCATAAATATAGATGTAAAAATATCATTCATAAATATAGATGTAAAAATATCATCCATATATATATTAATTTATTTATATGTGATCAATGCACTTCGGTGCTGAAACGTGTTATGGCCAACAAAGCACAACCCGAATAAAGGAGATTCTGTGCACTCAAAGGTGGTCTGTGCCCCTATTTTTGTATGATTGCAAAAACCGGCTGGCAGTGGAGTTTTCCAAGAAAAATTATTAATGGATGACACACAGGTAAACCTTACCATTATTAATGTATCAAAAAGAGAACTCTCTGCCTGGGTCTCTCCTTCTGCCCGACTGTACCCATGAATTATGTGAATGATAAAATCGACATATTTAAATTTTGCAGAAAACTAAAATAAAAAAAATGGCATAAACTCAAGCCGGCCAAAAGAAAAAATTGTCTTAGCAATGAAACACATGTAAGTGAAGACAATATAACTATTGGTGACATTGATAGTATGATGGCACTGGATGAACTGAATAATGAACAAAGTGATCACAATGTTAGCCTGGAAGCCAGACGTATACTCGAAGCCTTAGAAATACAACATGATAGTTCTGCAGGCACACGGTTTAAACCCACATCCATTTTCCTACCTAAAATGAATCACGATAACATTGATACGTTTCAAGATCTAGTAGGTAAGGAACTATTGGATTTCAGAAGCAACAATTGGTCGGAACGCATGAAACATTTCAAACACAACCTTGCTGCTTCTGAAAAACAAGCGATGAAAGACATTGCAGAGGATGACAGTATTGTGGTAAGACCGGCAGACAAGGGCGGCAACAAAGTGATTCTGTCAAAAGAGATGTATATCGGTGAGGCAGAAAGACAGTTGAATGATTTGAAAACATACAGAAAAACCACTAGAGGAGAGTACAACACGAGTATCACCAACATTTGGGACAAACTCACAGAATGGAAAGACAAAGGGTGGATTGAGTGGGAAGAATATTGTTTTGTGAAACATGATCATCCTATACTTCCCATTCTATATCTTCTCCCGAAAGTACACAAGAGTAAAACAAACCCCCCCCGGTAGACCTATCATTTCGTCAAGAGGATGTGTACTTGAAAACATTTCCAGATATGTGGATCATTTTTTGCAAGAACACTTGAAAAACCTTCCCACCTACGTCCATGATACGAAAGACTTCCTTGAAAAAATCAAGGAAGTGATGTGGGAAAAGGACTGTTTACTCATAACTATGGACGTGAGTTCTCTCTATACAGCCATAGAACACTAACAAGGCATGGAGGCATGTGCCAGGTTCCTCAAGAAGCGAGAGATCAAATACTTAGGACATACAACCATGATCCTTGATATGATCAAACATTGCCTCGAACACAACTTTTTTCTTTTTAACAACAAGATATATGTGCAGTCCCATGGTACCGCGATGGGAACATGTTTTGTGCCAAGTTTCGCAAATCTGTTCATGGGGGCATGGGAGGCCGACATCAGAAATGATGATGAATTTCAGGAGGGTTTCAAAAATGTTAAAATGTGGCTACGGTATATAGACAATATTTTTATTGTCTGGAAAGGGGGTAAAGAACAAGCCCTTGACTTTGTGAACAGACTAAATAGAAATGAAAGAAACATCGTACTTACGAGTAACATCAGTAATGTAGGAGTAGAATATTTGACACTAAAGTGCAGATAAAACAGAATAAAGTACAGACAGTCTTGTTCCGCAAAGTCAATGCAGGTAATACTCTGCTACATGCCCTGAGCAGTCACCCTGAGAATCTGAAATGGAGTATTCCATACGGTGAACTGCTCAGGGCCAAGAGAAATTGTAGCAATGAGCAGGACTACCTTATAGAAGAAAAAGTTATGACACGGAGGTTTCTTGCCAGAGGTTATCCCATGTGGGTTATCAGAAGAGCCAAAAATAGAGTCAAAACAGCTAAACGTGAAGAACTATTAGGTACCAAACTTGACGGACAAGATAAGGATCTAGACAGTAACACCACCAGAATAATCTTTAACTATAATGGCAACTCCAAACAAGTGAGGAAGAGCATAGCAAAAAATTGGAATATTCTCAGAAGTGACCCCATCATAGGTGATAGTATTACAGAGAGACCTAGCATCACCTATAGAAGAGGACGTAATTTGAGAGATTTGTTGGTACATAATGATGTCAGTAAAAATGGAGTGCCCAGGGGCATAGACCTTCATGGTTTTTACCCCTGTGGACACTGTAAAGCGTGTTGTAACAGCCACATGGTCAAAGAGTATTGGAACCCTAGTACCAACAAAATGCAACAGATAACTCAATTCCTGACTTGTACCACCATGTTTGTAGTATATGTTTTGGTCTGTCCATGTGATTTAAAGTATGTGGGCAGCACTACATATGGCCACAAAACGTATACTAGAACACACAAGAGCAATTGCGAAAAAAGATAAGCTATATCCAGTTGCCCGTCACTTTGAAACGCATCACTTCTCTGATCCTAAAAAGCTTTCATACTTTATCATTGAACAGGTGAATTTAAATCAAAGGGGTGGCAACCGCACTTTAAAACTCAGGCAGAGAGAATCCAGACAAATAATTGGTCTTTGGAAACGATACCCGAGAGGGCACAATATGGATGAAGAGTATAATGTACATCTTTTGGCTGAATAGGAACCTAGTGTATTGAAATTAAGTTGATTGTGACTCTCTACTTCTTCTAACGTGTGCATATTTCTTCTTTTCTTCTCTACTTCACAGGAAGAAAGGGAGGGACATTGTCTCAGGACTGCGACACCTGTACCCTAATCCTTTCTCTGTGGTCATCTTCCATTTTCACTCCATTTATGTAAAGTATTTTGATTTTATCTTTTGAATTTTGTATTGACATTTGTGCACTGTATATATGATCAACACAAGAGGAGTTAGGGGTTTAGTCCATGAACCTCTTCTTTTGAATAGTTCTCTGTGTGAACAATAGGGCTCAGTTCGCTTCAAGAGCATACCAGGTCATGATACATACACCTTCCACTAACAAGGAATAATCACAAGTTCATGGGTTAGAGCCTGTTAAACCACAGGGGTGTCATGATGATTTTTGTCCACTAACCAGGAATTTACTCAAATATTTTCAGCATGGTTTAAATCACATTAGCGTGCGATTATCGGGACCACACAGATTAAAATACATTGATTTGTTAAGATAGACGAGTGGCCATATACGTATACTAACAGACATTAGTTGGTTAAATGCTGGTCCCGCAATCGGGATGTCCCTGTAACCTAGGTGACAGAACTAACATTCAGCAAATCACACCTACACACACGTGGTTACGCCCACAGGGTACAAGCTCCCACACACGCTTAACATGCTGATACACCGAAGAAGACCGGTATAATTAACAGACTCACGAATGTACCATTATCATTCGTAGGGATTAACAATTGTACTTAACAAATATTCATTGTGAACAATATGTGATTTATTTATTATTTGTTATGACAAATGTGATGCCTTAACATACAAGCACAACAAGTATCTTTTACGAGTTTTGGTGATACATTACGAACATTTGATACCATTGATAATTGTAGATTTGCAGCCTAGGCAAAGATGGCGCTGATAATGAAGGCAACTTAGTCCTATGTTAACTTTCATTGTGAACTTGACAAATGTTTAAAACTGAGAACTTTATTGAATACATTGTGTGATCAAGCGCTTTGTGAAGCGTGAAACGCGTCACGTAGGGCTTATGGCGTGAATAAACCCTGCTTACTTGGACTGATGCCTGCGGTGTGTTTTTGTGCCTGAGTGCTCGCTGAGGAACGCCGTTCTTAACTTGATATTGACTACCGGCTGCTCCGCCGGCTGCGAACCACCCCTATCGAAGGCGAGGGATTTCTGGAAGGAGCATTTTCAATGGTAATATATATATATATATATATATATATATATCAATCCTGCGAACAAAAGGGTCCTTCCGGGGTCCTTACTCCCATTGTCAGGTGGCGCGTTTTCGGCGAACCCAGCCGAAAAGATTAATTATATCTCCACAGTCTGCTTCAAAGCAACACGCGCACTCGGTAGTAAAGATGTTCAGGTTTCTTTATTCTCAGACAACGTTACGCATTTCAACACCAAAGTGTGTCTTGATCACACGTTACCTAACCCGACATTACGCTTGCTTGAGTAAACACAAAGGAAAAGTGTACTAAACAGTGAAAACGTACACATGCTGGGGCTTGTTCCTACTTAATGTTAATGGATCTGCCATTTTGGACTAGTGTATTCGTCAATGCATTTCATATCATTATACATCTGTATAAGAACCATCGTAGTATAAGTAAGTCATAGAAAGCATATTAATATCATAATATTGCACATTAGAATATCCTATGGGCTCAGAGACTAAAAAGGCAAGCGCAGATCAATATTTGTACCTCTATATAGTCTAGTGTCTGCCTTTCTGATTGTCCCAAGCTTAGTTAAAAGCATCATCATTTCTTTTGGGAGGCCTGATGCTTGCATATGAATAACAAACATGTGGGATGTGGCAGAAACAAATTGATGCTTGTAAGATGTTAGAGGCATATTAGCAATATGATTAATTTGTACAATGTACTATAAAACGGGCTTTATAGGCACTAGACCGAATGAAATAATGGTTATACCTTATAAATTACATGATGACAGCAATCGTTAAGTTAATAGGCACTAGACCTTTCCTTCCTTCTACATTCTTGTCTCATGGTTCGTAGATAATCAGAGAACCAAGGGGCGGAGGTCGTTTTCCTGGCAGAATAACACAATTTTTTAGGGGCAAGTGAGTCCATTATAGAAGTAATCTCTTTAGAAAGAGTTTCAGCAGCAGTGTCTACGTTATGAAGGTCCGATAGCTGGAGGTTGGCAAGAGCGGTGGCAGCAGCCGGTGCAGACGCCTTCACTTGAGGATCCCCCCAGAAGAAGAAGAAGGGTCGTCCGTAGAAGGACAAATGAGACACAGATGTCCATACACATCCCCCAGGAACCCAGAACCTGTTTTGGATATTTGCCTTTGTGTGCAAAGCGTTTACCTTGTTGCACTCCCCAACATGACCTGGAGGGTTCATGGAGTTCTAACGTAGCAAATGAATGTGGACTTTATTTTGGACATTTCATCTACCAAGCCTTCAAACTCATCTGTGAACTGTGGATTTCAAACACTATGTACAACACCCACAATCCTGTGCACTATCTCCACACATGTATGTAAATAAACTCACGAATACACTATCATTGCCTATGTTGTGATTCAAACTTGGTATGTGTCATGGAGATGATGATCTGCTGAAGGACACAGTGTATGCCAACTACTACAGCAATGTGACTCATGTTGATGTGACATATATGAGGGAGACACACCACTAGGGCACCACACCACATACTCACCATGGCCATGTGACACATTGCCTACAAAGATGTTGGCGAGAAATACAGTGGAATGCACAGACACCACACCTATCCACAGTCAATGGTAACAAGCCCACAGGTGAGGTAAGCAAATGTCAGTCAGATGCGTGAAGACAGACAAGACACAAGACACAAGTGAAGCACAGGTTCATTACACATCAACACCAAGTTTATTACACAACAGTTGCAAGGTAATTCCACGTGACAGGGGCACACGGTCACCAAGTGTTGTAGAATTGAGCTTCAGGGGTGTGTGGTACATCACTTGACAGGATACTAGAAATTCAACCCTGGGATTGGATTCTGGTTGTTATGTATCAGAGTTGACCAAGCAACAGGCAAAGTACCCTGGGAAGGACAGACATAAGACACAGTCAGAAGCATGCCAGAACAGGATAGAAATGCAATACACATGCACAAAACAAGAAACCTACACAGAAACAAGTTAGCATGTCAACACTATTGTGGACTACAGACCATCTGACAGGACACATCACTGCACGCATCCAGTCAAGTAGCACACGGACAAACTCAAACAGCAACTGAACAACACCAACACATCTCAGCCTAACTCAATACATTGACATAACAACCCTGTAAACTCACATTCAGCTGAAGAGGTTGTTGATGAGCTGTGTGCAGACGTCACCCTTATCATCAGTGACATCGTGGCCCAGGCCAGGATCCTCCACAGGTGGCGGATGTAGGTCATTGTCATCCTGTATGAGAGGCAGCTTCTTCCACACTGCCATGTTGTTTAGCATGTAGCATACAATGATAATCTTGCACACCTTTGCAGCCTCATATGGGCCACTGTGCCTCTCGAGGCCGGGTCACCCCCTTGCTCCCTCGCCTGCTGACCTGATAGCCAGCCAGCCTCCTTGCCAGCCAGCCTCCTTGCCTGCCTGCCTGCCTGCCGACACCGTCGCCCCCCCAGCACCCCCGAGCGGCCCAGCCTCTGCTGAGCCGCCCGCTCGCCGCTCGCCACTTTTTCCCGCCGCTGGCCCCCTGCGGCCCCGCCCACCACCGGCCCATTGGCCCAGCCGATCGCCCAGACCAGCAGACCCGCCCTCCCGTCCCCCTTCTTAAGGGGATTACCTGGCTGCGCGCGGGAGTGACCACTGTGCCTCTCGAGGCCGGGTCACCCCCTTGCTCCCTCGCCTGCTGACCTGATAGCCAGCCAGCCTCCTTGCCAGCCAGCCTCCTTGCCTGCCTGCCTGCCTGCCTGCCGACACCGTTGCCCCCCCAGCACCCCCGAGCGGCCCAGCCTCTGCTGAGCCGCCCGCTCGCCGCTCGCCACTTTTTCCCGCTGCTGGCCCCCTGCGGCCCCGCCCACCACCGGCCCATTGGCCCAGCCGATCGCCCAGACCAGCAGACCCGCCCTCCCGTCCCCCTTCTTAAGGGGATTACCGTGACCACTGTGCCTCTCGAGGCCGGGTCACCCCCTTGCTCCCTCGCCTGCTGACCTGATAGCCAGCCAGCCTCCTTGCCAGCCAGCCTCCTTGCCTGCCTGCCTGCCTGCCGACACCGTCGCCCCCCCAGCACCCCCGAGCGGCCCAGCCTCTGCTGAGCCGCCCGCTCGCCACTTTTTCCCGCCGCTGGCCCCCTGCGGCCCCGCCCACCACCGGCCCATTGGCCCAGCCGATCGCCCAGACCAGCAGACCCGCCCTCCCGTCCCCCTTCTTATGACGCCCCCGGAGCGACCGCGCAGCGGATGCGCGCAGCGGGAGCACCGATTGAGCGCCGAAGGTGCGCCAAAGGTAAGCCCGTCTGCGCCTGTCCGCGCCTGGACCGCGCCCAGCGCCAGGACCCCTGGCCCCCACCGACGGAAGCCGACCCGACGGACCTACGACGCCACCGAACTCAACGCACTCAACACCGGCCGAACCCCGGGCTGCTGCCGAGCCACACCGAGACGCACCCACGGACTCTTCAGCTGCCACTCCTGCAACTTCACCTGCAACCGGACCCACGCCACACCAGCACCCACCAAGCCGAACTCCAGCAGCACCCACCTGAGGTGCATCCTGCTCAACACCCGCTCCGTCCACAGACACGCCGTCGAGCTCTGGAACCTGCTCGACACCACAGACCAAGACGTCGCCTTCCTCACGGAAACCTGGATGAACGCCTCCTCAGCGCCCGACATCGCCATCGCCATCCCGGACGGCTACAAGATCATCCGGAGGGACCGCGTCAACCAGACAGGAGGAGGCATCGCCATCATCCACAGGAACACCATCCGCATCACGACCAACACCGACGACAACCTCGCACCCGCCGAACACCTGCACTTCCAGATCCACGTCAACCCCAAGACCACCCTCAGAGGCACCCTCATCTACAGACCCCCGGGACCACGCACACAATTCAGCGAGGACATCGCCGACTTCGTCAGCCCGCTCGCCCTCCCCTCCGCCGACTACATCCTCCTCGGGGACCTCAACTTCCACCTGGAGAACAACAACGACCGCAACACCACCACCCTGCTGGACAACCTCGCCAACTTCGGACTCATGCAACTGGTGACCACCCCCACCCACTACGCCGGACACACACTCGACCCGATCTTCTCTTCCAGCAAGGTCATCGCCTTCAGCCACGCCACGGCACTCCACTGGACGGACCACAGCTGCGTCCACTTCAGCTTCAGAAGAACCAGGCTCCACCATCACCAGCAACAGGTTCCCCGCAGAAGCTGGAACAAGATCACTGCAGACCAGCTCGTTACCTCCCTGAGCAAGAACCCTCCCACCAGCACAACGAACCCCAGCCAAGCGGCCACCAACCTCACGAAATGGATCAGCGACTGCGCAGACGACCTCGCCCCTCTGAAGACCCAGCCGAGCAGACCCGGCAGCAAGAAAGCCCCATGGTTTAATGACGAACTCAAGAGCTCCAAAAAGAACTGCAGAGCACTCGAGAAAACCTGGCGCAGAGACCCAACACCGGACAACATGACTACCCTCAAGCTCGCCACTCGAAAACACCACCAACTGATCCGCGCCACCAAGAAAAACGCATTCAAGGAACGACTGGACAACAACGCACACAACAGCAAGGAACTCTTCAACATCGTGAAAGAGCTCTCCAACCCCAACGCCGGAAACAACAACATCACCCCTTCGCAAGACCTCTGCAACTCCCTCGCCTCCTACTTCCACAACAAGATCGCAGACATACACAACAGCTTCAGCACTCAACCGACGCACGCCACGACCGAACGACCGCCCCCCTCCACCACCCTCCGCGCCTGGACCCCGATCAGCACCGAAGACACCATCCGCACGATGAACTCCATCCACTCCGGATCTCCGACAGACCCCTGCCCTCACCACGTCTTCAACAAGGCCGACGCTGTCATCGCACCCCACCTGCGGGACATCATCAACACCTCCTTCGACATCGCCACCTTCCCGGAGAGCTGGAAGCACGCCGAACTCAGCGCTCTACTCAAGAAACCATCAGCAGACCCTACCGACCTCAAGAACTACCGCCCCATCTCGCTGCTCCCGTTTCCGGCCAAAGTCATCGAGAAGACCGTCAACAAGCAACTGGCCGCCTTCCTCGAGACGAACGGCTCCCTCGACCTCTCGCAGTCTGGCTTCCGGGCCAACCACAGCACCGAGACCGCCCTGATCGCAGCTACAGATGACATCCGAGCCCTGCTCGACAACGGAGAAACAGCGGCCCTCATTATCCTGGACCTCTCCGCGGCCTTCGACACTGTCTGCCACCGTACCCTAGTACAGCGCCTCAGCAACGTCGGAATCCAGGAGAAGGCACTGGAGTGGATCACCTCCTTCCTCGCCGGAAGGACACAGAGAGTCCGCTTCCCCCCGTTCAGATCAGAGGCCACCGAAGTCATCTGCGGCGTTCCTCAAGGCTCCTCGCTCAGCCCAACACTCTTCAACGTCTACATGAGACCCCTCGCAGCCATCGCACGCCAGCACAACCTGAACATCATCTCCTACGCCGACGACACCCAGCTGATCCTCTCCCTCACTAACGACCCCGCCACCGCCAGAGCCAACCTGCACGAAGGGATGACAGACATTGCCACATGGATGTCGAACAGCCGCCTGAAACTGAACTCGGACAAGACGGAAGTCCTCATCCTGGGATCCTCACCCTCCGCCTGGGACGACTCCTGGTGGCCCCCCGCCCTGGGCAGCGCACCCAAACCCACAGACCACGCACGCAACCTGGGCTTCATCCTGGACTCCTCCCTCTCCATGACCAGACAAGTCAACGCCGTCTCCTCGTCATGCTTCAACATCCTGCGCATGCTACGTAAGATCTTCCGTTGGATCCCCACCGAGACCAGGAAGACGGTCACCCAGGCCCTCGTCACCAGCCGTCTGGACTACGGCAACTCCCTCTACGCCGGAACCACCGCCAAACTCCAGAAGAGACTCCAGCGGATCCAGAACACCTCAGCACGACTCATCCTGGACATCCCCCGCCGCAGCCACATCTCCGGACACCTGAGAGACCTTCACTGGCTCCCGGTCAACAAGAGAATCACCTTCCGGCTCCTCACCCACGCACACAAAGCCCTACACAACCAAGGACCAGGATACCTCAACAGCCGTCTCAACTTCTACGCTCCCAAACGCAAGCTTCGATCGACCAGCCACGCCCTCGCCGCCGTCCCCCGCATCCGAAGAGCCACCACAGGAGGAAGGTCCTTCTCCTACCTGACCGCCAAGACTTGGAACTCCCTTCCGACCCACCTCCGCCTCACCCAGGACCACCGCGCCTTCAGGAAGCAGCTCAAGACCTGGCTGTTCGAGCAGTAGCGGACCCCCTCCCCCCAGCGCCTTGAGACCCTCCGGGTGAGTAGTGCGCTATACAAATGCTCTGATTGATTGATTGATTGATTGATGGGAGGGCCCCTCCGGTCTTGTCCAGGCAGCGGAAGCGGCTTTTCAGGAGACCAAAGGTCCGCTCAAATACTCTCCTGGTCCGACCATGTGCCTCATTGTAGCGCATCTCAGCGGCTGTCACAGGGTTCCTGAGGGGTGTCAGCAACCACGGCATGTTTGGGTATCCAGAGTCACCTACATACAAAGAATTGAATATTAGATGAGTTTTGTAAGAGGGTGGGATACAACATTGCTAAACACACAATGGTAAACAGTACACACCGACAAGCAAGGCACGCTGGCTTGGCATCTGTGACATCATCGTTGCAATGCGACTACTCCTCGTGATGTAGGCATCATGCGCAGAACCAGGAAAACGTACACACACATCTGTGATACACATGTCCGCTAGACATACCACCAGAGCATTGATGGAGTGGAAATGATTCCTGTTCCAGTATGTCTGTTCATGTGCCCGTGGTGGTACCAGGACCACATGTGTACAATCAATTGATTCAATGACGTTCGGCATCCTCCCCAATGTATAAAAAGCATCCTTTATGTCAGTGAGTTGACCAGGGCTAGGAAACTTGATGTACAAGTCAAGGAAATGCAACATCCCCTCCAAGACACCACAAAGCACACGGCTGAACATAGTTTGTGACATCCCACCAGTAGTAGCCACAATGTACTGGAAGGTACTGGTAGCAAAGAACTGCAGGGCTGCCATCACCTTCACCTTTGGGGTCAGTGCTGTAGGGTATGTCTGGCCAGGTAACAGATGTGGCGTCAACTGCTCTGCCAACTCCTCAATCAGAGGCCTGATGAAGTGGTACCGTCAGATGAAGTCACTTTCCACCATGCTTATAAGGTCTGGGAACGGTCTATGGACAGCTGGTGCCGTGCAGTACAAAGATGGGCAAAGGAAGATTGTACATTCATCCACCAATGTGGCAATGACCAAGCAAAAAATCACATGATACATCATAGCAATACACAATGAACTGAGGTGTGTGCTATTGGGTATGGACACATATGTTACCTTCATGCCCATCTCACATATCAAGTAAACCTGTGTACATAAGTTCCATTGAGTGCAATGGCAATTCATTTGGCTGTATCACAGTACCTATCCACTGCTGTCATGTTCAATACACACACCACAGTGACAAGTGAGGACTGACGTCTCCCAGGTATTACATCTCTATGACAGGCAGATACCCATGGTCCCTGTATTGCCACATGGACACTGGCATATCATGGCGTATCATGTACAGCCCACGAAAAACCATGAGTCCCACAGGTAGTGGCCCCTGTGGTCTCTGCAGGCCATACATGGATGTATCTGACACACACACACACACACACACCATAACTGTTGATGCACAAACCACATGGATGTGGAGACTGACTCCCATAGTGCACATGGAATCAGAGACATCTGAGATACAACATGCACACAGACTAGACTGTGGGTGGACATCAGAATTGTGGCTATGGGTCTCACTGTGACGTACATACCATCCCACCCTGGACTCAGGGTGTATGTGACAAGTCATATACATATTCCACCTGCAACTGTGTCCATGACTCATGCCCATAACTGAACAGTTGCATTGGTAATGTGCACAACACACAAAGGATTCTGTCTCCATGAACCCGTGCCCAGCCTGGGAGTGGCTGCACCAAAGTGCCACACAAGAAACCAAATGTTGCCCCCATACACACACAGGTAATGCAGCCTTACATGCCATGGGATAAAGTGTGGCACGCTGTGGTGTTTTAGGTGTGCCCCTGAGTCCCTGGCAAGTAATTGTGTGTGGAATCCGTCAGCAAGTCACACCAATGTGAACCGATGCGGATGACTTCAACAGAGACACGTCGTGCAGTTCTGGTCCGAGCCATGCGCACGGTCTGTGAACCAACGGGGGTGACTCAAATGCTTATGCGTCGTACAGGCATGGACCGAGCCTGGCCCACGTCTTGGCCTTTGAATGAATGACGTGTATGCTTTGAAGTCACCCAGATTCACATTGCAGTCAATGGCTAAGGTGTGCGCACGGCTCGGTCCATGCCTGTACGATGTGTATGCATTTGAGTCACCCGCGCCGGTTCAGATTGCAGTCAATGGCCAAGCCGTGTGCACGGCTCCGTCCAAAACTGCACGACGCGTCTCTGTAGAAGTCACCCACGTCGGTTCACATTGAATACGCGTCGTGCAGTTCTGGACCAAGCAGTGCGCACAGCTTGGCCATTGACTGCAATGTGAACCGACGCGGGTGTCTCAAATACATACGCGTTGTATAGGCATGAACCGAGACGTGGGCACGCATAGCCCATTGAATCCTATGGAGATGGGTGCATGTGGAGTTTCAAAATACGCGTCATACAGTCAGTTGACCGAGCCGTGTGCACTCCTTGGCTATGGACTGTCATGGAGACGGACGCGAATTCAAAACTTGTTTGAGTCGTGCGCTGGAACTTCAGTTGGATGCCTACAACAATGTTGCAATCCTAGGGTGTCATGAAGGTGAAAATTTAAACGATGCGGAACACGTGTACGAGTCTTACAATTACATGGATTGGACAGATTCATAGAATGCAACTGTGTTGGACCTATCACTAAGGAGACATGGCACGGATTCTGCCTCTGCAGCACTGATATAAGGCTGGCTGGCCCCCAGAGAGCTCACTTGGCTCCACTACATGCTACATGACCACATCTCTGCTACCACTGCTGCTGTCTCTGCATCCTCTGGCTACTGCAATGGCACGTACTCTGGAGAGGGCCCCAGAATTCACAGAGGAGGAGAACCAGGCCATGCTGGACGGGGCCCTTCCACAGTACTGCAAGCTGTATGGGAAACCAGGGGAGCAGGTGAGTGTGCAGTCCACTGCCTTCCTAATTGTGCAAGTAGTCTGACAAGCAGTAATAGAAGTGTGCACAGCAGTGGGAAGCATATGCACTGAGAACTTTCAGCACCCAAAGTGTGTAGATACATGTGATGAACAGATGTCCTGCTGCAAAAGTGCAGTAGTGCTAGCTTTTACTCCCCAGGCAATGTTACCATGTCAGACCTGCAGCACAAATATCCATTTCCATGGGTGCACTACCTGTGTACCTCTTTTTGCTTTGTGATGCCTACATGTATTATCAAATGTGTGCAGCACAAATATGTGGCATGTGTGGTGATGTCCTTTTCCCTTTGTCATCCTCACAGGTCGATGCCCACCAGAAGCAGGAGATCTGGCTGACCATCGCCCGGGCAGTAAGATCAGTGGGTGTCTACAGGCACCGGATCTACAACTGCCAGAAGAGGTGGCAGGACCTTTGGGGCTGGACCTGGAGGATCGCAAGTGTCCAGCTGAAGCTGTTGCCTCCTCGCTGTAGGGGCGGACACCGGACCCTGACCCCCCACATGCTCTGGGTTCTGGCGGTGGTCTTCCCGGACCTGGACGGGAAACTGAAGGCCAGACAGCAGCAAGGAGGGGGTAAGTCCATGCCCAATCTGTGAACTATGTCTGACATGCTATTTGCAGTCATTTTGGCCTGGTCATACTTCCACATTACATTAGTCTTGTAGTCCTGGACTCATGTCCCTCAATTGTGTAATGCACACTCCTCATCTGATCCACAGGTGTGGCCCCTACAGTCTGTTACTTTTTTCACTTAGGCACTGTGTCCCTGCAGTCAGCTCTGCTTAAGGTTCTGGGCAGAATATGTTACTGGGACTTTGATGTGTGCTTCGTGGATGGGTCAATTGTTTGCACAATGCCTGATCTCTGACATGTGATCTGTGTGTGCCTTTGATTTGTGTTCGAATTGCTAGTCTGACTCGCCACATGTGTCTGGGGTATTTAAAACACACCCATGCAGAAGGTGAGTCTATTTAGTGGCTTCAGGAGTATGTATATCAAGGGTGTCACATCTTGCCCAGACACCTGCCTACTGTCCTGGCCTATACACTGTTTCAGGTTTACCTGGGCAGTCATGCCCACTCCAGGGCATTGGGAGACTCTGTACTCACACTCCCGTGTATTGACCTACTGATTGTGCTTAGTGATATGTGCCTTCAGGTGTCTGACTCTATGTCATTGTGGTGTGGCTTCCTTTTTGGTACAACTGGTGTGTCCATAATTTTAAGGGCCAGCAGGACATCTGAGATGTGACTATAGGAGATGACACCTGTGCACCATATAGGTGTGTGATCACTTGACTGTGCCCAATGCTGTATGCAACAGTGAATTTCAGGCAGCTGTGTTTCATTTGCAGCAAACTGTGAGGTGCTCATGTTCAGGGAGTTATGTTTGCAGTCACTCATATGTCTGATTTTTGTGATGTTGGGTCATCATAGTCCAGAATATGTTTCTGGCAGAGGATGAACAAGTGCAGTTGTCAGCTGCAGAGTTCGCTTTGGCCATGACCTATGATTGTGACACAGTGCAGACTGTTGTTGTCCAGATGCCCTGCCCCTATGATATGTGGCAGTTTTGACTGACTTACCATGCATGCCTGTGCCAGGGCATTGAACTTGCTAAGAGGGATCCTGCATTGGAGTCAAAGGTGCTCTATGCACCCCATTGTGGCATTGACTATCAAGACGTGAGGACATCATTGTGTGTGGTGCTGCTAGGCACCACTAGCACGTAAAATGTGACTCTGGGCATCCATTCATCCCGACACCTCTACTGAGTGAGTGGCATGAGATGTGATGTGTGTGTATAGTAACACACTTTTACAAGTTCACTTGCATGTCCTACAACTGTGTAGGTGGTGCATTTGTGCACATTGGGGTATTAGCAGCCAACATGCAACAGACATATGGGTGCAAGTCCAGGAAGATATGGGTGCAATGGTTGATGTTCAGACTGGCGATTGCCCTATGTAAACCAGTGTGGGCAGTTTAAGCAATGCTCAGCTGGCGATGCCATGTTATGTGCTGTAATCACTGTGTTGTGTGCAGTCATTGCAGGCGACTAAAGTGGGTCTTGTTTTCCTATTTCTATCCAGATACATCCATGAGCACAGGAGGGGGCAGCGCCACAGAACAGGATTAGCCGCAGAGCCAGACTGGGTCAGCAGCCGAGGAGTTGGAGGGACCCAGTGGCACGGAGGGTGAGGGGAGCCACACCGAGGAGTCCTCAGCACTATCCACCTCAGCTGAGGGCCACATCAGCTCAGAGGGTGACTCCCTTGTGGGGGCGGGTGTCAGCAGCCAGCAAACCCCAGCTAGTGAGGCTGTTCCTGCCAGCACCACCACCACCACCACCCTCCCATCAGCTCCCATCCCAGAGGTCTGTGGCGGCTTCCGTGTTTGGGAACATGTCTCCTTCATGCCAGGCACTGCACCCCCTACCCCTGTGTCCCCTGCTGCCCTGAGTGTGGAGTCTTTGGACTTGCTTAAACGGGTCCATGTAGGGCAGACATCAATGCTGAGTGTCCTCCATGCAGATACCAGTCTGTTGACACAACTGGTGTCGTTCTTGGAGGGCATCTCATCGAGCATGTCTGCCCTACAGAGGACAAATCAGTCCATGGTTGCTTCCTAACGGCAGCAGTGACCCTCCTCCAACAGTCCCTCACCCCTCATGCCTCTGCCCCATCCACAATTCCTAGCACCCTCCCTGTCCTAAGCACACACACACCAGCACAGTCACCCAAAACACACAGACACGGGCAGCACACAAACACCCAAAACAAAGTCCAAACATGCATGCAAGCAAAGTCAGGGGACTGATACCACACTCACAGGAGATGGTTTGCAAACACACACACAGGCATCCACAACTACTCCGCAGTCCACCGAATCCTCTCCCTCCAAGAGCCCTTCCCTTGCCTCATCAGCAACCCCATCTCAAAAGAAGCTCTTCCTGTGGGTCCTTCGCCTCTTTTCCACCGATCCAGCAGATCCAGATTACAGGGGAACAGGAAGTCCCCACACACAGAGGAGAGTGCCCCTCACATCAGGACACCCTCCCCCAGATGCAGGCAGACTGAGGCCCCCACCCGTAAATCCCCCGTACTCACGAGAGCAAGACCCCACCTCCACCCACAGCTCCATTGCAGTCTCTCTCATTCATCCCCCAGGTCAGCACTCCACAGGTTCCCCCGCCGCACCCTGCCCCATGTTCCCCCACCCACAGATACATCATCCCCAAGATGCTCAGGCCCTCCCCCCTACCTCTTGCTCTTCCACCACTACCACCCATGGTCAGCCTGTTTGTGCAACTGGTGTTGGGACCGTACCCCCCTCTGTCCTGGCAACTTCACCTGAACCTCATTCCGCTCCCATGGAGTTAGGCATTGCAGTGGAGTCCACGTCCACCCAGTCTGACTTAGGCACTGCAGTGGGGACCCAGTCCACTACATTTGACCTGCCAACTGCAGTTGTTCTGGAACCCATCTCATCAGACTTGTGCCCCAAAGTTGTGATGGCACACACCATGACAGACACCTCCACAGCAGTTGCCAGTGACTCTCCTGCACCCACCACCCATTCACTGCCTCCTTCTGCTGAGCCCTGATCCTATCCCTGCGGTGCCTGGCATGCCCCCATGTATGCCCCTCAGAGTGCTTCCCATTGTCCAATTTGTCTACTTCCCTGACTGTGGGCCCATCTCCACTGGGCATACAGGTGTGGGCATCATTGGTGTACTAGACATATGTATTGAGTATGTGCAGATGACTTAAGGGACACTACCGTACCCAGGCTGATGTGACTAGTGCCTACGTTGGGTGGTATATGATGGTTGACTGAACAAGTGTTGAGCTGACATGACTGTGACGTGCTGGAACTATGTTTTGCACAGCTGTGCTTCCACAGAAGTTGAGTGCCCTCAAGTTAGTGTGTTGTTCTGTGACATTGCCTGGGCCCATGGTGTGTGTTGTGTGGGCATATCTGTGTGTGTTCCCATCCCTTTTTCTACATAGGCTATGTTCCCTTAATATGTTTGTGTTGGTGATGTTTGCTGAGTTGTCCTGTGTTCATCACACATCTTTGTCCGTGGCATCCATATATGTGTGTGCATGAGACACTACTGTTCATTTGTGTGCCATCATTATGATTTGTCAGTTCTGAGTGGTGATGATGTAGTCAGACGCAGATGGTACACAGTCAGGGCTCTCCAGGGCATTTGTTTGTTTGCAATATCATGTAGATGTCCATAGGTGGTACCTTTCAGTGATTGAGACATGCGTATGTGTGTGTGACTGCTCCCACTCGTCAGGTTCAGAGGTGCAATGTTGGCAGGCTTCAGCATGTGTGCCTTGTGGTTCTCCTTGGCTTATGCATTGTCCTTGGACTGTGGCAGGGATTCCAAAGGTTACTGGAGATTTGACGTCATGGCCATGTACCGCATATATTGCAGTATGTCTGTCATTCACCGTGTTTGTAGACTGTCGTTGTGTGATGAGTCTGTGCACCTTAGATCCTCCCAACATTACTGTGTTAATCATGGGTGACTGTGAAATGTTACCAGTCCACGTGGGCTTCACTGATGCACATTGGTGCAATTCAGGGTGTGTGGTGTTGAGGGTGGACAGCTGTGAATGTTTGCATGGCTGGGCCCCTACCTCCCTTTTGTCCCTGGTTGACGGGCCATGCTGAGTTATTTGTGTAGGTGTGATGTACGTTTGTGTCATAGGACACATGTCTGAGTTTCCCAGTTTGAACAACATCTCCCTTTGGCATTACAGTGGACCTTTCATGAAAACTTGTGTCACTCCAATGTATGGTC
Organism: Lissotriton helveticus; assembly: GCF_964261635.1. Lineage (NCBI taxonomy): Eukaryota > Metazoa > Chordata > Amphibia > Caudata > Salamandridae > Lissotriton > Lissotriton helveticus. The sequence goes on along the minus strand of NC_136057.1, from coordinate 800,312,834 downwards.
CGTGGGGGTAGTGCTGTTGTGGGTCTGTCTCTTGCTGTTTTAGTTACTGTTCATTCCAGCTGTATGCGATGTCAGCCCCCATGGGTGGTGCCTGTCTGCACATGGCTGAGAGTATGTTTTATTTTCACTGTACTGTTTGCCTCACCACATCTCTGTGGGTATGTGATACAACCAATACTTTGCCACAAGAGGGTTTCATGGGTTGAGACCAGGAATCATACATGCTGTTTCTGTTTGGCATATGCTGCTTTTACCATGATGACACTTACCTATAGCTCACTGTGATGATGGGGGGCCCATTACCACAATCATCAGCTTTTGCTGCAGTGTGGAACCACACAATTTACGTTGGATCTACACAGTGATGGGGGGGGGGGGTCAGAGCTCACAGACACAGTGCTATTGTGATGCTTGACTTGTGTAGTCCACACTCATTTCTTGGTCACACATGTGATGCTAGTTACATGGTATGTTCTACCTCATATTCACTCCTAGGGGTATTTGTCAAGCTCTACACACTGTTGTCATGATGTAAGGGGGGATTTTTTGGCTGACATACCTGAGGTTGATGTATGATGTATGATGGATGTGTGGCGCATCACCCATCCTATGGGTGGGAGTGTTGATATTGATAGTCACACTGCCCCCTATGAGTGGGGGTGGCAGTAGTGATAGGCAACATAACACATATGGGTGGTGGTGGGCAACATGCCCCTATGATTGGGGGGGCAGCTGTGATGGGCAACCTGCCCCTATGAGTGGGAGCAGTAGTGGTGGGCAACATGCCCTTATGAGTGGGGGGACAGTGGTGATAGGAAACATAGCCCCTATGAGTGGGGGCAGCTGTGATGGGCAACACGCCCCTTTGAGTGGGGGGGCAGTGGTGATATGAAACATAGCCCCTATGAGTGAGGGTGGCAGTAGTGGTGGGCAACATGCCCCTATGAGTGAGTGGACAGTGGTGATAGGAAACATAGCCCCTATGAATAGGGGTAGCAGTGGTGGTGGGGAACATGCCCCAATGAGTGGGGGGGCAGTAGTGGTGGGCACATGCCCCTATAAGTGGGGGGACAGTAGTGAGGGGCCACACGGCACATATGGGTGGGGGCAGTGGTGATGGGCAGCATTACCCATATGGGTGGGCGTGGCAGTAGTGGTGGGCAACATGCCCCTACAAGTGGGGGGGCAGTGGTGATAGGCATCATGACACATATTGGTGGGAGTGGCAATAGTGGTGGGCAACATGCCCCTATGAGTGGGGGGGGCAGTGGTGATAGGAAACATAGCTCCTTTGAGTGGGGTGACATTAGTGGTGAGTAACATGCCCCTATGAGTGGGGGGCAGTGGTGATAGGAAACATAGCACCCCTATGAATGCTATCTTAGAGGAAAACCATGAGTGTGTCTATTCAGCTGGAATACTAATGGTAATAAATCAATTCTCTGTTGCACGGGCTTACCCAGTTTTATCACCCGATGCCCCTTTCAGAGCTGCTTCATTAGATTTGAATGTGTGTTCAAGAAAACAACGATAATGGCAGCATGCTGTTGGTAAATAGAACAAACATGGGCTGCAACTCTCCTCCTGTCATGTAAACAGTGATTGAAATACCTCCCCCGGGGGCCCCCTTCTACCTGTTGTCTTTCTCTTATAAGAGCGGTCGGTTCTCTTACATCCAGACGCCAGCCGGCATGGAGAATCCTATTTCTTCTTCTGGCCAAAAACTCTGTTTTCGTTCCGTACTGCCAAATTAAAGTATATGGATCAATTCACAGCGCAGACTTATCCTTAACAATTTGTAGCCGTGTCGATGTTTCAGAAGTCCAGCTTACAAATTATTGTTAATCCTTTCGTGCAAAGTTCGGAGCCGCGCTGCTAAACAAACGCAAGCCTCAGTTTCAACGTTGTTGCATCATGGTGCCCCTGTGACTCCTGGGAATTGTGGTTTCGCAGTGTGTTCTGCGCATGCGTGTTGAGCACGTAACCGGGAATGTTCTGAGTCTAATTAAAAACTTTGGTCTGTTGTCCTGGCACCCATTAGTGAGTGATCACATCATGCCAGAAATTGAATAAACTAAATGCACAAGCTTGGGGAACTATTTACTTTCCATATAAAAATGTAAAAATATACATATATTGTGGAAAAAACGTTTTAAATCGCCATCTATGAGATCCAGAATGTCCAAATGTTCCTCACTTTCAAATGAAGTTAACTGCCAGTGCCCTTGTTAGTCATAAGAATTGTAGTATCATAATATATTCTACACTGCTTTCCTTCTTAAATGCAAAGAGGGGTGCAGACAATAAATCGACATCTAAGTTCTTAATCTAGTGCCAGTTTTGATTAATCACTTTTTTCAATTTATTCGAGCTGGGACAAAATGTAGTCACACAGACTTGTCGTTGTGTTGGTGTTTTATTCTTTCTTTCCAAAAGTAACTCTTGGAGTCCATTGTACACGCTTCATCGCTGTTTTGACTAGTTTTTCCGGATAACGCCGTTCCCGCAGTTTGTCTACTAGATTACTAGCGTGCAGATTGTAATCTTCCTTGTAATAACAATTTCTACGGATTCTTAAAAATTGGCCGAGGGCAAATTTTCTCGTAGACTTCTCGGATGATTACTTGAAAATAAGAGAGCTTTGTTTCTGTCTGTGGATTTTGTATACAAGGTTGTCACCAATCCTCCCTCCGCTGGATAAACCTCTACATCCAAAAATTATATTTTATTAGCTGAATGCAAAATGCTAAATTTGATATCTGCCATTCTTAAATTGAGCCAATCATAGAAAAGCATTAGTTTCTCCTCTCCTCCTGTCCACACCAAAAAAATATCATCAATGAAATGTAGCCAAATTGTGATGTATTGTGAGAATGGATTATTGTTGTGAATGAATGTGTCTTCATACATTGACATAAACAACACTGCCAGTTCTGGGGTAAAAAGGCACCCCATCGCCACTCCCTTTATTTGGAAGAAGAAGTCATTCCCGAATGTAAAATCGTTTTTTTTAGAGCAAAAGAAGCCAAGTCAACTATAAATTGAGTAGGCACCTGAACAGGATTTACTCTTTTCTCCAAGAAATAGGAACGCACTGCCACTGCTTCATCCTGTGGAATTTGGGTGTACTACGAGGTAACGTCCAATGTCACCATTAGATCTTTATCTTTGTCAAATCTTACTTCCTCCAATTTATTAATAAAATCGGTGATGTCTTGGAGATAGGAGATTACTCCAGCCATGAATTCTTTTAAAAAACAGTCCACATATTTGGAAATCGGTTCCACCAAAGATTCGCATCCAGAGACGATTGGTCTCCCTGGTGGATTTTTTTCATTTTTGTGAATCTTTGGCAGTATATAAAATACTGGAACCCTTGGATGTTTGTTTTGTAGAAAATTATATTCCTTAGGGCCTAAGAATCCTTGATCAAATCCTTCCTTTAAGATGGCAATTAATTGGCCTTGGAGCTCTAAAGTTGGATATTTAGGGATCTTCTTGTAGCAAGCAGGATCATTTAGTTGTTTTAGGACCTCAATTGTGCATTCACTTGTTCCCCACACCTCAATTGAGCCCCCTTTATCTGTCTGCTTGATTATCACAGAAGAATCATTATTTAATGTAACCAATGCTTCTCGTTGTTCTTTTGGGATATTGTGTTTGACATAATTTTTACTTTTTTCCATTTTTGAAATAGCTGATAAACCATTTTCTCAAACAGAATCACCTATTTTGGTACTTTATTACCAGGTGGGCAGAAGGTTGACTTTTTCCGTAACCCCGTCACTTCCAAAGCAGTCGTTGTTTCATTTCCTGCGAAAAACATTGTCAGTCTAATTTTCTAGCATAATTCAATGAATTTGGTTTACATTTTAACAAAATCAGTCTTCTTTGATGGAACAAATGAGAGCCCTTTGGTGAGGATACTTTCCTCTGCGTCAGTCAACACTCTTTCTGATAGATTAAAAATGGGAGACACTCCTAATTTTTGTAATGTTGTCTTCTAGTGGTCATCTCCCAAGGCTGGTTGTTGTATCTCACCCGTCACCTCAGTCTGGGCTGGCCTCTTCCTAAATAAGAAGAAAAAGGACCCTGTTGTTGTTGCTGGTTGCATTTCCGATTACAATTAGGACGGCTTTCGCTGTTTTCTGTTTCCCCGCCCGAAGACAATGAAGTGTCCGAAAAAGAAATACACTGATTGCTTGATCTTCCCTGGTTTTCTGATAAATATATACGCGAATCCGCTTTAGTTTAGAAGTTTGCCTGTAGAAATGGATACATACTATCCAGTGAAAAGTTCCTTTTATCTTTGTCAAATTGGTTAGTTTTTTGTGTAATCGTATAATCCATGAACTCCTGGATTTCCTTTTCCACCTTATCCAATAAAGTTTTTGAGTCTGTTATGGTTTGGTTGTTTTTAATTTCTAATTCCAGTGCTGAAATCTCCTCCAGTTCTTTCTGGGAAATTCTCCAAGCTGTTTCAACAGTGAGGACCATAAAGTCCCTACTGCATTTGGTCTCTATGAAACTGAAGCCTTTCTTAAAAATTGGATCATCCGTAATAATTACCGGGATGTTTTGAATTTGAAGACCTCCTGGGATTATGCCTTCTCTCAGGTGTTGTAATAGGAAATGACCATGCAAATCTGTCCTGATTTGTTTTTTCTTTAAGGGTAGCAGCTTGTCCGATTCATTTTGAGTTTTAGCTGAAACACTAAGAGAATGCTGAAGCAAACAACAGTGGAGCGCTCAATAGCTTCCTAATATGATCTTCACTGTATGCAAATGTATCATTTTCGGACATAAATGAACCTACCTTGTCCAAAAACTAAACAATAATAAGTGATAAAAGAGTGATGAAAAAAGTGAAATGGGAAACCCACCACCACAGCAACAAGAAATAAATCAAAACCCTCCCTCCAAGGATCAGAAATACCTCGTGGGACTCTTCCCGCTATAACTACTAGCAACAATAAAGGGTATGGCTCACAATCAATAAGGCTGAGCCCTATAGACTAAACAACGAGAAGAAATGCCAGTACTGATCCATTATTCAAAACTTTTTAACCATAGATGCATAGACCACAGGACAATACATCCGAAAGCTCATTAGTAGCTTTTTATTTGAGTATACAACTATTTTAGTCACAAAATTCATTGCACTAAAAAAGAGCACATTTGGACATTCTGGATCTCATAGATGGCGATTTAAAAAGTTGTTTCCACAATATACATATATTTTTACATTTTTATATGGAACGTAAATAATTCCCCAAGCTTGCGCATTTAGTTTATTCATTTTCTGGCACGATGTGATCACTCACTAAAGGGTGCCAGGACAACAGACCAAAGTTTTTAATTAGACTCGGAACATTGCCGGTTACGTGCTCAACACGCATGCGCAGAACACACTGTGAAACCACAATTCCCAGGAGTCAATGGGTCACCGTGATGCAACAATGCTTGAAACTGAGGCTCGCGTTTGTATAGCACCGCAGCTCCGAACTTTGCACAAAAGGATTAACAATAATTGGTAAGCTGGACTTCTGAAACATCGACACGGCTATAAATTGTTAAGTATAAGTCTGCACTGGTAATTGAATCATATACTTTAATTTGGCAGTACGGAACGAAAACTGAGTTTTTGGACAGAAGAAGAAGTAGGATTCTCCGCGCCGGCTGGCGTCTGGAGGTTGGAGAAGCAACCGCTCTCATAAGGGAAAGACACCGGGTAAAAGGGGGCCCCCGGGGGAGGTATTTCAATCACTGTTTACATGACAGGAGGAGAGTTGCAGCCCATGTTTTTTTCTATTTACCAACATGACGCTGCCATTATCGTTGTTCTCATGAACACACATTCAAATCTATTGAAGCAGCTCTGAAAGGGGCATCGGGTGATCAAACTGGGTAATCCCGTGTAACATAGAATTGATTTATTGACATTAGTATTCCAGTTGAATAGACACACTCATGGTTTTCCTCTATCTTTCTGGCTTCCTTTCCCCTTTTCTTCCCCCCTGGTTGTTACAGAGATTCTCAATGGATTAATCATCTTGAAAAAAGGCATTGTGGCGTTTCTTGAATAAGTAAGCTGAGGCAATAGATGAGTGGTCAGCCCTCTATGGTATTTGAATAGGACATTGTCACACATTTGTTTCTATTCTTTCCAGATTTTTTTAGTCCTGAGGAGAATCCCAAGAACAAAGGGATTCGAAATCCGTAGACCATCGGTTCTGCCAAACAGTTTTTTTCTAATTAGACTTGGTTGTGTTACGCCCAATCATTATAACTATTTCATTGGTTGTACAGCCTGTTTAAATATTGTGTAGGGTGTATATAAGAAAAATCATTTGTGTAAATAGCTTTGTTTGGCCAGGTGCTCCTCAAGTGGTCCATTTATTTTTCCCTTGTTGTGTATGCACCAAGTAGGTTGAATGTTTTGGGTATGACATTGAGTGAGTGTGTTTGTGAGATTGAATGAATGTTTGTGAATCCAATTGGATTTATCACCAGTCCCTGTGTCCATATTTATCCTCATTATATGAATGTGTATTTCACACAGTTGTGTGTTCTTTTTTAATGCAGTGAAATTTGTGACTTAAATAGTTGTATACTCAAATAAAAAGCTACTAATGAGCTTTCAGATGTATTTTCCTATGGTATATGCATCTATGGTTAAAATGTTTTGAATAATGGATCGGTACTGGCATTTCTTCTTGTTGTTTAGCTTATGAGTGAGGGGGCAGTGGTGATAGGAAACATAGCCCCTATGAGTGGCGGTGGCAGTGGTGGTGGGCAACATGTCCCCATGAGTGGGGGGGGCAGTAGTGATGGGCAACATGCCCCTATAAGTAGGGGGGGCAGTGGTGATAGCCATGCAACCCCTATGGTGGCCTGTTGCTAGTGGAAAGGGTCTAGACCACCTGGGAATGTCTGACATTTGGCAGGTACATGTTGTTTGTTTGTGTGGTGGGTGTCCAACTTACTGTCTGCGCCGTCCGCATCTGTTCCTGATCCGGTCATAGATGTACAGTACTGGTATGACCTGTGCAATGGGAATCATGATTCGTTTGTCTCGTACATGCTGCTTGTTGCTCCGTCTCGTACCCGTTGCTAGCTGGTCCGTCTCATAGCCGTGGATTGTGTTCTGGCACGAATCGTACCTGATATGCAGCTTTACCCGATGCTGTGACGTGCTGTATGTGGCAACCCGTCCGGCGTGTAGGATGTACACATTGTACTTGACTGCCCAGAAACTGCAGTGATTATGGTGCCGTGCGACGCAACTTGTGTGTTTACAGATCAGGCTGGATGGAGTCGGAGCGTACGTGCCAGTAGGGATTTCGGCACTTTCCGCATCGTAAGTCCTCGCCCGGACGGTCCCGCTCCTGGTACGATTCGGCCATAAGGTAAGGCTATGGGCAGCTCTCGGGGAGCTGTGCGACGGAGATCGAAATCGACCCCTAAGTGTAACAGTGGGGAAAGTGTTTGCTAACAGAGGGGTAACAATTAGTATTCCCACTCCACTGAGTGTAACAGTAGCGAAAGTGTTGGATAGCGGAGGAGTAAAAATTGCTATTCCCAATTCAATGAGTGCAACAATGGGGAAAGTGTTGGATAGCAGAGGGGTAAAAATTACTATTCCAACTCCAATGAGTGCAACAGTAGGGAGAGTGTTGGATAGCGGGAGGGGTAAAAAATACTATTCCCACTACAGTCAGTGCAACAGTAGGGAAAGTGTTGGATAGCAGGGAGGTATAAATTACTATTTCCATTCCAGTGAGTGTAACAGTAGGGAACGCGTCGGATAGCGGAGGGTAAAATTTACGATTCGCACTCCAATAAGTGCAACAGTAGGGAAAGGGTTGGCTAGCGACGGGTAAAAACTACTATTCCCACTCCAGTGAGTGTAACAGTAGGGAAAGTGTTGGATTGCAGAGGGATAAAAATTACTATTCCCACTACAGTCAATTTAAAATTAAAAACAAACAAACAATGAACAATAAAAAATATTTGAAAAACAAAATTAACTAAAAAAAATGTAAATATGTGAAAAATGTAAATACAAGTATGTTTAATATTACAAATAAAAAATAATAAAACTTATTATAATGCTAAATACATATCCCTATTACCTGCATATATGATATTAAATAAAATATAAAACATTTTTAAAGAAAGAAATATTTTTAGTTACAAATTACTTTTAAATAGAAATATTATGACATACCTTTATTTTACTTACATCCTAACCCATAACACCACAAAATTCACAATGCACATCTACATTAATAACAAAATGTACTTTGATAATTAATTATCAATTAAATAAATATTATTAATTAAAAATAAAATTAAAATACATAAAAATGTATTATCCTCCCATCCTTTACCCCTATAAACTCCACAACCCACACCTTAAAATAATTACACAATTCCCATAATTAATTTTCAATTAATGAAATACTATTAATTAACAAATAATTATTAATGAATTAAAAATAAATGACTTCCCACCCTTTACCTCTATAAACCCCACAACCTGCACCTAAAAATATTTACACATTTTCCATATTTAATTTTTAATTAAATAACTATTATTAATTAACAACTAATTATTAATTAATTAAAAATAAATTTGCTTCCCACCCTTTACCCCTCTAAATAACACAACCCGCACCTACAGTTAATGAAACAATTGTCACATATTTAATTTTCAATTAATTAATTAATAATAATTATTAACAACTAATTATTAATTAATTAAAAATAAATTACTTCCCACCCTTCACCCCTATAAACCTCACAACCCACATCTAAAATGTATTACACAATTTCAATCTTTAATTTCAATTACTTAATTAATATTGATTAACAACTAATTATTAATTCATTAAAAAGAAATTACTTCCCACCCTTTACCCCTAGAAACCCCACAACCCACACCTAAAAATAATTAGACAATTTCCATATTTTATTTTCAATTAATTAATATTAATTAATTACCACAATTAACACTATAAAATACCAATTAAATCAATATTAATACATACAAATATATAATTAATGTATTATGAATAGATTACTGCCCACCCTTTTCCTCTATAAACCCACAACACACTAAGTAACTCATAAATGCAAAATATAATTAAAATAAAATGGATAACTATGAAAAATGTAACACATATATTAAAAAGCATAAACAATACTTATACAAAAAAACTTCACATACATTTAAAATATATACTAAAATACATACCACTAATTAAGAAAGTCAACATTTTAAACAACTAAATCTATGCAAACGATATTATTGACTTCTATATTTTTTAAAAACAATATTTTTTTACCTTAAACTTAATATTCTTGACCACGATATTCTTGCTGTCGGTATTTCTCACTGACTATATTTAAGACTCAATATTCCTGTAATTCGATATTTCCAACTCAATATTTTGTCTGCATACCTTTGTGCCCTACTGAATGCCTCCTTTATGGGTTCTTTTTCCACATGCCATCCAGTAAGCTCAGGCATGTCACCAAGGGAAGCAGAAATATCCTCCTCAGGGGACCCCTTGGTGGCCCATCCATCTCACTGGAGGTACATTCAGCAGCTGATTTACCTCTGCCCTCTGCCTTTCCCCTTCTTAGCAGCTGGCTGGGCCATCATTGCAGGCTCCAGCCCTTCTTGACTTTCGTCCCTCTCGGATAACCCCAACATTGCCTCATGAACCTTGACCTCCATTTCCTTCCAGGTAGTGTGCTCCAAGTAATTACTGAACAAACAGTCGACTTGCATGGCAGGGCTCACTGTAACTTTCAGAAGACCTGAAGCATCCCCCCCACTCAAATTGAACAAGGGCCACAGGATAGTAACATTCTCTGTTGTCAGCCACCACAACCTGATGGAATGCATTAGGAATTACCTGTTCTGGGGAAACTACCTGATACCTTACCATAGTCAAACTGGCTCCTGTGTTCCTCATTGTGTCAGGACCGTGCCCATTGATGGTGACCCATTGCCTCTTCATTGTAGCATTTGAGGGCATATGGATCTTACGAACCATCTCACTATCACCCAGGGACACTAGGGTAACTTCTGTAAACTCTCTCCCTATTACCTGGGCAAGCTCCTCCTCAGCACTATACTAGCCACCCCTGTAATCGTTCCTCCAGTGTGAGGTCGTATTTCTTTTTTGACACTTGTGATCCCCTTTATAGTGTCCATACTCGTAGCACTCAGAGCACATGATGGGTTTGGGTTGCTGAATTTTGTCAGGATAAGCTGTCCTCTAATGGCCAAGATGGGGAAGTCAACCAGACACTTTCCCCTGTGAGATGGTTTGTGGGAATTTAGAGAACTCATCTTTTTATCGCTCCTCCCCTTCTTCTGGTTAGAACCCTGACCACCCTTTTGGGAGTCACCTCCCATACATTTTTGGACACTCGTGCTGACCAAGAGGTCCGTCCCCTCAGCAAACTTTCAGCCTTCAGCAAGCTTGCTATCAACTAGGTATTATATCAGCTCTAGAAAACAAGTATCAAGAATACTCTCCTTCAAAAAAAGTTGTACAACCTTTTGAAATCATTACCAATGCTGACCCTCACCCAACCCTTCATTGCCTTACCTGCAAAATCCAGAAAATCCACCCATGTTTGTATAGAGAGTTTGTGACTAGCCCTGAACTGTTGCCTGCACTTCTCAGGTGTCGACCCTTATTTCCTGAATAAAATGGTTTTCATGGAGGTGTAGTTGATCTGGTCCTCTAGTGTTAGCTATGTGTCCCTCCTCACTGTGGGTATGTGCCCTGAAAGACTACCCATCCTCTGGGACCCTTTGCCCATTCAAAGCCACTTCATAGGCTGCCAACCGTTTATGTATGTCACCCTTCACATTGTAACTGGGCTCCAAATCTTTTTGAGATATGAAATTTGAACTCATGTGAGGACACTGCAGGTATGTTGCCATCATTGCTGTTGCTGGACCCTACTTGTAGGGATCTGATGTCCAGCTCTCTAAGGCTTAGCTCAGCTTAGCTCCTTTCCTCCATGGCTAGCCTCTTCTCCTCAAGAGCTTGCTCCTTCTCCTTAGCAAGGGCAAGGGTCTTCTCCTTGTCCTTCTCCATTTTGGCAGGCTCTAAGTTCAATTTTTTCTTTCTACTTCCTCCTGCCTGCCAACTTCTCTGAGGACAGGCTCCTTGAAGACACATCGCTGCCTGCTCTACAGTAGATTGCCAGTCCTGGGAAGAAATTGCTCCCCCTCGCTGTAGGCTGCATGTCAAGATTCTGTTGGGGTCTTGCTCTGATCCTTCCTCAGATACAGATCCTTCCTCATCCACTTCTCCTTCTGTGTGGGCATTCGCCCATGCTCTCAAGGTATTCCGAAGCTCTGCCTTCCTGTCAGTTCCCTTGTGGAAGACCCCTTTCTCTTGGCAGAGCCCCTTGAGCAGAGCCACTGTGTATGCTTCCAGGTTGGCCAGCTTGAACTCCATCTTGCCAGGTAGGACCACAAACATTCCAGAGAAACGGGGACCTGGGCAAAAGGACTTTGGAAAAATGGAAAGATGTCATATCAGGAAGAATTGAAAAAGGCTCAAATTGGTTCAGGTACACAGTTGTAGTGAACGATGAGTTACTAAATGAAAGGTATGCACCCAAGTTCCACCACTCTAGTAAGGGTGAGCTAGATACACACTAAATGATAACCTGTGCTCACCCTCTGGTAGCTTGGCACAGAGCAGTTAGGCTTATCCATATAAGTATTTGTGCAACACACACACAAACACACAGGCACACACACACACATTAACACAATGAATACACCACAGAAAGATTCCACACAGGTTTTGTATAATAGAGAATATGTGTTGAGCAAAATGACAAAACTCCAATCAGTAGAAGTCGAGATTAGAATTGTTATAGATTACATTCAAAAATAGTGCTTAGAAGTCGCTAGTGGTCTAAAGGTTACTTGAAATTGTGAGGCACTAGCAGGCTGGCTACAGGACCCAAACTGATCCAGCTGAAAAAATACCTTGGATGGTGCTTTTGTTCACTTCGAGAGTATACTGCGCAATTGTCAAGCCTCATAAAGTGGGTTCCGTGTGATCACCGAGCTCCCTTGAAGTGAAAGCAATGCGCCATTGTCGAGCCGTGCAGAGCATCGCTGTTGAGCCGCTTAGGCTGTATAACTGCTTTTGTCTGACATCCTGTGCATTGGAATCAAAGAGTGATGCAGTGGAATTTCTCACGCAGTCAATGCAATGCCTTGGATTTTGATGAAAACAACTGTAGAACCCACTTCTGAAGGCCAGAGCTGGGAAGGGGCACCTCAAGCAAGGGTAAAATTCAAAGAAGGAAGAGTCAAGCAGCAGCAGCAGAATTGTAGGAAGTCTTCTATGTCCCTGAGACAACAGAAAAGAGGAGACAAACCAACTAGCCCTTGGAGATCCCTTGGAGGGAAGGCAGAGTCCTTCCAGCAGAGTAAGGGAACAGCAGGCATTAGGGTAACAAGAAGAAAAGATGTCCTTCAAGAAAAGCAGTCCAGTGGAGTCCTTTTAGCAGCACAGCAGGACTTCTGACAGAGGTTCTGTTCAAGATAAAGACATTTCTGATTATAGGAGGGTCAGAGACCCAGTACCTATACCCAAACGTGCCTTTGATGTAGGAAGTGATTTTAAAGGAACTCTCTGAAATACACAAGGATCCCTTTCAACACAGTCCTGTCTGGCAGGCTAACCCTGGGGGATAAATCAGTGTTATGTGTGTGGACAGTTCACCACCTATTGAAGTATAAGTGTCAGCCTTTCCCATTCCTCCCTTCCCAGAAAGACCCAACAGAGTGCAGATGATTTCTCAGAATGCAGATGATGTCAGACCTTGTCTCACTTGAATATCCAGTTAGTTCTGCCGGAGAATTCAGAAGACAGTTCGAACCCTCTCTCAAACCTCTAATCTCACGTCACTGGATTTTTAAACAGTGTGTGAAGATAAGAAGCCTAAGGGAAGGGGGAAGTGGAGAAAATAATAAAAAGAGAGAGAAAACACTGCGTCTCTTGAAACGTCCTCTGGTATGGAGTTTTGCTTGCAGTATTATCTAGTTAAAGGAAATAACCAAATCAAGATTTATCCTCAAATTCGTTCTACCTATCATGAAACAAACATAGTTGCTAACACTTTATACATATATGAGAATTGTACCTCTCTGTCTCTGGTCTCTTTCGGTACACCAGATAGTTTCACTGAGAGAGTAGTGCTTTTTCTATATATATTTGAAAAGAAGATAACAGTTAAGTTTTCTGCCCTTTGCCAAAATAGTTCAAATGTACATGGAAAATCTCTTTTGTGTATAACTTACATCTCAGTGATTCTTGCATAACACATAAATCAACTTGATAGCTGCATCACTATGCTCAAAGTTCACCAGGTGTCCATTAAGCTCCGTGATACATACAAAGATTATTGTTCAAAAGAAATACCAAAGTGCTCTGTTTTAATTAGAGTGATAACCTCTATCCGAAGGATCTTTATAATTGTTTGTTTGTTTAAATAAAGTCAAGGAAGTCTTTAGTGAGCCAAAGTGTCCGCAAAATAAGGGGAAATAAAGATGCCTGAATGTGTTTTTCCAAGTTCGATAAGAATTCCAAAAGTCTCCTTTACCTTTCAATGATCTTATTATGAATAAAATCCAAAATGTACTTACTCGAATGTCTTTTTAAATAACGGAACGTTCACCTTGTTTTCTTTGTTGCAGGTCGTTCGAATGTCAGCTGGGGACCGGAAATCAGGAAGCCTCTGGATAGACAGGGAATGGAAATCGAGCTTGTCCGGAGACTTGAAAGAGGAAAAGCCCCGGAGAAGTGAAAAGCCTCGGGAAAGGGAAGGAGCAGCCGGCCAAAGGAATCCAGATGCTGGCAAGAGTTATGTTGTTCGGGATCTTCAGATGAGCAGGAGCTTTTGAAGAGCACAAGCATCAGCCAAGGGTCCGGACTTTCTTTTATAGGCGATGACGGGTGGGGCATCACACGCGCCTAATTCGATATGCAAGGAAGGACTCTTCAGGCATAGAATATGACAACAAGCCTTGGTAAAAACACTGAATGTGGCAATAAAGCTTGGCAAGGATTTAAACTACTCTTAAACAAATGGGGTACCAAGGAGTGTTTACATGTTCATATATAGAGGCCTTGGTAGACGTGAGAGGTTTACAATCAGGGCCGATTCATTGTAAGGAGAGGGGGCAAGCACTTTGTCTTAAACAGGTCCTAACAGATGAGCCACACCTTCCTGTGTTTGTGGCTGTCTAGAGGGAATGAACAAATTGTAGCTGTCATCCACCCCAAACATGTATTGGAGACAGGCTCTCTGGCACATAGAGCAGTAAGTGCAGGGGAATGTCCATTTTCTAATAGTAATTAACAAAACACAAAATGCCTACGCCCAACTTTTTTTTGGAAAAAAGTAAATTAGTTAGAGCAATAGGCTCATCCGAGGGAGCTATTTGTAACACCAAGCGTTAGAACTGGCCAATGCCGGTTTTCAAGTTGCTTGCAAACAGAAGTTTTTGCTCCTTCTTTCTTGACTTTGCCCCTTTTTCTTTTTGCTTATGAATATAGATTAGCTCTATTAGCCTAACATTGTCTTAAATTATTCTCTTTGTCTGTATTTTGTATTACATGTAGAATGTATGATAATTGTATAATTGAAATGTACATATTTTTTGTCTTGTAAATAGTGTGGTATATATTGAATTGTCAATAAGTGAATGTATGTTCTTTTCTTCTCTGTATAAACTATAAAAATAATAGAAAAATACGGAAGTAAATTGGTATAAATAAAATACCAGGTCAAATGTAAGAAATTGTGTTTGTCCTATTGCTCTAAGTAATTTACTTTTTTCCAAAGAAAAGTTGGGTGTAGGCATTTTGTGTTTTGTTAATTATAGAATAGGGTCCAGCCTTCCCCATCCCTTGTACGGACCTAACTCCTTATTTTCTAAAAGTAGAATTCCTAAAACAGTAATGTTAAATTCAACTTCAACAGTAATGAAAATGTATCATTATCATTCCAAAGATATAAAACATGAAAAAGCTACTCCTCTCAGATCAGGAATTAAAAATGTGCGAACATCCGTGACAAGAATTTTCAATTCTATTAAGGACACGGAGGCGAGGATTATGCTTCTCATTTCTTTGCTCAGAAGCTCAGCATCCAATACAGAGACACAATAACAAAATCACATGACCAACCATAGAGTCTCATGGTATATAAGGACCCAGCACAACCATAGTGTCCTCTTTCTTTGTAACCATAGCAGTTAAGTCCATTCATGACCTGCTCTTGAATAACAACCGGCGGACGAGAACTTCTTCAAACCAGCCAACTGAAGGCCCAACGGGGCTGTACGTCCAAACTGGGACATGGCCCAGGAACTCCAACATCGTTGAAACAGGAAGAATTGTATAATCCTCCGCAGCAACTGCACGATTAGTCAGGCTTTACTTATTATCTGCACCTGAAATAAAAAAGAGTACCCCGTAATAGCAATCCATCACCAAAGGGCGAAACATCAACAATGCAGAATAAAGGGTGGGAGAAAAAAGAGACATATGCAGTGTACATATCATGCTTGAATAACAACATGTCATATAATGCCTCATAGTTCTGGGTGGGATAATCCCCGCCTCTGTGTCCTTAAAAGAATTGAAAATTCTTGTCACGGATGTTCGCAAATTTTAAATTTTATGTCAGGACCAGAGGCTCTGATTATGCTTGTTCAAAGTTTAGCCATCATCACAGAAGCCACATCCACAATAGTTTGTAATAAAAAGCCTTAAACGTATTTTCATTAGACCAGTCACCTGCGTTCATAATATCCGACAGATTGACACCTGCTGAATAGGCCTTATAGGCCATAGCACTACGGGCTGAGTGTGCCCCAAACGTGGACGTATCAATACCAGCTTCGCCCATGAGCCAACGCATCCATCGAGACCATATAGCTGGAGTCACTGGGTGAAAGGGTTTCTGCAGAGCAATCAACAATTGACCTTGCATTTCAGCACGAAATTCTGCAGTACTTACCTCATAATCTTTAACACATTACACTACGCACAGTTTAGGATTATTGGGAAAATCTAGGTAGGAAATAGATGAAGTGTTACATTTAGTACTTCTAGATAAGGTGAAGGTCACACCTTCCGGGGAAAACTTACTCTCGCTAAATCCAATGCCTGCACATCCGAAATTTGTTTACAGGAAACTAGACATAGTAGCATTGTTAGCTTAGCTGAAAGCTGCTTTTGGGACAAATACCTATTAGAAGGCCATGCCTCCAAGAATTTAAGGACAATGGAAACATACCATAACTGTGAGTATTTGGGACGGGGAACAGCCATGACAACGCGGGGATTTCCCCGCACTGCCATTACAACGCGGGGATTACAACGAAAATCATTACAACGACTTTCGCTGGAGGGCGCTGTTGGATAGGGAATAGTTTAATTTTCTATCCAACACCTTCCCTACTGTCAACGTCAAACGTTGTAACGACTTTCATTGTAATCCCCACGTTGTAATGGCATGCAGGGTAAAAGCCCACGTTGTAATGCCATACAACCTTTGGGACACAGGGGTTTAACCATACGTACGCCTCTAAGCAGTTTACACCAACGGATGCTCCCCAATGGGCTTTCCATCGATGGGTATATGACCAGCTGAGACGGCGGACCGAAAGTTGTTGACTGTTCTGTAAGCCAACCCTGAAGACGCCATTGAGGCCAGAAAGTTAACAACTAGAGAGACATGTGCCTTAGAGGGATCCACCTTCCATTGAGAGCACCAATCACGCCATCTTCTCCAAGAAGAAGCATATCTTTTGTGGGTGTTGGCCGACCAGGCTTTATTGATAAATCTGTCAGCCTCTCGTGAAAGGCCTGGGACTTTCCATTCGTCCCTGAAACCCGCCAAGCTACAAGAGGAAGTTGACCCAATAGCACTAATGGACGAGGATTCTGTAGGGGGTCCAGCAACAAGTTCCCTAACCAAGGGAGAAGAATAGGGACTGCACAAATCATTCCCAGAAGGACCGGGAATCAGGCCTGAGCTCTCCATAAAGGAGTGATCAGGATGAGTTCTGCCCGATGAGATCTGGTTCGCGCCAGAACCCAGGGAATCATCATGAACGGGGGAAATGCATAACACAGGCTCGACGGCCACTCTTGTAAGAATGCTTCTGTGCCAAAAGCCTCCAGATCCGACCTCCAAATGAAAAACTTGGGAACCTGTCTGTTGAGGCAGGATGCAAATAGGTCTATCTGACAGGGACCCCAAAGACATGTCAGATTCTGAAATACGTGGCGGAGCAGCCTCCAGTGACTGAAATCTTGCAGATGGCGGGAGTGCCAGTCTGCCACCTCGTTGTTGTAGCCCAAAAGATATTCCACCACTACCAGGATCCTGTTCTGAAGGCAGAAGTGCCAGAAGTTCTTGGCAATCTCTGCCAGCATTTGGGACTACGTACCGCCCAACTTGTTGACATAACGTACCGCCGAAATTTTGTCCATCCGAAGAAGGTTACAACAATCTGTCTTCTGGGAGACAAGCATCGGATCGCAAAGGAACCAGCCAACAGCTCCAGGCAGATGATATGCAAATATAGCTCTTCCGGCGACCAACGATGCCCCATGGACAACTGACCGCATCGGGCTCCCCACCGGCTGGCATCGGATTCGATTATCACATCCGGGGCCCATCCGAAAAGAGCACGGCCATTCCAGGCCTCCATGTGGTCTAATCACCATACCATCTCTAGCCTCGCCTCCTCTGAGAGGGGAATTTGTTCTGATTAGCGGAGGCCTTTTCGGAGATGACGGATCTTGAGCCGTTGAAGGGTCCGTTGATGAAGCCAGTAAGCCCACTATTCGGGCTAAGGATCTCAAGGATACCGTCTGCCTGTGAAGAGTAGACCTCAACTCCTGTTTGATAGCTCTGATCTTTTGCATCGGAAGTAAGAGTTGACAAGTCAGGGAATCTACTAAGAAGCCTAGGAATTCGATTGATAGAGTTGGAATCAGTACTGACTTCTGTGGATTCACAAAGAACCCCAGATTCTGTAATAGAATGATCGCCCAAGTGAGGTGCAAGTTTACTAATTGGGGAGAAGACGCCATGATAATGATGTCGTCGAGATAGATGATGAGGCGAATCCCCTGGGCTCTGAGCGATTCTACCACTGGCCGAAGAAGCTTCATGAAGCACCACGGTGCCGAGGACAGGCCGACTGGGAGAACCTTGTGCTCGTAACAATTCCCTTTCCACAGAAACGTTAGGAACCGGCGATGAGGCGCAAAAATGGGAATAGACAAATAGGCATCTTTCAGGTCCAGCCGGACCATCCAGTCCCCTTCTTGGAGGAGATCGTTCAGCAGTGGATGCCTTCCATCTTGAAGTGTCGGTAAATGATCCAGGAATTGAAATCTTTTAAGTGCAAAACTAGTCTGGAGCCACCCCCTTTCTTCTCTACAAGGAAGACGTTGCTGAGGAAACCTTGCCGGTGGAGAGTGGATATCTCTATGGCACCCTTCCGCAGAAGGGACTCTATTTCTGCAGAGATCAAATTCTGATCTTGTTGGGAAAAAGACATCAGAGAAGGGCGTATGTCTTGAGAGGGGAACCGTACAACTCTAGCTTGTACCCTGGCCCTGTTTCGAACACCCAATTATCCTGAGAGCTCTTGCACCATTTGTTGAGAAAACACATTACTCTTCCTCCCAAAATCACCTCGAACAGGGAATCAGGCTCACCTGAGTTTCGGGAGTCCTGTTGACCATTGGAATTTCTGCCAAATCTGCCTTTGCAGAATCTGTTTCTGGAACGTCGAGTAGGGTAGAAGGAGGAGGTATTGGAGTTGGTATCTTGATAACCTCCTCTTTGCTGGCCACAAGGGGCGCCTTGACTGTAACCCCGGCTAAACGAGCGGCCCGAAGGTGTCCGATCCTGCCGAAACCCTGGCAGAAAGCCTGTTTGAGGGATCCAAGGGCTTTGTCTAGGCCACTGAAGGTGGCTACAAATTTGGTCAATTCCTTCAAAAAGGGTTGCCCAAACAACAGAACTTGGGCCAGAGGGCCCGCTTCAGATGTGGACAGTTCAGCCAGCTTCGGGTCCAGTTTCAGAAGAATAGAACATCTGCGCTCCGTGGACAGAGCACATTTGACATTGCCAAGTTGGCAGACTGGCCTCTGGGCCCAACCAATCAGCTCGTCAGGATCAATCGCGCAAGTTGACTCTTTGGCTCTAAAGCCAAGCTCAAGAATTTTGGTCAGAGGACCAGCCATATCCAATACTTTGTCCTGACAGGACCTCCATGACCTATTAAGGCCCTTCTTGGGTTACTTCAAATACTTTTTAGGTGATAGGTGAGCATAGAGGGGTCCACCTCAGGGGTCTCCGCTACCTCACCTGCCAGGTCTGGTCAAGGGCATTCTGGCCAAAGACTTGCCCGCACCTCTTTATCGAATGCCTGGCGAAGTAGACTGGACGTAGTCCGCAACCTCCTGGGACGGGAGCCAAGCTGAGGAGTTGGGGTGGATGATGTCCGCTGGCTCGAAATTAAGGACTCTAGGAGCCGGGGATCGTTCAGAGTGCTTCTCCTTTCTTGCCTTTTTCAAAGGGCGAGGAGCCTCCTCCTGGTTGGTTGAAGGATACAAGGAAGTATCCTGATCCTCATCCTGAGGTATCTCAGTGATCGTGGCATCTCTGGTCGGGGTAGAGTATTCCTGAGCAGTCATGGTTTTTGCAAGCCTAGCGAAATCTGCTGCATGAGGGTTAGACATACATTTACCTCCAGGTCTTTGACGAGCTTCTGTAGAGGGAAACCGGCCTTGTTGCTTGGCATAAGTACAGAGGTGGCGCTTGAGAGGTTCAATTGCTCTCAACAGAGCTTTATTAACAGATTGTTGGACATCCACGTCCAATGCCTCAATGAGGTGCTGCTCTATAGACCCAGAGGGTTCCTCTTCATACCAGTAGTAGTCCTCTTCATTGTGTCATTTCTGACACACCAAGTTTGGATTCTAGACCTGGAGGACTGCTTTTGGAGGGAATTAAATCAGGATAATATGATTTCACACACAAGCAAAAGAGGTCAGGGGGAGTGGAAGCACCAGGCAAGCTCAATACAATTCTAAAGACGATCGGTCACAAAATAAGTTTGGATGTCGAGGGAGGAAGAGCTTGCTTAATATCACTCTGGTCAAAGCCTATGCACTATTATGCAGCCCTACTATGATGGCAAGAAAGAAGGGTGTTGTGGGAGCAAAAACGCTTCAAAACAAGCAATTTTAGTGCTGGTGAAACCACACACGAGGGTCTGGAGCATGAAAACGCTGCTCTGGTGTTCCTGAAATGCCCGGTAAGAATGAGCAGAGCAAAATGGCCTCCGCGCATGCACTGTGACGGCCGCTCGAGTAAAGTAGAAAGAGGACTGCGTCGAAGACAGACGCGTGTCCTCTCTCCCTTGGACCTCCCACTCTACAATGACGCGAGAACACTCTGAATGAAGTCGGAGACAGACGCTGCGCCAAATGAGCAAGTTTACAGTACTCCACAATGCGAGTGACCGAGAAGGGCGCAGCAGAAGCGAATGTAAGCCATGCACACGCCGACAGCCGGCAAAGAGTGAATTACAGCATAACCACATACCACATCAACTACAGTCACAATGCAATACCAGCCTAATACAGCGTAAACAAGTACCACATCAAATACAGTCACAATGCAATAACAGTCTAATATAGCGATTGTAGGTCACACAAAATGAATATAATATCGCAATACGCTCAAACACTTAAGATTCAAGATAATGAGGAAAGAGCACTGAACTGGCTGCAGAACAGCAAAGAAAGAGGACACTATGGTTGTGCTTGGTCCTCATATACCATGAGACTCTATGATTGGTCATGTGATTTTGTTATTGTGTGTATTTGTTGGCTGCTGAGCTTCTGAGTAAAGAAATGAGAAGAATAATCGGAACCTCCAGTCCTGACATAGAATTACAGCTTAAATTCCCAATGGATGTATGACGTTACAACGCAGGCTATTACAACGCCTGCCTTTACAACGCGGTTTTTACATCGCAATCCATTACAACGCATTGTGCTTTTGGGTGTTGGATAGTGAATAGTTTAATTTACTATTCCAACTCCAGTCCCCGTGGACACTAGGTAAGGTTATTGGATAGTAAATTAACCTATTCCCTATCCTAGAGCGCCCCCCATCGCAATGCGTTGTAATAGTTTGCGTTGTAATGACCGCGTTGTAATGGTATTGCGTTGTAAAAGTTTCGTTGTAAAGGTTGTTTACCATTCCCAATGTTTGTCACAACCAGGATATGAAAAACATAAGATATATGTTTTACCTTTTACTTACATAGCACTCTGCCCTGGGTTTACTTAGGACCTACCTTAGGGATGACTTATACGTAATAAGAGGGGAGTTTAATATTTGGCAAGATGTTTTAAGTGCCAAGTCGAAGTGTCCTTAAATTGCACACACAGGCATGGCAGTGCCAGACAAGAGACAGGTTTGAAAGGCTACTTCTATGTGTGGCACATTCTGTGCTGCAGCTCACTAGTGGTACAAAAGATCTGTTGACTGGGTGTGAGTGTTTGATTGGTTCAGATGCTCTGTCCATCACCACCCCCTTTTGTACCACTTTGTTCGCCATAAGTTGGCAGGGTATGCTCAGACGTGAGTCCCTTGCTCACTTTGCCACTGGATTCAAGCAAGCCGGGCTGAAGACGGCTAAAATGACAGAATCCGGTCCTCGGAAGCTTGTTTCCGGTCCAGGGAAGGCATGGCTTGGCAGTTCGGGCTGGACTGTTCCCATAAGGCACAGGGTCAGACTGATTTGCATATGGCCATGTTGAACTGGGGTGGCAGAGTGGGCTAAAGAACGGTGATGGGTTAAACCCAGATCTGTTGACTGGGTGTGAGTGTTTGATTGGTTCAGATGCTCCGTCCATCACCACCCCCTTTTGCAGCTCACTAGTAGCTTTTGAAGTGCCGGCTGGGTATATGGTATACCACTTAACAAGGGACTTACCAGTACAACAAATATACACCAATGTCATCATGTTTAGTGGAGAGAAAATGCACTTAAGCACTGGTTAGCAGTGGTAAAGTACTCAGAGTCCTAAGGCCAGCAAAAAGAATCAGCAAAGATGTGATGCAAAAGGAAAACACTTGGGAGAAAGCCTACACTAAGGATAACAGGTCTGACATGTGTCCCCCCAGCTGAAAGTGGGGAGATCTACCCAAACTTCAGGGAGTTTTCATCACTAAGGTAGAAAAATCTAGGAAGACCGTCAGAATTGACATGGTATACTCCTGGTCTGTTTTACACCCTGAGGCCTATGCCCTGTAGGGAAATAGGCCACCTCAACAGTTTTGGATTTTCATCCCTCATTTGCATGAGCCACCAGAGGGGCCTGTGGTCTCTCCGAATCAGGAAGTGAGTGGCAAGCAGGTATGGCCTTAATTTCTTCAGTGCTCAGACCACAAGAAAAGCGTCTCTCTCAGTAGTGCTCCACCTCTGTTCCCTAGGGAGTAACCTCCTGGAGATGAAGACTACAGGTTGGTCTATGCCCTCCTCATTACATTGGCATGGTACTGTCCCTATGCTATGCTTTGAGGCATCTGTCTGAAAAATAAACTCCCGGGAGTACTCAGGGGCCCTGAGCACAGGAGCTGTGCACATGGTTTGCTTCAGAGAGTCATATGCAGGTTGGCATGCCTCTGTCCGAATTCCATTTCTGGGCTGCATCTGGCAAGTCAGCTCATTCAAGGTGGTAACAATTTTATTTATTTATTTATTTGAGGTTTTATAGATGTGAACGTGACCTGTTAGGGTATCAGAGAGCTTTACAGGGATAACATGTTGTGTACAGGTTTGACAAAAACAACACACATGGATAGAGATAGAAGGAAGTGACTACTTTAGGACAAAAACCAGGGTTATATATACAATAATCAGCAGAGCGATATGTCAGCAATATATAGAGAAAAAAACAGTAATTATATATGAGGGGAGATATGACATCAAAATGCAGAGAGACCCAGAAATACATTTGAAGGAATGAATCAGTAGAAGGAATAGGGGCAACCAAGAAGAACAGGAAATTTTGCATAGGAACAAAAGCAATGCCGCAAGGTGGTATGCGCAACCAAATAGAGTTATGGGCCGAATTTGCTCATTAGGAAGGTTTTATCTTCCTTTTTAAAGATTGACAGAGAAGGTATTCTTCTGATGGAGGACAGTAGTGAGTTCCAGATTCTTGGTGCAGCCCCAGAGAAGCCACGGTTATTCGTTTTTTATTTATGGAAGCGGGGTGGCTGGAGCACACGGTCTCTGGTGGACCGGGAGTTTCTGACTCTCCCAGATACCACGATTTTCTGGGCGAGATATGCCGGGGAGTTCTAGTATAGTGCTTTGTGCATGATACAGGCCAGTTTAAGCTGGATTCTGGCTTCAATAGGAAGCCAGTTCAGGGCCTTCAGATGCAGTGGGATGTGGTCAAATTTTTTTGAGCCTATTAAGAGTCTTGCTGCCGTGTTGAGGCTAGCTTTTAGGGGGGCCATGGAGGTCTTTGGTAGGCCAGGTAGGGTTGAGCAGCCGTACTCAATTCTGGAGATAACTAACGCCTGAACTGCGGTTTTTAGGTCCTCAGCTTCAAGGAAGGGTGTTAGTTTTCCCACATAGCTCAGGTGGAACCTGGTAGTTTTGGCCATCGAGTTGGTGTGGTCACTCATATTCAGGTTTTTGTCCAGGGTTATACCAAGAGATTTGGCAGAATCCACTATGGTTGGTGTGCAGTTAAGTGCTGTGATCGAGTTAGTCCATTCCAGGATCTCAGTGGTGTTTTTAGGGGGGGGATGAGAAAGAACTCCCTTTTTTAGGCATTCAGTTTGAGCTGGTTGTTGGTGAGGCATTGAACAGTCAGTTTCAGAGCGTCATTCAGGTAGGAAATCTCCTCTAGAGATGAGATTACGTTGTAGATCTGAGTATCATCGGCGTGCATATGGAAGGAGATGTTGGCAGTGTGAATTATTTCAGCTAACGGTTCGAGGTAGAGACTGACGAGGGTGGGGGACAGAGTAGCGCCTTGAGGGACATCAATTCTTATCGGGGAAGAGGCAGATAGGTTACTGTTTACTAAGAATCTCTGGGAGCGGTTCCTGAGGAAGGAACCAAACCATTTGATGATGGTACCCCCTAATCCCATCCTTTGTTTGAGGCATTCAAGTAGTTTCTCGTGGTTGACTGTGTCGAATGCCGAAGATAGAACCAGTAGGATCAAGAGACAGGTTTTGCCTTGGTCAAGGGCTTGGAGAGCGTCATCTACAATGTGAAGAATAGTGGTTCCAGTGCTATGTCTAGGCCTGAAACCAGATTGGAATTCGTCAAGTAAGTTGAACATAGTGATATGTTGGCTGAGTTGAAGCTGCACACATTTCTCCAGCACTTTCACAAGAAGAGAAAATTGGAAATTGGTCTGAAGCTGTCTGTAATTGAAGGATTCAGAGTGGGTTTTTTAATATGGAGATGACTTGCCCGATGTTCCGTGGGTCAGGTATGGACCCTTGAAGAAGGGAGGCATTGATAATTGTAGTTCAAATGGGAATAATGAATGGGGAGGTCGCTGCCAAACAGTTGGAGGGGAAAGGATTGTTCAATTGGCTATTCAGTTTTAAGGAGGATTGAATTTTCAAGATGGAGTGGTCATCATATAGTTCGAAGTTGGACCAGTGAGCTTGATTTTTGGGTATTGCTTGGGGGGGTTGAGAAGAGAGACGGATTCCGGGAAGAGGAGGTGGTAAGTTAAAAGCAAAATTAAGTTTGTTTCCTAGAGAGATAATTTTGGCTGTAAAGAAGGAGGGGCACTCCTCACATGTTAATAGGGATTTTTCGGATTCTTTGGAGGATTTAGCTAGTTTGTTTGATTGGTGTTTGACTATTTCAAAGAGCTTGCGGGTCTGTTCTTAGCATTTTCCAGTTCTGATCTGAAGAACTCTTTTTTGGATTTGAGGATGTTCTTCTTGTAAGTATTTCTGGAGTGACGGAGAAGTTTAAGTTGATAGGCTGAGGGGTGCTATTAGTCAGAGAGCTCTCGTTTCGTTATTGAGGGGTCCCCTGAACCAGAGGTTTTTGTCTTTGATTTGGGACCTTTTTAGCTTTAACGGGGCAATATAATCAATTATGTTTGACATAGTTGAGTTGTAGTGCTCTGTGAGGTAGTTGACCGTAGGTAGATTTGGGGGAGGGGTGTAGGTCATTCACGCAGTGTGTCTCTGAGCCAGTGTTTCGGTTTCACAGGTTGCCTTGGCCTTTTCATGCAGAAGTCAGGTATTAGGAAGGTGATGGCATGGTGGTCTGACCAGTCGCATGGATCTATTGAATTAAGCCTGACCGCCGATGCCTTTGCGATGATCCAATCCAGCGTGGAGTCTTTTGTGTGGGTTGGAAGTGTGCAGTCTTGAGTGAGTGATTGGTCAGCGAGGAAGCCTTTGACAGCGTTGACCTGAGGTCTTTGGGGTCATTCCAGTGCAGATTAAAGTCACAGAGGAAAATGTTATTGGAGTGGGGGGAAGCCTTAGCAGTAATGATTTCCATGAGAAGGTCAACGAATGTGTCGTTCTTGCCTGGGGGTGTTAGAAGATGTGCAGTTTTCATAACTGAGTAGTGGTATCACAAATGGAGAGAGCAAGATATTCGCAGGAGTCTGTGGGGTCGGCATGGAGTTCTGTGACAAGGAGGTCTGAGCAGTAGATGCATGCAATGCCTCCCCCTTTTTTATTTGTCTGTGAAGCCTAACAATGTTGTAATTTGGCTGGACCAGTAAATCAAGGTAAAGAGATGAAGATTAATTGAGCCAAGACTCGGTTAGGATAGCTTTATCAGTTTCTTGGCTCAGGATGAGGGCGGCGATGTCGGAGTCATGCTTCGCAGCTGAACGGCAGTTGAGTAGGAGGCCAGAGTGGAGCGTCGGGGCAAGTGTTGCAAGTAGGGGAGGATAGGGGTACTTAAGCTAAGTTGTTGCTGCTTACTCCTTTATTACAGAGGGATGATGATCTATTGGTGTTGATTGAGACAGTGGCAATCAAGTAATCAGCTTTCTTATCAGGAGGATGGGGTGCATCGGGGAGCTGTTGTAGGATAAGAGGAGGGCTAGAGTTTCATCCCGTGAGAGGTAGTTGGGATGTTTGTGAGGACGAAGGTTTCTGCTGGCCAGCGGCATGGGTTGGAGGGAAGGCATGGTGAGCAGGAGAAGGACTGAGTTATGGGAGGGCTTGAGGGTGGCGATAGAGTATTCAGTGAGGAGAAATATGTTCTTCATATTTAATATGGATTTCTGGATGCTCTTAACTATGTTGGATGCTCAGGTGTTCAGGGTTTCAAGGTCCATAGGTGAAGGTTATACTAGCAGAAAGGGGACCTGAGGGTCAGGACTCGTTCTGGCGGCATCAGCGGGAAACCTGGCGAGGGAGCGCGATCACCCTAAGGCTAGGTTACTGCGAGGAGGGCTAGGCAAGCTCAATATGGTGGTTACGGGACTGTTGGGGCAAAAGTTAGGTGAGCTGATGATGAGGTGTGTGTTAGTTACTAAGCGAGAAGGCAAGGAGCGAGGATAGGAAGCATGGGTATCAGCATAGTGTAAGAGTTGCCCCCTGCTGCACTCAGGTCAGACCCAGCCATCATGGAGATGGGGGGAAGTAGGTAACTGGACAAAATGCTGCCATATCCTGTGGCAAACTTTCTGTAGTATCCAATGAGCTCAAATAATGCTCTGGCCTCAGTCTGGGGTTGTGGGGGGGGTAGCCAGATCATGATGGTTTCTATCTTGGCCTGAAGAGGTTGCACCTTCCCCCTGCCCACCAGGTGTCCCAAGTACACCACAGACTCCTGCCCTATATGGCACTTACTTGCCTTGATAGTCACACCGGTCCTATAGGTGAAAATGGTGGTCTTTCCAACTGCTACTGAAGAGTGCTATGTCATCCAGATAAGCAGCAGAGAAGGCCTCATACCAGCAAGGACCTGGTTCACTAGCATCTTGAAGGTGGCAGAAGTGTTCTGTAATACAAAGGGGATCACCCTACCTGGTAGTGGCCCTCTGAACTGGAGAAGTCTGACCTCTCCTTTTCTCCCTCTGTTAGGGTGATTTGACAGTACCCGCCTCGGGTAAGATGATCAAAGGTACTGAGATACTAGGCAGCTCCTAACCGATCAATCAGCTCATCAGCCCAGGGGATGGGGTGAGCATAAGTCTTGGTTACAGAATTTAGCCCTCCGTAATCCACACTTCACCTCTGTTCAGATGTGGTGCCCGCTGGGGCAACTGTTGGTACCAGAACCACAGGACTGTACCAGGGGCTACTGGAGGGTTCTATCACCCCCAAATCCAGCCTTTTAGACACTTCAGCCTTAATGCTGGACCTCACCTTATCTGACAACCTGTAGGATTTATTCTTAACAGGTAGGTTGCCCCCTGTGTCCACATTGTGGGTACACAGTTGGGTAGTCCAAGGGAGAAAAGAGCAGAGTTTTGCCCCAACACTTGGTGTCAGTCTCTTTGTTGTAAAGGTCATAGAGTGGGGGTAAATATTACTCCTTCCACCAAACCCATGCTTCTCCTCGGAGTCTAAGAGGTCAGGAAGATGTGTATTCTTCTCTATCTCTTCTTCGTCAGTCATCACCAGCTCAGACCTATCAAAGTGTGGTTTGAGGCGATTTACAGTGCAGCAACCTGTGGGGCTGCCTAGGATTCTTGAGGTCCACTAGGTATGTGGGCTCACCCTTTCACTCAATCATCTCATATGGTCCATTCCAGCAGTCCTGGAGGGCCATGGGCTCTACACGCTCCTTCACCCACAATTTCTGACCAGGTTGAAATTCCGCGATGGTTGAATGTTTGTCATACCACTACTTTATGACTTCCTGGCTGGCTTCAAGGTTACTGGATGATTGATTCCATAACTTAGCCACTGACTTTTAAAAGCCAACTTGTGGCTCACTATATTCTAGGGTACCTTCCTGGGAGCATGCTACCACCCTTCTTTCACCAGACTCAGAGGTCCTCTGACTGGGTACCTATATAACATTTAAAAGGGACTAGAACCCACTTCTCTCTGTGGCACCTCTTGGAAGTAAACAACAAACATGGTAATACCATATCTCACCTTTTCATCAGGGCCTCAGGCAGGCCTCTGATCATGCCTTTCAGGGTCTTGTTAAACTTCTCAGCAAGCCCATTGTTTTGTGAATTGTAAGGGGTGGAAAGGAGAGATATTGTGAAATCAAATATGTCGGGCTCTGGCACATACTGTCCAAGAAGGAGTCCACATCTAGAAAATGTGTGTCTATATGAAATACTTTAACACTATAGATACAGAAGCAATGTAACAGAAAAAGTAGAATG
Organism: Lissotriton helveticus; assembly: GCF_964261635.1. Classification (NCBI taxonomy): domain Eukaryota; kingdom Metazoa; phylum Chordata; class Amphibia; order Caudata; family Salamandridae; genus Lissotriton; species Lissotriton helveticus. The sequence continues at coordinate 800,284,359 of NC_136057.1, read as the reverse complement.
ATATATGGAGTAGTTGGTTCTGATGGTTGTTTAGTCAGACACACAAAAGGAAATCTAATTAACACATAGTTGGCACTTCTACAATTCTTCAAGCATTAGCATTCCGAATATTAATTACTTGTAGACTATGACTGCAAAAAAGATTCTTTCAACGCTGTGAAAGACAGCATTTAGTGCTTAGTGGTACAATCTATTTGCAAATGTTAAATGATGAGACTAAACAAGAAGAAACAGATGCTGTTGAGATTGCTAATGAGAGTGCAGAAAGCAGCTAATGTTCAGAACCACTGAGTCAAGATAATTTTGGAAAAACATGTATTGAAAATGAGTAGCCCTGAATGAGGTGGATAGTGCAATGCAACAAGAAAGAAAGGAAAGAGTTGATTTGATTTGGAACAATTAGTTGGACAACTGAATGATGAACAAAAAGATATTTTTTTGCTTGGAAAAGGCTGGTATGTTCGGGCAGCAGTTTCCAGTCTCTATAGCATACACTGTACCTATCCATAAATCTCAAGGTTTAAGTCTAGCTGTACTTTTTTTATTAATATCGGTAGTACTGTATTTAAAGATGGTGCGTCATATGTAGCAAGCATTGTAGCAAGTTATACATACAAGGTACAAGTATACATACAAGGTACAAGTTAGAACATTGTCCGGCTTGTTTTTTAGTTACATTTGATGTCAGCAAAGTTAGTGTTGATGCATGTTGTGTGAAAGAGTACAATTGGTTAAAAAGTGTATGCACTCCTCATTTAGGACAGTATCCCATTTATGAAAAATGGATAATATGATCGAAGTGAAAGCTAACAAAAGAGCTATGGATGTTCCTGAAAAGATGGAAAATAAGGATAATAAGGAAGGTATTACGAAGCAAAAACTAGAGAATTAGATCAATATTGTAGGTTACCAGTTGTTAAACCCTTTGGGTGTCAACTGCTATGCAAATGTTGTTCTCAATGTACTCTTTCATTTGGCATGGCTAAGGTAACAACCAAGATGACCGCACAGCATTGAAGCTCCAACAAGTATTGCCTCTTTATCTTCCTCATCGAGCAGATTCCAGCGCTACTATGCCATTTTTCACTAATGAGCATATAGTGGCATGGTTGAACAAAAACTCTGTGATTCCGCAACTTCGCTCTGTCAACAGACACCTCATTTACTTTTGGTAAAATAACAAGTATCTCTGTCTTTACATGCTAAAATGCATATAGTCATTTCACAAAAGTGAAAATGAAAATTTTGCAACCTGTGAGAGAGGTGATGATTTTGGGTTCCTCCCTAACCTAGGGAGAGAACCAAGCAGATGCCTTGAAAACAAAGAGCACGTCTTGCTGAACGATTCAGTGGTGGTCCCATCCTCTTAAAACCAACCCAAGCACAGTTATTATAGGCAAAAATACAATCCCAACCAAAGGCCCTGCAAAGCATCCTCCCCTTATCAGATTCGAAAACAGTGGTTTTTGACAGATTGATCAAAAACACTAACCAAAATACGACCTGCCCAAATTGTAGGTCAGATGTTATGTCTACATTACTTATATGAAGAAGTGTAAAATAGTTTTTAATAATATGATTCAGAGCAGACGGATCAAAAATGGAAACTGAAATTAAAACTTCAAAGCTGGATATAAATGAACAACTTAATATAACATTTGGATACCATACTGTGTATTTAAAGAGTGAAACTGAATGGATAGAATTTAATGACAGCAACCTTAAATTCAAACAAAACTGCCTTTCAAATTACCAGAAACTTACCTTTTGTTTCTTCAAAGTTCCAAGGATGATTACTGTTTAAAAAGTGGTATACGGAATTTGTTCTACGTGCATCGTCAGTGTCAAAGGCATCATTCAGCCTACCAGGGGTGATGTCTTCAAAAGGGACTCTAAAACTCAAGTGTGCTTCATCACTATTGGTAGTGTTGTACCACTTTTAATATTACAAGAGTTATTCTCAAGCTATGTTTATTTGGATTAGAATAATATCTATAGGTAAAAAAACTTTATTAAGTAATTGCAGTGTGTCATTTATTTATAGTGACATACTGTGCAGTTCTGTTTTTTCCCTACAGTCAATGTGATTGATTTGTCCCCACTGTTCAAGAATAAATCTTTATACACTACATCATTTACGGTGGACAAGTATGAAAGCTAAGAACAGTAAAAAAGGAAAAATGAAATGTTCAAATTAATTTTATAATTCCTTTACAGCATTACAGCTGTGCTATGCTTTATTATTAACATAAGCATTTCTGTTGCAGAAGCTTAAACTTTACTGTGCAAATGTATAATATGTAACAATAACTTAAACTTTTGTTTTCTCTCATTTTACACAGATCAATGGAACCGTTTATTGGAGTAGTTTACTTGACTAACTACTTCTTTAACCTTTATAATACATTTAATAAGACACAGAGGAAGACATTGCTGCATACACTGACAAACCCAAACACACACTCATAGACATACTGATACACCTCAGGCACAAACTAAAGCATACACTGACACATACAGGCACACACTGATGCACACACTAATATACCGAGGGACACACTGATATAGACACTGGCATAGCCAGGCACACAATTTTACATACATTGTCAATCCCAGGAACACATTTATACACACACTGACAGACCCAGCTACACACTGATACAGATACTGACACACAAAGGAACACACTCATGCACAAACTAATACTCTTAGGGACACAAATGCATATACTGACACTCCAGACACAAGGTGATACATACACTGACATACACTGACACACCCAGGCCCACACCGATACAGATACTGACACACGCAGCCAAACAACTAAATACACTAGCACATCCAGGCACACACCGATGCCTACACTGACACATCCTGGCACACTCACGCATACCCTGACACACCCAGGCACACACTTATGATCACCAAAAAGAGCACCTCTTAGCTGTCTTGATAGCGAAAATGTCACATATGGCCCTGCCAGAGAGAACCTGAAATATGCTTAAAAACCCTCAATTTTTGCTATGCATGATCAGCATATTAAATCCCACAAACTCCCTGAATCCTGGGGTTATAGACCCAAGGCAGAGGCCAAAAAAAGACATGTCTTAGGCTAACAAAATGCACTAGGCCACAATAATGTTAAAAATGCATTTCTCTGCTGCACTGAAAAATAACGTGGTAAATTGGCCTAATGTGAAGTAGTAATTTTCCACAGAATCGTGGCCAACGCCCACACACACACACGTACACAAGACTCAGCTGGTGCAGAGGCAGATTGACACATTTCAGGGACTTTCCACTGAAGTCTTGTTTTGAAACTTAGCTTGCCGAAATAAGCCACAAGCTTTTTGCAAAACTAGCACCTAGCGTAAGTTTCCGGTCACACATAAATTTTTAGAAAAATGTACAGAACAAGATGTTCTCGCCCATATGTACAGAACAAAAGGTTCTCGCCCTGTTCTGCGGTCAAGCATGGCCAACCAACTGTTAGGACACCTGACCGTCCCCACTGTCCTAGGACAATGCGGTCAAAGCCACCTGCGTCAGAAAATACGTCAGGACAGTGTTAGTTCCTTGTTTTTAGGTATAAAAGATCCACCATCACATTTAGAAGGCAGAACTTTCCAAGCTGACTTTTGGGCAGTTCTCCGGTCGACTGGCTACCTGATTTGGGAACACGCAAACCTACTACACCAGGTGATGCCTTCCCGAATGAGATAGCAGCTTAAGCTCTTTATAATATCTCAATTTGCTAAATGCTTTTTCATCCATACCCAATTCCTTGCAATAGTTATAGGAATCTTTCAGCATTAGATCTGCTAAGGTCCTTTCCCCTAGGCAGGTGCTTTTAGGCACTAGGCCTGATAGAAATGTACTTTGAATAATCAAGCTGAAATTCTAGTATGCCTTTGAAGAATCTGAACCACTGTTACTTTATTCTTGCTAAAATCTTTAAACCTGCAATGATAGTTTTTGGCGGAGACATTGTGTAAAGGCAACGTACTTCCTCGAACAGTTTAAATGCCTTCTCAAACGTTTCCTGCTTACACTGAAAGTCGTCTTTTATTAGATAGCCACTTCTGTTTGCATCGCAATAACTTTTAGAAATAATTGATTCCTAGCATACTTCCTGGCAGAGTGAAGCCAGAGCTTTTTAAGAGTGATTTCTAGCATTATGCCTTATTGATACACATGTGTTTGTAATAATAAAACATGCCACTCCAACTTGAACAGTCGTCATTTCACGTTATTGCTCTTCCTTTTACCAGTGCCTGATTGAAACGATTATCCAGACCACAGTGAGCGTGACCACACCCTCCAAAAGGGTCTCGAAAGGGCCTCTTCTGCCATCTGTCAGCTGGCGAACCACAAAATAGATCCTGCAAAGATTTTGCCGACATTTGGGTCTGGAGTGCAACAGCGGATTGTGCCACGGGGTCCGGTCTCCTCTGCTGACCAGGGGTAAGTCAAGGATATTTTTTTTTTTTCTTGAGTTGCCCTTGGGGTCTGATTGGAGGGGGCAGGTTCTCTGGGGCCTCTCTGCTGCCTCTTGCCCTGCTGTCGGCACTCTGTCTGGCCAGGAATAGTACCCTCTATCCTCTATATCTCTCTCTTTGTGTGGTCACAATTTGTCATTTTTTTGCAAATGCCAGTTATAATTTAGAGTACCCGTTTCTCGCATGTAGTTCAGTGTTTCCTGTGGTTTCAGAAATTTGCCTTCCGACGCCGTGACCTTGTGGCTTTCTCCTGTTGGGCTTTACCCCTGCCGGTTCTAAAGCCCGGAGGGGGTTGAGAGATTTTGTGGTGTACTCCTACGGTCATATATTTACGCTCCCTCAGCATTCCTGTTACTGCATGGGGTCGGTTTTGGTTTCCGACTAAATCTGGTTTTGGGTCCTACGCATGCATGGCGTGGAGGTGGTATTCCTCGACAAATTCTAGGTTTATACTCCCTCAGCAGCTCGGGGTTTGCATGGGGTCCAGGTTTTTTAATTCCTGGACAGATGATTGGATGTGCCTGTCCTCAGTGTGATTTCCTTGTGGAATAATACCAGTGGTGTGTCTCGCTGCATTTCCCTGCCTTACATTCTGGTCTCGCTTCCATTTTATATTATATAACACTGTCCTTTACTCTTTTCCTTATGCTGTGGTATATACGGATGTCCTTTACTGGTTTGGAACATGAAGTTAAAATTGTGCCGTGAACTTTCACTTCACATTTGTCTTTACTCTACATCTTACTCTTCGGAGCCTCTAGCCCCTGCTAATTGATTTATGAGGGCTGCCTTCCTGCCCTTCACTGTTCCCCTTCCTTATACCCCTGATTTATTTCTTCAGGGAGTAGGTATTGTATTGCAAGGACTGGGTATTATTGCTTCCCTTACAGTTCACAGTCTCAGAGGGCAACGCCGATTGCCTTTGACATTTGTCTCTCTGCGCACGCAGAAAGAGGAAGTGCTGTGTTCTATTTGTGGAACACACCGTGCCAGCGTCCTGCATTTCATTCCACGGCACTTCACATCTCTCTCTTCTGCAGACACTCTGGGGTACCTGTCTCATGCACCCCCCACCCCCTGACCCCCACAATACTCCGCTACTTCTTCATTTATCTCTCCATCTCTCTCTCTCTCATCCCCCAGCCCCCCTCTCCTCTACGATCTGCAGCACCACACTGCCCACGTCTTACTTCCCTTTTCTGCCTTCTGCGCAGCCTGCCTCACCCGTGCCTTCATTTCCTCCTTCCCTTTCATATACTAACGCATGCACACACTTTCACTACAATTGTTCACATACGAAATTCTCTGAATACATCTTTTTTTCTTTTTATCAGCATTTATTGCTCCATCTAAAAATACCTTTTTCATTGTTTTTGTCTTCTGTCTCTTGTTTATGTGTTGTGCTTCATGTTTATGTCTGATGCTTCAGGTCATAAGTCTCACTGCTTGTGCTCACGGTACCGTTGCTGCTTATGTGCCAGGCTTTATGTCAACAGTCTCTGCAGCTGTGTTCATGATATTGGCCCCATTGCCCTCCTTGCCCCGCAACTCTCTCCAGCCCTCCCGGTGTCTGGGGTGCATCCTCACTGACATTACCCTTATTGCACTCTCCCTAGGTAGCCTCGCCTTCTCATCTACAAAGTGACTACCCGTGCCTCGCCCTTCCCCACTTTCAGTACATTCTTTTGCCTCTCACTTGCGCATGCAACTGATTGCCAAAAGAGGAGGGGTAAGAACTATATTTCGTCCCGGTTTCTGCCCCCACCACACCGGTCATGCTCCGCCTCTCCTTATTTCCGTAATGTCCAGCACCCCCCCACATATTCTTCATTGCACTATTCAGTTCTCACACAGCAGGCCTGAATTAATTCACAATACCGCTACCAATGTATTCACTTCCCTTGACGACGAACTCCGCACTATACTCACAGGCGCCTGGGCAATTTTAGGTATTACCCCTACGCCAGGCACCCAGCTTAACATCTCTAACCAATCTCTTGACATCCTCCCAGACATATTTCTTACCCCACCATCTCCAGACACTACGGACCCTCAGCTGCTGTATACAGAAGAGGCCTCTGATTCTTCCAACCTGTCTGCCCCCCACTCTCTTCCCCTTGGATACCCAGGGTACCCAAACAACCCTGCTACCTCACCCATTCTCATCACTGACAACGAGTCTTCAGTAGACTCCATACAGTCAGGTGCAACATCTGAAGTAGCGTTCATCCCACCGCCAGAAGGGAAGGGCCCAGACTCATCCCCGGCATCCGCCTCCAACTCCTACTCCTATCACCCACAGTTTCAAAACGATACAGCACCCCTTTTAAGAGCACTACTGTCTGATTACTCATAAAATACTGTGGGCCCTGCGTTCTGCCACACCTGCAGAACCCATTTCACTGTTCCAACTTCACACAAGGGAATGAGTAATAATACCACTGAAAATATCACAATATTCCTGATCAACAATAACGTTGTAGGCATTTCTGATGGCCAACCAGCTTGCTTCATCCACGTTACACCCCTCAGTAGTACTGTCCTTCTCACAATATTTCAGGCACTCAATATTGACTACGCCTACTCCCGCCAAGTCACCCTATCTCTCGCACCAGCATTTTCACGCCCCACCGAACCTATAGTAAAGGCTCATAGCACTTCTCACCACACCTCTGCACCACCTGCCTGTCGCTCACAGGAGACAAGCCCCATGCAGGCTCTTCAGGCAGTATACGAGAAACGAATATTCGTCACTTCAGTGCATAAAACACCAGAGTGGATCTACATACGGATCCGCCTACTATCCCCAGGCCTAGAACTACCCACCGTATTCACGTCCTCCTGGCCACGGAACCCACTGCAAAGCAAAATTTGCCCGTCACAATCTTGAATTCCCTGACTTATCCCCAGAAGGAAGATACAGGGGACCTGACGAATTAGATTTAAGATTCATACTCTACCATATTGTCTGTAATGAAGTAGGAGAGGAACTTATCAGAGATCTGCATCCTCACGACTGTAGCCCTGTAGGAACGTCACACCCCACAGACCTCAACCCTCCCAACAACTAGGTGAAAAACACCCAGGCAGGGTTTGTCTGTCCCTCCATTCCAACTTCAGACTGTATCCCACATAGTGTTGCCCAGCAACAACATATGCATTAAGTAACCTTATGAATAGGATACTGAATTCCACCGTGTATAAAACACCTACTGGCTATTATATATATTTTATTTTGCGCCTTGCGAGTTGGGAAGGACCAACAGTCCTATCAAGCGTTTTCCCCAGACACCCACATCACTCTAAAATAGCTGACGCTTGCTTTGGAGGCCAGCTTCTTTTCCCCGGGTGCACTCCCTCCCAGAATATTGAATTACAGAGCATCATATATGACCGCATCCTTGAGGCAGTAGCAGGTGAACTCATACCTGATCTCTAGGACCGCACAGACAACACCACCCCCCACTACCGAGTCCGGCTCCTCCCACGCAAATATCCCGTCATGGCTACACCGCTCCAACATGTCCTGAAAATGTTTAGTGGCCAGGAACAACGCATACTCAAACATTGTAGGGAACTTCACAAGTTAACTAAAAATATGAATTATCCATGGCCCTCAGAAGGAAGTTTTGACGTAAATATCCTTGAGCACGCCACCACCTTCCTAAACACCAAATACTCCGGCACCAAATTACAGAAAAGGAAGGCCTCCTTAGATCTCTGGCGTATCTTTAAAGAGGACAATACGCCAGAACACTCTGCCACCCGGCCCACTGCCCCTCCGGCGCCCCCACCGTACCAGGCCAATGGCATGTATACTGCAATAGCATCCGGCGAAAATAAAGAACTGGACTTACAGTGTACAACTAATAATATGGCAACTGTGGGGTACAGTCAACTCCCAAGTGATCTCTTTGCCACACCCGAACACCCTCAACATGTCACTGAAGGTAGTGCTGCCCCATCGACATCACCCGGCACCAGTGCTGCCCCATCGACATCACCCGGCACCAGCAGTGGCCCAACACTCCCCGTCACAATGCCAGCCACAATACACACGTCAGTACCAGCCCCAGTCAATCCCCCACCTGTTACACCTCTCACCAGCGGCAGTCCAACTTTGCACGCCACAGTGCCAGGATTACCAGGGCAAATAAATGTGCAGTTTTCACTACAACTGAACGCCACTTCTGTCTCAGTCCTGCCTGTTGAGGAGGAAGAGGAGGTGTCCGTCAATATGTCCATCGCCTCATCAAACCACTCACGCACGTCATCTCACCATTCATCCGACTCGCTTCGCCACGCACTCCCCCATTATCCCGATCTGAACAGCCTCCGTGACACCAATGCTCCACAACTCCCGGAGCAGGAGGCCACCTCACGACACCACATGCCATTCTGCGGTCCACAAACAGGCGAGCCGCTGATCACATTCACCACTGTCCAACAAGAGAATAAGGATAGAGAAGTACAGGGCCCGCCGGCACCATATCTAGTCCATTATGACAACTGGAGGACAGCCACAGAATTCAATAAAAGTTTAGAGTGCAGTCCCAATGGGAATGCCCGAACTGACATGTTCATCCGAGAAAGGCAACACAGCCCTGAACGCGACGACATATCCCAGGTAGTCCGACGCGCCTCATTAAAGCTAGAACAAATAAGTGACAGATTGTCCAAGACCCTCAAGCTTGCCCACTTTAACTCACCAAATACTCAAGCAACAATGAACACTTCGCCACAACTCACCGGACAGGCAGACATCTTTGAAAGCACGGGAGGGATTGGGGAACTAGGCCATAGTAAACAACAGACAGCTCATTTTCCATCCACACCTTTGCCGAGTGCGGGTCCCTCTCGGGACATAAGAGATTATGAAGGACGGCCGGAAGTGCAGTACCATAGGTCCCCCTCCCCTTGCCGCCAGACAGCTGCACCAGACCACACACATACGACGGCCGAGACAACTCAGGTCCAGCCTACACCCCCAGACATACCCCCACGGCACCCTGCACCTGTAGCGGACCCGTTTGCCCCACCATCCGCCACAGCCATGATAAATTCCTCCAGCCAGTCACACGCCACCAATGGGACAAACACATCAACAAACCCGTTCTACCAACATCAGGAATTCCAAAACTCGGGGGTTGTGGGCGGGACCAGGAAGAAGAGAAAAACAGAGGTAGAAAGACTTGCAGTATTGGGAACACACGGACGACCAGAGGACATCGCATACGATGTCTCTGGCACGGACGCTCACATTAACTACCAGGTCACTGGCACCGCCTCCATGCGGAACACTCGAACTAGACCAACTAATGGCATGTTCCTCAGCAGGCAATGTGCCCTCCGGGACAAGGACTTAACTCCCAACCAAATAGTGACAATAGGCGAGAATTCAGATTACGCTGTCATCCCCTTCACAGACAATCTGGCTGGATGGACAGAATCCTTGGCCCCGCAGATGATCCCCTGGCCAAGAGAAGGGTCTTTCGACCCTCAGCATATGGCCACTGCAGTAGAATGTATACTGCAGGGTGCAGGGGATGAGGATTGGGACTATGATTATATGGAAGCCAGTCTCAAAATTTGGCAGAAATATGCTATACGATATGACACCACAAGACCGAAGCTCCCAGGTGTAGGGATTAGCCGCCAGATGCCGCTAATATACAAAACAGCAAAGACCCCCCCCGATATATAACTGCTGGTCTTATGCGGAGAAGGAAGCCATTAAAAAGAATCTCCCGCCCCTCACTGAGGGTGCCAGCAAATGGATAGTGGCCCTAGAGAAAAATACTACAGGCACAAAACCAGGGGTTGGCCATATGAAAAGTTTGCTAATTTCCCTAATGGGAGGGGAAGCAGAAGAAATTTTCACAAGCATCAGTAGAGGACTGATAACTATGAACGACACAACATACGATGGAGAACCATTTGATAAAATTAGGGCGGCAGTCTGGACTAAATTGCGCTTGAAATACCCTAATGTTCCAGATATTGGGTCTCTCATGTCACTGACTATGCAAACAAATGAAGACCCGATTAACTTCATTTCCAGGATGAAAGAAAAGTGGCACCAGGAGTTAGGTGACTCCTGGAATACAACTGGAGGAAATAGCAGACTCTTTTACCACATGGTTAAAAGAGGACTGCCAGACGATGTGCAGGAAAAATTAGATGGAGTAGTCGCAATGGAAGGAAAACCATGGCCTGAAATACAAGACCACATTATACATTTCTGCAAAAAGAAAATAGAACAGGAAAAAAGTAGGCAGCTAGCTATAGAGAATGCAGCTGAAAAATTGGTGCAGCAGAAGCTTAAGAAAAAAGACGCCCTAGACACGGTCATGCTGGCTGCACCTGTCAGCCAAATGACAGCAGTTACCACCTTTCCACAGGCCGCCCAAAATGCGCTTACTACAAATGCCCAGTCCCCACAACAAGTGCAGCAGCCTGCCATACAGCCTGCCATGCAATATGGGCAAGCACAGACACAACAGCAACAACAGCCCGCCATACAGTACTTGCAGACCCCACCACAACAAGCAGTGCAGTATGTACAGGCCCCGCAACAGCCTACAGTGCAGTATGTACAACAACAGACCCCTGTACAATACGTGGCACTTCTGCCTGCTTATGGGAATGACCAACAACAGTACCACAGCAATGACAGAAACTACTCCAACAGAAACACGGGCATGCAGGGACGAGGAAATGGAATGGGGCAACAGAGGGCCCAACAACAGGCAGGGACACGCACTTGTTTTTATTGTCACAAACAAGGCCACATGATGAGGGAATGTCGCACGAGACTTCGAGAGCAAGGCCAGCAACTCATGGGCCCCATCCACCAAGTCCCCATCAAACAAGTAGTACCACAATTACAACAACAACAGACGTTTTCACAACAGTACAACAGCCCCAGATGTTGTATGCTTATGCCCAGCCGGCCCCACAGCAGATGCAAGTCCCCATGCAGCCACAGCAGATGCAAGCCCCCATGCAGCCACAGCAGATGCAAGTCCCCATGCAGCCCCAGCAAATGCAAGCTCCCATACAGCCGCAACAGCAAGTATCCACGTACCAAATGATGTCCCAAGCCCAAAACACAACACCCCAAGGAGGAGTGGTGATGACTCCCAACAACTCCTTCACACAGGGCACAATTCAGCAGTACCAAGCTGGAGGATTTGCTCGCTAGGACAGCCCACAGACAACACTAGTGTGCCCAGTTTTATCATGCATCATGAGCGGTGAAGATGACCCCACCGTCCTGGTCACGATAAATAACAAAACTTACAGCTTTCTCATTGACACCGGCGCCACGTACTCCTGCATTACAGGCGGACACCTGCCTATTTCTGATCAAGTAGCGGACACACAGGATTCTCTGGGGCAATAGCAAGGGTCCCCTTTACGAAGTCAGTACCCCTACAAATAGGAGACCGGGTGCTGGAGCAACAACTGCTTTATTCACCGCACTCTCCAGTCAACTTGTTAGGGAGAGATCTCATGGCAAAATTGAACATGACCATTCACTTTCATGAGAACGGAACAATGGTTTGTTCTATGCCAGGTACACCCCTAGCACGGATGATGGCACTCACTGTGGACTCCTCAGATCAAATGAGGGCTCGGCCTGTGGATGAGCAAGCGTTCTCCACCGCAGTGCACATCATTATAGCCAACACCCCTGAACTACACCAGCGCACTGTCCAGCTCCCAAAGGAATTTCTCTTTCGCCCACAGTCCCAGCACTACCAAATATCGGACAAAAGTATGATCCTAGGCATACTGGCTCTTCACATTACACCTACTTACGGGGCATTCCTAGCAGGAGACGACAATATGCGCTCCTGGGCCTGTGTAATTTTCATCGAACCCGGACACCAAGTGAGAGACATTGCAAATGACCAGCTCTTTGGTGATCCTGACGAATACCCCATAACAGAGATCATCTATCAGTATGAGGTACCCCTCTCGGTGACAGTGGAAAACAGAACACCCGGTGCCCCACCAAAATTTGATTCAGTGCGTGAGGCAGACTAGGCACAAGTCCCGCCGCATCTTTGGACCACTGGTCCAAATGATGTAGGCCTCATCCGTTCAGCCACTCCTTTTAAATAACACTGAAACAAGGCGCGATTCTACCCAGAATTAAACAGTACCCACTTTCTAAGGAAGCAGAGGAAGGCATTGCCCCAACAATACAAGCGCTGCTAGATCAAGGAGTCATATACCCCTGTGTATCTCCAGTTAACACCTGTCTTTTCCCGGTCCGTAAGGGCAAGACCAATGAGTGGCGTTTAGTTCATGATTTGCGTTCGATCAATAACATAGTGGTACCAGAGTTTCCCATCGTCCCAGACCCTTCTGCCATCCTTACCAATGTTCCCCCGAACGCACAATGCTTTTCCGTGATTGACCTGAAAAATGCATTTTTCAGCGTCCCCCTTCACCCAGACAGTCAGTACCTATTGGCGTTCTGCTACAAAGGGGTGCAAATGACGTATAGAAGATTGGCCCAAGGGTACTGCGAGTCTCCCAGCGTCTTTAACAGAGTGGTCAAAGAAGACTTATCAAACTTCCACTGTGACAGCACCTTGCTGCAATATGTCGATGACATTTTGCTCTGCAGCACCACAGAACGCCAGTGCAGAACTGATACAGTCTCTCTGCTCACCACCCTAGCACACAGAGGCTATAAAGTGGGCAGAAAGAAACTTCAGTACTGCCAGAGAGAGGTACAATATCTAGGCCAGATACTCTCAGCGTCAGGGAGACGAGTCACGCCAGACAGAGTTGAAGCCATAAAAATGACACCGGAGCCACTAACTGTAAAAGACATGCAGAAATTCCTTGGAACTAGTCAATTATGTCCGTCAGTGGGTCTTTGATTTCTCCACCATAACAGCCCCCTTGCTGATAGCCGTTAAAAGTGCAAAAGACAGGCGAAACAAATTAGATTGGACACCTGAAATGACAGCTTCCTTCAAACAACTCAAAGATGAGATAACAAACGCACCAGTGTTAGGCACACCCGATTACACAAAGGAATTTTACCTGTTCACTCACTGCAATGGTCAGGTCATGACTGCAGTCCTTACTCAGAAATACCCCATGGGCCATAAGCCAATTGCCTACTTCAGCGGGATGCTAGACTCAGTCATTAAAGGTCATTACCCCTGCGAACAAGCCCTGGCACCTGCAGCCTTTCCTGTAGAGAAAAGCACCCCCATTGTCATGGGATCCTCGCTAACACTGTACACAGAGCACGCTGTCTTTGCTATAATTCAGAAAGCCAAGACGACATTGACTACACAGAGAGTTTCAGGTTACGAAGTCATCCTGTCACTGCCCTCCCTGAAGGTTGTCAAATGTCACACAGTCAATCCTGCCACCTTCTTTGCCCATCCCATTGCAGCATCAGACGATGACACTCATGACTGTGCCACATACTCCCCAGATGAATCAGGAGCAGCAAAAGAGGACCCCCTGCCTGACAGCACAGTATACTTTGTTGACAGCTCCTCCTCCATTGACCAGGAAACAGGGATCAGGTATACAGGAGCCGCAGTAGTTAGAGCCCAGCAGCACGAGTCCGCCGATTGCTTTGACATTGTACAGCACCTTACATTGCCCCCACATTACTCAGCCCAAGCTTCTGAATTAGTGGCACTAATTGCCGCTCTAAACTGCGGGGCCGATGACCGCATCACAGTCTACTCACTCTGCATATGTCACAACAACGACACACTCAAGCATCCTGCGCTGGAAAAGGCGCGGGTTCCTCAAATCAGATGGAACACCCGTGTGCCACAAAGATTTGCTGGAAGACTTGATTGAAGCACTCACACTTCCAACTGAGGTAGCCGTTGTTAAATGCGCAGCACACACGAATGGACAGGACTGTGTTTCCAGAGGTAACGCCCTGGCAGATTGGGCAGCCAAAGCTGCCGCCAGAGGCCCCTTACCCGTACCTGCACCATATCACCCTATCTTACTTGCTCAGGCTATTGCTCCATCACAACAGACAGAACAAACAATAACACTAGCGGAACAAGTACAAAGGAATGACGATGGTGTAGCTCCAGCTCACCACTCAGACACAAATAATGACAACTCTGACGCACCTGGTTTCTGCCCTATTGATGACACACAACAATACGATAACATTGCCCAACTACATCTTAGAGAATTACAAGAAAGTGCACCGCAACAAGAGAAAGAGCTATGGAAGAAGAGGGGAGTACAGCAGGACACTGCTGATTTTTTCTACAGACAGACCATATCAGGGAAACCCGTCATGCCACAAGCCTTACTACAAGTGGCACTGGACCAACTCCACCATCCCACACATGTCTCCCGAGATAACATGTCCACAACACTGCAAGCAGATTGGTTCATTCCCAATGCCCACGAACTAATACAACTCTTTGTTAATAATTGCCTCATCTGTCAACAGTATTCACCAAATCCAACGCTCAAAACAGTCACTTCCACTATTCCCAAACCCTCTGGCCCTTTCAAAGAACTTCACCTCGACTATGTTGACATGATCGACCGGTGCCAAAATTACCGTTATCTCATTGTGGTGGTATGCCTATTCTCACGATGGATCGAAGCTGGACCATGCGTCCACTGCGATGCCAAAGCAGCAGCCACATTCCTACTACGTGAGGTCATCTCACACTTTGGAATTCCTGCCGCATCAGAACGGACAATGAAAGTCATTTTACAAACGCCATCTTCTCCTCCCTGACCACAATGATAGGCATCAGACAGACACAAACTAACATCTGCCTACCATCCCCAGAGTAATGGTATTTGCGAGGGCCTCAACGGCTTGCTCAAAAATAAAATAAGCAAAATAAGCGCCACCATCGGTAAGAAATGGCTCTACTACCTTCCACTTGCCCTCTACTCATTAAGAAACTCCCCAAGCTCGGATCACCACCTCACGCGCCACCAACTTGTCACTGGACGATCCATAAATGTAGCTGTCCCCTCCACCAGGCCAGAAACTGACAGCGAATCATCCTCTGAGATTGTGAAAGCTGAACTGTCCGATTTTGTCTGCACACTAACCCGCGCTATGCAGTTCCTTTCTGCCCAGGTATCCAAAAGGACGGAGAAGAGCTCCAACGATCCAGAGCTGCCACCTACCCGCCCTGGGACTCTGATCTTCATCCGGAGGCACGTCAGAAAGTGGAAAGACCCCAAATTCGACGGCCCCTTTGTAGTGACTGATTCATCTCCAACTGCCGTCCGGATAGCTGAGCGCAAGGCATGGATCCACCGGCGAGACGTTCGGCTCGCTCCTGCGCCTCTGCAGCAATGGACAATGAACTGAGAGAGGAAAGAGACATGCCCATGGTCCCCCTGAATGAGGACAGCGGTTTCCCGTCCACTGAAGAAGAAGAAGAAGAAGAAGAAGAAGAAGAAGAAGGCACCCCCGTGCTGGTCCAGGAATATCACAGCCGTGACGCGAAGTTATGTACTCTTGTCACATTCATGTTCTGTATCATTGTTGGAGTGGCACTAATAACTTTCAATTGGTGCGTCTATTTTTTTGCTGTAAAGAGCTTTAATGAGATAGGTAACAGAAATGCCCTAGCATCCACTGTTTCAGCCACTGCACCAGCGGTCACAATCAAACCACAGACAGCAACACACCACACAGCAGATCCTGAACTCCCAGAAAATAGTACTGCTAGCAGCACACCCACCAGTGTGCATCCTGAACACTCACTCGTCACCCCAGGGGAAATAAGTAGTTCATGGGATAGGTCTGCCAACATCACAGAACGACAACAAGTGTCCCGCCAAAGCCTTTCCCGCCACCATAGAACACGGCGATTTGCTATTGCCCTTTACAGAACAAAGCCACTTGTCCCCCGCAAGCATGCAAACAACCAGAGGGCAGGGCACAAAACATTCGAACATCTTGTGATGATACAAGAGGGCCTAGGACCCATAATAGACCTACAACTATCAGTGAGAGATCATTCAGTCCACTCTTCCCTAGTAGACAACTCCTGGTACAGAGACATGACAGCCGTAGGGAAAAGGATCACAAATGAGTCCTGCTATGTGTGTTCCTACATTCCCCATGCTGTAGGAGCGGACAGACTAATTTTTCCTAAAGAAGTTCCACCACACATAGTGATGTGCCTACTACACCTGTATCTTTGCCGCGTGGAGGGACAGGTCCAAATAGTAGGAGGGGTTGGAATATGGATTGGATTTGTGCATACAACAGAATGGGATAACAACAATGTCATATTCACGGTTACTTCTGACAAAGTAGAAATAGAACAGATGATACAAGAGAAGTACAAAAGAAATATACCAAACATAGATCACCGAGCGCAGATATTTAGGCAAATGAAATATGTTTCGATCGCAACACCCCTAGCAACATGTGACACACACCCACGCCTCCATGGCCACCGCCACCCGGGGGGCCTCCCCGGCCCACACTGTCAATGTCAGAACAGAACACTTCTGGAAGTACTAGCCCGAGTATATTACAAGAATGAGTGGCTCGAAACTGGCCACATATATTGTAAAGCAGGGTCCCTAGGTCCCCCTTGGACTGGCGAAACAATATGGGAGGAAAACATTGATTGAGATGTAGAGGATAACTGTGAACAGATTTGGAATGAGGCAGCAAGCAGATACACCTGGGGTGGGGAGAGAATGTACAAAGATAAAAAAGCATTCAAACTAAAAAACCCTTCTCTTTGTTTCATAGGTAATGGCTCCATCTCTGTTGGGCGTAACACAGGCTGCAACTCGACTATTTTTAATTTCGATATGCAGTATGGCACCTCCACCTTGATGGACTTCTATTGGGCTTGTGGAGAACACCTCTATCTCCAACTACCTCCTCAATGGCTCGGACTGTGTTCTTTGGTGACTCTGCATGAGGTATATCTGGTTGTGCCGGCATCGAATGCCTCTCACATACTGTCACACCCCATGTCAGGCGACGTGACATTCCTCCACCGCCACCGGCGAACAGCGGAGTACTTCGCAACAGAGGCTCTTGGCAACGTTCCAGCAGAATTCCGCCTCTTCAATGAGGCCCAACTTTTCTTTGGAGGAGCAGTTCCAATGTTCCAAACTCAAGCTAATGCTCGCTGGCTGGAAGTGACGCGCTATGAGGTCATGAAAGCCATCAACAGCACCAGAGATGGACTAAATGCAATAAGGGAAGAACTGCGCCCATTGAGACTAATGGTCCTGAAACATCGCTACTTCCTTGACATGCTGACTGCCAAAGACGGTGGTCTGTGTCACCAAATCGGGAAATCCTGCTGCACGTTCATACCAGGAAATGACGAGGATAACGGATCGATCGCGAGAGCCATTGAGGAGTTGACCAACTTGGGAAAAGAAATGGTCGATGAAGGAGGTGCCCCTACGAGCATTATTCCAACAGACTGGTTCAATCTTGACTGGATGCCTTCATGGCTCACAGCAATCTTGAAATTGATGATACCGATTGTTGGGATTCTCATAGTACTGTGTTGCGCTTTTCAGATAGGGAGCCATTGCATTAAAAGATTAAGTACCAAGGCAGTTGGGATGAATTATGCTTGCACAGGGATCTACCAGATAGCGAAGTATGAAGACATGGATAGGGTTCCCGGGGATGGGACGGGAGTACAATTAGAAATGGGCGAGATAACAGCACCTGGCACCCACTATGACATACCCACTGCTCCCCCTCTTCCCCCAGGCAGAGACACCCTGAGCAAGAGCCCTACAGCCGCCCAGTATGAGCGTCTGCTTAATGACCAAGATGCAGAAGATGTCAAAATACTCCTTAGGTCAGACGGAGAAACAGCGAAGAAGAAAGAGCAGGTCCAAGGCACCTTTAAGTGTTATGTTAACGACATGCCCTGGATACCCCCACTGGCTGTAGGGTCGCCAAGATACTCAGTAAAGAGTGTGTTCATAAATTAACAAGACGGGGTGATGATGAAGGGTTAAAATCACGCTCTACCTTCTGATCACCAAAAAGAGCACCTCTTAGCTATCTTGATAGCGAAAATGTCACATATGGCCCTGCCAGAGAGAACCTGAAATATGCTTAAAAACCCTACATTTTTGCTATGCATGATCAGCATATTAAATCCCACAAACTCCCTGAATCCTGGGGTTATAGACCCAAGGCAAAGGCCGAAAAAAGACATGTCTTAGGCTAACAAAATGCACTAGGCCACAATAATGTTAAAAATGCATTTCTCTGCTGCACTGAAAAATAACGTGGTAAATTGGCCTAATGTGAAATAGTAATTTTCCACAGAATCGAGGCCAACGCCCACACACACACACGTACACAAGACTCAGCTGGTGCAGAGGCAGATTGACACATTTCAGGGACTTTCCACTGAAGTCTTGTTTTGAAACTTAGCTTGCCGAAATAAGCCACAAGCTTCTTGCAAAACTAGCACCTAGCGTAAGTTTCCGGTCACACATACATTTTTAGAAAAATGTACAGAACAAGATGTTCTCGCCCATATGTACAGAACAAAATTTTCTCGCCCTGTTCTGCGGTCAAGCATGGCCAACCAACTGTTAGGACACCTGACCGTCCCCACTGTCCTAGGACAATGCGGTCAAAGCCACCTGCGTCAGAAAATACGTCAGGACAGTGTTAGTTCCTTGTTTTTAGGTATAAAAGATCCACATCACATTTAGAAGGCAGAACTTTCCAAGCTGACTTTTGGGCGGTTCTCCGGTCGACTGGCTACCTGATTTGGGAACACGCAAACCTACTACACCAGGTGATGCCTTCCCGAATGAGATAGCAGCTTAAGCTCTTTATAATATCTCAATTTGCTAAATGCTTTTTCATCCATACACAATTCCTTGCAATAGTTATAGGTATCTTTCAGCATTAGATCTGCTAGGGTCCTTTCCCCTAGGCAGGTGCTTTTAGGCACTAGGCCTGATAGAAATGTACTTTGAATAATCAAGCTGAAATTCTAGTATGCCTTTGAAGAATCTGAACCACTGTTACTTTATTCTTGCTAAAATCTTTAAACCTGCAATGATAGTTTTCGGCTGAGACATTGTGTAAAGGCAACGTACTTCCTCGAACAGTTTAAATGCCTTCTCAAACGTTTCCTGCTTACACTGAAAGTCGTCTTTTAATAGATAGCCACTTCTGTTTGCATCGCAATAACTTTTAGAAATAATTGATTCCTAGCATACTTCCTGGCAGAGTGAAGCCAGAGCTTTTTAAGAGTGATTTCTAGCATTATGCCTTATTAATACACATGTGTTTGTAATAATAAAACATGCCACTCGAACTTGAACAGTCGTCATTTCACGTTATTGCTCTTCCTTTTACCAGTGCCTGATTGAAACGATTATCCAGACCACAGTGAGCGTGACCACACCCTCCAAAAGGGTCTCGAAAGGGCCTCTTCTGCCCTCTGTCACCAATCAAACACTCACACCCAGTCAAAAGATCTGGGTTTAATCCATCACCGTTCTTTAGCCCACTCTGCCACCCCAGTTCAGACATGGCTATATGCAAATCAGTCTGACCCTGTGCCTCATGGGAACAGTCCAGCCTGAACTGCCAAGCCATGCCTTCCCTGGACCGGAAACAAGCTTCCGAGGACCGGTTTCTGGCATTACAGCCGTCTTCAGCCTGGCTTGCTTGAATCCAGTGGCAAAGTGAGCAAGGGACTCAGGTCTGAGCATACCCTGCCACATTTACGGCAGCCAAAAGCGGTACAAAAGGGGGTGGTGATGGACGGAGCATTCGAACCAATCAAACACTCACACCCAGTCAGAAGATCTGGGTTGAATCCATCACCGTTCTTTAGCCCACTCTGCCACCCCAGTTCAGACATGGCTATATGCAAATCAGTCTGACCCTGTGCCTCATGGGAACAGTCCAGCCAGAACTGCCAAGCCATGCCTTCCCTGGACCGGAAACAAGCTTCCGAGGACCGGTTTCTGGCATTACAGCCGTCTTCAGCCCGGCTTGCTTGAATTCAGTGGCAAAGTGAGCAAGGGACTCACGTCTGAGCATACCCTGCCACACTTACGGCAGCCAAAAGCGGTACAAAAGGGGGTGGTGATGGACGGAGCATCCGAACCAATCAAACACTCACACCCAGTCAAAAGATCTGGGTTGAATCCATCACCGTTCTTTAGCCCACTCTGCCACCCCAGTTCAGACATGCTATATGCAAATCAGTCTGACCCTGTGCCTCATGGGAACAGTCCAGCCCGAACTGCCAAGCCATGCCTTCCCTGGACCGTAAACAAGCTTCCGAGGACCAGTTTCTGGCATTACAGCCGTCTTCAGCCCGGCTTGCTTGAATCCAGTGGCAAAGTGAGCAAGGGAATCACGTCTGAGCATACTCTGCCACACTTACGGCGGCCAAAAGCGGTAAAAAAGGGGGTGGTGATGGACGGAGCACCCGAACCAATAAAACACTCAGACTCAGTCAAAAGATCTGTTTTGAATTCATCACCGTTCTTTAGCCCACTCTTCCACCCCAGTTCAGACATGGCTATATGCAAATCAGTCTGACCCTGTGCCTCATGGGAACAGTCCAGCCCGAACTGCCAAGCCATGCCTTCCCTGGACTGGAAACAAGCTTCCGAGGACCGGTTTCTGGCATTACAGCCGTCTTCAGCCCGGCTTACTTGAATCCAGTGGCAAAGTGATCAAGGGACTCACGTCTGAGCATACCCTGCCACTCTTACGGCGGCCAAAAGTGGTACAAAAGGGGGTGGTGATGGACGGAGCATCCGAACCAATCAAACACTCACACCCAGTCAAAAGATCTGGGTTGAATCCATCACCGTTCTTTAGCCCACTCTGCCACCCCAGTTCAGACATGACTATATGCAAATCAGTCTGACCCTGTGCCTCATGGGTTTTCAACCAAATGGAGGATCCCCTAATAACGAATATCAGGGAGGGGGAACTAAAGTAACCAAAAAGGAGTCCCTATGCTTAGAAGCAGCTTTAGATTGCTGAAGGAATAATCATACAAGGGGTTTCTTACGGAGAGTTAGATCTGGGGCAAACGTGGCAGAGAGCCAATTGAAGTAAGCATTAAACACTACAATGTGGTCGAAAGATAAGTATCAACAAAGAGATAAAAATCAATTCAAAATTTATTTGGACCTCCCAAATGGGTTACAATCTAAAAAATTAAAAACAACTAAGACAACCTTTACGTAAAAGGATTGCAATTACAAATTAAAACAAACAAATGCAGTAAGCAAAACAAGTCGACGCGGCGTTTCGGTGGCTTTCAATCTTTGCACCTTCATCAGGACAAACATAAAATTTTCACAGAATCTATAAGTCAAATAACAAGAATTTTAGTGCCATATCATCTATTACACTCGAAATAATACAGTTGGCTTACTCTTTTTTACTTATACAACAATATTACACCCCCTTCGCACTCTTACTTCTTTTTTTGATAAGATATCTAGATGTTATCTAAACTGTTTTCTCCAACCCCACTCTTTCTTTTCAGAAAGAAAGTTGCATCATGTGACTATTGGATATAGACAATCTGGTACCTGCAATATAGTTCCAGAATCAAATTTGATTGGCATGTGTCAGTTTTTCTCTCAGCATAGACCGGAAATTGATGATTTGGGTCACGCTGGGAAGCTATAAGAATATAAATCATTTATTATAGCTCGATATCCATCAGTCATTAGGATTTTATGCTATTGGTGCCTCAATTGTGTCCATGCTATGAGACAATCAATTACCTTTAGATATTGCCTCCACGTTTTCTATTTGCACGAAGGAACCACCGTTTATTATGAACTTAGATCGTTCCGTTTTTGTCGGGTGTCCTATCGAGAAAATACATTCACCCTTAGTATTTATTAAGGAATATCGGTCGAAAAGTACACAGAGCCATTTCATAGGGGCATTTATTTGTCCGCAGTGTACTCACCAACAAATAGTATTTCACGTTGACGCTGTGCTCTTTAAGTTATGTACTTCCACTCTGTGGTTCTGTTAGTCAAAACACCAGTATCTGGGAAAATAAGATTAGATTCAACCAGATAGGAAAGAAAACAATGGTTCCGATCTTTACACATGACGTTCTTCTATGAATTCGTCATTCAAAACCTGTCTTAGATTGTTTTTAGGAAACTTGGATAATGTCATCAGAGTTATATTTACTTTAATCACTTGCTTCATCAAATATGGGGTTTGCTTGCAACATTATTTCCCCTTGTTATTCATTAAATTATGCAAGTGTTCTTTTGCCAAGGATTGTTTCCACAATTCTCCTTGCAGTTATTTGTTAGTCAAATATAAGTAAAGCAACACGTTAAGTCCCCTCAGTTAACCAAAAGCCCTCTCAGGGCTTAGCATCTCACTATGTGTTGCCTCCTTCTAACTTTGGTGATCAAGCTCGTGGGGGCCCTGATTAAGCAAAGCTCTTACAGTCCATACCTCTAGTCTCCTGGTCGGCCTCCCTGTTCCTCCGTGCGTCCGCCTTCGTCTTAATTCAAAGGGTGAACTAACACCTCGGACGCCTCGTTTTTATGCTGGCTCTCCTCAGATTGACCCGGAAATACAAGCCGGCTTTTTAATTTAAGGTATTTTCTCTCAACAAAGGCTCTCAAATGGGCGGATCGTATTGATTATCAGTTTCTGTATTCGTACTTATTCCCGATGTTAATGGCGAATCTATTTAACTTATCGTTTGTAGTATCCCTGCACCCGGAAGTAATTCCCGGGGACTTACGTATTTCGAGTGGTGTTTTCCGATGATATTACCATTGATATGACCCGTATTTGTGTTAGTTATTCTTTTAAATACTATTTCCTTTAATTTCCTTCTTTACTTTAATTAAAGAAAGATGCTATTTTGATCGAGGGAAGTTCTAAAATAATATATAGATTTTTTACGCGGCCATCTTGGATTGGAAAATTTAGAAATCGAGGAGCAGACTGGCTTCTCGCATCGCCTGTTACAGGCATCGGCGTAAGGGCAGTACAACATAGAGTTTAATCCCTGAAACTACCTCATTTCGCTACTACGTTGGTTGTTCATAAGGAATACTTTATTCCCCCTCTTTTTCCACCATCTATGAGCGAGTCGTTAATACAGTCAGTAAATTAACAAATGAAAAAATGACGGCCATTTTCGATTGGGGTGGTTTTACTCTAAGCGAAGGATTGGGGTATTGCATGATTAGAATACAGTGAAATCAAAATACGACCACCTAAATTTCCACATTCATTTATATCGAGGAATTTTGTGAATCAAAATCATACTCAAATTATCTGTATTTTGTAGATGGCCACAATGGAATCCAACATTTATATATCAACAACAGTACCGGTGTATGTTATATGAGAAGTATCATTTCTCAGTGCAAACAAAATATTTGTGAAAAAATTTACAAAAAAGTCAAACATTGTTATAAGGCCAAAGGCAGTGTACATGACAACATTATATTACAACTAGTTGTTCTGATCATACAATGATAATTGCGGTTCCGGCAAAGCTTCCTATAGGATTTCATACATGCTTCATACTTTATCATCGTTATCCATATGTCATGTTGCCTTGCTGTTCACATAAGTCACTTACTCTTATTGTATCCATTTTTACACAATCATTTGAGTACATCAATTGGCGCTGCTCGCAAACAGTTTTCTAGTATTTATCACATATATATGTCGCTTATGCACTATGGTACCAGTCTATAGGCTGTTATATAATGAGTCTCTCCCATTCTTCTCTATTATTCAGCCCAGTTCTGAAAGAATTAAATAAGGACATGTAAAATTGTTCCCTTTTCTTACGTTTGATTGTGGTGTCCCCACCTCTTGCGGATTTATGTTCCGTAATTCGAGTTCTAATCTCCCTAGCAGTCTCTCCAATGTATATTTTGTCACAAGGACACTTAACCATATAGATATGATCTATATGGTTAAGTGTCCTTGTGACAAAATATACATTGGAGAGACTGCTAGGGAGATTAGAACTCGAATTACGGAACATAAATCCGCAATTCGCACGAAGAAACAAACCGCTCCCTTAGTGGAACATTGGCTCGCACATAATCACAGTATCAGTGATCTGAAATGGTGCGGAGTAGAAGCAATCACCCAAAATATAAGAGGTGGGGACACCACAATCAAACGTAAGAAAAGGGAACAATTTTACATGTCCTTATTTAATTCTTTCAGAACTGGGCTGAATAATAGAGAAGAATGGGAGAGACTCATTATATAACAGCCTATAGACTGGTACCATAGTGCATAAGCGACATATATATGTGATAAATACTAGAAAACTGTTTGCGAGCAGCACCAATTGATGTACTCAAATGATTGTGTAAAAATGGATACAATAAGAGTAAGTGACTTATGTGAACAGCAAGGCAACATGACATATGGATAACGATGATAAAGTATGAAGCATGTATGAAATCCTATAGGAAGCTTTGCCGGAACCGCAATTATCATTGTATGATCAGAACAACTAGTTGTAATATAATGTTGTCATGTACACTGCCTTTGGCCTTATAACAATGTTTGACTTTTTTGTAAATTTTTTCACAAATATTTTGTTTGCACTGAGAAATGATACTTCTCATATAACATACACCGGTACTGTTGTTGATATATAAATGTTGGATTCCATTGTGGCCATCTACAAAATACAGATAATTTGAGTATGATTTTGATTCACAAAATTCCTCGATATAAATGAATGTGGAAATTTAGGTGGTCGTATTTTGATTTCACTGTATTCTAATCATGCAATACCCCAATCCTTCGCTTAGAGTAAAACCACCCCAATCGAAAATGGCCGTCATTTTTTCATTTGTTAATTTACTGACTGTATTAACGACTCGCTCATAGATGGTGGAAAAAGAGGGGGAATAAAGTATTCCTTATGAACAACCAACGTAGTAGCGAAATGAGGTAGTTTCAGGGATTAAACTCTATGTTGTACTGCCCTTACGCCGATGCCTGTAACAGGCGATGCGAGAAGCCAGTCTGCTCCTCGATTTCTAAATTGCCCAATCCAAGATGGCCGCGTAAAAAATCTATATATTATTTTAGAACTTCCCTCGATCAAAATAGCATCTTTCTTTAATTAAAGTAAAGAAGGAAATTAAAGGAAATAGTATTTAAAAGAATAACTAACACAAATACGGGTCATATCAATGGTAATATCATCGGAAAACACCACTCGAAATACGTAAGTCCCCGGGAATTACTTCCGGGTGCAGGGATACTACAAATGATAAGTTAAATAGATTCGCCATTAACATCGGGAATAAGTAAGAATACAGAAACTGATAATCAATACGATCCGCCCATTTGAGAGCCTTTGTTGAGAGAAAATAACTTAAATTAAAAAGCCGGCTTGTATTTCCGGGTCAATCTGAGGAGAGCCAGCATAAAAACGAGGCGTCCGAGGTGTTAGTTCACCCTTTGAATTAAGACGAAGGCGGACGCACGGAGGAACAGGGAGGCCGACCAGGAGACTAGAGGTATGGACTGTAAGAGCTTTGCTTAATCAGGGCCCCCACGAGCTTGATCACCAAAGTTAGAAGGAGGCAACACATAGTGAGATGCTAAGCCCTGAGAGGGCTTTTGGTTAACTGAGGGGACTTAACGTGTTGCTTTACTTATATTTGACTAACAAATAACTGCAAGGAGAATTGTGGAAACAATCCTTGGCAAAAGAACACTTGCATAATTTAATGAATAACAAGGGGAAATAATGTTGCAAGCAAACCCCATATTTGATGAAGCAAGTGATTAAAGTAAATATAACTCTGATGACATTATCCAAGTTTCCTAAAAACAATCTAAGACAGGTTTTGAATGACGAATTCATAGAAGAACGTCATGTGTAAAGATCGGAACCATTGTTTTCTTTCCTATCTGGTTGAATCTAATCTTATTTTCCCAGATACTGGTGTTTTGACTAACAGAACCACAGAGTGGAAGTACATAACTTAAAGAGCACAGCGTCAACGTGAAATACTATCTGTTGGTGAGTACACTGCGGACAAATAAATGCCCCTATGAAATGGCTCTGTGTACTTTTCGACCGATATTCCTTAATAAATACTAAGGGTGAATGTATTTTCTCGATAGGACACCCGACAAAAACGGAACGATCTAAGTTCATAATAAACGGTGGTTCCTTCGTGCAAATAGAAAACGTGGAGGCAATATCTAAAGGTAATTGATTGTCTCATAGCATGGACACAATTGAGGCACCAATAGCATAAAATCCTAATGACTGATGGATATCGAGCTATAATAAATGATTTATATTCTTATAGCTTCCCAGCGTGACCCAAATCATCAATTTCCGGTCTATGCTGAGAGAAAAACTGACACATGCCAATCAAATTTGATTCTGGAACTATATTGCAGGTACCAGATTGTCTATATCCAATAGTCACATGATGCAACTTTCTTTCTGAAAAGAAAGAGTGGGGTTGGAGAAAACAGTTTAGATAACATCTAGATATCTTATCAAAAAAAGAAGTGAGAGTGCGAAGGGGGTGTAATATTGTTGTATAAGTAAAAAAGAGTAAGCCAACTGTATTATTTCGAGTGTAATAGATGATATGGCACTAAAATTCTTGTTATTTGACTTATAGATTCTGTGAAAATTTTATGTTGTCCTGATGAAGGTGCAAAGATTGAAAGCCACCGAAACGCCGCGTCGACTTGTTTTGCTTACTGCATTTGTTTGTTTTCATTTGTAATTGCAATCCTTTTACGTAAAGGTTGTCTTAGTTGTTTTTAATTTTTTAGATTGTAACCCATTTGGGAGGTCCAAATAAATTTTGAATTGATTTTTATCTCTTTGTTGATACTTATCTTTCGACCACATTGTAGTGTTTAATGCTTACTTCAATTGGCTCTCTGCCACGTTTGCCCCAGATCTAACTCTCCGTAAGAAACCCCTTGTATGATTATTCCTTCAGCAATCTAAAGCTGCTTCTAAGCATAGGGACTCCTTTTTGGTTACCTGTGCCTCATGGGAACAGTCCAGCCCGAACTGCCAAGCCATGCCTTCCCTGGACCGGAAACAAGCTTCCGAGGACTGGTTTCTGGCATTACAGCCGTCTTCAGCCCGGCTTGCTTGAATCCAGGGGCAAAGTGAGCAAGGGACTCACGTCTGAGCATACCCTGCCACACTTACGGCAGCCAAAAGCGGTACAAAAGGGGGAGGTGATGGACGGAGCATCCGAACCAATCAAACACTCACACCCAGTCAAAAGATCTGGGTTGAATCCATCACTGTTCTTTAGCCCACTCTGCCACCCCAGTTCAGACATGGCTATATGCTACTCAGTCTGACCCTGTGCCTCATGGGAACAGTCCAGCCCGAACTGCCAAGCCATGCCTTCCCTGGACCGGAAACAAGCTTCCGAGGACCAGTTTCTGGCATTACAGCCGTCTTCAGCCCGGCTTGCTTGAATCCAGTGGCAAAGTGAGCAAGGGACCTATAGCCATGTCTGAACTGGGGTGGCAGAGTGGGCTAAAGAATGGTGATGGATCAAACCCAGATCTTTTGACTGAGTGTGAGTGTTTGATTGGTTCAGATGCTCCGTCCATCACCACCCCCTTTTGTACCGCTTTGGCCGCCATAAGTGTGGCAGGGTATGCTCAGACGTGAGTCCCTTGCTCACTTTGCCACTGGATTCAAGCAAGCTGGGCTGAAGACGGCTGTAATGCCAGAAACCGGTCCTCGGAAGCTTGTTTCCGGTCCAGGGAAGGCTTGGCTTGGCAGTTCAGGCTGGACTGTTCCCATGAGGCACAGGGTCAGACTGATTTGCATATAGCCATGTCTGTACTGGGGTGTCAGAGTGGGCTAAAGAATGGTGATGGATCAAACCCAGATCTTTTGACTGAGTGTGAGTGTTTGATTGGTTCAGATGCTCCGTCCATCACCACCCCCTTTTGTACCGCTTTGGCCGCCATAAGTGTGGCAGGGTATGCTCAGACGTGAGTCCCTTGCTCACTTTGCCACTGGATTCAAGCAAGCTGGGCTGAAGACGGCTGTAATGCCAGAAACCGGTCCTCGGAAGCTTGTTTCCGGTCCAGGGAAGGCTTGGCTTGGCAGTTCAGGCTGGACTGTTCCCATGAGGCACAGGGTCAGACTGATTTGCATATAGCCATGTCTGTACTGGGGTGTCAGAGTGGGCTAAAGAACGGTGATGGATCAAACCCAGATCTTTTGACTGGGTGTGAGTGTTTCATTGGTTCAGATGCTCTGTCCATCACCACCCCCTTTTGTACCGCTAATTTAGAGATAAGCACAACAGTTGCATATTAAATGACTATTAACTGCTGCCCACACCATTCTTATCGCGCCCGAAATGGTCTGAATTGTCAAATTAGTAAGTGTGATGGTTAATAGTTGTTACTGACAGTGACCGCGCTGGTAAGGGCAATGGATGGTGCAAGCTGCGGTGGCCTTCTGACAAGGGCACTGTCACTTAAGTTTTTACAAATTAAGCACTGAATTAACACTGACTGCAGATAACATTTTATGATGGGTGGCTGTGTGTTTTGTGGCACGTGTAATTTTAGACTGCCGAAATGCATCAGCATGAATCCAGCCCTTACACTGGTACTACATCCAAGGTGTCTCAAACTATGCCTTAAGTTTACATACACTTTAATAATGATAGTGGCGTTCAGGATGCAGTATGTAGGCTCGTAGAAAAATATTAATTAATTCTGGGTCACCCTTTGAAAAAAGCAGTTTGTGCTTGTCTTGAGGAGGAAGGTTTCAAATGTGTGCGAGCTTTTGCTTAAATGGTCGGAATTGTGCTACGAGTAGAATGTTGAAAAGCTGACCATTTTGCATCGTTGCAGATTTATTGGGAAAATGAACACGTCTCTTTGTCGCTATTTCAGGCCCTCCGTAATTGGGGCATGGTTGAAGCAGGAGCACGTTGGGCTACGAAAGTGTACGCCTGCCTGAGCATGCACTGGTGCGTTCGTTCATTTTATTCTCTATATGTGCTTATTTATGGGAGCGTAACTGCATATAGGCTTTGCATTATGCATGGTGCTCTTTCTGTGTGATTTTCTAGCATCACTTAGCAGAAGAGGTGGAACAGGTGTAATGGTACTGTTCCTACAGACATGTTCTGTATATGCTTGAAGCAATTCTAGGCTGCAACCCCTGGGACTTTTTCTATGATTACAATTGGCCCAGTGTGCATGGTGCTCCAATATCCACCGCAATATAGTGGAACAAACTGCACCTCGGTGCTAGATTGTGCAACTTCTTGGTCAAACAAACACGCAGTGACATTGCGTATTTTGCTTTGATGCGCAGTTGCGCACTAATGTCAAGATATTTCCGTCAGCCGATGATAGTGGCGTACAACTCCACAACAGGTTACGTCAGCATCCGTGTTTAAGTAGCAAGACCTGTGTAGGCAGATTCTGGTGTTGCATTTTAGCAGGCGTGTTGTGTTACTTGATTGGGTATGATTTTGTGTAATATTATAGCAATATCGCTTTTACACTGAAAGGATTTGTGATGTGTGAGGTTTCTGTAATATGGTTCCACTGAGACACTGTCCCCATTCACAGACTGGAAGTAACTATTAAAAGGGTGTGCTTTCATAATCTGATGTGATTGAAGTAAGTTAACTGGAATTTCAGATGCAGAGGTTTTAGTCCCCTCTCCGTAATTACTGGCTGACATTAGACCATAAATCATTATTGGACATACAAATATTAGGCGAAGCTCAGCAGTTGTTAAAAACAACCTAACTGTTTTTTGCGATACAAAAGCTGGACTGAACATTTATGTATGTGGGGAGAAAAAAGTTACTTACTGCTCAGGGATATAGTGTCCTGCTGAACACGTTCTAGGGTTCAACATTGTGCTGTACCCACACCATACACCCACCCATCACAGGTGTCACCGGTCAGGTGACCCTGCTAATAAAAGGGGCTTGGCCACTTCCAGCATCATATTCCATGTGTCCATGTAGTCATTCACCCTGCATGTGAGCTTAGTGCCCAAGATACTACAATGGCGATGAGGGGGTCCGACCCTGCGTGTAAGCCGGCTGCAGTTTTCAGTTCATCGTGGGGGTAGGGGAGTGTAGCCTGGGCCTAAGGCATTCCCACACATGCTGCCAGCATAACTAGCCAACCCGTGGGCAAGGAGACTGAGAGGCACCCCCACGCCTAGGGGAGGGGGGCCTTTAGTGGGGTTCCGGGCCTGGTGAAATGGTTCAGTTTCCCCAGTTTTAGTCATGGGGTGGGTTTCGAAGTAACGTGCGATGCCAGGGAGGGAGTCTGCGAGCCCTCCCCCAAGATGATAAAAATGCGGCTCCTCAGGGAGTAGCCCTCTTTGTCTCTCGCCTCGAAGGATCGCCGGAAAGGCTCAGCCGGAGTGACAGTTGCAGGGGACAGAAAGGCCCGGAGGTGCTGGCGGCAATCTGCAAGGTGAGAGGCCATATAGCGTAACAAGCAGGATTAAATACGGTGCAATAGCAGTAAGGTACCGCGGGTGTCGAGAACATGCGGCGGTGGAACGGGAGCTTGTGCAGTGAGCGGGACAACTGCGGGTCATTCGGGCTGGGAGAGAAATTTTAAAAGGGGAAGGTAGCTAGCGGCATGGTTATGGGGGCCGCGGGAGCGCTGGATGTTTCGCTGGTGCAGGTGCAGAGATCGGCAATGACGGAGATAAGGGAGCACTTTTAGGCTTACGCGAGCAGAGGGGAGTGAGACGATCATCATCAAATGCAAGCATCAAGGGAGGGCTCCGTGTTACGGGAGGGTTTGCCTTTGTGGGATGGAGCGGCAATGCCGTGCACGGGGGGGCATGTTTGGGCATATGCGATGCGAGAGGGTGATCTCTGAGGTGAAGCGCTGCACGGGTGCGGAGAGGTAGCGCCGTCTTCTGGAGCACGCGATCTTTCCAACGGTCATCATGGTGCGGCCCAATTGTGGCAAGGCTGAAAAGTCATTGAAATAAGGGGTGTGGCCACGCCTTTATTCCGGGCGAAGCGTGGCATTTCCTATAGAGACTACATAATTGCATTTATGAATGTCGCTAAGATTATGAATGACTACATTTGTATTAATATGGTCAATTAAAGATTTTCATAAGTTCTCGCAAGTTACAGAGAACAAAGGCATCTTTCTGAAATCCGTCCTAAAGTGCTGGTAAATCAACAGCTAATTTGATTAAATAAAAGGCGTGAGGGGTATGTGCTCATCCCATTGACCCTAGTGCGTTTCAGGAAATACAATATGCTATCCACAGTGGGCCTTAGTGGGGGCATAATCTAGGCAAAGGGCTCGATAACTGCTCATAGGTGTTCAGGTACTTGACCATATATGTATATCATGTATTAAGCTGGTATATGCCATAAGGAAAAAATCATTTAACGTGATGGTAGAGCTCACATACTTGAACAGTTATGATGCGAGCACACTAAAATTGTGAGTATCATTAATTGGATTGGCGGGCGTGGGGTGGGTGATAAACTCAATGGTGTGATTCTGCCAGATGGAGGTATGGATGACCAACTAAACATAATATTTCTTACGATATATTTATTGGTCGGATGGAGATTCAGACAGTTGGAATTATATCCATTGAGAGAACAGAATGTATGTATCTAATCCGGACTATGATAATGTATGTATGAAAGAAATTAGAAAAAAGGAAATGTTGACAGTCATAGTAGAGAGGATGTCAGATTGAAAGATATATCTGGCTACCCAAATGTGAAAGAGCTCTATTGTGGCATGGCGCAGGCAAGCATGCTAGCAAGTCTCCGGGGGCATGAAAGCTGTGGATGCTAACACACCGAAGGGGGATTGGAGGGCACGGCATGTTATGTCATTGGCTTGGAGGGGGGGCGGGATACCCCCGGGGTACTCAGCCTGTAGGTATGCTGAGCATCCCGTGGAGAGGGCAACACTTTCAATGGCAGGTGCATGTGGCATGGTATGTGGTAGTGACGGTACATGAGGCATGGTGTGAGATAGTGACATATGATATACGGGGGCACTAGGGCAATAAGTATCTCTAGTGCCTGAGCCAAAGGGGCGTGGCCGGTGCATGAAGAATGAGGAGCGCCGGTGCAAGACCTGTCAAAGGTGCACAAAGGTATTGGTCAGTCAGTAATTTGCCTTCTTTTTCTTAGCAGACAGGATGCCGCCCAAACGGACAGGGGGGGCAAGGTGGCCCCAGCGTCAACAGAGGAATTCCGCTCGACTGCCCCAGTTTTGCTACAATTGAAGAATACGTTGGAGATACAACTCCTTAAAGAACACTACATCGTGTTATAGCAACAGTTCACTTTTGGTTTTAAAAACCAACTAACCTCCCACTCACATGTTGACGGTGCCTCTGTCTTTGACACACGCACACACCCGTTGCATAACTTCCTCTGTGGCATGTTAAAGCACAAGTGGAAGAGGCCAGAGCCCAGGGTGTATGAGATATTTAGGTGTTTGTACTTTTTATGATATTCAGGTGTGTAATATTTTCCTCAAATAATGCCTGTCTCTTTATTAATTCAGTGTCCTATATAACCTAAGCAGGGATCTCTGCCTATGCTACGTAGGACTACATTTCATGAATTTACGCCTAAATTAAGACTGTAAAGCTACAAGTAGTAACTATATGGTATTATCTTGAGATTTACACGTATCCACCATATCATGTAAGGGAATGGAGACATGTATTCCTTTACTAGCCATGCACCAACACCTAGAGTTGCTTAAAAGCATCTAAATGGCAATTTAATTCCAAGCTTAGGCGTAAATCTACGTGCATGCACCTGTAAATGTACTTTTGTGAATCAAGCCAAACATAGTCACTATGAATGGTGGAAGAACCATATACATCAAACAAAAAAAGGAGATATTCATAACCGTCCTGTCTGATTTTCCAAAGTGCGCTTTGTAATTACTCCTTTTGTAGTGTTTTTTAGTGGTAACATTAAGTTGACAGGCAATTTTCAAGCAGGTCCAACTATCAGCACCCACGGTTGTCCCACCCTTAATTTGCTTGCCTGGTGGTGCATTTGCCATCCACTTGACCATCTTGAGGATCTACGACAATAGAGACAGGAAAAGGCAACCCATCTTCTCCTCAAAAAATGGTAAGCTTGTCATAAGAAATTCAGGCGTCAGGCCTGCTCAGGTTTCCAAACTTGAATGGAAGGTAATCAGTCTACCAAACAAATAAGTGAACATGTAGAGTATTCCACAAAAATGTCAAGCCGCAGTTGGAAAAAGACTACCTTGTGGTCCAGGACAGGCTCAAATTAGGTACCACGCCAAATGTCATTCATCATGGCGTCAATGAAAAAAGGAGAAGAGTTCTGATGAGGTACAGCTCTCTGCAAAGACGTTCTAACATGTTACTTACATACATTTTGCATAGGCGACATCATACATGGACTTCGGAAACTACTTTCATTGGATCTTTGTAAATTTTACTATACACAAAAATACACGCTTTAAAGATGTTGGATTACCTTCCAAATGAATTCAAATTAGTGGGGAAATAACTTTTGAAAGGCCTGTTTTGAGAAGAAAAAACAAAAACGTTATCTGGTACAGCCCGTTTTCACTGCATTGATATATCCGGCTGAACGCCATTTTTGCATCTGCATTGGAGGTTCTCAGACTTCCAACTTTTACAGTTTCCAAAGTTTGCTACAGAATTTCACTACATTTGCAAAAATGAAGATGCGCAATTTTACATAAGCCTAACTACTTGCCTTGTTAAGCAAATATGTTCCATCTGCAATCCTTCCCTTAGATCTTTCCATGTAGCATAAGAAATGAGTTCTCAGTGTACAAGGTAAAAAATATGCTCTCACGAGTATGTTGGAAAGGGAATTTCTAGTGGCACTGCTAAATTTATGAATTTTATAAATGAGATTTGAAGTCCCGCAGAGCCGCCTCCACAGTAAAAGTGTATCTCCAGAGGTTCCATAAATCCAATGATTCATCCAGGAGAAAATGCTTTAGCTGTAATACTTTAATGTCTTTCCTCGTGGTTATGCACAGAAGCTGATTATTTGATTATACAATTCTAGGAAACCATAGTTAAATAGTGGCTTTTAGATTATTTATTTTCCTTATCGCAGAAGAAAAAATAGTTAGCGCGAAACGTTTTAAGGTAATTTTTTTCACCTTCTGAATAGGTGAATTTACAACTGATGAATAGAAATATATTGAGCGGCAGTTCTGAAAGATTTCTGAGAACAATGTGTTCTTTGTGTGTCAAGATGTTTGTAGCAGACATTTCTGCTCACCGTGTTTGTCATCTGGCACGGTTGTGATCCAGTATATGTGGGGGAGCAGGCCTGCTGTTTTCTGAGGTCATAAACAGTTTGACCCTTTTTAGAGATACGTCACAGTTTTCGAGGGTTTGTCAGTACGGGTTTCCCTGTGCGATGGCAGCCGTCATGAATGGTTCATTGACACTATCCTCTGCTAGCTTACCTTCTTGAGGAATCAAGAGCTATGGGGAACTATTGCCTGCTTTTGATAGCTCTAAATGGCATTTTGATTATTTTTTTTTTGCAATTGGGAGACACGTTCTTTGGGCATGTGATAGTCCAAGAGGTTGTCATTGTAGACTAACGGTACTTTAACAACATGTGCATTGGTGGCTCTTTCTTTTTAAAAACTACATGTTACAGTCAAGGAGTTTAATATATTATTAGCAGTTTGGTTAATTAAGCTTTTTTTTCTCCCTGATCGTTCAGCATCAATTTGTATTTGCATTGCGTACATTTTCTGTGGCTAACTTCAACTCAATGGTTTGCCTAAATTCTCATTGTAATCTTTTCAACTATTCATCAGGCTCTTCCTCATGCTCCATTGAAGAACTACGCACTTTCATCCATGAGCATCATACCCTCTCAAACATAAGTTTAATAAAAAAACGGAAATTCAACATTTCGGCTGCACTCCAACAACCATACCAGGAACTCATAAATCCGAGTGACAACCACAGCTTCTGTTATAAAGTGTTGGGCCTCACATCCATGGAGTCATCAAACCTTTTGCCTTCACCCCTCTTGTTTTGCTGAATTTGTATCTGTGGGTTTTAGGAATCTGTGCACTTTACCACTGCTAACCAGTTCTAAGGTACCTCTGCTCCTTTCCTTCCCAAAAAAATGGTAAAACTGGCCTAAACTTAATTGCCACATTTACTTTACTTGGAAGTCCCTAGTAAATTGTAGCATATGTAATCAGGGCCTTACATTTAAATGCTACTAGTGAACCTGCAGCACTTATTGTGCTACCCACTAAAGTAGTGCTTTAAAAAAATGTCTCAGACCTTCCACTGCAGCCTATAGTGCAGTTTTAAACTACCATTTCACCTGGCAAAATAAACTGTTTACCAGACCTAAACCTTCCTTTTTCATTCCTTTAAGCCACCCCTAATATACACCGTAAAGCCTCCTCACAAGGCAGAATGCATTGTATTTCAAAAGTAGGACATGAATGTTTAAGTTTTATGTGTCCTGGAGAGAAAAACTTGAAATCGTGTTTCACTGTGCTAAGGTCTGTCTCTCCCATTGATTAGCAATCGGTTACCTAATTACATTTTATAAGTGCTAACTTTAGATTTGGAGCAGATAGAGATACGCTGTTTACTCTTAATGCATTGTAATTTAAAATCCGTTTTAAATATAAAGTTGGATTTTAAGTCACAGTTTTGAAAATGCCACTTTTAAGAAATGTGGATTTTTCTTGTCCCAACCAACTGTGCCTGTCTACCAAGGTCCCTGGTCATATGACTGTGAATGGCTCTGCTGTTGGAGTTTGTGTATTTGTTCCAGACAGTGACACAAAGGAGACTTAGGTGGTGACTGGATTTACCACCCTGACAGAATGGTTGGGGAGGAGCTGTGCCCACCCTTACATACACTACAATGAGCTATGCCTACAACACTGACAATGGAACCTGGAACCTAGAACCAGGCCTGTCCTGCCTTTTATCACCCCAGACAGTTTGGAGCCTTGACCAGGGAAAGGGAAACAAATTTGAGGAACAAGTGTTGAGTGTGGGTCTGGGTATCCTCCACTGGAAAACCCCCATTCAAAGGCTGGCACCATACATAAATATTGGCCCTCTGAAGGCACTCACTAGATCACTCCTGGGGCTGTGGAATTTACAGAAGAATGACTGCCCTGCTACCAGAGGACTGCCTTGCTGTCTGAGAATGAAGACTGGACCTGCATGCCTTCATCCCGGTGTAAAAAAAGTGACTCCAAGAGCCAATTGGTTGACATTCTGTGTGAGCTAGAGGCACACAACAAATTCCCAAGCCCTCCCTGCAATTGCCAAGATGACCTGCTGCCACTGGAGCTGCCTTGACTTGCAAATGGAGCTGTCTGAGCCATACTGGCTTCTGCCGGAGTGAGTACCTTATCCCCAAGAGGTGTCTCCCCAGGTCCTGGTCCCTTGGCTGGCATCAGAGTGTACTCCTTCTGAAGAAAAGGTGAATATCCTAAAGTTTGGCTCCTCACCACTGAAAACAGGCCTTTTCATGCTAAAACTCTGCTGCCTGTGACTTCTGCTAATGTGAAGCTCTGGTGAAACCTGCTCTTCGCTCCTACAACACTAGTCCACAGTGACTGACAATGTGAAACTACAGAAACAACTTCCCGCAAAACTCTTTGTGCTTCAATGCATGACCAGCCTTTTGTGCTGCTGCAATGACTGTCCAAGCTGCTCAGTCAGCTCCTTGCGACCTCCACCAACTAGATCTGAACGTTTTGCGCCTGACTTAGAAGGTAACTAATGAGTGTGACAAACCTGGCCCCTGATAGAGAGACGCGCTCACCCCCTCATGGAGGTTTGCTCGTGGTGCTGCCTGGTAATTGTCTGTAAAAACGCTGCTACTTTTAAAAATTGAAGGAATCCTTTTTTTTAAAAATGTGTAGTTTGCACTGTGTTGAGTTTTAATCGCGCTCAGAGCTCCCTCACTTCCGCTTTACTTCTACGGTTTAGTGCTCGGGGACGGTCAGCTGCTGCACAGCAGGGCTGATTGGTGGGTGGGAGGAGTTGACAGCTTATCTACGGAGCTGGAGCAAGTGTGCAGGCAGAGAGAGAGGCGCTCATCCCCTCTTGGAGGTCTGCTTGTGGCACTGCCTGGTAATTGTCTGTAAAAACGCTGCTACTTTTAAAAATCGAAGGAATCCTTTTTAAAAAAACGTGTACTTTGCACTGTGTTTAGTTTTAATCGCGCTCAGCGCTCCCTCACTTCCGCTACCCTGGGGCACTTCCACTTTATTTCTACGGTCTAGTGCTTGGTGACGGTCAGCTGCTGCACAGCAGGGCTGATTGGTGGGTGGGAGGAGTTGACAGCCTATCTACGGAGCTGGAGCAAGCAGGCAGCGGGTGTGCCTAAGGCAAGCCCGTCTGCGCTTGTCCGCAACCGACCCGTACCAGGGGCCAGTTCCCCTGGTGCCCGCTAGTCGTACCCGACGGAAGAACCCCTGACCTTAGATCAAGGTATGGAGCTACTTGATAATAAAGTAACAGACGCACTCAGGTCAGAAGGGCTATTAAGGACACAAATAGTAGTAGGTAGCAAAGGTCTCATACCTCATCCATCTAGGGCGTCCCGGCCCACTGGCCCACGGGACTACGGGTGGCTACCCTCAACATCCGCTCCTAGCAGAAACATAATCTTGAGGTTTTCTCGCTCCTCCAAGATGACCCCCTGGACATCCTAGGAGTCACAGAAGCTTGTGTTGAGGATTCCTCAGCTCCAGACTTGGTATCAGCCTTGCCCCCAAACTATGCCACCCTTTGTAATAACAGACCTAGCAGCACTAGAGGAGGTGGAGTGGCGATCCTGTATAATCAGCAGTTAAAGACAGACACCCTATGAGCTGAAAGCATCAAGGGTGCAGATGTGTTGGGGGCTAAAATCTGCTCCCAGACCACCTGCTTAATCGTTCTGATAGTCTGTCACCCTACTCGAACACTATCCAAATTTGTTGAGTTCTTCACCTAATTAGTCAACGATAGCTGCTCGCAGTATCAATGTATCCTGGTGATGGGGGACTTCAACTTCCACTGGGATCGGATACCCAAAGACAGCCAGGCCAAACAGTTGGATGAGGCTCTGGTCTCTCTGGAACTCAAACAACTGGTGAATGCCCCTCATGAGAAGGGCCACATACTCGATTGGGTCTGGACATCTCATCAATTTACTTGCCCAATAGATATCAGTCCTTGCGCCTGGTCCGATCATCATTTAATCAGAGGCTTGTTTCCACCCACAAGACAAGCAGTCCTCCCCCCCCAGAGGGGAAAGTGCTGCAGGGATAGAATAAAATTAGAGCTGACGATCTCGTTAACACGCTACATAAATCAGCCCCCCCCAAGTCCTGCACAGGGAACACCCTCTCCATGAGGCTGAAGCGCGACATTGATATAGTAGCCCCTGCACATAGGGAAAGAGTAAGGAACAAAGGCAAAGGGGTCCCTTGGTACAATGAGGCTCTAAGAAACAAGAAACAAACTTTTCGACAGTGCGAGAGAGCCTGGAGGAAAGCTTATGACCCAGGTGCCCTGGTGAAATATAAATCAGTGTTCGCAGTCTATAAGAAAGTGATTTTAACAAGGAAAGCAGAATTCTAAGAAGCTAGGATTCTGACCGCTGACAATACACAAAAAGAGACCTTCCAGATTCTAAAAGAACTGAGGTAGTAACAGGAACAGAAACACCCCACCTGACCTGAAGACTGTAACACATTTCAGTCCTTCTTCTTAAAAAAAGTGAAGGACCTGTTACCGGAGATCTACCTTACTCCTGCTATCCATTGTCCCATAGCATCAGAACTCCTGCCACACGCATATGATAAACCAGTCACTGTCTTCCCAATGCTTAATCATGACTCCCTGACCCCCTTAATGGGCCAGGTTAAGTCAGAGTAGAGAGGGAGGTCGTCATGCTACTAAATCAGTCTCTTGAATCTGGGCACGTTCACATCGATTTTAAGGAAGAGTGAGTCATCCATCTTTTGAAAATAACAGGGGCAGACGTGAACAACCTTACAAATTTTAGGCCAATTTCCCAGCTCCCTCTACTGGCGAAAGTGCCAGAACAGAACGTGCTGAAATCTTTGTCGCACCACTTAGAATCAAATCAACTCCTGCAAAGCAATCAAGCAGGTTTTAGGGCCCATCACAGTACAGAAATGGTAATGCTGGCAAATTTGGATGAACTAAGGCTCAGAGCCGACAAGATAAAGCAATGTGCCCTGGTTTTGCTAGACCTATCAACGGAATATGATACGGTCAAACAAGATCAACTTTTGTCGCAGATCTCGGAGTTAGGCATCAAGTGTACGGCCCTTAAATGGCTTACGTCTTTCCTTACCGACTGATCACAGAGAGTACAGGTGGCTGACCATTTATCCGACGCTGGCATACTCACGTGTAGGATTCCACAGGGTTCGGCGTTGTCCCCTCTCATATTTAACGCCTACCTCCAGCCCTTGGTAGCCACGCTGACTCTCATGGAGTGCCAGGTTTATAACTACGCGGATGACACCCAAATCATCATCCAGATAGACAACTCCCCCACTACCTACACACGAATGCAAAACATTTTAAAATACACAGTCAACTGGATGACGGCCAATTCCCTCAAAATCAATCCTGATAGGTCAGAGGTACTGGCCATCACCATGGATACCAATCCCTAGGGCAACCTCTTTTGGCCACAAGAGTTGGACACAAAATCCAAACCTGCTCAGGCCGTAAAAAGCCTGGACATCAAAATTGATGCCAGGCTTTCCCTGACCCAC
The DNA here is from genome assembly GCF_964261635.1 of Lissotriton helveticus. NCBI lineage: Eukaryota > Metazoa > Chordata > Amphibia > Caudata > Salamandridae > Lissotriton > Lissotriton helveticus. The sequence continues at coordinate 800,243,997 of NC_136057.1, read as the reverse complement.
CAGGTATCCACCGTAGTAGGAACATGTGTTGGTCTGATAAGACAGCTACAGAAACTAGCTCTCCTTCTCACATTCGCAACACGCAGAACAGCAGTATCGGCCATGATAGTGTCATGACTGGACTATGCAAAGTCCCTGTACATTGGCCTTCCAGAAAAGCTGCTTGCCAGATTACAGGTAATCATGAACGATGCTTCCAGATTGATCTTTAAACTGCCTAGGAGGGCCCACGCCACCCCCCTCCTTCGCCAGCTACACCGGCTTCCAGTCAGGTCAGAGAACTAGGTTTAAGGGCCTCTGTATTGTGCACGAGGCCATTTATGGCGGGGCCCCAACCTATATTAAAGATCGTCTGGTAAACTACACACCTAGCAGGTCGCTCCGTTCCTCGGAGGCCAGCCTTCTGGCCTGTCCTCGCTTTAACATGGCCTCCAAAGGAGGTAGAGCTTTTCCAACCTCAATTCCTCAACTATGGAACAAGTTGCCGGGGAATCTGCGTAAGGAACACGCCCTCCTCCCATTTAGGAAGAAGCTAAAACACTCCTTTTTGTGGAAGCCTGGGGCACAACCTAATCAATTATATCCATACCACGTGCTAGGGTAGGGCTCTCTCTCACAGCGCTTAGAGACCTGACGGTGATTATGCGCTCTACAAGTTACAATTACAATTACAATTACAATCTGACACAAGCAGTCATTCTGAACTTATTATTTTCCCCAGGTCTAGTGCAACCAGATGTGAGCTTGTGGCTCTTTGTGCTTTTAGTGGTACAAAAGGGGGTGGTGATGCATCTGAACCAATCAAACACTCACACCCAGTCAACAGATCTGGGTTTAATCCATCACCGTTCTTTAGCCCACTCTGCCACCCCAGTTCAGACATGGCCATATGCAAATCAGTCTGACCCTGTGCCTCATGTGAACAGTCCAGCCCGAACTGCCAAGCCATGCCTTCCCTGAACCGGATTCAAGCTTCCTAGGACCGGTTTCAGGCATTACAGCCGTCTTCAGCCAGGCTTGCTTGAATCCAGTGGCAAAGTGAGCAAGGGACTCATGTCTGAGCATACCCTGCCAATTTATGGCAAACAAAGTGGTACAAAAGGGGGATTAAACCCAGATCTGTTGACTGGGTGTGAGTGTTTGATTTGTTCAGATGGTTCAGATGCTCCGTCCATCGCCACCCCCTTTTGTACCACTTTGTTCGCCATAAGTTGGCAGGGTATGCTCAGACGTGAGTCCCAGAAACCGCTCCTAGAAAGCTTGTTTCCGGTCCAGGGAAGGCATGGCTTGGCAGTTCGAGATGGACTGTTCCCATGAGGCACAGGGTCAGACTGATTTGCATATGGCCAGGTCTGAGCTGGGGTGGCAGAGTGGGCTAAAGAATGGTGATGGATTAAACCCAGATCTGTTGACTGGCAATCCACCCCAGTAAGGGAGAAGATAAATGGGCAGATAGTTTGAAAAATTGGTAGCATTCATGCCTGTCAATTTTTTTTTACTAATGTGCCTATTAGCACTTGTTTCCAGGCGTCAGGGTATTCACTAGTTGGCTAAACTAATTGGCCAAACTCACTAGTTGGAAAAACGAATAGGAGTAAGGTACTAACTACTGTACAAAATACTGAAAATACCACAGAGCACAGTCTCCACAGCTCACTGGTGCTCATGTGGTGCTGTGTGGCTCAGTCAGACACACGAACACATGTACACAAAGCTCTGGAAAGCAGAAATGTGCGGGTTGGGAGGGTCTCTCTAGGGCTTTGCTATTAGCAGCCATATCTAATCATATGTGGGAAACCTGTATAAATGTAAGGAGTGGATTGAACACAGTAAATACCAGTTAATGACATTTTCTGCCTTAGAAGTGAAACCTCCTACAAATAAAAAAAATTAGGAGTTTGACGGATGATGTTGAGCAGGAGACCACCTTCCACGAGCAAATTCTGGGTGACGTACCAACTCCAGGAGTTTTAAAAGAACGCAGAAACATCTGCTGTACTCACGAGACATTTTATTATTAAGTAAGTGGAGCTGAATTACAAAACCATTTGCATGGTCTAGTTTTGTTCTGTGTGTTCACCAGTGTAGACCAGGGCTGAACAGACTGATGCAAACAATCCTGGGAAGTAGAGGGGATGCTGAAGATCCAAAATGCAGGCAATTAATCTCTAATATTATGGTAAGTGGAATTCTACTTGTGTTGAAGGCATCATGAAGCCATGTATGGTTCCACATATGGCGTGTTTTTTTTTTTTTAAAGAAACACTAATATGTCCATCTCTTAATCTCACTGCAAGATGACTTGTATCTTCTTGTTGGGTTACTGCTGGCCTCCAGCAATTATAAGGAACAATGTATACCTTAGTACAGGTCTAAGCTCTTATGGCCGTCTCTTAGGGGCACACTGGACACAAATCCTTGGGGCAAACAGTGCCTTGTCTATTGCCATGGGTATAACCTGTATAGCATACAAGGGCAGCATTATCCCGGAGTCCTGAGGGACAGATAGACACAATTTTTGGTAATGCTGAGAAATAGGGGAACCACACCTCTGGCCAAGACAGCCATCTGCCTTATTAGCAAAGGAAATGTTGCTTTCTTCAGCACATGTACTAACTTATATTCTGTGCTGGAAAATGAAAAGCAGGAAAACAGAGAGTGGTAGTGCAAACCATTTTCTGTATTTTTCTGTAGGGGGCCTTAAGGAGGCCACCGAAGACAGCACCTATTTCACAAGCACATTAACAGTTGCACATGCATAGGCACGGCAAGTGCAACTCCTGTCTTTGGAGGGTATGCAAGACCCCTGTGAGAGGTCCGCTGTGGATGTCCCTATAAAAATGAGTGCCCCCTCCAAAAAGGCTCCCTTGTTGGGCACACTAACTGTACACCTCTTGAGTGGCACACAGTTAGGACGCCATTATGGGATACCTTTACCCATGCACCTGAATGATGGATGCAAAGGCACAATGGTTCCATTTGTTATTAAGTAAGGGAGCTTTCACCTTCCATGTCACAGGCAAAACGTATGCCCTTCCACAGTACGTTCCACAGAAGGAAACAGGGGTGTCTGAGAATCTGTAACAAGGAAATGCCCTTTAAGCACTAAAAGCACCTGGAAATGCTGGCTGCACTCCAAGGGAACTTTTTAACCTAGCGTCTGATGTAGATGAGACTGAATGATAACATTATGTTATTTTTCCGGGACGTAGAGTGTCATAACACAAGTTTAGAAAAAGCTCTTCTGATAGATACCACAGTGTCCCGTTGGTGAACATAAAATATTATATTACGAAAAACATGTTTGTGGTAAGAGCGTATGTCGGCTGAATTCAGTGAATTGGTCTTTAAGGCAAATAGACTTTCTTAAAAAGGATATGGCGTGCAGTGGAGCTTCACGATTTGTGAAATTCATTCACACGTCATTTGTTGGTGTTATTGATACCGTAGTGCCTGGATTGCAGTTTTCTATTACAAGTACGTCTGTGAAGCTATTAAGCTGTTCATGTTACTTCTCCCTATTTCTAATTGAAAAATGTAGCTTCTAATTAGTGGAGTTGTGATTATTTTAGTCAAGCTGAACCTGAGGTAACACACACATGGTGTGACAATCCTTGATTTGGTCTGCATTTAATGTTATCATTCTACAGCAATGCCTCTTGAGGTCCAGGCTTTTCCAAGAACCAAACGCGTGGCATGTGCCGAATGTTGTGCTGGGGCATGTTTGGGATGCATCATCACTTTCTATATTGCCTGGTGCCTGGATGGTTGTGATACGAATCAGGGTACAGTAAACGTTAATACTGGTGGCAATCAGTGTATCCACAGTTCTTTTGCAGACTTCTTGCTTGCCACAAGAACCTGCACTGTGAGTACGAATACGAGCAGTCAGGAGACAGGGAAACAGCAAGAGATTGGTCTAGTTTGTATGTTTCAGATACTGATGCCCGTAGTACTGAATTGGTGCTACATGTCTTAATCTGATTCAACTCAGGTGAAGCGGATGCCTCTAGGCAGAAAAATATAAAATGTACTCACAATGCCTATGCACTCATTCCACATCAGGTACCCCAGAAACTAGACTGGTGAGTCCGAATAACTGCCCTTGTTGAAAGTGATGAAGTTATGTGCCTGTGCCAATAATACTCAGACATACTTTTATATGTCAGATCCCTCTGATCACCTAAAACATATCTCTAGTATCTAGGGGCCATATGTATCAAGCAAATTCGCATTCGCAAAGGCTGAAATTCTGCGAATTTTGGCCTTTGCGAATGCGAATTTGCTAGATACATATGGCCCTAAATCACATGCCTAAAATGTATTTACAAAAAGAACAAGTGATGGACAGAATGCAGAACAATGTCTTACATTCACCCCAGTACAGATATCTGGGCCTAAATCCATCGTTTTTTTGCTCCCCATGCCATTCCAGTTTGGACCCAGCCATATGCAAACCAGTCTTGGCCCTGGCCCAATGGGACCAGTCCAGCCCTAACTGCCAGGCTAGATCCTCCCTGGACTGGAAACAGCATCCTAGGACTAGTTTTGGGGTTTCGCCCCTCATCAGCCAGGATAGCTTGACTTCAGAGGCATGGAGGTCGATCCCAGGCTCACTGTGCCACTGGATTCAAGCTAGCCTGGCCGATGAGGGGTGATGCCCCTAAACTGGCCCCAGGATGCTTGTTTCAGGTCCAGGGAGGACCAGGCATGGTAGTTCAGTCTGGACTGTTCCCATGAGGCAAAGGGTTAAGACTGATTTGCATATGGCTGTGTCGAAACTGGGGTGACATGGTGAGCAAAAGACTTGGGGTGAATGTTTGATTTGCTCTGCATTCCGTTCATCATCTGTGTGTCTTTTGCTAAAAATGTATTTAGTCAAAAAAATCCGGGGAAGATTCTGTGGTGCGAAGTTGCCTTTCCCGAATACCTTGAGTGGCACAATGTAGTCACTGTTAAGCAAGGCTAATGTGGGCACTTCCCTTCTTCCTTCAGGTTTTGCCATGTTGGACATATAACGTTCTGGGTGCATCATGCAAAATTGTGGCGAGATGTGGCAAGGATATGCTGATGACACAACACAGGAAATAAAAGAGTTCACAGTCGAAGCAATGAACCCTGACACGAAGTCTACTGCTACTCATGCGGGTATACCTCAAGAATGCTTTACAATGGCAAAGACTGGAACAAAAGATTCACTTTCTGACTCTTTTGGGATGAGAAGCCAAGTAATCTGACAGAAACTGGTGCAACTTAAATGGAAGGTCGCAACCTCGTTGGCAAACCAAACCTTTTGATCTGTGAGATTCATGTGATTCTCTGCAAGGATACAGAATTGTCTGAAACACAAAAGAGATATTATGACAAGCCTGTCCTTCTACGTAAACCACCCTACCAATTAGAGGAAGAATGTGGGAACAGAAGAATTCATGCTTCTGCTATGGATTGTTGGGGTTGTACAGCCAAATGCCACGGGGGGGGGGGAAGAAGGGGGTTTTATTGTTGTGCTCATTGTTGGTCCAAATTGGGCGGAAAAGTGGCAATATTTCTTGGGTGTCTCTCATGAGAGTTCCAGGAGTGTAGTATTATAGAGCAAAAGGTAGCCTCATCTCAGCTGACATAATGTATGTTGTGCTTTTCTTTTGTCTATCTTTGCTGTGGGTGTAATGAGGGGACACAGGGTGTTGATGCTATCATTGATGACTCAAAATCTGCCAACGGGTGAATCGAGGAGTTCATCCTGTTGGACTTTCCCTTTCTCTCCACGGTCATCCCAGATGTTTGCCATCCTTTGCTGAACTCGCTTTTGTTGTTTTTTGGGACAGTTTTTCCCTGTTGACCACAGATAAAGTGTTTGTGCTTAGAAGGACGTGGCCAAGGTGGCCAAGATCACAGCTTGAGGCTGCTCCTGACCACCTCCACATTCCCCAACAATCCTGGCTGGTCCTGAGACACAGCCAAGAAGCTGCTGTTCTCCCCCACGCCTTAACCAAACCTGCGGCCGGTGCTGTGCAGCTGAGGACGGGGCTGACAGAGATGCTGCTGCACCAGTGAGTGGTGAGTGTGTGCAGCCAGTCAGCATGCAAGAAAACGGCTACCATTTTACTGGGGCCCAGCGGCCGCTATACCCCATGCAGGCCACTGGAGTGAAAAAGACTGTGGATCCAGTCTGCGAGGGTGTTGTGTGACCACGGTCGGGCCCTCTCCGGATCCCGGACCGGGACTGCCTCCTCACACTTTGCTGGGCCTGCTGCCATGCACTGAGCCCTTTGGGTCCTGGACAGGCCTCAGGGGACTTTTACTGTCATTGGGGCTGCCGAGGGGAAGTGGCACCCCCTAGAGAAATAGCAGTCGATTTCAGTGGGCCTCTGCCCTCTGAGACTGCGGCCTGCTTGCTGTTACGGCGGGGCTGCCGCTGGGGCACTACCTCCCACCTGCTAAGTCCCGGACTGGCCATAGTGGGCACCGGGCATTCCCCCGGTGCTCTGCACGGGTGGGGGCCAGTTTGGGGCCCCTGGGGGCCGTTTTTGTTTCAGGGCCGTTTTTGCAGCATAGTTGCAAAATCGTCCCTGAACCAGAATCGGACGAAAACCGGCCCCGTCAATGAGCTCGGTAGAACCCCCAACCCCCCCGAGTGGGGAGGGGGGGAGCCGGCCGAACACTTTGCCAGGGCCAGTTGTGGTTTCTAGTCCGGCCCTGCACCTGCTTCTCAAGGAACACTGCTTATTGCCCCCCTGTGACCCAGGTGCATGAAGCACTACTCCTGTTACCCTCATATCACCACCCCTCATTGACAATTACTGGGACCTACCTGCATCCCAGGGGCCCGTTGCTTCAGTGATTTCCACTGATCTATCTTGCAGCGTGATGAGGACTTAGTGAACTCAGGCAGCGTGGAGGTCCCTTTCTTGGCCCGGTGTCATAAAGGGTCCTAGGGTGTGACATGTCTTGCCGCCAGAACTTGCGCACTGCTGTGGGGCTCACCTCTCTACAGAGGGCATCTACTCCACCCAGCATTACATCCCAGATGCTTGGATCTGCCTTGCACTGGCCCTACTCCAAGAGTCAACCAGGACTTTCGTGCTGCTGAAGTGCAAGCGGGCCAGTGAAGGACTTCATTAGCTATCGACCTCATCATACGTGCTGCAGGTCCCCGCGGTCTTCGCCACATCCTACGCCCTGGCTGCTCATGCTACCCAATGGTAAGCAGACCAGGCAAAAGTCTTCTGCGCTCCACTGATGCCTGTGCTTGACCCCCTAACACTCATCATGGGCAAGGACAAAACCCTGCCATGCACCCCGGCCCAGACCAAGAAGGGCCGCTTCACTACAGCACTGATGAGACTCAGGGGCTCAGGGGGTTCCTCTGGGGTGGCGGACTCCTCAGGGCATGCTCAACCCGATCTGGCCGAAAACAGGCTGGGTGAAGTAAAGATTGATGTAGTGTTCCTCCACCAGGATCTCCTAAATGTTGTCACCCGAGTCAATGAGGCCAAGCACCAGGTGTCTTGAGTGGAGGATGATGTTTCTATCCTGAAATGACAGGAAGCCGGACTACTGACCTCGGCGGCGGCACTAGAAGAGTGGGCAGAGGATGCCAAAGATCTCTCCAACTGAAATAACCTGTGGATAGTGGGATTCTCAGGGAAACATCAGGCGGTGCAAAATTCCTAGAGGACTGGTTTTGTTCATGGGTCCTGGACTCAGATCTCTCACCACGGTTTGTAGTGGACCATGCCACCAGATCCTTGACCCAGTGCCCCCCACCAGGAGCCCCGACACACCTCTTGATTGCCAGGAATCGAGACAGAGATGCAGTTTACAAGGAGACACATAGGCAGTCCGAACTCCATTTCCAAAATGCACACATCATGCTCTTTACTGACTATACCAGGGCCATCCAACAATGCCATGGCTCCTTCATAGAGGTTAAGAAAAAACTGTAGGGACTTATTATTCAATACATGCTCCTTTTTTTCTGGTGAAACTCAAAGTCCTCTTTTTTTTAAATCATACTTTTTTGAGTCTCTGAGTAGGCCTGGGAATTGGGTTGAGGAGAGAAGAGACCTGCACGCCCCCTCAGACAAAGTGGGTCCCTGTGGCGGTGATGGAGCGAGGTGGCAAACACAAAATTTTGTGTACCCCTCTCGAAGTTAATGTCCCATAACGTTAATATTTACTGATTGCATGTTTTGTGAAATTAACCAACCATAGAGTAAGATGCACACATTATTTTATTATTATACACGGGAACACTAACTTTGCTTGCATGTTGCAATAAAAACTAGCTAATATGTATTGTTATTGTGTTGTGAATTAATGCACAGCTTAGTTATAAACAAAACGCAAATTAAATGTGCTTTTTGTACACGGTTTTTGTTGTAGAGAGGTCGAAAATGTAAGTATAAAACGCATTTATGTAGCTTATTTGCTAGGTAACAACTAATTGGGAAACATTAGTAAGGTGGGAGGTAAACATCATGGGTTTAAATTCAATAATTAACATGAATCTGTGTTTGTTTCTATGATAGTTCCAAGGAGTGGCACCTGAGGCCTAAAATTAAATGGACGCTCGGGTAAACAGTGAGCAAGAGCTGAACAGGGCAGGCGCGCCAAAACCTGCAAGTCAGAGTGAACTGCCTGTGCTCGAGGAGGTTCAAGGCTGCCTTAGCCCGGAACCTAGGATCGGTGCCAAACATGGACGCTTGAACGTTGTGATCATGGGAAAGAATACCGATGTATCTACTAAAAGAAATAGTTACGCTATGGACTGTCCTAAAACAAAGAACCTTTATTTTTTCTGCTGAACCATCGAGAAAATGATGTTGTAATGGTGAGATGATGCTCCCCCACCCCGAAATTGTCCAATGAAGTTCTGAATAAGAGACGATAGCTACTTTTTAGATAGATTAAGTTAGAGAAATAGGGTATAAAAACCCCTGGATTTGACTAGAAGGGGTCGCTTTTCTGATTTCCACTAGAGATGCTGCCCGATTGCTGACCGATTCCTGGATGTAAGACTCTAATGCTTTTTACTTGTTTGCTTTACAGGACTTAAGGATAAGATGAGGGTGTTAGGGATGAGAGAATGAATTTGGAACTATCTGTTCTTTGCTAAACTTTAACTGTTTTCTAAAATAAAGCGATTTTCCTTGAGCTCTAAATAAAATGATCATTTTTTAAATAAAGTTTAAGATTTTACTGAATAAAGAATTTACTAATGCATAAATGTCAGACATAATAAAGTTTTGCTATTAATAAAATTGGGAAAATGGAATTTTAAAAGCTGGTCTTGCGATTTTCCTACGCCTAATTTTCATTCTAGCAGATCCATTGCCACTATGGTGGTGTGTCTGAATATTTAGAAGTTTGAATAAAACCATGGTAAAGTGTATTGATCTGCAGGTGTAATAATAAATCGTTAAATAGGTTTAGACGCTCCACCAAATGTTACAGCATTTCTCCATTGCAATTCACCAAGGCCTTGAAACCATAGAGTAATGTGTTTTGAGGTTTCAGGGAAATGGTGAGTATCGATTAAAAATGATTTCTGGAGCTGCGCTGTAGCAGTTATATCTTGGTAGCAGAGTAGTGGTTGCTAAGGAAATTAGCTAGGGTTATGTATAAAGTACTATATAGAGTTTGATGGACAGAATTATGACTAACATCTGTTGAGTTTGTATTACGTTATATGTAGTTTTGGAAAGGCTTCCAAGTGTTGGGTGAAGCCAGTGCCTCTGTCTGCAGGCGGAGGAAGTGTGGCAAGGTAAAGTCGCACAGTGAATTAGTCTGTTTCAAAAAAGGAGTATCGCCGAATACTGCTGTGGTATCGTCGTATATCACTGTTTAGGGACCATAGGTGTGAAAGGATAAATGTATAGTGAGGACAGTATATGAAATTTCAGCCGTCAAGTATAGGGATCATTCCGTGCATCCTGACTAAAATTTACTGCTGGGAGAGTAATATGTCTTAACCCAAGCTTGATTGAAGGGTAAAGGGAGTGGCGTCTCTCTTTTGCTAACAAAAGAGGAATTCTGTGGTGGGTTAGATGGACGCACTGCCTACTGGTAAACAGAGTTCATGTATATATGAATAGGGTTTTCCGTATGAACCTGTGTAAATGATATTGCAATACACGTTCAAGTGAAACTCCGGGATTGTCTCTAAGGAGGTGAAAAAGATATCTGTATGTGCTTTCCTAGAGAAACAAGGTCGTTATTGCCTGATAGAAGGGTAAGGCCAGTAGTGTTGCTTTATCGGCAAGTCTAAAAATTCTGAGGAGATAAGCGTCGTCTACTCCGGTTACAGAATACTTGTGCGATTGAAAATTCTATCACTTTATTAGTGAAACAGATTAGTGGAATTGTTTTGTGTAAGTTACTAACTGATTTTGTAAAATATTTTGTAAATACGGCTTCTTGAAAAAAAAAACCTGTATCGGAGGGATCAGTTGGCGCTGCAGAAGCCGGAGCGCTGGTGACGTCAAAAGTGTCATGCTGGGATTGGTCCACGTGACCGAGACAGAGTAGGAGCTGATTTGTTCATCACAGAAAGCAGCAAAAGCTATTGGTTAAGCACTATAGTGACGTATCGTGTTCTAACTGGTGCATTAGTGCGAACCGCGCTGTGATAGGTTGGTGTTACGGATTCAGCAACAGAATAGTACGCGATCTTTTGAAAGCAGGAACGTTTACTGAAAATGTCATACTACTGTTATGATGATGACAAGAAGAAACCTTAATGGTGTAAAAAGCTGAATAATATGTTCGTAAAAGACAAAGAGGTAGTTACGAGAGAGGGAAAAATACTTCCTTCACCGAATACGCCTACTTCCTATATGATGACGAAATATGGTTACCATACGTGTGTTTGGTTAGAAAATTGGGTACATTATACCAAGGATGATGGTGTGTTAGCTTTTCCGGAAGGAGGATCGTTTGATTTGGCTATTTTGAGGAATTTGAGAGACAAAATGATGAAATTTGAACCGAGACCCAGACCAACTCAATTTGAAGCATTGGTTGAGTGGGAAGATGAGATGCATCAAATGGAGAGTGAGAGGTTGAGTAGGTATCTTAGACTAAGAGGTAGAGTTAGAGATTTGTGGGGAGAAACACATGAAACAAGAATGCGAAGATAGAGGGATGGGAGTATGTGCGATGGCATGTATCCCGTCAGATTGGTAGAAGAATATGAGGGACGAAAAAGTACAGAGAAGAAAAATAATACAGAATTAGGAAATCAAAGCTATGGTGAAAGTGAATCAGAGGATGCTGTTTTAGAAGAAATATTAAATAGGAGACCGCCCCCATATCAACCAAGTTCTTTATGGACTACCCCAAATGCCCCGATGACAGAAGAAAGAGTTAATGAAACGCCAAGACAACCATGAAATTTTAGAGATTTTACTGAAAGAGTAGAAACAAGATATGTCCCGAGTACACCGATAGGAGAAGCTAGAATTACAGGATCCCCTGTACAAAGTAGTGATTCACAATGAATTGTGTTAAGTGCGGAAAGACGAAGTGATGAACAGCCGAATATGTCTGATTATGAGCGTTCTACACACGAATTGATTCAAAACCTTACTAAAAATATGGAAGCTGTAACTGTGCCCGTAACAATAGGACCTGTGATACCAGTATTTGATGTTCGGAAAATAAAAGAGCCGAGATTAACCATTCCATTACAACAAAGTTTACAGAGAGCAAAAGAAAGTACTTGTCCTGAATTATCAGAAATAAGGCAGAATATAAGTGTAAATCCACCAGAGTTAACTTTTAATCAAAATTTGTCATGCGGATACCCGACAGGAGCAGAATCTGACTCTGCTACTCCAGAGAGAAGTGCAGATAAGGTAGATTTAACGCAAACACCCATGGGACCATCAGAAAAAGAGTTGAGTGAATAGATAAAAACGTTAAAATTAAAAGAGCAGCGATTGAAAGTGTTGGATGTGGCTAAATTAAAAATAGATATGAAAGAATTAATAATTGGAACAATTGGGACAGACAGATTAAAAACTTACCAGGATGATGATCTCATGTTTTTATGTAAAAGCATAACATGGAGAGCTAAGACAATGCACAATCAATTAGAAGAAGTGGCAAGTGAATGTGGAATAGATTTTTCTAAAATAAAATCATTACAGAAAACTTATCGAGTGGATTTTGCAGAAAGAGACATTGAAAATATGAATACTGCAGGAAGACAAGTTCAGATAAAAGATTTGATTGTGTTGTTGCGCAAATGGGGTGACGTAGGTAAATGGAGAGTCAAGTGGGCAAAGAAGAAAGAAGAAAATAGTGATAAGTCTACCTTAGCTTTCCCCATTAGAGAGAAGGGAAAAGTGACAACTGAATTCCCGATTAGAGAAATTCCTGGAGGAGGATATGTACATGTGCCCTGGATCTGACAAGATATATTGTCATTTACAAATGATTTCCCCAGACTGAGAGAAAAACCAGTAAAGTGGTATCGACAAGTTGACAGATTTGTAAAGGTGTCATAAGTATTGTGGATTGATTTGGATGGATTATTTGACATAGTGGTACCAACAGATTTATGGACAGAATGTAAAATATCTGTGGATTGGCCAAGGGAAGAGTATCCCAGAGATGAGAAAACAGGAGCTCCATCACCAGATGTGATGAAAAAATACGAGCAAGTGACAGTGTGGTTGAAAAACAAAATACCTCCAAAAGAAACTGATTGGGTAAAGATAGACAGAACAACCCAGGAGCCAAAAGAAACTGTGCATTCATTTTATGAAAGATTGTTGTTAGTCTTTAAACAGTATAGTGGTTATGAGGAATTAAATGAGAAAGACATGAGTCACTTTGTATACAGGTTTGTATGTGGATTAAGACCAGAAATGTCAGACATGATTAGACATAGCATGATGGATTGGCAGTCGAGTTCAGTAGATAAGGTACTGAGACAAGCAAAATATTGTAGTGAGGAGATTGATGTGAAACAAAAGAAGTTAAAAGAGAAAGCCATGTGGGCACAAGTAAAGGTAGCAGAACAACAAGTAGCACAGATGGAGAATAAGAATGCAGGGGATCAAGGTGGGTTTAAAGGCAAACCTAAATTAGTAGGGAATATTGACGAATTAAAAAAGAAAATGCCATATTTCAACTGCAGCAATATAGGGCATTGGAAACAAGAGTGTAAATGTCCACCTAAAGTTAATGGGAAAATACATCATTGAATCCGCAGGTGCAGTTTGAGGTAAATCAGCAACAACCGCAGCAACAGCAGATAGCAAATCAGCAAAGTCAGGTGCCGCAACCGCCACTGCCATACAGTGGAAATCAGCAGAGATACAGTGCAGAGATAGGATTCAGCGGAGGTGAGCAGGTAAAAAGACCGCAAAGAGTAAATGCATGTCCTCAATATTGGTTGCAAGAAGAGAATGGCAGTGAGCCGGATGAAAGTTTCTGACGGTGCCAGAGGGAGGAAGAAGAGTGTGTGCTTGGAGCCAGTCTTGAGGTAGATCAGTCAGGTCCATTTGTGAGCGGAAAGGTAAATGATGTGGAAATAACTGTCTTAGTGGACACTGGTGCTACCCGTTCTACTGTTAGATCAGTGGAAATTCAAAATCTTCCTCTCTCGGGTGAGACAATCCAGGTTGTAGGTGTAGCTAACAGACAAATAAATACTCCTTTGACAAAACCAGTTGAGATAGAGATTGGGACATACAAAGATATGCATCGGTTTGTGGTGTGCAATAGCAGTCCTGTTAATTTGCTAGGCAGGGATATATTGTGTAAAATGAACTGTGTCATATATTGTTCACGAGATGGCATAGAGTTGCAGACTCCAGACAAAGATAGTTTGTATAAATTGACAATGCTCATGATTGAGGCAGAACAAGATAAACTGTTTCCTGTTTTTGATAAATAGAAAATTCCTGTTGAATTAAAAGAGACAGTAAGAGAAAGTGTGTGGGATTTCACTGGAAAGGATATAGGTTTGAGGAAAGGAGTTGATCCTGTGAAAGTGTCTATAAAAGAAGGTGCAAGCTACCCGAATATACCTCAATATAAAATGACTGCAGAGGTAATTGAAGGAATTACTCCAGTAATTGACAAAATGGTTGAGCAGGGAATTCTAAGAGAAATTGAGAGTAGTCCTTGTAATTCACCAATTATGGGATTGAAAAAGCCAAACGGAACATTTAGAATTGTGCAGGACCTGAGAAAGGTTAACAAAATTGTTGTCCCATGTTGTCCGATTGTTCCAAATCCAGAAGTGATTCTGTACCAAATACCTCATGATGCAGAATGGTACACAGTGACTGATTTGTGCAATGCGTTCTTTACTGTTCCATTGCATCCAGAAAGCCAACCAAGTTTTGCGTTTCGTTTCCAAAATCGTATCCTAGCATGGTGTAGAATTCCACAAGGGTACACTGAGAGTCCATCAATTTTTAATCAGCTGCTAAAGAAATCATTGGAAAATTTGAGCATGCCTGGAGAATCTGTATTGGTACAGTATAGTGATGATCTTATGGTTGCATCAAAAACAAAAGATGCCTGTGTAATGGATACAGTGTCATTGTTGAATAATTTGGCTGAGGAGGGACATAAAGTGTCTCCATCAAAATTACAGTTTTGTCAGAAAGAAGTGCAGTGTTTAGGTCACAAGATTGCTAAAGGGATCAGACAGGTCACAATTGAGAGAATCAGAATGATACAAGGAATGCAGCCACCTAAGACTCAAAGACATGTAAGAATGTTCTTAGGAATGGTAGGTTACTGTAGACAGTGGATAAGTGGATTTTCATTGATTGCAAAACCATTGCAGAGACTGACAAAGGCAGACATCAGAGACCCTATTGTTCTGACTAAAACGGAGATGGAAGCATTTGAACAGCTAAAAACTAAATTGTGTGAAGCACCAGCTTTGGGAATGCCTGATTATGAAAAAGAATTTGAACTGTAATGCAGTGAGCGTGAAGAATGTGCTCTGTCAGTATTAATTCAGAGGCATGGAAGAATGAGAAAACCAATTGCGTATTTCTCAGCTGTTTTGGACCCTGTTGCAAAGGCTTTGCCAGATTGTCTGAAAGCAGTAGCAACAACCAGTGTAAGTCTGGAGCAAAGTGAAGGAATTGTGATGGGATTTCCTGTGAGAGTCTATGTACCTCATTCAGTGGAGATTCTCCTCACAAGAGCAAAGACTCAGCATATCACTAACAGCAGAATGACACGTTATGAGAAAATAATTTTGGGAGCTGAGAATGTGACAATTGCAAGATGTGTGAATGTCAACCCATCGACATTGTTACCTGATACAGTTGAAGCAGAAGTGAAAGGTGAGCTTGATCACAAGTGTTTGGATGTTCTGTAGTATTGCACAAAGCCTCGTCCAGACATTAAAGATGAACCTTTGCTCAAATCAGATTTTGTAATGTTCGTGGATGGATCATGCTTAAGAACAGAGAGTGGTGTTCTAAGTGCTGCATGTGCTGTTTGTACAGTGGCAGAAGTGTTGGAAGCATCTTGCCTGAAAGGAATTCATTCTGCTCAAATAGCGAAGTTGATTGCTTTGATACGAGCATGTGAGTTGGGAAAAGAGGTGAAAGAAACTATAGTGACTGATAGTCAATATGGTTATGGAGTTGTTCATGATTATGGACAGCTCTGATCCCAAAGAGGTTATTTGACTTCTGCAGGAACACCTATTCGGAATGCAGAGTTTGTGAAGACACTGATGGACGTGATACAGTTACGTGAAAAATTGGCTGTGGTAAAATGTTCCGCTCATAAAAAAGGTGAGGATTATATCATCAGAGGAAACAGTTACGCAGATGCAATTGCTAAACATTGTGCAAAAAACCAAATTTCAATCAATCAAGAGAAAACTGAAGAACATGTTCCAAGTCCTTTAATGATAACCACTGTAGTTTAGACTTGGCAGGAAGTGAAGCAGATGCAGGAAGAGGCAGGAACAGAGGAAAAAGATATTTGGTTAAAATCAGGTTGCAGACAAAGGGAAGAAGATGAAATTTGGGTTTAAAAAGATGAAAGACCAGTAATGCCCGATAGCATGATTTCAGATATGGCCTGAATGTACCATGGTCAAGCACACATTGGCAGAGACGCTATGATTCGTCTCTTCAGACAGACTTGGTATAATCCTAAATTCAGAATGATTGCTGAAAGTTTATGTCAAAGATGCCTAGTCTGTCAGCAATTTAATCCAAACATGAAAACTGTTGTAAGTTTGGGAACCATAGGACGGGAGGGTGGCCCATTTACAAGAGTTCAGATGGATTTTGTTGAGTTACCTCTATGCAACAGACTCAGATATGTTCTTGTGATAATCTGTTTGTTCTCTCGATGGGTAGAAGCTTTCCCCACGCGAAGGAATGATGGAGTAACTGTTGCTAAACTGTTCTTGCGTGAGATAATACTACGTTTCGGGTTTCCTGTTAAGATTGAATTGGACAGAGGCCCGCATTTTCAAAAGGAGTTAATGCGGATGATTTGTGAAGCTCTGGACATTCGCCAGAAGCTACATTGTGCATATGGACCTGAGGCTTCAGGAGTAGTTGAGCAGGTGAATTGAACAATTAAAAACAGAATTGCAAAAATGTGTTTGGCAACAGGAATGAAGTGGCCTGATGCTTTTCTGCTTGTGTTAATGACATTAAGAAGCATACCTGACAGAAAAACTGGATTAAGTCCACAGGAAATTTTGATGGGAAGGGTGATGAGACAGGCCTATGTATCAGTTAATAAGTTGTTGACAATTAATGATGACATCATACTGGATTACTGCAAGAATCTATCTGATGTAGTAACTTCTGTGCTCCACCAGGTGGGAACTGAATCAAATTCCAAAGAGAAAATTCCAGCTCATGATCTAGTCTCTGGGGACTGGGTATGAGTGAAAGTTCATCGCAGAAGGAATTGTTTGGTACCAAGGTGGCAAAGACCACGTCAAGTTATCTTGGTCAGTACTACTGCAGTTAAGTGTGCTGGACTGAAAAGGTGGGTTCATGCTAGTCACACCATCCGTGTGCCTGAACCTGAATACCCATACGACGGTGAAAGTACAACTGACTCTGATTCTGAAGGTGAACCAGAGAAGGATCCAGATATTGAAGATCGACAGGAACGTCAACATCTGGAAGTATCAGAAGCCAGTTCTGCGTCTGAAGGTGAAGGTGAAAGGGAGATTGTTGAAGTACCAGATTCAGAAGATCAATCTGAAGATCGAGAATTGGTAAAGACAAGCACCAGTAAAGATGCAAAAGAAAGTGAAGAGAAAGTTGGTAAAAGGAAGAAAACTGAAAAACAATCTGAAGACTCTGAAAGCAGGAACGGAAATCCTGAAACTGGGGAAGAGGAAGTAACTCACGACAAGGATGAGATTCCAAGTACCAGTTATGAAGGTGTTCCTAACAGAGTAACAGTAGAGAAAACTGAAACTGATGAAGACAAAGACATTGTGAAGATCATAATCAATGATACAGTAGAAGATACTGAAAGTGAAACTGATGAGCAAGAAGACAAAGTAAATGAGATTTCCAGCCAGAAAGAAACATTGGGAAAGAAAATAGAGACTATTCAGAGACCTAAAAGAGTAAGACGTCCAAATCAGAGGTAAAAATCACCTGACTGGACATATATTGTCTTGCCACCAATTGTTGAAGTTAATAGCAGTCAAGAAAACTTGTACAACCCAAAACCAATTGGGAAAAGTGAGTAAAGAAGTCAAGTAAGAAATAGAAGAAATGTGCTAATAATATATGATATTAAAGTAAAAGGTCTGTAGTCCTGTGAGACTGATTTTGTAAATATAGAAGAGATCTGAGTTGACAAAATGTCGAAGAAAACTTGTTAGAGAATCTAATTATAGTATAAATTAGAATAGAAATTGAAACAAGGTCAAAGAAAACTTGTTAGAGTGCTAAGTGGTGTGAAATTTATAGGTGACATAAGGTCGAAGAAACGGTGTTAGGAAAGATGTAAATAAAACGAAGTGTTCAATTTTTAGAAAATGGTGTAGATGCTTTACAATATGTATGGGGCTGTTAACGATATTGTGGGTACTTTTAGCTATTGTGATTCCTTTCCAAACTAATTTAACAAAATTAAAACCGAATGTGAGTTCAAGTAAGCCAAATGAGAAAGAAAAAGTGCATGAGACTCATGTGTATAATCCAGAATTGCATCAAGATAGGTCCATCAGTGATTATACCAAGAATACTTTTTCAAAGTTACTGCTTGAGTACATCAAAACAATGAATGTTGATGACTGTTATGTTTGTGTAAAATTGCCAGCATCAGTGTCAGAAGGGGTGACCTATCCCCACCTTCCTCTAACATATGGAGTAACATGTAGTGTAATTGCAAGTTTGTTTTACAAGACTGGGAAACTGGAATATCATTATTCTAATGTAGATGAAATATTTACAAAATTAAAGATTGAAAATACATTGAATAAAAGAAAACATGCGGAGGTAATGGGATAATATTTTCTAGAGGGAGACGAGTTAACGCACGAGTATGCGTTTAATCATAATTTGACATGTAAAATGAGAGTTGAGGAAAAGGCATTTTTGAATATGGTTGAGGAAAGAAGAATTGCTGATAAACGAAATGAGAAAATGAAACATGCAAAGTCTAAATATTACACATTTGATGACGAGAACATTGAAGACAAGAATGTGAATGTAGCAATCAATATAGATGCACCCATGTTGGGAACATTTTGTATTAGAAGAGGCAATTCAATGTATGACAATTATTTTGTGGGTGCAAGTCAATGCGAAGATACCTATAGAATTAAAGGAGGTTGGGGATTTAAAGGAGGAAATGATCCTGTTTTTCCTGGAATTTATTTCATTTGTGGGAATAGAGCCTATTATAGACTGCCAGACCATTGGTATGGGACATGTTATGTGGGTTTGGTCTTTCCTAAAATTTTCCATGTAGATAGAGGTACTAATGGAAAGCATGAGATAGGTAAAGTACTAAGTCGAAAAAGAAGAGAGAGTGTGTTAGAAATAATAGGTGATGTATTTGGAGCACTGATACCAGCAGTGGGAATTTCGTTTAATGCAAATAGAATCAGAAAATTGTCCACAATAGTTGATAAATTATCAACAGATACAGCAGGAGGATTCCTAATGGTAAATGCTGAAATGGTTGCTATGAGAGCTATGGGTATGCAAAACCGACTTGCCCTTGATATAATTTTAGCAAAAGAGGGAGGAGTCTGTGGAATTTTGAAAGTTCAACATTGTTGTACTTACATTCCAGATAAAAGTCAGAATATTGAAAAGTATATTATAAATATTACAGATTTGCATAAAGAAATTGAACCACTGGAGGTTGAAGGTGTCCTTGAAAGATTGGGTAAATGTTTCTCAGCAATTAAGCATTGGTTTCAAGAAATAGGTGGTTCAATTATAGGGAAAATACTAATACCGATAACAATCTTAGTGATAGTAATCTTTATAATAAGGTTATGCTGTATATACAAAGGTAGAAGAGATTTTAGAAATTCGATAAAGAAAAGGAATGAAGAACGACAGGCAAGAATGAGAGAAAAGAACGAAATAGAAATGGAAGAAATAAGAGAAAAGATTTTCAAAGTCTCTAAAGAAAAAGAAACAAAAGTATAGATGACATTAACAAAAAGAAATTGAAACATGTTCTGCTAAATTTTCCAAAATTTTGAGAGTTATTTGGTGATAGAATCACCAGATGAGGGAATTGATGGAGCGAGGTGGCAAACACAAAATTTTGTGTACCCCTCTCGAAGTTAATGTCCCATAACGTTAATATTTACTGATTGCATGTTTTGTGAAATTAACCAACCATAGAGTAAGATGCACACATTATTTTATTATTATACACAGGAACACTAACTTTGCTTGCATGTTGCAATAAAAACTAGCTAATATGTATTGTTATTGTGTTGTGAATTAATGCACAGTTATAAACAAAACGCAAATTAAATGTGCTTTTTGTACACGGTTTATGTTGTGGAGAGGTCGAAGATGTAAGTATAAAAACATGTATGTGGCTTATTTGCTAGGTAACAACTAATTGGGAAACATTAGTAAGGTGGGAGGTAAAGAGAATGGGTATAAATTCAATAATTAACATGAATCTGTGTTTGTTTTTATGATAGTTCCAAAGAGTGGCATCTGAGGCCTAAAATTAAATGGACGCTCGGGTAAACAGTGAGCAAGAGCTGAACAGCGCAGGCGCGCTAAAACCTGCAAGTCAGAGTGAACTGCCTGTGCTCGAGGAGGTTCAAGGCTGTCTTAGCCCGGAACCTAGGATGGGTGCCAAACATGGACGCTTGAACGTTGTGATCATGGGAAAGAATACCGATGTATCTACTAAAAGAAATAGTTACGCTATGGACTGTCCTAAAACAAAGACCCTTTATTTTTTCTGCTGAACCATCAAGAAAATGATGTTGTAATGGTGAGATGATGCTCACCCACCCCGAAATTGCCCAATGAAATTCTGAATAAGAGACGATAGCTACTTTTTAGATAGATTAAGTTAGAGAAATAGGGTATAAAAACCCCTGGATTTGACTAGAAGGGGTCGCTTTTCCGATTTCCACCCGATTGCTGACCGATTCCTGGATGTAAGACTCTAATGCTTTTTACTTATTTGCTTTACAGGACTGAAGGATAAGATGAGGGTGTTAGTTAGGGATGAGAGAATGAATTTGGAACTATCTGTTCTTTGCTAAACTTTAACTGTTTTCTAAAATAAAGCGATTTTCCTTGAGCTCTAAATAAAATGATCATTTTTTAAATAAAGTTTAAGATTTTACTGAATAAAGAATTTACTAATGCATAAATGTCAGATATAATAAAGTTTTGCTATTAATAAAATTGGGGGGGGAGGAGCCTAGCTCGCGGCCGTGATGGTCGCCCTTTAGCTCGGCTCCCGCAGCCCTCCATCCTGACTGCCTATCCTGTCTTTTATCCTGCCCCGGGACGGCACACTTTTGGGGAATTGGAAACATTACGGCTTGTTTGTACTCACCATCTGACCCCGGGGTCTCGACGTGCAGTAGCTCCGGAGTTCTGGCCTCCGAGAGATCGGGGCCTCTGCGAGACTTGGACCGGGACCTGGCCGGTGGGATCCGACGGCTCTCGGCCCCGGCCGAGAGCGAGAACCAGTGTTGGGAGCCGATGTGCGAAGATCCCGGCGATCCTGACCCGGACCTGCCCTGGTGGTCGCGTGGCCGACGTGGGTGAGAAGCCCCGGGACCTGATTCTGAGAGGGGGTCCCCCGCCGCTGCTTTGTCCGGCGGCCCTGGTCCTCGGGGCCCGGACTCCGCTTGTTTGGGGCACCGGTGCTGGTGCGGGCGGAGACCCGTTTTGGGCGGACATCCTTTTGGCATCGAAGCCGCCCTTGCTGGGACCCCCGGCGCTTGTAAAGTCCTACATTTGAGAACTGTTATTTCCGGGGGTCCTCGTGGGCGGCGATTGGGCTGATTCACGAAATGGCGGCCGGCCCTCTGGAACGAGAGTCACCCTGTGGCGGCGGGCCCGAGTTGCCTGATTGTGTGGGGATCGGATCTGGTGGGCGTGAGCCGACAGTCAGAGATGTCCTGGAAGCTCTCAGATCCCTGCACGCTTCCCTCGCCCTGGGCGTCTCGGTGGGTCCGCCACGATCCGCCGCCATTTTGGGCGGCCGTTTCTTCTTGTCGCCCTCTTGTTTCGATGCCTCCATTGCCTCACCCCCCTCGATTGACCTGAGTGTCTCCACCACTGATCGAAGATCGTGTAGTGTGCTGGTGACTTTGGGGCACCCTGCTTTTCAAGGTTCGGACCCCGGGGACTCGGATGCTGTGCTGCGACTCTGTTCGACATTGTTGCCTGGAATTGTGGACGGACTTCCTCCTGCGCCTGCTTCGATGACTTTGCCTGTGTTTAAAATTGGGACCACCTCGCCCGCTCCAGTGGCGCAACTGAACTCCTGTTTCTCATGGCTCGTGCTTCGATTGTTGATGCATCAATACTTTCAATTTGGACTACTGCTCACTTGTCGATCTATCTACCCCCCACGTAACTATGCTAGTCACCATTCCACTCGATTATATGCTGACTTCATATTTAGTATGTGGTTGTACATTTCCATGTGGTGGGTGGGGTTTGTCGCTCGGAAGGGCTGGGGGTGAAATGTACGACTTCTGCTTGATTCCCGGTATGCGATTTCGTTGCACAATTGTCTCTGATCGTAGAGGGGTGGGAGGTCCCCTTCTCCTAATATTTTGTGGCATGTGATGGGGTGTCGTCCTGGTCTGTTTTTGATTGTACTTGTCGGGTTGGGCGGAGGGCTGTGGCCTACCGTTTGTATTATAGTTATTCTGCTCCTCCCTCCTGTTTTCTTTCTCCGCCTTTGTGGCCTTTTTGTCTTGTTTTTCTTTCTTTCTTCTTGCTATATTTCGGGTTCTGGTTTAGGGCGACAGGCACGCTGTTTGAAGGGTAGGCCGTAGCCTTCTACAGGGGTGCAGGGTGGGACGGGTGGGTTGGGTTCTATTTTTTGTTTGTCTTCTGGTTCTATGGCCCTTTTGTATCTCTTTTTCGTGAGGCCGCGTCTGTCCCGACCTCCGATGGTGTGTTTCGGGTGGGGGTATGGCATCGCTACTCCTCCTGCTACATTTCGGCTGTCCTTCCATCCGATTGCC
This sequence comes from Lissotriton helveticus, assembly GCF_964261635.1. Taxonomy (NCBI): domain Eukaryota; kingdom Metazoa; phylum Chordata; class Amphibia; order Caudata; family Salamandridae; genus Lissotriton; species Lissotriton helveticus. The sequence continues at coordinate 800,221,310 of NC_136057.1, read as the reverse complement.
ATGCCCCACTTGGACCGCTAATCCTTTTGTCTCTTGTCCTCCCACCACGGGGAGCCGTGTCGGCGTGTCTTTTACCTTCTTTTTTCTTATTTCCTTATCCCCTTTTATTGTTTGGTTTTTCTTCCCTCCATTTTCCTTTCCCTTCCTCTTCCCCCCCCTACCTAGTCCCCCTTCCCTTTTTCCTTCCTGCGTCCCAGAGGGTACTGTGACGGGCGGGTTTTCATGCATTGTCTTCCGATCCCTCCGTTCTGGCTTGGTAGTGTCCCGGGTGGTGGGCGTGTTACGAGGATAATGCTCAGGGGCTGACTGTATCTCACATATCCTGATTTCTTGACTGCGTTGTGTTGTCCCCCTGATATTTTGCCCCATGCCCCCTTCTTACTGTTGAGGTTGATTATGGGATGTCGGATGCCTCCGTATTGCGAGTGTGCCTGTCATATGTCCTCTCCCCTTATTGTAAAAGTAAGCCTTATTTACTCCTGTGTTTTGGCCCTTTAGTTTCTGTATTTCTTCTCCCCTATTACGATTGTACGGCCTCTGCTTTGTATTGATTGAATATGTACTATTTGCCTGATGACTCCTGACTGTTTTATACACTGCGGCCGGCCGGCTTGGTTGTGGGCCTCGATTTGTCTTCTTTTGATATCAATAAAGGTTTTCAAAAAAAAAAAAAAAAAAGAAAATTGGGAAAATGGAATTTTAAAAGCTGGTCTTGTGATTTTCCTACGCCTAATTTTCATTCTAGCAGATCCATTGCCAGTATGGTGGTGTGTCTGAATATTTAGAAGTTTGAATAAAACCATGGTAAAGTGTATTAATCTGCAGGTGTAATAATAAATCGTTAAATAGGTTTAGACGCTCCACCAAATGTTACAGCATTTCTACATTGCGATTCACCAAGGCCTTGAAACCATGGAGTAAATGAACAGGGTAAATGCGCAGTGTTATGGGCCCCACTGATGCATGATGTGTGTGTTTTGAGGTTTCAGGGAAATGGGAAATGGTGAGTATAGATTAGAAATGATTTCTGGAGCCACGCTGTAGCAGCGGCTCATGCCGAGGCACTGCAAATTGCTTTCCCAAACCCCAGAAGAAGAGACAGATCCCCTCCTATAAAGACTGCACCCGTAATGATGCCCAGATGCACTCTTCCAGTTCGAAACAGAGCTCCCTTCACTTGAGATGACAGGGTATGATGGGTGACCGAGCAAGGCCTCACCGGAACAGGTACCAGGGAGAGAAACTCCCTTGCGGGATCCTGCCTCCGCTGCTTTTGTGGATGAAGAGTTGGAGGTTGTGCCCCACAGGGCCTTATCATACTCCTTGTTAACTGCATGTCAAAATTACCCTGACTTTCTCTGGTACTATGTCCTACTTGGAGGAGGTCCACTCTGCTTCCTGTGCTCACTACATGCTTCTCCCTCTCTTTTTCCATATCATCTACTTCTTTTGAGGTCCAATTTGGGCGACCTATTTTTCAGGGATGGAAATATGGAGGGGTCCTATGGGGGGAGTTAGGGGGAACAAAGTGAATGGTTTATTGTATTGTTTTTTGTTCTGTTTATGGTACACGCACCAACGTGTAATCCAACTTTAGAGAACTGCTGGACTAAGGAACCTGCCAGGAACAAGAGCTGGAAGAACTGTGAGGAGAGGCTATCACTTTGCTGTGTGCTTGGCTGGGTTATCCTGGAGTTGCTGCTTCTGTGCAGGGAAAAGACTTTTGTAGTGTTTTCAATGTATTACTGTTTGTTATGTGCAAATGCTTTACACACTGTCTCTGAGATAAGCCTGACTGCTCGTGCCAAGTTACCAAGGGGGTGAGCAGGTGTTATTTTAGACGTGTAATCCCCTTATCCTGACTAAAGTGGTGGATTCTGCCTGGCTTAGGTACATACCCTAGCCAACCAGAAAACCTGTTTCTAACAGTTATGTTCTACAATGCTAACATATTTTTTCCAAATAGCAGGTTGATCACACTCAGAGGTAAGATAAGTGTACGTTACGAATATTGAGTGATCCAGTTTGAGTTTACCAGGTGCTTGGCGCTACCTAATTGTACTTGTCACGTCAGTGCTCCTTTGTGCTGATTACTTAAGATGTAATGCAGACTCCTCTGTCCTGTCACTAAGATTGCGGTAATAGTAATATCAGCGAGTTAGCGTTACCTGTGCCTTTTATTGCAGCTCAACAGTCTTAATCTAGTGATGTATAGTAATATTATTCATCTATAGATTGAAAAGGGAGACTGAGTTGGCCCCTCAAAGGGGGTGAGAAGTAAACATCATTTGTTGCAATGCATTAGTAGTTGCAAATGTAGTTAGGAAATTAGGAATAGGGCTTTAATTTAGGAAATTAGGAATAGAGTAACTGAACTCAAAATCAAATCAAATCAAACAAGCTTTATTCGATTGTGATATACAACCATAAAAGCACAAGATATACATAACAAATTTACTATAACTCTTCATAACATATATCCATTTAAAAATTAATAAGTATGACGAAAGACATCACTTTAGGATAGCGAGTTGAACAATTGGAGGCTATTGGGTGCAAAATCATCAACAAGACTAGTTTAAGAAAAAGATAAAAACACATAAAACATGCTCAATCCCAGTATGACATGCCAGAACTTTAGCAGTGGCACGAATATTTAAAAACTCGAGAGTATACAATTTAAAGTGCATGGTGCATAGATCATCATATCAGTCACTAACATTCTATTTGGGAAAAAAGATTATGGAATCATCATGCTTTTTCTGGCCTTAATTGAGCTAAGGATGAAATTAGCAACAAAAAAGCAAACCCCCTGGAAGGCACAAAAGCTTCTTTAAGAATAAATTCTCTTCAGTTTGTAGATTAGCACATGCCTGGAGGCCCCATATACCCGCCCCATATAATACAACCGAGGTGCATCTGGCCTTGTACATAGCAATCATGTCCTTAATCCGCCGGTCTCCTAAATTAGAAGCAAATCTAAAAACACTATTTATACTCCTTCTGAGTTTAGCCTTAACGTTTAACTTCTCATCATTCCAACCCCCATCAGAGGAAAAAGAGATACCTAGGTAACAAAAAGATTTCACATTCTCTATCTTGTTACCCTCGACGGTAAAAGGTTTTAAACTTTTAATTTTGGGTCCACACACCATGGTAAAAGTTTGGACTTATTTATCAACAACAGCCTCTTGTTGATAAAGGCTGAAAACCCATTGATGAGCTTCTGCAGGCCCAGCGGGGTTCTTGATAGCAAGACGGCATTGCCCGCATAAAGCAGAACTGGTACCGCCTTACCATCGATCAACGGACAATCTGCCTGAATAGTTTTAAGGGCTGCCTCCACATCGTTAATAAATAAAGTAAAAAGCAAAGGTGCCAGAACACAACCTTGGCGGATGCCACGTTTGACCCTAAAATTAAGTGTACAATCACTCCGCTGACCATACCTCACTTTAGTTGACAGGTTCTCATACAGCCTAGCTAAAAAATATATGATGGCTTTGGGGGCACCAAGGGTAATTAAAACAGGCCATAGTACCCCATGATTCACCAAATCAAAGGCACTGCTTAGATCTACAAAACATAAAAACAACCGCCCCTGTTTAGCTTTTGTATACTTCCCAATTAAAAGTTCCAGGTTGATACTCTGCTCTAGAGTACCAAGACCTTTTCTAAAACCATACTGGGATTGAGCTAAAATATCATTATCCGAGACCCACTCCTCTAACCTTATCAAAAGGACTCTACTCATTATCTTTACCGAGGAGTCTAAGAGAGAGATGGGTCTGTAATTCTTTGCTTCTGATTTCTCCACCTTTTTGTAAATAGATATAATAACGGATTCACCCCATAAGGGGGGACATCCCTCCTTCACTGCCGCATTGAAAACCCTAGTGAGTAATGGTTCCCATAGGTCAGGAATTGATTTATGTACGTCTATGGGGACTCCATAAGCACCTGGTGCTTTCCCCCCTTGCTATTACCAATTCCCAGTAATACTTCATCCAGGGTAATGTCTAACTCAATACTGGGCCATTTACTAGGAGTGGGGGGTCAAACAGGGGAGTATCACTCGGGTTAAAAATATTAGAAAAGTGTTCAACCCAGTCTTCGCTCTTCATATGTACCAGAAGTTCTGGGGCAGTTCCATTATTAATGAATTTGCTATTTACTGTATCTCAGAACAATTTATTGTTAGCGGTTATAGCCGCAAGGTTAAGGTTGTCCCAAGCCTCTTGTTGTAGCTCCTTCTTCCGCCTTTTTAAATTGGAGTTATATTCAATTCTGAGCACATGTATTACAACGCTATCTCTGTTTTTTTTTGGAAAGGGCATGCTTTAGGTTATTGAGGGCAACTGAGCACGAATGGTCAAACCATCCCCTTGGGGCTTTTGATTTCTTGGGTTCGGGCATAGTGAATAGATTAGAAATATTTTCGTTCATCTTAGTAAAATTATCCAATATCCCCATTGGCTCATCATTTAAACTATCCAGAATTTCCTTGCTACATGCCTGTATTATTTTTTTTTAAAGTTCCCCTGAATTTGTTCCCACCCATTTAATTCTGCAGCCGCTGGGGCGGGTTGGAGCAATATTATTTACAACCGTGCAAACTTCAACAATCCTATCCCCCCAAAGGTGCAGTCCCATTACTATGGCGTCATGGTCGCTTAAAGACAAGTCCACAATCTGTGGGATTAGACAGGTTTTCTCAATGGAGGAGGAGACAATAATATGATCAATACTACTCTCTACTGCCCCTCTAGTAAAGGTAGGAATCTCCTTTCCACAAGCATCCTTGGCACACTGTACAACAATTTCTAAATCAAATTCGATAAGGGACGCATTTAGGGTGTTACCATAGGTAGTATGGGTAAAATGAACATAATCATTACCTTCATCTGTATGAAGCCCACAGACTTTTGTTAATGATAGAGGGCAAATGGGCACATTAAAATCCCCCAGCTAAATCATGTGCATATTGAGTTAATCTAAATCTATCAGTTTTTTTAATTCGTGTTTTACTTCATTAACAATATTATGACGTGTTGCATTAAATATATTGTTAAAGAAGTTAATCAAGAGAAGATCCCCTCCTACTTTATTATATAACCATAGTATTTGAGCAAGATACCCTATATTAATGCTTTTCTTAACTTTCACCGGGGTATTCATTTTTATAAGGATCAACAAACCTCCCTACGCTCTGCCTGAGGGAGACGGAAGAGCCGGCAGATTATATGCAGAAAACCCCTCCATCTGGAAGTTTACAGTACTCCATTTCTCTTGCAGACAAACTATATCATGTGAGGCAACAAATTCCTTGCATCCTAACTGATTTATCTTGTTCCCAAGACCGGCGATGTTCCAGGTAACTATGGAGTAACCTCCGGCTTGAGAGGATACTGGAATATAGATCCCTGGGCCCTGTGTGTCTCTAATTCCATCGTTATCCACTCCAGCCTTACTAACCTTAGGTGGACTACTAACAGGGTATGCTGGTAAAGGTCCCGACCCATTTCTCACTACCTCCTTGGGTCCCCACCCATCTGATGGCAGCGCTCCATCATTGCCCAACAAATTATTGATAAACGTGGGCTCTATAGGTAGTATAAGAGCTTTCCGGGGCCTGTGGGTTTTAGTCAGCAACTGTAACTTAACATCAGTACCTCTCCCCAATAAATGTAAAAAATCCAATCAATCGTTACGGTCTAGAGAACTTAGGGCCTGAAATCTATTTGTTAGTGGGACAGCCAAATAGATTTCTGGGAAGGCCATCTGTTTAGGTCTGCTTACTTCGGGGTACCTGCCATCTATCGATGATTTACCAAGGTGTCTGTAAAAATAGCCATGGGGGTATAATGAAGCAGACTGTACCATATCTGTACCAAGCGCAGCTCTCTCCAGGGACGTTCGGACCCAGGACGGCTTCTTAAAATTGATAATAATACAGTCCCCCTGCATTGTTTTTCCTGATGGGCCAATCCGCTTCACCCTCCTCGTTAATAATATTTGATCAGCCCGCCCCTCAGGAAAATCACAGTGCAGATTTAACCAATGTATCACCTTGTTCTTCAGGGCACTATGGCTTTCTATTTGCTCCTTCTTAAGCGGTGGTACCTTGAACATTGCTGCCACTTAAGGGCTACTATCAGGTGGCAGGTTAATCACTACTTGCTCCCTCGGGCTCTTAGATAAGTGTCGTTCTAGGGGTAACAAAGTTTGAGTGCCCAGACCCCCCCCTTTGTTTGTAATGAAGCACGTGTTAATGGGCCTATAGGGATAGTAGGTTTGTTAGTCATAGGAGCAAATGATGTCTGGTTACTATGCCCAGCCACCACGAAGTCCCTTTGTTGGGGGTTTGGTTTGGAAACAGTACTGGTGCATACTTGTGCTGACTCTATCCTTTGTAAATGAATTAAATTACCCAACCCTTGAGGGTCGATTCCAGGATTTCTAGTAGGTCCAATAACATCCCTTGTAGTGGAACCCAACTTCTCCACCTCGGCAATTATGATGTCGGTTTTGTCAGACAGGGGTTTAAGCATAATTTCAATTTTTTGAGTCATTATTGAAATGATAGAATTCAACAGATCTTCAGACGACTCATATGGGGTACTACTTTTCTCAGGGACTTTAGCTTCTTTAGGTGTTGGAGGCCCTTTTGTTTGTTTACCTGGATTCCCTACTTTGGGCAGATCTTTCCTACAGTTTCTTCTTCGCTTAGGGGTTGGGGGACCACTTGGGTTGGGTGACTGTAGTAATGCATCTATCAATGGGTCATTCTGGTTAAGGTTAGGGGACTCAGGATTTAGAGAAGGGATTGACTGTGGTGTATTTGCCAATGCACCATCAGGCTCTATAATCGGAATAATCTCTGAGACCATTCCTGCCCCAAGGGAGAGAGGACGCTCTGCCCTCGTGATTTCCACATCAATTACACTTACTGCCTTGACTAGGTAGTCATCTAGGGTAGAGCCCTTGCCGGCGATACCATTAGGTGTTTTTTGTAATTTGCGTTTAGACAAGGATTTTCTAATAGGGGCTGGTACAAACCCCCTTACTTATAAACTGGTATTTTAACTTAACTACTGCTCCGAAAAAAATAAAAATAAATAACACCTAAAATTGCTAAACCACAAATCTCAGATCTACATGGCTTCCTTGAAAATACAATGGTTTACAAAAATAATGTCCATACTCAGAGAAAATAAAGCAGCAAAATACCATACAGTAAGGGGCCCCACTAATATGTATGGCCACAGTTACAGTTAATACCCAACGAACAATAAATAAAGTCACCTGAGGGTTCAGAGCATCAAGGATTCAATAAAGTGGCCCTGCCCTGCCCCGACTTGGCACAGACAGCCACAGATGGCCCGCCCTTTGCCCGTGCTTAGCCCGGCGGCCACCCGCGCGCGTCCCGCGTTGTGTTGTGCTGCAGCGCTAATGAGGGTAATCCCCGGCGCAGCCGCTGACGTCACTTCTCAGCGCTGCCGAGGAATGCTGAGGGATATAGTTCTAATCCCCGGCTGGCCGTTTTCCCTCAAGGCTCGGGCAGGGATGAAATGGCGTGCCGTTTGCCTCATGGCGAAGAGTGGAGGATCAAAGGGCTCCGGCCGTTTCCCTCACGGCGGTAAGCTCTGCCCCCAAAGATGAAAAGCGAGTCCCGCGTTGCGTTGTGCTGCAGTGCTAATGAGGGTAATCCCCGGCGCAGCCGCTGACGTCACCTCTCAGCGCTGCCGAGGAATGCTGGGGGATATAGTTCTAATCCCCGGCTGGCCGTTTTCCCTCACGGCTCGGGCAGGGTTGAAATGGCGTGCCGTTTGCCTCACTGAACTGAACTCAATACTAGTACTATAGGCAATATCATTTAGAAAAGTACATTGCTACTTTGTTTGCCTTTGACTGTAAAAATATATTTTGCTAGATCAACTGTACCACTATTTTCTTTTATCATCTTTATTTCTTATATCATCATCCAAGTTCAAGAAGGAGAGGGCATCATCAACGGCGGAGCAGCATGGGACTGCCATCACCAGTGCCGCGGTGGGTGCAAGTAACACCACCAGCTGCACGACCACAACCAATGGCTCTGCTGGCCTGAGTAAGTCCTGTACTTATTGCTATTGTTATTATCATAATTTCCCTAACTTTTACCTCTCCTCACTATTAGGATAATATTGCCTTATTTATTCTTTTTTATACTGTCTCTTTTTTTTCAATTCCTCTCCTATGTAATGTTTGTTAAATTTTTCTTATCCCTCCATTATCCTTTTTTTTCTATATTTCATGTTTCTGTAGCTGACTTCCTCCGCCCTATACTAGTAGTCTATAGCTTTCTTCTGCTTTGGTAGTAAGCTTTCCCTTTCCCTGTATATATTTTGTTGCCTCGTACTGTGAGACTAGGAAAACAGATTTTAGGTACTCTAGTATGAAGATTGCAGGCTCAAGCAAGCCATTTTTCGGTGTGAATGTTTGTTGAGAAGGCTTCTTTTTCTTGCTCATGCTCAAACAGTAAAATGAGAAAGTGCCCATGGGCAAGTTGAACCTCCACAATGTTTTGTTGTGTTATCATTCATTTTATTTCTCTTAAACAAGAAGAACCAGCAGCTTTTTATTCAGGTCCTACACAAGTACTCCTAAGTTGTGTATGCAGTTCCTAAGTGTGGGGGAGAGTGTTCAGGTCTGTTAAGAAGTGCCCTCACACACCCAAGAGGATGTCATGCTTCATCAAAGGGCCTGCTCCTCGTCGGGCCAGTGCTGCAATGCCTGACAAACACTCGCGAAGGGTCTCTTTAGCGAAGATCTTTTGTAGATGAAGCCGTATGGTACATGTGGGTGTGTGGACTGGGTAGTGCAGTGAGTGTGCAGTATTCTCAATTCTAGCACAACCGCAATGCTGGTTCATGGATTGGAGTGATGTAGTAGTAACCAGCCGTGCAGTTGAACACCAGGTCAACTGCTAGTTGTTTTGTCACTGTCTCTTCAGTGTTTACAGGTTACCCAATTTCCACACTGTGGCACCTATGTGGATTCTCAATGAAATGGCAAATTAGGGCTGGCATGCTTAGTGAATAGGCACAAACCATAGAAAGATTGTCCATTAATACCAGAACGGACCACCTTATGTTGACATTAGATGTCCTCCACTGCACAACATTTGCACCGAACCACACAGGATCTTCCTGTTTTTTCATTCCTAGATACACGCCAAGGCACTTCACAAGGGATAGCAAGTAGCTGCGCAATAGGAATACCTCAAATCACTATGTCTCTTTCTCCATTTTATTCACTAGCCCTTTCACCACGGCTACACCGCTAAGGGCTCACCCTATGAACAAAACATCATGATGATGCTGCCGCAACCCCCTAACCATGGTCCACTCTTGTTTTTGTCACTCTCTTTCAGGTACTAGTAAGGCATTGCAGTGCCAGCTCGGTGAGGAGCAGGCCCAATGATGAAGCATGACATCCTCAGGGTGTGTGAGGGCACTTCTTAACAGACCTGAACACTAACCCCCACACTTAGGAACTGCATACCAGCTTTTCAAACATCATTCATTTTATACCAGAAGTTTCAATGACAGTGCAGCATGGCAGGAAAGCAGTATGAGATTCCATTTAATTTGCCAACCAAGACCATATGTCCTTCATTGGCCAATGTATTTCACCCTTCATTGCACTTCAGTGACTCAGAGTCATCATAGCTCTGCCCCTCCATTACAAAAGGTTTTTGGTTGGCTTGACTACCTGACTTTTCTAACATTGCCAACCAACAAAATGCCTAAAGTGATATTTTTGATAGAATATGCTGCTAACCGAACTGTAGTGATGCATTGTGGTTGTATTTTGTTAAACAAATATAATAAAGGGGATACGTATCTGGCATTTCAAAATGTGTAATATTTGTTTCTGGCCTCATAGAGCAACAGTGCCATGGCAAGAGGCTGTGCCAGTGCACAAGATGCAAGGGCAGTTAGAGAGGGAATACTATCTGCGGCAAGGACAGGAAGAGGTAAGTAACATTGCTTGCATATTGACAAATAACTAGGGCTGGGTGGAAAACCGCTTCACTGTCTGAGCTTTCTGAGTTTAGCAACTCTGCACTCTGCTTGGAGAGCGTAATTCATCAAAAGCAACACCCATCACTGTGTAGTGGAGTTTACTGCTGCCCAGCCCTATTTTGGAGCCATCTGCAATTAGGAGGAAAGCTAGTGTGCAAGGGTAGCTGTAACTAGTTACATGCCAGAGTGCGCCAGAAGGAATTACGAAGTGCTGAATGGCAGGAGTCTCCCCTTGCCTTTGTTCCAGTCGCCTGCTGATAATCGGGCCTTTGTTACCCTGTTTAAGTACCTTGTCCTTGGTTGACTGTACATTTAGAGGTGGCACATCTCCCAGCCTGCGGGGATTAGCAAACGTTCCAATTCTATTACAGGACCAGAGGTTTCGGATTATGCTTCTCTTTCTTTTATTTGCTACTCATCTCTTTCTTTTATTTGCTACTCACAGCAGCCAATGAAAATTGTTTTGTATGCAAATAAAACTACATTTCCCATGATGCTTGTCCATACATCATATCCTGTACAGCCCTATAAGAGCCACCGTATCCGGTTTCTTCTCTTCTTTCTTTGCTGCTCACACAGGAAGTTAAGTGCTCAGTACATTATGTTGTGCTTTATGTCTCATTTGAATGTTAAATTGTTATTGCCGATGTTGCAATATTGTTTACGCCTATATCACGCTAGGTTGAATAATTGTGTTTGCTTATGTACACGATTTTGTGCTGTGGGCAATTATGTCTTCCTTTCATGTTGCACTGTTGCCATATGTTTTGCTGCTTTAGCGCTCGCTGGCCCTATCGTTCTCAGCCTGCGGGCGTCTTGAGAGACTCCCGCTGGGAGTGGCGGGATCTGTGGGGCGCTCCCGCTGGAAGCAGTGCATATGATTAGCGCGGCGGCCCCATTGGGGGTTGCTTCATTCCCTGTTGGTCTGCAGGCGTCTTGAGAGGCTCCAGCTGGGAGCGGCTTAATATGTGGTGCGCTCCCACTCGGAGTAGGAGACTTCATTAACGCTGGCAGCCTGATCAAGTTCGCTTCACTCCCTGCTGGCCCCAGAGTACTGCGCCACCATTTTATTACTTAAATGCGCTACTCGCGCTTTGCTCTACGTGCATAGACCAATTAGATTTTATTACTTAAATGCGCTACTCACGCTTTGTTCTATGCGCATAGATCGATTAGATTTTATTACTTAAATGTGCTACTCGCGCTTTGTTTCCACTTACTTTGTCTGTTCGTCACAGGGAGCTAGCACAAGGTGTTTCACGAGTAGGATAGAACAGCGCAGCACTTTAAAGTATCCTCCATGTGAACAGACAACCAGGGTTTAGCTGGGCACAAAGAACCAAGACGCTTCCTCGAGAGCGGGGATACCGCGCTGTTGATTACAGCGTTCCTAACGAGTCACAGTAATGAAGTGTTTGAGGTATCTGACTCTCGTTCCAAAGGTTATGTTTTCAAATTCTGGTGTTTTCAATAATGGGTTTTTTCAATAATATTGTTCTGAAGTAAAAGTTTTAGGCAAGGTACTTTCTGATAGATGTCAGAAATATTTTATGTTCACAGCGTGACATCACGTTTGAGCTACACACATCACACGCGTCCCCTGTTTGCTCCGAGGTTCATAATGCCTTGTACGTTAGACGGAGCCATTTTTCTTTTACGCCTTGTTGGCTGCAACAACAGGCTGGCCCTTGGAGTGCGCACAGGCTCCTGATATTTATATACGGCTCTTACGCCCTTTGGGTTGGAATAATTTGACTACAGCATTGCTGAGGAGGTAGGTCGTGTGCATAGGGTTGGCTCCCCCTTTACTCCTCCGTGATTTTGTGCTTTGCACTACAATATTACACACAGACACCCCTAAGCTTGTGTGGGTGAGATATAAGGAGGATGTGATCTATACTGAAGGAGCGCAGAATAGTCTCCTAGAAGAACTTGTTGACACTCTGTATATCCCCATCCTAGAGTCGTCCACAGGGCCTCAGAAATTCCAGTCCCTAGCACTGTGTGGCAAGCCGCTTTAGCAGGCATCACTATTCAACCAATTCATAACATGCAAGCGTTAATAAGAGGGCGCCCAGTTCACCCATTTTTTCCTTCCCTCCGGCGTTCCTTCAGGCTCCTCCATGCCCTACTGCTTCTCCTTAAGGGAAAAGAGCAGCCTTTGGATCTTGTTTATCGGGATATATATATATATCTGTTCATCTAACACAGACTTAGCTCTTAGCCTCACACTTTTAGACTATAAATTCAGTATCCTTCTGTTTTGGGTTTGAACTTACCAGTATTGTCTCGTTCCCTTGTCCGTCTCGGACGGTGGAGTTCTGATCTGATTATGAACTGTCAGAGTGATGGTGCTATTAGCTTCCTTTATCAAAGTTCTTCCCTTCTCCATTTGTTTCGGAACTTTCCCACATTGGTCTTTGACATATCCTACCCAACATGCGACGAGGCACTGTTGTCTAGTGGATACGATTGCAGAATCAGACTCCAAACCTTCTTAGGTTAACTGAACTTGTCCCCTTCGGCCTCTACTTCTGTCTTCACTGTTTCATGTTCTCGGTCTGGGCTCGCGCCAGAACACTCTTCTGAATAGCTGCGCCCGTGATAAATCACTAACAGACTATAACATAAGGTGCAGACTCCTAACCAAAGGTCACGTGTTCAATTCCTAATGTTTTCTGTGATTTTCAATTTCTTGGCAGTAAGTGCCGTCAACAAGTTGGAAGGGATGAGGTCATTTTCCTTGTGGAGATAGTGAAAGACTAGACATTTTGCCTTAGTCATCTGAGTTGGGTCCTTGCAGGATACATTACACAACAGTTGCACTCGTTGTTGGATTTTGTTTTCTGGGTCCTCGTCTAACTGACCTTTTAGCATCAGGACTACTTTGTCACTTACAACTGTTGTCAGCTGGAGACCAGATCCATCAGTAACCCGATAAACACCCTGTCCCGCGACTGTCGGTGGGACTGACCTATGCTTCCCTCCGTTCATTCCAATTGTCAATGAGCGGATACAAATATCACGCCAACTAGCGGAGACTATCTTAGCATCTCTCTTACGGGAGCCATATTGGTTTCCCGTAATCCTTGTTACAGGCTGTGACCTGCTCTGAGTGCTCCGTGCGTCTACACGATACTCCAGGGCCCTCATGCACAGCACCCGATGGTCAATGGGGCAGTTATTTTTTAGGGCATAGAGATTTTTTTTTTCCGGCACCAATGGCATTGGCCGGGTTTCGGACACGCTGCAGATGTTCTTTTCCCAAACCTGAGTTCTTCCAATCAAACACAATATTCTTCAACAGGAGAAGGCTGGGTTTGCCGGTAAGTACACACGCGTGGTTTCTGTGCGACTGAATTCCCCACATTGTGAATGATTTTTCAGCATTTATGTCATAGGACTTGGCGTATTGCTCAGTTCGCTGCGGCCGTTCAGCCAGTTTTTCCTGCTCGTCATCCTCAGAACCTGGGCAAACCGGTGGGCTTGCGCCGGTATTCCGTTAGTTAATCACAGGTATTAGAGTAGCGAAACCTCCCAAACCAAAAACTTCCCCTCTGTGGCATGTTTCTATAGTTCTTTACTTCTTGGATAAATGGCCAACTAATATGTTGACAGCTATTATCGTCCCTCCTACGTTTCTAAACCTAGCTACCTGTTGGGGTTTTTACAACGAGAAAACCCTGGATTTTACAGGTACAGTATCTACTCCAGGGGGAGTTTCTTTAGTAATAATGTCAGTACAACAATTTGGCAAGAGTTGTTACAAGTTATGCATTTCAGCTACTGCACTTAGGTGGGTTCATCGCCTTAAGGCTTACGTAGGATGTTCGCCCCGATGGGTGACCATAGTATATACGTTTTAAAATTGTCTCTCCGGCTTTTATAGCCAGGAGGTTAAGGTCAGCTGACAGAAGTCCGTATTCATACCCTAAGTTTGGGGCACCTCATGTTCGTGGTGCCATGGTATCTCAATATTTTATGATGATTTTACAGTTCCAGTCATCTGGAAATTTGTTAATTGGTTTTCTCAGTCTACATTTAAACAGTTGTTATAATCCGGTGGGTGATATGGTTTCAGTTATGTTTTGCTAAGCGTTAAACTAGCATAATCCAGCAGAAGTTACGGGTTTTCCCTGTCTCATTCCTTTCAGGTTCTGGAAAGGAAGACGGAGCAGAAGTGCATCTGGTTTAAAAGATATAAACTTTCCAGTTTGGCTTTGATTCGTCCATGTTGGAGGAGGATTGTTGGGACTCATGTTCCTTATTTTGGACTCAAATTGTTAATGTTATGGACAGTCAAGGTTCGAGCAAAGAAAGAGGAGCAGAAACACGATACAGTGGCTCTTATAGGGCTGTACAGGATATGATGCATGAACAAGCATCATGGGAAATGAAGTTTTATTTGCATACAAAACGATTTTGACTGGCTGCTGTGAGTAGCAAATAAAAGAAAGAGATGAGTAGCAAATAAAGAAAGAGAAGCATAATCCTCGTCTCTGTGTCCTTAATAGAATTGAAAATTCTTGGCGCGAATGCTAGCTAATTTTTTATTCCCTGTCCACACATTGCGCGCCTTCCTGCTTGGAGCCCACGTTTAGCAGTCTGAAAGTCTATTTGAATATTCCCCTCCTCCTGAAATGCTGTTAAGTAAGTAAGTCTATTTATTATGTTTTGGAACTCCGAAGAGGTCCACATAAAACAAAAAAAAGAAATACATGATACAAAATACTCGTACAAATGCAACAAACATTAACAAGTTTTTGCCAAAACACTAAGTAATCAGCACAACACAGTTAAATAAAACCCTCTAGTAAATATCTAGGAAACATTAAAAAAAATTAAAAATGCTAAAGCAGAACATTTCACTTGGGGGATTATATAAAGCACATAAGAAAGAATTGACTGTAACGATATTCAATTTCAAACAAATTTGTCTTAACCACTTGCGACGAAATAGACGAAGTGCAGGACATATAAAAAGAACATGTATGAAATCCTGGGTAGACAAATTACAAAAATTGCAAATTTCAGAGCAACCATACCACTTAGCCATAAGCTTATTAAGAGGGAGTAGATCCTGCCTCAAAAGAAGCCAGAAACGCCGTATGCCGTGGGATAGGTTCCGGGCGACATAGGGTTCCATGCGTTTTAATACGTACGTATCAATGAGGGGGGATAGGTTCTTCTTTGCAAGAATAGACTCCCTGTCCAGCCTAAAGCTGAGACCCCACGAGGCCTGTTTCAAAAGTGGTTTTAACTGTACGGCAGACAGAGTGAAAAGAGTGCTCTCCTCCAATTACAGAAGTACAACAGCTTTCCTGAAATTCTTTACAATAGAGGAGAACTCCCTTAAAGTGCCCAACAATTCCGACTTCATTAAGTGTCTCAAGGTACCCACATCCCCTCTGGCCAAACTGGCTACCCAACGCACTAGCCCTGCCAAGCCCTGCACCCAGCTACTACGGATGCCAAACTCAAGTCTCAGGGATGCCACTGTGCAGGTAGTGTTAATAGAGGCTAAAAACATAGGATTTTTCCTTCTGCAACATGTAAAAAAACCCAATGCCCTATATCAACTATTTCAGTTCTGTACAGAAGAGATGACAGGATTTTTGCCCTAAACACCTCTAGCATGTGAGGGAAATGTCTTCTCCCGGTGGCAGAGTACAATACACTCAAACTTTTTCCCCTGAGACAGGGCCTTCCGGGCGTTATTATTGATGTGGAGCTTGTCACTTAGGTTATCAGATATAATTTTCCCCAGGAAGACATAGGACTTACCCACCTCCAATTTATGACCTCCTACGGACCAACCAAAGTTCTCATATTTTCTTTTCTTCCTCCCTGAAATACTCATAATTTGACTTTTGGCCGTATTTATCTTTAAATAATGAAGTTCTGCAAAAAGGTGTAGGGCGTGCAGACGATTATTTAACCCTTTGGGCGTAAGGTCCAATATAAGGATATCGTCCGCATTTAACAAACAGGAAATTGGGGTTCCCCCTAATGATGGAGCAATACCTTCACAAGCAGATAAAGACATAGGAAGATCTGAAATATATAGGGAAAAGAGCAGAGGCGCCAAAAGACAACCCTGCTTTAATCCGTTGATAGTAGGAATGATTTGTGATAACCCCCTTTCCCCTCCTTGAAGGACTTGGCACCAAGTATCTGAGTAAAGGGACTTGACCAAATCTAACAGGAGAGGAGGCATGCCTAGAGCGGCTAGTTTTCTCCACAGCAACGGCCGATCCACTTTGTCGAACGCTGTGGAGAAATCTATAAACGCCGCATATACTCTTCCTCCTCGAACCCTTACATATTTATCAGAAATTATCTGAAGTGCGGTGAGGTTGTCCAATGTGCCATGACCCTTGCGAAAACCTCTCTGTTCTAGAGGTAAAATGTGAGTTCTCTCCACCCAGTCATTTATAGTATATAGGAGACATTTGGAGAAGACTTTACCGATTGCGTCGAGAAGGGCGATTTGCCGATAATTCTTAGGTTCGTTCCTATCTCCCTTCTTGAACAATGGCACCAAAATGCTCCCTTTCCAGGACGAGGGGACAGATTTATTCAGAAAGCAAAATCTAAATAAGAAGAACAAAATTTTACTCCAGGAAACTGGGTTCTGCTTTAGAACAGATATAGGGAGCTCATCAGGCCCCATTGCACCTGAAAGGCGGAGTTCTTTTATGGCCAATTCAATGGTTTTTTCGGACGGGAAATCTATTAAAAGATCACTATCATTGCCAAAATTCCCATTCTCGGCCGCAGGCCCATTACTGGCATATAGATTAACAATATAATTAACCCAGATTTGCTCAGATATGTGGATAGGGCGGGGACTGACTCTTGTTCCACAACCCTCCCCGATTATGGACCAGAACAATCAAGCGTGCCCTTTTACTGCGGCCTCACGCAGATTGATCCAGAAAGAATCCTCTTTTTCTTTTTTTATTTTAATCTTGGCCCTTCGTCTCCTTTTTAAGAGGGCTATTTTACGGTATCTTTCGGGGGATCTGGACAAGTAATGTTCCCTCACCAATTTATTTATTTCCTTATTTAAGGAAATGACCGAACTGGGGAATATGGACTTTTTTGTAATTTAATTGGATTTCCTTGCAGCCAGAGTAACCTCCTTCATAAAAACCTCAAAAGACATTAATTCGGCCCCTAGCCAATCATGGAGATCTTTGAGTGCTTTATCTAGAATATGTTCCAGACCCTTCATGGCTCTTGAGTTCCAAAAACATCTTCCAGATTTAGCACTGAATTAACCAGATCACCATTAAGAGTCCAAGGGTCAGCAGGAGGCAGAGTTATAGAAAGAGTTAAAGTAATTACCTTATGGTCCCTAAATGGAGTCTGTGAGACCACTAGATCTTTTAGTAGATAGAAAAAACAATATTCCACGATTATATAGTCCAATATCGACTCAC
Organism: Lissotriton helveticus; assembly: GCF_964261635.1. Classification (NCBI taxonomy): domain Eukaryota; kingdom Metazoa; phylum Chordata; class Amphibia; order Caudata; family Salamandridae; genus Lissotriton; species Lissotriton helveticus. The sequence continues at coordinate 800,203,795 of NC_136057.1, read as the reverse complement.
TGTGATTGGATTTATGCGTAAAAAGTGCAAGTATGTCGGAGGGAAGCCTTCCATTAGCTAAAATACCCTCGGTTTCGGACAATACTTTTAGGAGCAATTTCCCTCTCTTATTCGTTCTGATTTTAACTGGAAAAAGAGCTTGTGGGATCTGGAAATATTCCTCTTTAAGCTTGTTTCTAAATAGATCCAAGCTTAAATTAGAGACTTTACAGTTAAGATCGCCCAGTAAAATTACATGGTGGGAGGGAACTGTATCCTTAATTTTTTTAATAAAATCAAAAACTTGTTTTAACACTCCATTGAAACAGTCATCGGGGGGGATATATGCATTTATTAATACCAGGGGGTGTTTCTTTTCCACATTGTCAAAACTAAATAATGTCACAGCCTGAAAGAGGTTACTGGGATCTAAGTGGTGTGAATATTTCCACTTTATCCGATTTGATAACAGGCATGCGATTCCCCCTTTAGCGTGTCCCCTCTTAGAAGCGACAGCCCCTCCTTCTAGGACAATGTAATCCCTTCCCACGATCATTTTGTCCGCACACCACGTCTCTTGAATACAAATCACATTAGCCTTCAAGGAATAAAGATACTGCATCTTTTCAGGGCTGTTCTTGATTCCAGCGGCATTCCAAGAGATCATTTTTAAGCCGTTGCTAAAGATGAGAAAATAATTTGGGATTATCTGTAGATTTACCTGATAAAGCGCCAGGTAACCAGTTCCATTGCTGACCATCTTCTACTCTATTTCCATTTAGGGATGAAGAGGGAGGAATTACATGTGTTACTAGACGTTTAGATTTAGAAAGGCAAATCTTTAAATCCTCAAAAGGGAAAGGAGGACCGGCTTGTCTCGAGCCAGAGGGCCTTTTATCAAAGGAATCAACTCTACAGATGGAGTAAAAAGGCATTACGTCGATCCCACGACTCTGAAGACACTCGGCCTGCTTCAAAATGTGGTTCACAATGAGTTTGGAATAGAACCTTACCCTAGTGCAAGAACCTGCCTCAACGTTCAAAATCGAGACCAGATCAATGTCACTAGTTTGGATTAACTTCAAACTCTCCATCTCCTTGAAACACCTAAGAAGCCAAGATCTATTCATTATTAATTCAGTATCAAAGAGAGGGAGGAAATCCAACGTCAGCGTATCTATACTATCCTCTATTGGGGTACCAGAGGATTTATTAGAGCAAACTGCATCTTCTATCGAGGCAAAAAAGGAGGGAGCAGTAGGATTGAGGGCCGATACCAATCCAGGAGCAGATTTTTTCATCTTCACTATCGGAAAAGGGTTCGTTGACCTCCCCGATCCGATAGTGGGGCTTCCTAGATTAGGATTCGTACAACTGGAAATGATATCGTTGTACTCAACAAGGGGGACTGGGGTCTCATCTCTTTGCATATTGGTGCCCTGCTTCGGGCTTCCATCTTCAGTCCCAACAATAGCCGGTAAGGACATATTATCATCACTCTTGACATGTTGGTCTAAAACATCATCAAAAATTATTTGTCTCTGCCTCTTTTTTTTTGATTCTGCGAATAGGTTTCCTCTTTTTTCCTCTACACTTTTTTAACTTTTCCATTTTTTCTTTTTCCCCCTTCTCCTTAGTCTCTTGGACAAAGATAGGAAAAAACTCTTTAACAGAATTTAAGCCAACTCCTTCGCCAGTATCTTCTGCAATTTCAAGAGCCAAGTCCGTAATACAATTGTATGCAGAAGATTTAGGGACTGACAAGAGCTCGGTTGGTATAAGCTCGTTTCCAACGGAAACAGGTGGGATGTTCTGGGCTGAATTAAGAGGGGAGTCCAAGGGCCCAGATCCTGGCGAAACATCACCACCGGATCTAGGCCCTTGCAAACCACCTCGAGGATCTATATTGGGTATCTTATCCCAAGAATTATTTAAAAGGGCCTTCAATATCTGGGTAACTGTTTTCAGAACACAATCATTACTACCCACAAATTTACCCAATAGCAGTAATATAGAGAACAACAGATGTTCTAAAGCAATCAGGGACTCAGAGATAGGTTTATCAAGACTCTCTGGGCAGGGAAAGACGGTTGGGTGAATGCCTGATATATTCAGCTCGGGGCTCTTTGAGATGTTAGACAAGGAGGTAATGTCTTGGGATTTAATAGAAGGGGTGCTACTATAGAGTCTACGACCCGAGGGAATGGAGCCAAGTGGGGTTTTAGTGGCCTCAAATAACTTCAAAGATCCATCTACTAAGTAGCGCCCACAGAGATCCAGATCAATATCTAACATTTGAGAGTCCTCGTTTCCTACTTCCCTTTGGTTGGAACCAACTGCAAGATCTTGAAACAGATTGACCCCGGACATTGTAAGAGTATTATGCTGCAACATACACTCAGCTCTAGGGGCGGGCAATTTAGTAGAGAGGGAAGCAGTAGGTTGTGTAGAATTAATGTCCTCGCAAATCAGTGAGCTCATGGCTGGTTTATTTTCCATATGTGGGCCCTCCAATGACGGCTTGCGAGACCCCACCAGGGAACCTACTACACCCATATCCGTAGGCATATTCTTATCTTTGGACTTCTCCCATAATTGGAATAATTGACACTGGCCCTTTAGTTGCAGGTTTTGGACCTCCTTGTTTCTAAGTGGGTTATATTTGGTTTTAGCACAAGACCTTCCTACCAAAAGTCTCCCTGAACGAAGCTTTTTAGCTGTCATGATTATATGTTAAAAAGGGAGATAACACATGCAGTCCTTAATGGAAATTAAAAAATAAAATGTCTAAGAAGAATTAAACAAGATAAACTGTGTGTAGCGGAAACTACTCAACAAGAAACAATAACTGATAAAAACACGAATAGAGAGACAGTGTAGTCAAATATAAAATGAAAATGAGTGGGCCCAGCCCAGCCTACTTCGGCCTCTAGGAGGGCCTAGGAGGGCCCGCCCTTTGCCCGGGCTTCGCCCCGTGCTATGTCCCGCGCGCGTCCCGCTGCGCGGTAATGGAAGCAAGTTTAAATCCCTGCAGGCGGGGGGGCGGGAATGCCGAGGGAAGAGGCAGCAGCTGTGGACCGGAGAGCCTGCTGGACCTCGCAGTCCCTCGTCGTCTGCAGGAATCAATGTTCTCTCCCCTCTCCACAACCCACTCTAAACACCGAGCGCCGGCAAAAGCACAGGGATCCTGTGACGTCCTTCACTCGCCACCACGGGATTAGGGTCAGAAACAACAGCAGCAGCACACGATGAGTGGCACCGGCGGAGCGGGGGCCGCGATAGATATTTCAAATGTCCGGGCGGGGGGCGGGAACGCCGAGGGAAGAGGCAGCAGCTGTGGACCAGAGAGCCTGCTGGACCTCGCAGTCCCTCGGCGTCTGCAGGAGTCAATGTTCTCTCCCCTCTCCACAACCCACTCTAAACACCAAGCGCCGGCAAAAGCACAGGGATCCCGCGACGTCCTTCACTCGCCACCACGGGATTAGGGTCAGAAACAACAGCAGCAGCACACGATGAGCGGCACCCGCGGAGCGAAGGCCGCGATAGGTATTTCAAATGTCCGGGCGAGGGGGCGGGAACGCCGAGGGAAGAGGCAGCAGCTGTGGACCAGAGAGCCTGCTGGACCTCGCAGTCCCTCGGCGTCTGCAGGAGTCAATGTTCTCTCCCCTCTCCACAACCCACTCTAAACACCAAGCGCCGGCAAAAGCACAGGGATCCCGCGACGTCCTTCACTCGCCACCACGGGATTAGGGTCAGAAACAACAGCAGCAGCACACGATGAGCAGCACCCCGGAACGACAGTCTTTTGACATTAGAACTTGAAAAGTTACATTGTTCGAAATCTCTGGTCCAGCCTGTTCTTCTCAATACTCATTCCTCCTGCTGCCTCCTCTTTCCAGGAGAGAATCGGTTCCACTGTGAAAGGTCTCATGAATGATGACAAGCGTGAAGCAGGAGACAATGATACCCAGCTGAACTCAAAATCCCATCATGCAACTGCCTTCGAAAAACAAAGTTCTTTGTAAGGATCCAGGGGAAAAACTCTTTTATCCTCAGAGAAAAACCCCTCTCAGAATGGGTATTAAATATATTTTAACCCGCTTTCTTCTTTTATAGTGGCCACTATAACAAACTCAGAAGAAACCCAGGAAAAACGCGATCAAAACTAAGTTACTGAAAAGGGGGGGCTCTAGGCCCCCCCGCCCGCATGGCGGCGCGGCGACCACCTCCCTCTCCAGGCCTCTTGGTGGTGGGGCGTGCCCTCCTGGGCGCGCCTCACCGTCGATTGGGTGGCGCCCTCCCTGACCCGGATGTCACCATAGGACTTCCGGGTCAGGGGGGCGGGCCGCAGGAGGGGCCGGGTGGGGGGCGTAGCCGCCACCCCCTCGGACCCCTCAGGAATAAAGAGGCAGGGAGCGCCCGGGAGACCCTCTTGTTCCCTGGACGCTCCCCCACAGACTGTCGTGCCCCGCGCTCGGGGGCTTCTTGTTTTTAGTGAGCCAGATGTAGGTAATAAAATATTTACCACCTCTTAAATACCGTTTCACACCGACTCGGTATTACCGAGTAGGAAAATGAGATGTAGGTAACAATGCCGGTAACAAATACCGACTCGGAACCTGTCGGTAATCGGAAACGGTATTTACCGACTCGGAATATACCTACACGGTAAAATCCGACACGGAAAAACCCAAACTGATCCACCGGTGCAATGGCCCATAGGAATGAATGGCAACTCCCGACCCGGAAAATACCGAGTCGGTAAAAACCGACCCGGTATTTACCGTGTCGGAAATATCCGTCGAAGATTTTGAAACTGACAAACATGTGTGCCTGTGAACCAATCAGGTACTCCAACCACACCCAAATCCAAAGCCACAGGGGAACTAACCAATCAGATCCAAGCACCACACCCCAGTACCTGGGACAGGCCACGCCCATGCAGGTGCAGAAACCAACAGTCAGGAAGGCAGGAGGACAGAGTGTGGAGCAGCCTTTCCTGAGACAAACAACACTGCAGGATGGAGAGCCAGGAGGCACAGAGAGATGCTGCAGAGCGCAAAAGGAAGCAGAAGTTCAGCCAGGAGGAACTGCAGGTGCTAATTTCGGAGATTGTCAGACATTATGGCAAAATTTTTGGAAAGCAAACTCTGCATGTTGCAGAATCAATCAAACGCAGCACCTGGTTGGACATACAAGGCAAGGTAAATGCCATTGGTGTCACCCACCGTGACCTTGAAGACCTAAAAAAACGGTGGTATGACATCCGCATAATCACCCAAAAAAAACTTGCTGCCCACCGCAAGGAAAGTGCTGCTACAGGGGGAGGAAGAAACAGAGCCCCCAGACTCACGGACATCGAGGAGATGGTGGCATCCACCCTTGAGAAGGAATGTATTCTCGGAATTGGAGACGCTGACAGCTCAGCAAGAGGAGCAAAGAAACCAGGTAAGATGCAAGAACATTATCATTTACCCATTTACCTATTCCCCTCACAGGACAAATCAGACTCCACAACAGGTTAAACTAATGTCCTGCAATGCATCCTGGGAAATGTAGTCATGTGTAGATACCTCAGAGCAGTCAGCGTGCATTGCAGCAAGGGGAGCAACAGACAACTAGCATAGGCAAATGAGAGACAGGCAAAAGTGCAATAGAAGTGTATTTTATCTCATGACACAGGTGAACAACATCACTGACACAATGTCCATGTCTGTCCACAGGAGAGTCAAAGCGCAGCACAGCAGAGGTCAGAGAGAAGAGGAGAGAAGGAGCCGGACCTAGCACATCTCACGGAGGGAAGGACCAAGAGCAGGCATCCCCGATACCTGAGGAGGCAACTGCAGAAAATCCACAATCCCCTCTCCTATTCGGTAGTCAGGACACAGGAGCGGCAGAACAATCACCCACCCCCACATCACCATCCCCAGTGCTGGGAAGAGTAAGGTGCCATGATGTGCCCCCTCGCAGAATACTGCAAACATCATCGGAGGAGGAGGTGGAGGGTGACACACAGGACAGAGGCAACACCGAGCAGCAGCCCAGTCCCAGAGTCACGCGGGCCAGTGTCCGAGGGCGACGGCCACGGGAGGTAGAGGATGTGCGTCAAGTCCAGGGTGTCTTCTGCGGACTGGAGGCCACCATGGTGAAGGTGCAGCGCCTGCAGGCAAAAGCGATGATGGGGGTTCAGAGGCAGGCACGCACAACAAATAATAAACTGGAAGCAGTAGGCAAGGGCATAGGGGAAATGGCAGAAAGCATGCAATCCATGGCGTCAGGAATATCTGATATTACACAGTGCATGACTGTCCTGTGTGACAAGTTGGACAGGGACCATTTGGAGAGACGCAAGGCCCGTGTGGATGTGCGACAGCAAACCAAGGCCCTGAACAGGTTTGCCACTGCTACCACTGTGCTGTGCAGACGGTCAGTGACGATGCAGGATGCCATAGTGCAGTGCTGCAACAATTTAACTGAAGGTATGGCCAGGATGACCTCTGCTATGGAGCTCGTGCTCGCGCATCAGACTGGCACTGGAGGCGACACTTGTGCTGCCGAAAGCGAGGGGTCCACCGGCAGGAGTGGTGCAAGCACTCCTGTGCATGACTTACGGAGGAATGGCAGGCGTCGGGGAAGTGTGACAGGCCAGAGTGAGAACATTGATTCACAGCCACAGCAGCCCCGCCCTGTGGCCCGTGGCCACAAACAATGACTTTGCCCTCCACCCAAGGCTGTAGTCACGGTGGTGTTAACCGTGACAACACACTCATGGAGTGTTTGATATAGTGAGCCCAATGTGAGCTAGCAATGCTGTGGCGTAGTGAATATTAAACTACTTACACAAAGTTACATTCATGCCTGTGTCTCTTTACTCACTCAGAAATATTGTTGTGTAACCTCTTCCCGTCTCAGTCTCCCATCTGTAGCTGCTGCTGCCACTGTAGCTTGGGGCTCTGCCACCTCTGGGTCGTCATCAATGTCCTCATGATATGTGAGCTCCACCTCAGTGCCTTGCTTGGTGGCGAGATTATGCAACATTGCACAGGTCGCTATTATTTTGCAGCAGATGATTGGGGTGTACTGCCGTGCACCTCCACTCTTGTGGAGGCAGCGAAACCTGCTCTTAAGGAGTCCAAATGTGCGCTCAACTACGTTTCGTGTGGATCTGTGAGCCACGTTGTATCGCCTTTCACTCCTGGGTTGAGGTAGGGAGTGAGCACAAAGGACCGCAGGGCATATGCACTGTCGCCTAGGGGGAGAAAGATAGACATTAATTGCAAGTACATGAGACGTAGATCTGATGTGAGTGTCAGGGTGTGTCATTGTGATTTACCTAGCAGGTATCCATTTCCAAATTCTCCGGCAAGTAGGCGTGTGTATATTCCACTATTGTGGAATATGTAAGAATCATGGGTACTTCCGGGGAACTTGGCTACGATGTCAGTGATGAGGTTCCCTGCATTACATATGACCTGGACGTTGATGGAGTGCGTCGATTTGCGATTCCTGTATATGTGCTCTGTGGCTGCAGGTGGACAGAGTGGGACGTGGGTGCCATCGATGCAGCCTATCACGTGAGGGAAGTGTGCCAGTTGATAAAAGTCTGTCTTGGTTTTTGCTAATTCAGCCGGTGTAACAGGGAATGAAATATAATGCCCCATCCTCTGCATCAGGGCGTCAAGAAACCTCCTGAAGAAGCGGGACAGGCAGCCCTGGGACACGCCACCCACTACAGCTATCACACTCTGGTAGCTCCCTGAGGCCAGCAGGTGTAAGCTACATAGCACCTGGACATGAGGTGGGATGGCATGGGCCCTGGGTGTTGGGTGGTCCAGGAGTGGGTGTAGGTCCCTGATCAATTGCTTGATGGTGTCTGGGTGTAGCCTGTACCTCTGCAGTATTTCAGGCTCTGTCAGTTGGAACAGTGTTATCCTCTGCCTGTACACTTGTTCCTCCCTTTGCCATTCTCTCTCTCCTGCTGCCTGTAGTCTCTGCCGTCTTGCTATGATGTAAAAAGCCGCCATCATGGGTCCTGAGGTGCATTTTGGGACTTTTTTTATAGCCCTCCCTTGGTTACCACCTGCTTTCAATCCATGGTAAATACCGACTAAAAAATACCGTTTTTCTGCAGATTCGGTACTTTTGGGCTTACCTACATCTCCATGGGCAATTATTACCGTTTCTTAATTTCCGAGTCGGAAAATACGAACTCGGTATTTATGTATACGGTAAATTCCGACACGGTATTTTTACCGGGTCTTTATTACCGAGTCGGTATGTTTCCGACTCGGATTTTCAATAATCGGTAATTAATGGCCTCCTACATCTCATTTCCTGGATTCCGGTCGGTAACGGCCGATTTTACCGGTTTTCGGCCGTTACCGGCCGGTAAACGCCTACCTACATCTGGCCCCTTGTCTTTTCTTTATTTCCCAGGTCGTCGGATATCCGAAGGAACGCAGCGGAGGTCGTCCCACGGATCGGAGCGCGGGGTCGGCGTGCTTTCTCTTTTGTGCTGCAGGCCGACGGATCGAGGAACACACCGGAGGGAGCGGAGGTCGTCCGGCGCCGCTAGCAGCAGTGTCGGCATGTCCAGGGATAAAGAGTTGTGCGCACTAAGCGAGTGGTCGGAGATTTTATAATTACCCCAGGAGTTGAGGTATTTGTCGGGTCGGGGGTTGGGCCGGAAGTCTTGTAGCTGTATTCCGGCTGCGGAGAACGAGTTTGGTGCTGTAAGCTGTGGGGTGTGTGTCCTGCCCCGTGTCACAAATCTGTTCCGTGTCAAGTAACAGCGCCTCCCGCCGTAACTCCGTGTTCCCTGCATTCCCAGCGCCTCCCGCCGGCAGTAGAAATCGGGCGGAGATTCTTTAATAGCACAGCGCGCGAGAGGGGAGGCGAAGCAGGGTCGACCAGGGTAGCACCTGGATGGGAGACCCGGAGCAGTGATTGATCAATTTCGTGCAATTTTAAATAGGAAACAGGGGTTGTTTCTCCTAAGGCTTCAACGGTTTTGGTTAGTTAAGATATACAGCTGAAGTCGGTTTTGTGGGTGGTTGAAAAGGGGGGCTTAACCTTCCAAGTACTGTAACCCTCTTTTTTAAATTAATTTAATAACTGCTCCTGCAACAAACTCCCAGGGATTGATACAATTTCTATTACAGGCAATTTAAATCAACATTGCTGCATTTCGATTGATCAGCTTGCAAAGGTGGACGTAGGACTCGGATGCGGACACAATACCGGCAGGGAGTACGCAGGACTGGTCGGTAAGAGGAGAACGGGGGGCTAGCATTTCATTGCTCCTGGTGGCCGCCGGGTGGGTCTACGCTAGGTTTACTCACCCCTGACAAGACCGGATAAGCCGGTGGCGTTGCGGTTGCCGTTGCATGGTGCTTACAGCCCCCTGGACATCCTCCATCTGGTGAAGGTACAAAGCACACGTACGCTCAATTGTGACATTAGGAGTGTAGGCAGCGGTTTTTTAACATGCCAGGGCCAAGGGGTGGTAAAGGAGGGTCCAGGATGGAGGTTATGATGCGGGCCATGATGCGGGAAATGGGCGAAATTAATAAACGGTTGGGGAAGGTTGATGAATTGGAGGCTCGGATTAATGAGAGGTTTGATGATTCCCCTGGCCCATCGGGTAGGCCTGTTCGCCAGAGGGCGCCCCCCTTGCCAAGGGGGGATTTTGCTACCCCGCCTAAGAGGTCTAAGGCCAAGAAGCCCAGGTACGCTGTCCCCGCCCCTGAGCCGGTAGTCCTGGTACTTATTACACCTGTACCTTCGGTCCCGGCCCCTCCTGCACCTATGCCTGTGGTTCCAGCTCCCGCGGCACCGGCTCCAGCCATCCCGCCGGCGCTCCCACCTGTGGGGCCTGCCCCTTCATCTGTGGTACCAATCCCAGTCATGGGCCTGCCGCCACCGGCCGCACCCTTGCCCATTCCTCTTGTGCCGCCGGTCATGCCCCCAGTGGTCCCTGCAGGCCCAGCAGGTAACCCAGACTCCGTTCCTTCAGAATTGGTATCTCGGATAGCGGACTTGCTGCCGTGGTTGCGAAAGGGGGGTGTGTGCTTTGACTCATCTGATCATGTAGCAGAAGCGGAAAAGTTAGTAGAGAAGATTAAGGCTGCAACGACGGTTGACAGTAGTGCGGGTCCATCATCTTCTTCCCTTACAGGTTCCAGTCCCGCCCAGGCGAATGGTGATAATGTTTTACCGGCCCAAGTGCCTGTGAATGGTAAGGAAGTGTCCCTGCCTCTCTTGGGGGACGGCCTAGTGCCAACGAGAAGTGAAAACTTGGGGCAACATGTGTCCAAGGAAGTGAAGGAGATGATTTGGGCAGGCAAATATGTATACATTTTCTCTTTGTTGCTAGACAATAGGGAAATGGAACAGGCCAAGGTATTGAAGGAGTCGATGCATCCAAGGGAATGGAGGGCACAATGCTCCAGGTTTAGAGTAGAGGAGAATTTGAAGAATTGGATCAGGGCCTTTGCTGTCCTTTCGGCTATCACGGCAGAACGCCCCCCAAATGTACAGGCTGCAATGGCTTGCTACCTGAGCAGGATTGTGGGGTGGAGCGATCAATACACTGGGGATGCGTGGAGGGAGTATGATGTGAATTTCAGGAAGGCCAAGGAATTTGACACATCACTGGCATGGGACAAGGTGGACTCTATGTCTTGGCATAAACAGTTCTCAGGTGACACAGCCCCATCTCAGGCCACCAGTGCAGTCAGGGTGTTCTCCGCCAGGCCTCAACAGCCCTTTCGGTCAACCCAGGGGAATGAGGTCCCGGGGAAGATTAGGGGGGGGGGTCAGAAAAGAGGGGGGTATGCTGGGATTTTAATAAGCGCGCATGCACAAGACCCCAGGGCACCTGTAGATTTAGGCATGCGTGTGCAGTCTGTGGACACCCGTCCCACCCCGAGACAACCTGCAGGTCCAAGCAAGGCAACCATGGTCATAGGGGAAGGGGGAAGCCAGAGTGATTTAGACGAGACGGGCCCCCCCACACCAATAGATGTGTTAGCATTGATCCCATGGTTAAATAGATACCCTGACCACGCAGCGGCCACCCTACTTCAGGAGGAGTTTTCACAAGGTTTTAGGATCCCGGCAGTGGGTTACACAGGTAGCGGTGATTGCAGGAACCAATTGTCAGTGAAACAAAATCCAACGGTGGTGTCTGCCGAGATTACCAAGGAACTGTCCTTAGGCAGGATAGCTGGCCCTTTCCAGGAGGTACCTGTCCCTAATTGTGTGTGTTCACCGCTTGGAGTAGTACCCAAATAAGAGAAAGGTGAATTTAGACTGATCCACAACCTATCCGCGCCGAAAGGGGCATCCTTGAACGATGCGATTGACGAAGGGATTTGTAGTGTAAAATATGCCTCCTTTGATCAGGCGGTTGCCTTATTGCGTGCCCTGGGACCAGGGGCATTGATGGCTAAATCTGACATAGAATCCGCTTTCCGTCTCCTCCCAGTGCACCCGAGGGACCACCACCTTTTAGGTTTCACCTTTGAGGGCAAGTTTTACATGGACAAATGTATGCCCATGGGCTGTTCCATATCATGTGCCTATTTTGAGACATTTAGCTCATTCCTAGAATGGGTCAGGAGACAGGCGACGGGCCACCAACAGGTTATGCATTACTTGGATGATTTCCTGTTCCTAGGCGCGGCAGACTCTCAGGAGTGTGCTTGGGCACTGCAGGAATTTTGCGTGCTCATGCGGGCTTTTGGGTTTCCGCTGGCGCCCGGGAAGACGGTTGGCCCGGCTACTTGCTTGGAATTCCTGGGCATTGAAATTGACTCAGTACAGGGATGCTTCAGGTTGCCCAAGGACAAAGTGTCTAAGTTCAGGGCAGCTCTGCGTCAATGCCTATGTAAAAGCAAGGTTTCCCTGCAGCAGCTGCAGGAAGTGGTGGGGCAACTGAATTTTGCACTGCGGGTCATCCCAATGGCGCGCCCATTCTCGCGCTCTATTGCCCAGGCTATGAAAGGACTACGGGAGAAACACCACCGCACTAGGCTGTCAGCTGAGGTTCGCCAGGATATGCATATATGGATGGCATTTCTGGAGGAATTTAATGGCAGGGTAGTGTGGTCAGGTCCTCCCGCTACATCAGCAGAATTGGGTTTATGGACAGACGCTGCTGGTAGTGTGGGCTTTGGCGCCATTCTAGGGACCAAGTGGGTAGCCCAACGGTGGCCGGAGGAATGGAAAAGATGGGGCTTGACCGCCAACATTGGCTTCCTGGAACTTTTTCCAGTGTGGGTAGCATTGAAGGTCTGGCCAGAACATCTATGTAACCAATCAGTGGTGTTCTGGTCGGATAACATGACAGTGGTCGAATGCATAAACCAACAGGGGGCACGCTGTCCGTTCATCTTGCGCCTGATTAAAGAGATTGTGCTTCAGTGCTTAAAATGGAATGTACTCTTCAGGGCCAAACATGTCCCAGGCATCCTCAACAATGCAGCTGACTCCCTTTCTCGCTTTAAAATGCAGGTCTTCAGGGTACATCTTCCTGCAGCAGATCCCTCGACAGCACAATTCCCGGCAGTACTCTGGCAGATTGGTGCCCCAGATTACAGGACCTCGTGGTTGCTAGCCTAGCCCCCAGGACCAAGACAGCTTATGAAGGGGCGTTTTTGTCTTACCGCGCTTTCTTAGGGCAGGATTGGGAGGTTAAGGGGGCACAGGAGGACAGCTTTGCGGACTATTTGGAATGGATGCACAGGGAAGGGAGATCAGTGGCAGCCGCAAGCAGACATAGGGCGGCGGTCTCCTTCTTTGCGCAGGCTAAGGGCATGCGAGACCCCACCAATAATTTTATGGTGCGCAAGGCCATGAGGGGATGGCGCCGGTTGCAGGGCCACTCTGCGGATACGAGAAAGCCCATAGGATTGGCGCGGCTGGCAGCCTTATTACTGGCATTGCACGAGGTGTGTAGTTCAGAATGGGAGATACATCTGTTCAAAGCCGCTTTTTCCCTGGCTTTCTATGGGGCCCTAAGAATTGGCGAACTGGTGGCAGGGTCAAAAGGGGATAAGTTGGGCGGCCTACAACTGACTAGTGTTAGGATCAGGGAAGATACCATGTGGGTGACAATTCAGAGGTCAAAAACTGATCAGGAATCTCGGGGTCACACCATAGTGCTCCACCGGGCCGGGACCAACCCCTGTTGCCCGGTTTCTCATGTGGAGGTTTTCCACAGGCAACGGGAGGGCACGGCGGGGGGGGCACTGTTGTGTCATGCCGATGGGACACCATTGACTAGATACCAGTTTAGGCGGGTCCTGGAACTGACCGTTAGACAGGCAGGGTTGGATCCCAAGGAATTTGGCACGCACTCCTTTAGGATAGGGGCGGCAACTGAAGCAGCGCTAGGGGGTCTCTCGGCTGAGAGTGTGAAGAAAATTGGGAGATGGTCATCTGATTGTTATAAACGATATGTACGGATTGACATGTTATGACAGGATGATTCTCACGCTTGGTATGTTTTCTGGTTCTTGCAGTTTCTCAAACCTGTGACGCAGGGGAGGAACTCACCGCCGGGAATGAAGGAGCTACACCGTCACAGCACAGGCAGCATGCTGGACGCGAAAAAATGAAGATTTGGATTGTGGGCCACTCTTATGTAAGGCGGGTGCAACATGTTTTTCTTTCAGGAGACCGTAAGAGAAGGGCGGCACTGAAGGGGTGAGACATCTCATTCTTCGGGAGAGGGGGTCTGTGCCTTGGTCAGTTTAGGAACTTCTTTCAGGGACTCTTAGCTCAGCAGCCCGACTCCCCGTCAGCGGTGATACTTCACCTAGGGGAGAATGACCTGGCCAAACTGAGGAGGCGCATCCTCATTGACGAGATCATCTCCACTGCGGGGTGGGTGTCCAGGACTTGCCCGGGTTGCACAGTAGTATGGTCTCAACTTATCCCTCGGTGGCAGTGGCGAGGGGGGGATTCGGTCAGGGCGTTGAATCACTCGGTAAAGAGGATCAACACACAGTTGGACAAACAATTCCGAACCCCCCGGTTGCAGACGATTCCACATGGGTGTATCTGGGGTGCACAATTCTACCTGGGTGATGGGGTACACTTGACTGAAGCAGGGAACGTCCTGTGGTCTAATAATGTTTGGGCCTGGTTGGAGGGTTTTGCTAGGTGAGCACTTTCTAGGGTGGGTCAAGACAGGGGGAGGCCAGATCGTCGGTTAACAATGCTGGCCTGTGGCGGTAAGGTCATGACCGGTGAGCAGCTCATTTTAAGGTCTGAGGGGGCGGGCATCATCCCATGGAGGTTCCCGCCCAGGGGGAGGGGCCATTGGCCCCTCCTAGAACTTCAGGGGCAAGGTAACTGGTGCTTCAAAGGGCCGCGGGTTGGAGTAGTCACGCTTTCCTTAGGCTGGTAGCCACCCCGCGCGTGCATACTTATGACGTCACCGGATGGCGCAGAGTAAGGGCCCTCCTTTAGTGGGTAAATGGAGTTCACGGCGTGGACCGAGGTAATTAACGGGCCCGGCTGCGCATGCGCACATCTCTAGGTAAGGCGCAGCTAGTAGGACCTGACACCGGTTAGCGACCTTGCCATATGGCCAGAAATGTAATATACAAAAATCTAGATGAGGATGTTAGATTCGGTTAGGAACAAGCTGTATTAGAGTCTCTGTTAAGGTTAGGCTCTCACATTTGTTGACAACATTGTATCTAATGTCTTGATGATTTTTGTATAAAACGTTTATCATGCAATTAAAAATTTTATGATCTTATATCTTAATACATACGGCCGGGGGGGTTTCGCGACCCCCCTACCTTCCAAAAGTTAACCATGTTTCATGTGCCTGTATCCTGGGTGTGGTGTGGTGAGTTGGGAGGGGGGGGGGCGGCAGCCAGTCGCCGACCATGTCGCGTTTTGACCCAAACTCCACATAACGAGGTGGAGAAGCTACAAAAATGCAGGACGCAGCACTAGACTCGTGTTTTACCAACCGGTAAAACACTAAATACTGCACAGAACTGCTTCGAAATTCTAGCAGTTCAAAAGGCAAGGTCCTGGGGCCCTATTACCAACCAAAAATGCCCCAAACAGAAGGTAGAAAAAATACCACGAAGCAAAGTCCCAAAAAGGTGCCGAATCTCCCAAGGAACCAAGAGCTCCCAACAACAATCCGATTCATGAGAACAAACCATCTGCTGCAAATGCTGTTGATTTTCCCATTAATGAATAGCGTGTTACAAACGTCCTAAATAACTTAGACGGTGAAGTCGAAGGTGCCGAATTTGTAGGAGAGCAGAGGGGGACAAAAGTCTTGGTGCAAGTCTGTGTTTTCCAGGCAAGCTAAACTTGATTGAAAAAGTCAGGCATCTTTCTGCAGAGAGAAAGGGACCAATTTGCACTGACAGCAATGATTGCGAAGACACCTGAGCAATTTGGAAGCACACAGTAATTGGGTCAGTGTGCAGGTGTGCGGAGCCTTTTCTATTCAGTGCTATTTTTTTGTTTCTACCTTGGTTAAAAATAACACAGGCTTGAGCATGTTGAAAAACAACTGAAAGAAAGGGTGTTCTTCGATTGCAGCCTTTCGAGGATTTGTATTTTAATTCTCGGCCTGTTTACATACTTTGTTGAATCGGGGGGGGTTGATTCTGCGCTTGATGGGAAAAGAAATGAAAGCTTTAGTTTCAACTTTCAAGCAAAGTTTTGTCTGATAGATGCTCGCAGATTATAATGACAAGAAAGCATTCTATAAGCCTTCTGCCAAAGCAGTTATGCTCTGCAGGCAGACAGCTTTTATTGCTGATGGGTAATGCTTCACTCAAAACATATGTAAGTTTTAAGGATGTGAATAATTCCCTGCCAAGTGAAGGTGACTCTTGCTCCGTTTGTCTGCTAAGTGCGCAGCATGGTCTGCTGGTGATCGCGTGAGGGTTGTTATGTGGGCAGGCTACTACAGATTGGCTATCCCAGCCTGAAGTGTGCACTGCTGATTATGTGTAAGTGTCTCCACTGGACTCATCCATATATTCATTACTGCTGATTGCATCTTCAGTAAATATGCAGGTCTCTCATCTTGGAAGATGAACCCGAAAGCGCTAATTCAAATCAGGCCTATGATCTCAGCACCCCACCTGGGTTTCAATTGTTGGTCACCTCCACCCCCGCTCTCAGTAAGTCACTCACTAACGCCATCCTCACACAATATCATTTTGTAAGGAAAATCAATACACTGAAACTCTTTCCACTCTTAACCATTTATTAAACATTTTCTTGAAGTTAAAAGCTTTCTCTGCAACTCTTGAGGTAGACATATGTGGGTGTAGGGAAGTCTGTTGGTCACAAAAAAGTCTGAGACGATCGGCCAACTTTTGTTTTCAACTGATATCCTTTTCTCAACATCATCCACTGACCTTGGACCAGTGATAGATTAGTGGAGAGCCCTTTTGATGTCTCGTTTTCATGCTCGAACTGTTCTGCTCTTTTGCTTTTTGGAGAAACACTATGTTGCCAGTTGTGTGAAAGATAACAAGGAAAACACAATAAACACACACACAGACAAGATGATGCAGTTCAGCAGCTCAATCATGTTCAAATAAAATCTTCTGAAATTGGTTGATAGGGCTCACTTACTTTCTGTGATTGGGTGCATGCTCGGGGTCATGAATTTGATTTAGGAGAAAATGTAATTGATGGAATTTCCGTAATGGTATCTACCACTACAATGGTATTTTCTTCATTTAAACAGATTTATGTTTCTCCTAAACTGAATACAAAAACCATGTTTCAAATTTTCCTCATACAAGTGAACATAAATCTTTGGTGCATCAACAAATCAAAACAGTGATGCTTCATTTAATGCACATTAATGAGAGTCATCAGCTGTAAAGAGATGAAGCAGGTCTGATTTACAGCGTAGGCTGAGGGTACTATACTAGAGAGCGCATCCCTAACTCTGGGATTGCATTTCCTTTAAATTCTCATGCTAATTTGATTTCGACATGTTGACAAATGATCAGTCAGCATTGAGAGTTCTTCACAAAATATTGGGAGGGGTTTCTACCAGTGGAATTCTACAGAGTTTTTATGCAACTCCACAGAAATCCGGTGAGTACAACTCTGTGAGTTCAGCCCAACACTACTAATTACTAGTATACTCACTCGATTTGTTAAGCGAGGCAGAAATGTGCCACACCCATCAACCTTCATCACCTACCTGACCATGGCATTTCACCACCCATGACCTAACTGCAACATGATTCAATTCAGCACTGCAGTTTATGTGATCATTTGTCAAAATGGATGGCAGTCAAATTTGCGGGTGTTGCTAACACCAAAACAGTAATAACTTTCTCAACTGATCCATTTCCAAGAGAGGATTTCCCATTAGAAGGGATATCTGACTACGGTTGTAGTTTGTGTTGGACGACATGATCAGATTCTTAAGAGATGCTGGTATCAAGCACAAAAGACAGGGCCATATGTAGGTAATCTCAATTTACCTATTCTTAAATACCGAATTTTACCGATTTGGTATTTAAGAATAGGTAAATGGGATGCAGATAATTATTCGTTAAATTTTACTAAATCAGTAGGATTCGGTAATTAAGAATCAGTATTTACCGATTTGGTAATTCTCATTCATTCCTATGGGCCTTGAGGGCCATAGGAATGGATGGGAAGCCATTCAGTATTACCGATTCGGTAAATACCGAATCGGTAATAGGGGGAACATTTTCAAGGGTGTCACATTGACACCCTGTTGCACCCCTGAATAGTGCATGGGGGCACATGTGGCACACATACATGCCTTAAGAGCATGTATGTCTGCCACATCGCACTGTTGTTAAAGCAAAATATTTGCTTTTTCAAAGGTTTTCGATATTTACCACCAACTTGTAGTTGGTGGTAAATAACGAATCCTTAACTCAGGAATGCACTAACTTGAGTGCTCCCTACATTACGGATTCAGTAATTTACCGAATCGGTATGTTAAAAATTTGATAATTTACTGATTCATTAAATTACCGATTCGGTAAAATACCGAATCCAGGAATCATGCCACCTACATTTCAAAAGCCAAATACCGGTCGGTAACGGCCGAAATTCGGTAATTTCGGCCGTTACCGACCGGTATTGGGTGACCTACTTCTGGCCCATAGTCTCTATCTCAGCATTGCTAACCGAAAACAAGGTGTGTTTCCCTTCCCTCCAAGTGCCCACTCATACACTTCTTAATACTTCACTCCTTTATTCTTTCCTAAGTTCTGACCCAGCCTACCAAAAAAATGAAAAATCCATTCTTGGCATGTGCCACATTTTTTCCGGCCAAGCAATGTATATATTTTATGGCTTCCATAATGGATTGAAGCCTTTTCAAATGTTTCTCTTTTGACATTCGTCAACTACACAATGATTGACTATGCCGAAGCCTAGGAACATGATGATGATCAGTGACACCAGGCTATTCTATAGCGAAATGTCTACCTACCCGGCCTAACCCCTCTAACTTATCCTGCATTAGAGTAAGATAAGTTTCCTTTCCTTATTGCCAAGTGAATGTAAAATAATTTATGGTAGAGGGTGAGACCAGGGAGTAAAGTGCGACTAGGGGCTAGATGTAGGTAAATCAGATTTACCGCTTCATAAATACCGAATTTTACCGATTCTGTATTCATGAATCGGTAAATTTGATGTAGGTATTCATTCGGTAAAAAATACCGAATTGGTATGATTCGGTATTTACCGTTTCTGTAATTACAGAGTCGGTATTTGCCATTGATTCCTATGGGCCTTGAAGCCCATAGGAATCACTGGCAAATACCGATTCTGTAATTACAGAATCGGTAAATATACCGAATTGCCAAGGGGGACAGGGTGTCACTTTGACACCCTGTAGCACCCCAGTTTTTGCCTTGTGTGCAATGTGACACATATACATGCTCTTAGGGCATGTATGTGTGCCACATTGCACAGGTGTACATGCACAGATGTGCATGTACACAGAAATTCGTAATTTACCATGCAACAGTATTACATGGTAAATACCGAATTTCTAAGGGCCTGTGGCACTGTAAACTGTGCCACCTACATTTGGACTTACAGAATCGGTATATTTACCGATTCAGTAATTTACCGAATCAGTAATTTTACCGAATCGGTAAATATACCGATTCTGTAATTTTCAGCCCCCTACATAGCAAAACCCAAATACCGGTCGGTAACTGCCAAATTCCGCCGTTACCGACCGGTAATTGGCGACCTACATCGGGCCCCAAGTGCCTAATTTTGAGGTTTGCGGATGGGATACAAGCAAGATGCTCATATCATTTTCCGGATGGAAATGAAAGTCCCCAGAATTGTGATATTCTGTTTACCCAAATAGGGTTCAATTAGGCATGCAAACTCTAGAATAAAGCAAGGCCTAGGTCCAGGAGGTCTGTAAACTAAAATCCTTGCAAATGAGTTGGTAGGCATTCTTTGTATAGAGAAGTATAGTGCTTCACAGGGGACCAATGTATGAAAAGGTTTCAAAGGCATGTAGACTTAGTTTTGTGTATGACTGCCAGATCTCCTTCTACTCTGCCTATCCTATCATGTTTAGTAATGGTGTATTCTGGAGGGATGGCATCTACCAGGTCAGGACCAGATGACTTAATAGCCCATGTCTCTGTCAGAAAGACCCAACCAGTTTTATGGTCATGAGGAATTCTTTAAACTACTCAGAACTATGGTAAGGAAGGTCAGGAGACCTACCAAACCTGGAGGAGTGGTAAGATCCTTTATCATGTCAAAGTATGAGGGGATAAGTTATCCCTTGAAACTATACAATCAACATAAAGGTATTCCTCTTCTATAAGAGACACACCTATACACCACCTCAAAAGGAGGTGAGAAAAAGGGAAAGTAATCCTTTTTTTTTATAAATAACTCTCACCCACTCTAATAGTTGCATGCTTCCTCATCGGGTTCACCCTGACCTCCAAAAGTCAGGTAGCGCTTTGTTTTATAACTATCTAAAGGGGTGTAAAAATGAAGTAAAAATTCCTCATCCACTCCAATGGTATCCCTATATTAATGTGGTGGATGGGAAAGATGAAACATAACTAAAAATTGGCACTGAGAATATGATGGTCCTGTGACCCTTTAAATTGCCAACATGTTTCAGCCCTACATTACTGCATGTTAGGTCCTGGACCTTTGGCGTGGTGGGCTTATTTTTTTGTTGATCATACAGAAAATGTTGCAAGGCCTGTGGGAAGTCTCCGTAATGAACAATGATATTCTAAAAGACCGAAAAGAATAATTACAAATATTTGTGGGGGAATTGAAATAAATTAAGGATCACGTGCCTTCCTTAGTGAGACTAGTTACAGGAGAAGAAATATTGTTGCTGGTGGGGGAGGTGGAAGAGAATCAGCCACATAAGGGAATACAGTGCATATATATATATCATAATACCAATGCTTATAAACAAAACGGGAAATAACAATGAGATATAGGCAATACATACCTAGAACGAGAATGAGAAGGGGTAAGAAGGGACTGAATATAAAACAAAAGAACAAGGAGGCTGTAACGATAGAAGAAGGATATAAGGGTTCAGCGAAAGACCATAATAAAGATCAGAAAGCAAGCCCACATATACAGAGATTAGCAAATAAAGATGTAAAGCATATGGAAAGTAAGGGAAGATTGCAAAATAAAACACCTCAGAGAAGGACATGGAACCCCAAAATACAACCTATGAATAAGAATGAGCGGGTGGGAAGGCATGACGAAAAAAGAGATTCTGAAAAACAAAAAGGGAAATGGAGGGATTTAGAAGGTCTAGCGGGAAAATGGAGGGGTAAGGTAAGGGGGAGAACTCATGAAATAGAAAGTGAATGGGGGAATGATCTACTGTTACACCTTGAACCAATGCACCGCAGAAACAGTGGAAAGGGAGGAAAGAAATTATTTCCATTAAATTGAACTCAATTGCTTCTCTCTTGTTCTAAATGTGGAGGTCCGAAAAACATAGGGACAGAAGACATTAGACAAGTAGGATTTACAGCAAATAGAAAGGGACAAGAAGTTAAAAAGATCTTGTTATATCCACGATTGGTTATTGTAGAATTGATGAACGCAGAACAGGACTTACTTGAAGAAGGAATTAAATTAGTCCTGGCTCAGTAAATAACAGATAGGGACTTAGGTAAGAATCCCTTTCTGAAAAATCACACAGGACTGGAAATGGGTATAGGTCCTTAGCATCATTGGAGAATGATGAAAAAGCTGGCTTAGTGAAATCGACTAGGACGAAGGGTCGTCGCACAGCCTGGGCATACTTACCTAGATTATTAATGGTTACAATAAATTAGCTAAATTAGAAAATTTAAAAAAGTAATCAATCATTTTGAAATTGTGTGCCTACAGGAAACGTGGCTGTGTGGCAAAACCCCTTTGCAGGAAGGGTAAGTACAACTGAATACACCAGCTAGGAGAAGCCAATTTGGCTCCCCGGCTGGCAGACAAATAACAATGACATCTACTAAGATAGCCAAGAAAGTGGTCCCTCTGAAAGTTAAATGCAAATGGCTAGTGGCCGGCAGAGTGCTCCTTTTGGATTCTAACCCCGAGTATGATGGTGTAATCATCATGGGGTGAGGCGTAAGAGTTGAAGCTGAGTGCATAGTGACAAGCGAGTGAGTGAGAGCAGCAAGTGGGCACAACCGGCATAACAAATTTGAAAAAAGAGTGGTGTAATGATGCATTTTCCAGCCAATTTGAAAAACCCTACACTACACAGTGCTATAAAACAAAAGAAAAGCATGTGAGAGAAGGGCTATGGGGAGATGAGGGGCAAAGTTGGAGCTTGGTAGTAAGGGAATATGTGGAGAAAGAGGTTTTTGGGGGGGAGGACGCCAACAAACAATGTTACCCCAGCTGCCATAAGCACTATAACCTGCCCTGCGTGACGATACATAACACAATCACTGCTAGTAAATTCATGTGCTACAAAAATAATTTTCTATTTTTTATGTCCTATCACTACTGCCAAGTAAAAATCCATTTCTGCATCTTTAAAATGCTAACTCCCTGCATTGGCGTGTTCACAAGAGTAGAGTGAATACACTGGCAAGTAAGTGGGCCTTCTGTGGGCCTTCCTCCTCCTGGGATTTCCTGTCTCAAATATTATTACATTACAGTACCTTGTGTCATCCATGGAATTTGAATCACGCCCTACTGTGTTTTGTTAGTTTATGCATTGTCAAATGCCTTGAATTTTACTGCTTGCATTTGGAAGTGCCTGCTTTCAGCAATCCAGTGTGTGTTTATTGTTTCCAAATGCAATCAGTAAAATTCAGGCCATTTTTCATACAATGTAACATTTGTCACTCAGGCCATAAAGACAGGGTCCTCACGAGCGGAGGTGCTGGCTGCTGCATTATGCTTTTTGCAGGTCCCTTAGTTTCACACGGTGCAATTTGCAAAAAAACTGATCGAGGTCCTCACAACCAAACAACATGCTTTCTCAGAAAGTATTTTGTTCCGCCAAGGCATGGCTGAGTTTTATCCATTCTACTCACCCTACCATTTTTCAGAGCGCCGAAAGGTGTGAGCGAGTCAGCGCTCTGAAACCTGGCCAGTTGGAATATGCACTCTATTTATTATAGAGCAAAACTAAACAAATAAATAAATGAATGTGCAAAACATTTTAATTCCTGTCCAGCACGGGCAGCTCTGAGGAAGAGGCACTCGTGGCCTACTTTCTCCTTGAACAAATAATATTTATGATCAATTTGTGCTGCACAGAGCCAAGCAGGGAGAGCAAGAGATGTACAATTTAAGAGACAATGATGGCGGAACCTCAACCTCTGGATTGATCACGCATTGCAGAAGTATGAAAATTGCTAACTGATTTCTCTCACAACGTCAAGGATATTACTCAAAAAAACACAACTGCAAATCAATGTTATATTAATGTCAAAATATCTGCACGCTGAATCAGTCTCCAAACTCCAAAGTGTTGTAACAGCGCCACCACACAGTGGACAATAACCAAAAATGTGTGTTTGAAATTCAGTCCATTCTTTGTCATGAGACAAATTGCATGAAAGTGCTTTTTAGCGAACCATACGACTTTCTAAAGTTATTAATGATGCGTTTGGAATACATTTAATTAAATAGGACTTCCCACAGTAAAATAAATACTGAATGCTGCATGCAAAACGTGGACTTTTTAGCCAGCCAATCTGGGCAAGTTATGAGGAAAGAGAAGGACGAGGTCAACTATTAATCATGGAAAAACTTAAAGAATGGGTAAAGGTTAATCAGATAATACCCCCAGAATAGGGTGGGTTAGGAAGGAGCAATCTACAATGGACCACCGTTTCTTCCTTCGGTCCATTGCAAGGACGTCGGTGGAGCAGGGTATGTTATTAAGCTGCATCATTGCCTTCGGGCAGCATTTGACTTGGTAGACCGAAAATGGTTATGGGAGATGTTGATATATACTAATATCCCTAAGGGCTTTCTAGTTATGATACGAGAACTCCATAGGAATAATTGGGCACAGGTTATCCTACACTGATGGGACATTGTCATAGAAGATACCAATTAAAAATGGGTTAAGTCAAGGGTGTGTCTTGTCCCCCTTGCCCTTCTCCTTGTTTACCAATCACATTGAATAAGGCACGATGTGCTAGTCCCAAAATAGATGGGAAACGCATTGCTTGCTTTCTTTATGCATATGACCTGGTAATCTTAGATCAAACTGAGATAGGTCTGCAGAGGAAGCTGGATGTGCTTAATGAATATTGCCATCAGAAAAGGACTTGTCGTAAACTTGGAAAAAAACAAGGTTTTGAGCTTTGGCAAGAAAAGTAAGAAATTCAGTTGGTTCCTGAACTCCACGAAGCTGGAAATAGTAAATGAGTATACATATTTAGGAATATGGTTCGAAAGATCCCAAAAATCGGAATCTCATTCGAATGCACTAAGAAAAAGAGTGCTGAAAGGTCAGACAGACCTGTCTTGAAAGCATATACGGCCATGATACCGCCTCAGTTCCAATATGGGGCCGAAATATTGTATGTGAGTGAATAAAGAGGGTGGGATATTGAAGAGGGAAAATGTATAAAAAATCTATTGCTCTTACGCAGGTCATCCATGATTCAGGCGGTAAGAATAAAAACAGGCATAGTACTGTAGTAATGGCATTAATAAGATTCTGGCAACACCTTGGAAACGCGGAGGAGCAAAAATAGCAGAATGGTGCAAAAATGAAATCTTGCAGAGTGATCTGAAAGGACAGAGGGTGTCAGGAAAACGATAGATACAGTATGTAGGGAAATGGGAGTTAAACTGTAACCACAGGACTTACAGATTGATGTTGTAGGGTGAGCACTGAAGGTACTAGGGAAAGACACTTCTCACGATCAGGATCGCCAGTACCTGGAGGGGAAGAAACTGTGAATTTTATGATTAAGCCATGGCAATCTGATCAACAATTCCCGTACATAGATATATTACCCAATCACTGTCTTAGAAATGAAGTATTAAGATTAGGCATATGAATTAATCCTTGTTATGTGAATGACAGAATAAAAGTGGTTATAATGGATTCAGAAGGGAAGTGTACCTACAACTTAATCACAAAAGCGATATTCTGCACATACTACTAGATTGTTTTAAGGTTCTTGCTGCATGAAGATTGTTTTTTACGACCAATATTTTTAAAATACGGTATTAGAAACCGTGCACAGACAGTAGAATTGTTAACAAAGCATGTGCACTTTGGAGATTTATGTTTGAAGCTAAAAAAGTTTTCAAACAGTTTATAATTGGGAAATTAGGAACCATATTTTATGATAAAATGAATTAGATTAGGAAATGAAATAACTATTTATCATGGTATGTATTTTTAATAGGTATAAATTATCTAATGACACTGTATTATGAAAAGATTGAAATGCTCCTTTATGTTTAAGGATCAAGGGTCTAAATAAACATTCTTTTTGATTGATTGATTGCATGCCTTTTCACATACTTCAAGCTGTGATTAATGCACAACACACTTTGGTGCCCCACTAATTACAACATAGCATACCACCATATGCAGGCAATGTTTCACATCAGTGTTGCAGACCTAATTATGGTGCATCCCCTGCCTCATACATATATTCTCCAGTGATACAACCAGATTTAAACAAAACAAACTCATGATTTACCAGTTGTGTTCAGCAGTTTATTCAAACAAACATGTTATGTTATGTTATGTTAGTTAGTTTTTGTATAGCGCTGGTTCACCATCCGGTCTCTTCGCGCTTCTAGAGGAAAGAATTACAACAGACAATGTGCGGGCCTGAAGTGAATGGTTTATTTCGTGGTCAGTGCCTCCAGGAACAAGATAGTCTTCAGTTTTTCCCTAAAAGGAAGGAGGGCAGGTTCCTTACGCAGACTGACTGGTAAGTTGTTCCAAAGCAGTGGAATCAAGGTGGAGAAGGCAATGCCGCCTTTGCGGGCCAAGTGAAACCGGGGGTAGACCAAGCGACAAGCTAAAGAAGAGCGGAGGATCCGAGCAGGAATATAGCTTGTCACCCGGTCCTTAATATATGCTGGGGCTCGACCGTAGATGACCTTGTGGGCTATGCAAAGGCCCTTGAATGAGGCTCGTTGCCTAATGGGTAGCCAGTGTAATATAGCCAGCAGGGGGGAAGCATGAGTCCGTCTGGGTTGGTCAAAAATTAGACGTGCTGCGTCGTTCTGCACCACCTGCAATCTACTTGTTAATTTCCAAGGGAGGCCAATGTAAAGGGCATTCCCATATTCCAACCAGGACAAAATTGTGGCAGAAACAAAGACCTTAAGGGAATTAGTAGTGAGGAGAGGGACAAGTTTTCGCAAACACCTCAATATCCCTGTACAGGTGCCAACAACCGCCGACACCTGATTGTTCATAGAGAGGTCGGCATCGATTTTAATGCCCAGGCTTCTAACCACTGGAACTGGATTAGGGATGACTCCCAGTTCTTGCAGCCAAAACAGGTCACACCAAGGACTATTGATGTAAGGAACAGCCAGGATCTCCGTCTTATCAGGATTTATTTTGAGAGAATTATCTGTCATCCAACTTGCTGTGAAACACAGCACCTCTTGTGCCGGAGAGGCACTGGAGTTGTTGATCCGTACAAGTAGCTGGGTATCGTCTGCATAATTGAAGACCTGGCAGTCCAATTTGGCCAAGATCTCCACCAATGGTTGAAGGTAGAGATTAAAAAGCAAGGGTGACAGCGCCGATCCCTGCGGGACACCACAGACCAGGGGGCTGGCGATCAAGACCAGATCCCCTAACTGTTCCCTCTGAGTCCGGTTGGTCAAGAAGGATTCAAGCCATTGGTATGCAGATCCTACTATACCTACATTGGCAAGACGGGACAAGAGGATTTTATGGTTGACCGTATCGACTGCCGCTGACAGATCTAATAAAATCAGGGCACTCGATACTTTCTTGTCTGCCATGACCCTCATCTCATCCAAAACGGATAGCATCACCAAGGCCGTGCTATGATGGGCTCTAAAGCCAGCTTGTCTAGGATGTAATAGACTATGTCCCTCAAGAAAGATGGAAAGTGTTTTGAGGACATGTTGTTCCAGCACTTTGGCTAAATACGGGAGCTGGGAGATTGGCCTGTAGTTTTTAAGGGCAGAGGCATCCGCACCGGCTTTTTTAAGTAGGGGGGATGACTCTAGCCTCTTTCAGCGCGGGCGGGAGGGAGCCTATTTCCAGAGAGGAATTCAATAGCGTAAGGATTGGGCCTTCCAAACTGGGGATAGCCAGTTGGAAAATTCTTGGGGGGCATGGATCTGCTGGTGAGCCTGATTTCACCCGACACACAAGAAGAGGGAGAGATTGAACATCCAGAGGGGGGAATTTCACAAGGCGGGCTTCCGAGGGGGAAGGGGCTACAGATTGCAGAGTAAAGCCACGGCTAATTGAGGAGTTTTCTATTTCCATAAGGATTTTATCAACTTTATCAAGAAAGAACGCCTGAAAGGTGTCACAATCAATCGGGTGGGCTGATGATTTTGCCCCCGTATTGTGGCTGAGCTCTTTCAAGATTTTAAAAGTTTCTTTTTGCTTGTTTGTGGCCTGCTGAATTCTGCCCTCATAGAATTCTGCCTTCCTTTCCATGATGGTAAATTTATAGGAGGAAAATAGAATTTTATATGAATTATGGTCCTCTGGTTTATAATTTAACCGCCACCTCCTCTCGGCTTGGCGGACATTTTTCCTCATGTCCCGAAGATTATCATTAAACCAGGGGGTGTGTAGTGACTGCATGTTCCTTTAAATGGAATCCTTTCCATGTATTGTAGAATGTTTTCTTACAAATGAATATTCTAATGTATGTACTGAATCTGGAGTTAAGTAACATTCTTTGGATGAACCTTCCTTCCAGCTGTATCTATTCTTCTATGCTTAGGAATAAATCCTATTCAATTCATTTCCTGGATTACTCATTATTTCAATTTAAATGATACTACAATTTGGCGACATGGATGGTTTTTGAAACAAGAAGAACCAAATTTGAAACAAGAAAAACCGAATTTAAACGAAGTTTTTGAAACAAGAAGAACCGAAATTGAAACAAGAACAAACAAATTCAAACCAAAGAACTGATTTTTATCAAATCTACTACTCATCGCTCTATCACCTGAAAATTTCTTCTCTGCCTGTGAGTACTTTCTTTCATTCCAGGAGTAGTTTTGGACTGATTGAGGCGTGATTCGTACTGGACACTTGTTTCAGAGGAAGGCACGACATAGGAAATTGTCCGGTTTGCATAGCGATGTTTGTATACATTTTTGCTTCAAACAGTGGGATTTCTGTATACTGTTTACCTTCGAAAGCCGCGCAGTAACGGATTCCTGGCAAGAACGTCCTGCATTGGAACATGGTCTCGAGGAAGTTTTCCATCGAATCGCGTCTTAGAACTCCGTCTGTAGACCACACCACGTCATCACGACACGTTTGGACGCACGCCAGCATCATCACGCATCACGCAGCTCAGCGTGATAACAACATCACGCGTTATCCTACGTTAAACGGCCATTTTGGAAGTGTTGTGTCGGGTTTCCTTGGCAACCACCAGCGTTACAGAAACTTCGGAACAGGCAGCATTTGGAGAGAAATGTAACGGTACTTTTCAATATTCTTCTTTTCTTCGAGTTAAAGGCAAGTGGAAGTCTAAAAATATTACTGGAGGACGAAGCAGAGGAAGGAGAGGAATTTCAATTTTTATATATATATTGCACGAAGTCCTCACAAGAATTTTCTACTATTCTTGGATTTTAATGCAGCTGGAAGTTTAGAACATTACTAGAGGACACCTTTTTCACGAAGTGGTTATTTCACGATTTGGAGTTTCTAAGTCATCGTATATTATTTCTTTTCACTAACCCAATTTATTTTGCAGGTTTTACTTAAAAGATTTTAATTTTAACCGGGTACATTCACAAACTACCATTATTCACGAAGTGGTTATATTCAATATTCTACAAGAACAATATTTTACATGTTGTAAGACATCATTCACGAAGTGGCGTTTGTGAAAGTTCATTTTAGTATTCACGAGGTGGTTCATTCAATATTCCGTTTTTGGTTCACATCATTCACGAAGTGGTTGTTTCAAATAACTAACTAGTTATTGTGTTAGGTATTTCTTTTTCATAAAGACATCATTCACAAAGTGGTTATTTCAAATAACAAATTAGTTGTTGTTTTAATTTTTTTCACGAAGACATCATTCACGAAGGGGTTGTTTCCGATAACTAACCAATTTTGTTTCAGGTTTTTATTTTTCTTTAAAGCAATATGCCACTGACAACGAACGCACCAAGAACAGTTACAACAAATGACAGAAATCCATTGAATTTACAAATCAATTCACCTAGAGAATTGTTGTCAGTTTGTGGAGAACCTGTTGTTTCCTGGGTGGATTGGAATGCATGTTTCTTAAATTACAGTGCTAACCTAGAGGATGACAACGGTACATCCCTTCCTGAAAAGAAGAAACTAATACTGATTTATTCACCAGGTCCAGAGGGTTTACGCATTCTTGAAAAAATGCAAACATGTGAAAAAACAGTAGGAAATTTGGATGTTTTTAAAAATGCATTACTAGAATTGCATAAGTCTTTTTTTTTCTCAGTAGGTATTGCAGGATTTCTGAAGGAATTTAATTCAGTTTTGAAAAGGTTAACGAGGAAATGTGAATGTGCTCAATTACACAATGATCTAATCCTTGACCTAGTAGTAAGGTATACAAAAAACAAATCTTTACAGGACAAGTTATGGGTCGAGAAAAATAAATGTCTTAAAGATATAACTGCCTTACTTAATAAGACAGAAATATCTGATCGTTGTGCTAAACCTACGTACCCTCAAAGGAAATTTGAGGGTATTGAGCAAAAGAAGTGTAGCAGATTAGTTTGTTGTGGATGTGGTAATTATTCACTTGCTGTTTTCCTTGGAAAATGCCCTGCTAGATCTGCCAAATGCTGGAAGTGCGGATTGATGGGACACTTTTCGCGAGTGTGCAACTGGAAGAACAAGAAAGTATTAAAAAGAAAAATGATGTATGTCCAATACGAGGGTGATTTTTCTGCATCAAATTTGGACAATAATGTTGTTCAGGGAAATTTGGTACAGAGGAAAAAAGTTGTTTTAAATACCTATAGAGACTCATCATTTAATCCTTTTTATAACATTTCTTTGGGTGGTGTTACAATACAATTGGCAGCAGATTCGGGTTCACCGTTCACTGTTGTACCACAAGAAATATGGAAAAGTAATTTTGTGGATAAAATAGGACGGTGGTTAGAATCCAATGATGTTACTGCCAAAAGTTTTACAGGCGGAAGAATTGATATGCTAGGGTTTAGAACCCTCATGTTTCGTTTTAAAGGAAAGCATACTATAGGAAAATTATATGTTACAAATAATGGTCCACCGGTATTAGGGTGGAAAGACCAAAAGTCACTGGACATCACCTACTAATGTGTTTCAGAGATTGGTGTCGAACTTTTCTGAGGTTGTTGTTTTCCAAAGCAATATTCTGATAATGGGCAAGGATAAGTTTCAGCAGAATACCATCTTAAAGGAAGTTTTGTCCATTCTCAGAATCTTTTAAAGTCAGACCACAAAACTTTACTTAGTATACTAACTATAGAAGATTTATTCAGAACATCAGGTAAAGTAGCCAAGATGTCAATATAACAAAAAAAAATCATTTATAATGTACACTTTGTTCCAAATATCCCCGTAAGCATTCCTTACTACGCTAAACCCGTGAAGTGTTTAGTAAGTTGCTGCAGTATTTGAAGATACTCTGTCTGAAGCTTATGTGGGAAGAGGAATATAAAGAAGATGATAATATTGCGTGCAGTTTCTAGTAGATTTATTTAGGTAAAGTTATTCAGGGTAAGAACATTAAACTTGTTCCCAAATTTTAAGGTCACCCAGGAATCTTTACAAATAGCTTTTATAAAAATGCATTGATGTGAGCATAGATAGAATTGTTCAAAAAAATGTTAGTGTATAACTTTGGACTAAACACAGAATATGCTTGATTCACCGTCATTTTCATTAGATTGTACAAGTTAGCCGTAGCAAAGTTTTACTATGGACATTATGAGACTCAGAAATTAACTGGATGGTGTGATTTGGTACATTGTAATGTTCGTGGATTTATTTTCAGGATGGTTTGTAGTGAAGGTCGTAATTAAAATGGATACATAAGGTGTGTTTAGTTTCTTAGAGATGTTTTTCTTTAAGTAAGAGTTTTCCAGTTCTTTGTTTGACAAACTATAGTCTCTAGTTTAAATCAGATTTGATGGAGAGTTTCGTAATTAATACAGGTATTGGACAAGCATTTAGAAATTTTA
Source organism: Lissotriton helveticus (assembly GCF_964261635.1). Classification (NCBI taxonomy): domain Eukaryota; kingdom Metazoa; phylum Chordata; class Amphibia; order Caudata; family Salamandridae; genus Lissotriton; species Lissotriton helveticus. Next base: position 800,172,883 of record NC_136057.1, on the reverse strand, counting down.
CAAAATCCCAAGTGTAAATCTATGTTGGAAAAGTGAATAGAATAGAACACAAACACAGTTTAGACACAACAGCTCTGATAGTTCTACACAAAATCATATTTCCTTGGGACTACACCGTAAACAGCTTTGTGAAGATTTAAACTCCTTTATAGGTGAGGTTAGTCCTGACAATTTTTGGACGAAAAGACTTACACTACTTTTAGCTTTAGGATGCCGACAAAATTTCAGCAATCTATTTTGAAGTCACAATAAAAAAATAAAAAAATTATTATGATAGGAAACATGGCACTAGGGAGATAAATTTCACTATTGGACACAAGTTATTTTTTAGACCCAAAAACTGGTATAAGAGTTATGAAGAAAACGGTCCAATTGGATGATGACACGGTTCATCATATGAGTCGGTTTGCGTTAGCAGGCAAAACTGATTTAAAAGGGAATCCCCGTAATGAAATGTAAAAGGATTATTGGTAGTTGGATGTTTTTTTTTTTTTTTTCTTTCTCAGTTCGAAAAAGGGGATGATGTTGTGGGTGAAGACTTTGAAGTTCAGAACGGTTCACAGGTTCCTGTTTCTTTGAAGTCTTATTGAAGATTCATTGTTTAACAATTGTTGTGTTTAATCTTTTTTATATTTGTTTTTATTGAAGAAGGGGGATGTGTAGTGACTGCATGTTCCTTTAAATGGAATCCTTTCCATGTATTGTAGAATGTTTTCTTACAAATGAATATTCTAATGTATGTACTGAATCTGGAGTTAAGTAACATTCTTTGGATGAACCTTCCTTCCAGCTGTATCTATTCTTCTATGCTTAGGAATAAATCCTATTCAATTCATTTCCTGGATTACTCATTATTTCAATTTAAATGATACTACAGGGTGCCATGACCATGGTCTCTAATTTTTACCTTTCTCACTGGCGCTATTTGATCAAGGGCAGAGTGAAGGGTTGCCGTAAGTTGATCATACTCCTGTGCCAGGTTGCTAAGATGGAGGTTAGTGCCAGTGGCTGTGCCCAAGGCAGAAGCCAGGTGACTGGCTTCAACCTTCTTCCAGTCACAAATTAATTTCCAAGCTAGTGGTAACTGCAATGGCTGGCTGTTGCTCGGGACCCATCAACTGACTTAAAAATGGTCGGACCAGATACTGGGGTCAACTTTTATCTGTGTGGCTATAGGCTGTGATGACCAAATTAGGTCCAAAATGTGACCTTTAGTGTGTGTGGGGCTATCTACCACCTGACAAAGGTCGAGTGCTTTCATAGCAGAGTCCAACTGGCGTGCTAAGGGGTCTTTTTAAAGATTGTCCCAATGAAAATTAAAATCACCTACTATTAGTACCCTTTTATAACGGGTGCATAAATCCATAACCACTTCAATGAAGAGGTCAATGAAAGTAGGGGGGGACTGTGGGGGACGGTACACACCCATAAGCAGTAGACAGGAGTTTTTAAACAGGATTTTACCCCCCAGTAGGTCTGTCCCCTCAAGATGTTCAGCCAGGACCTTGGTGAACATAAGCTGTTTCTTAAAGATAATACCCACACCACCTCCTCTTGCATTTCCCTGTCTGTTGTGCCAGAAGGCCTCATAGCCTTCTGGGAGGGCCGCAATATTATCCGAGGTAGAGGAATCCCCTAGCCAGGTCTCTTTGAGAGCTAAGATGTCAATATCACTCATATGGAGCAGGGTGAACACCTCTAAATGGTGTTTTTGCAGGGAGCGGGTATTCAGGACTCTTATATTAAGTCCACATAGTTTATCAGGGGGGGGACCCCCGCGGCAGGTTCCCGCTTAACCACAACCTCAACTCTCAATAACTGATGTTCCTGAAGGTTCTCGAGGATCCGCTCATTCAAGTCATAGTCCCCCGATGCCAAGGACCTTAAAGCCATAGCGGAGTAACTATACCGGGGGCAAGGGGGGGTGGCCCCTGGTCCTGGCAGGTCGCAGACGGGCGCAGACGGGCTTGCCTTTGGCGCGCCTTTGGCGCGCTGCCGGCGCACCCGCTGCGCACGTCCGCTGCGCTGACTAGCCATGCTGCCTAATGTAGGAAGTGAGGGAGGGAGGCAGGGGACCTCGACGCTGGCACTGCGAGAAGAACTAGAGCGTCTCCAACCCCAGCGCTACTCTTCAGGCGGGTCTGTTTACAGACACCGCGTTAGCGCTGAGGGAGTCGAAAGCCCGCTACAACTGAAAAACACGTTTAAAAGCTTAAATACCGTTTTAAAAAGCGCGTTCCGCGCAGCAAGTGAGTGCAGAGAAATACAATTTTGCAGGTAGTTACAAATTTTCAAAGTATACGGTGACCGAACCCACCACACAGCACAGTGTGTGTGGACCGAAAGGATTATGGGAGTAGCTGTTGAACTTGTCAATCTGTGTCATGGGGACAAAGCCCAATCCATTGTTAAGCACAGATAGTTCATCTGTGGAATGGTCCTCGTGGTAAGAATGACCACCATATCTACAGGCCACTTGGGCCCGCCTATTGGTCTCATGTCCATTTCTGTGTGTTCATTACTTTTGCTTCTTCATTCTCCCACTGGATTCTCCTGCCTCCTCATTGGCCACATCTGCCTCTCCTGCTGCCTCTTCCTAGGAAAATGTTATTTGGTAAGAAGAAGTGCATATGCTGAGGTTGCAGGGGACTGGGAAGCGGTTGGGGTCCATAGGGACCTGGGCAGAAGAACATTTGATTAGGCGGATATGTAGGGTTATAGGTACAACCTATCATTTTGTCTGCATTTGCCTCTCAAACTCTGATTGGAGTTGTCACATGACCATTCATTAGTGTCCGAGTAAGAGGATCCTGAAACACTCATTCCTGAAAATTCTACATTAGATTCATATTTCTTGTTATAATCATCTTTGGTGAACGGATATACCTTTTCATGTCAGAACATTTTTATATCTTTGTGCAATTTATTTATCTTGCTTTGCATAAGGAATTCCTTGTGTTTCGATATCTCTTTGTTGACTTCCTCCAACTTCTTTTTGTAGATAATGATCTTGACCTGAGTATGAAGGAAGTCCTCGCTAACTGATTTTTTTATCAGCATAGCATCTGATAGTCCTTTTTCGAATTCCACAAACCTCTACTTTATTTTTGATAAGAGACTTAGCATTGATAAGAAATCCCAAATAATTAGTAATTTTAGGAGCAGTCCCTAGGAAGAGGAGACATAGGAATATTGAGAGAGGCACAAGCTGTGCTGGAAATAGGTGCCGGGAGGGTGACCTGAAATTCACACAAAATAGCTACTGATAATATTATAGTAGAGCTCCTATAAAATCAGTAGGGGAAAGGCATACTGATAAGTTACCATAGTTTCACAAAGTTAAAAGCGGCTCTCTGGAAAATGTTAGGACAGAGTTCTGGTGTAAGGCGCAGCCCAGGCATGGATGTGCATAGACGGGCTTGCCTTCGGTGCACCAGGGGTGTACCCGCTGCCTGCGTCCATTGCACATGTCCCCTGTGCGTACGTTCTGGCACTTCCGCTTTATGGGCACACCCAAGCAACACTTGCCCGCTAAAAGTCCCCAGAAGTGGGTAGGTAAAGCATGTTTTCCTCCACTCAATCGGATAATGAGGAGCCGTGGCGAACCTGGGAAAGAGCGTAGCTGAAATGTCAAAGGTTACAATTATACTTGTGAAACAAAGGTTTTTTAAGATAAAATATGGGGTAGCACAAAGTTTCAATGTAACACCAGTGTAAAATGAGCGAGACTCGAACCGAGCAGCCTACCATCAGTCTAAACGCTGCGTGTCCATTCAGACATGTAAGTTTTATGGGCATTTCCCCTGCAACACTAACAGTCCCCAGAAGTGGGTAAGTAAAGCTTGTTCCCCTTCGTCTCAATTTGCTGATCAGGAGCCAGGGCGGACCGTGGAAAGAGCAAAGAAGAAATGGAATGGGAATGGTTAGGTTTATACTATTAAAAACTGTTTTTTTAAAACAAATTAGGTTGCAGCACAACATTTCAATTTAAAACCAGAATAAAAGGAGCTCGACTCGGATGGAGCAGCATACTGTAGGGCTAACCGCAGGAGACATTGACTAATCCTTAAAAATGGAATGCTGGTGTGTGTGCACCTATGACAGCCAGGTGGTCCTGAGTGACATGGAATAATCCTGAAAAAAATGCATGCTGGTGTGCGGCTGTACACCTATGGAAGGCAGGGTGTCCAGAGGAAAATCAGCAGTGATGATCACCCTTAAAAATGTAATGTTGGTGTGCAGACGGCACCTATGGCAGGCAGAGGGTTGATGGATGGAGGAAATTGTAAAAAAATAGAAAATTCAAAGAACAAAAAATTAAGAAATGTATATATATTTTAATTTTATGAAAACAAAAAGATAATAAATAAATAGAAATAAAAAAATCAAAATAAATGAATTGCTGGTGTACAAGGGGACATTGAGAAACACATTGGGGGAGGCAAGGAGGTGTAGGGGAAATGCAAAAAATGCATGTAATATAAAACAATGTTTATATTATACATATAGTTCAATAAAGCTCAAGCATAATATTAAACTGATATAGGGAAATGTAAAAAAAAAAGGATAGCCCTCTCTTATCAATTTCCGTAGAAAGTGCATTTAAAAACTAGGGAAAGGGTGGCTGCAAAAAATAACCAATGGCCACATGGTCAACCAACAACAACAAGCAAGGAGGCATGGCTACAACAAAGATCAAATGCAGGCCTATGGAAAAAGCATGCTGGCTGGATATACAGAATGGCCTCTGGCCAAATGGTCAAACAACAACAGCAAGCAAAGAGGCATGGCCACAAAAAAAGGAAAAATGCAGGCCTTTGGCAAAAGCACACTGGCTGGCTGGGTACACCACATGTCCATGAACAACATGATCTACCAACAATAGCAAGCAAGGAGGCATAGCCACAAAAAAAACTCATGCAGACCTATGGCAAAAGCACACTTGCTGGCTACACAAATTGGCCCCCAACCACATGGTCATATAACAACAGCAGGAAAGGAGACATGGCAACTACAAAGAACACAAGCAGGCCTATGTCAAAAGCACAAAGGCCGGCTACTCAAAATGGGATTCACATGGTCAAACAACAACAGCAAGTACGGAGGCAAAGGAGCAAGATGGCGGTCGCTTAGAACACCACTGCACTACCTATGTCTTGCTCCAGTAAGGTGGCTCTGCTAATGGCCGGAGAGTGATCAACTATGCCACTGACCCTTCGGGACAGCCTGCGCTTATTTCTAGGGCTCATCATGTATACAAAGAGAACGCGGAGAGTAATTATATTTATCCTTACCCAACTGGTTTGGCTCCCAGGTCGCAATTGTGGAGTGGACCAGGATTCCACAATGCCTCCTCACGCCATGCCGATCAAGGAGAAAGAACACCGGGAGTTGCCTCTGCCTCCCCTTTCCACAGCCCATCGTACTACCCAGGTGAAGAAGGGGAATGGGTTGGAAGCGGATAGCCAAGCACAACCGAAAGCCACAGCCCTCTCTACTGGTGCGGCAGGGACCTCCAAGGCTCTGAAGGATTTCCGGGTCATCAAGGGCAGCCCTAGATCAGCCGAGTGGAAACAATCTATCAGTCCCTCGATGTGCAGCCAAGTGACTTGCCGGTCCATTACATGCTGAAGAAGATGAAGGAGTTGGAGCTGGAAAGGGAGGAGATCTCCAGGCGTTTGCTGAACCTCTTTCTGTGAGTATTGTGAGCACTGGGGAAGTTACTTTATTGCTGGCACTGGGCTTGAAGAGGGAACTGTTTCCAATTTTGAGGAAGCGGGAAGGGTCGATAAAAGTACAGGGGGACTAATGGCAATGGGGACCCCGGAGCCATAGGTCCTGAAGGGGGGCTGGCGGCTAAGACTCATCTGACTTTAGACAATACTACCACCTCCACCAAGACACCTTCTGGTCACTCGGCACTTCTGATCAACATCTTCACTTCAGTGTCAGGCTGGCTACAAGACAGCCCTGGTCGGAGTACACAGGCCTCTTCAGACCAAGGGGCTATGTTTTTTCACTCACCGATGACTCAGACGGCTCGGCCATTATGGAGGGCCTCTCAGAGGATGGAGCAGTCTCTAGCACCTCTAACAGCAGTACATCTGAAGGCCTTTCCCTTCCAATCACTCAAAAGCACCTTACAAAAAGAAGGAAGATTAGGGGCAGCCTTTCCGTTAAAAACCCCTCTTCTATTGACACCATTCATACAGCCACGACCACTCCCTCTCAACTAACCTGGGATTATTCTGCAACTAAACAAGTCTACAAAGACACAGGCACTCAAGCTGCCCCAGGTCTTGTGTTCCTCTCATTACCAGAAGCTCCCACTATGAGACTGATATATTCCACACTAAAACAGCTACAGGGAGAAGTTAGGGCGGAGACTCGTAAGGTTCACCTGGCTGCTAAAAATATCCAGGGGGCAATCCACAAGGTTAACAAATGCTGCTCAGAGATGACAGAGTCGCTGGTGGTTTTGGCTGTTGAGGAGACTACCTGTGCACTGCAAACACAAGTGAAGAGTCAGGACTCACAGCTGGTCGATGTGCTCTGGAAGCTGGAAGATTTCAAGAAACGCCTGCGGCAAAACACCCTACAGGTTTTGGGAATTGCGGGAAATGTCGAGGGCAGTGGCCAGGGCTTTCCTCATTACGCTGCTTAAGGGTGCGTTCCGCGAAATGGATAGCTGGAACTTGGAGACGGAGATCCAAAGGGCACACAGATCTCCACTCACAGCGTGGTATTAATGGACAGAGAGACCAACCAGATATGCCGAGAGCAATTTTCTTTTTTTTTTTTTAATGTTTTGTTGCGACAGGCAATTTTTGAAAAAGCCAAACCTGACACAAGATGCTTATTCGATGGTCACTCTTTTTTCACGAGGCCGGACTTCTGCCACGCGACAGTGGAGAAGAGGTGGCGTCTTCGACAGATGTTTGCCCCACTACAGAATCTTGACTGCCAGGTGTTTCTGCTTAACGGTGCTAGATTGAAGGTCATCTTCAGGGGTAGGACACACTCCTTCACCTCCCAAATAAAGGCACAAGAATTGCTGGACAAAATATGTGTGGCTGTGATTATCCTGCAGCCCCCAAGAGAGAATCTAAGGGGGGCACACTGGTTAAAAATGAATAGGACAGTGAAGGGCTGACTTTACAAAAGCATTTTCTGTTTTCCTTGTCATGGCCCTTCTGGGCACTTGTGTTTTTTCTCTTTTTCTTTTTTTTGTCTGGAGTTCTCACTGGGGATATTTTAGGTAAATTGCCATCTGGTCTTCTTTTTTCCTCTCCTTGCTTGTTCTCATGTTATGGGGTGTCTTCTTCTCGCTTCTTTTCTCCTTCTTTCCTCCACAGACTAAGTTGTTACAATAAGATTGCCGCTGAATGAGGAGCTGATTTTGGAGCTCCTGGGTTAGGGATCACCTTTTGGTGTAAATCCTGGGAAAAACCTCAGTGCCTTCAAGCTTTCACCACCCCCTCGAAGCCTGATGACAGCAGCTCTCTCCCCATCGCAACATGGTCCTTATCTGACCTCTACTCACTGCGACTCGAGCCTTGGTGATCCAGGCTGCCCAGCCGTCCGCTGCACGCTCCCATCACGGAGTTTGGCTTGGAGTCTCTCGAGGTCACGGACTGCCTGGAGGCTCCGAGGACTGGATTGCCGGATCTAGCCTCCACCGATGCCTTGCCCTGCCTGATCCTTGATGCCTGAACTCCGCTGGAAACCGAGCCATGAGGAAGGTCGACTGCTACACCTTGCTGTTTGGTGAGCTCTCTCACCGCGAACCGATGCCCTGCAGCCTAGAGTCCCGATGAAGGTCGACTGCGGCATCTCGCTATAGGGTGAGCTCTCTCACCGCGAACCGAAGCCCTGCAGCCCCCCGCCAGCCCCCCCATCCTACCGGGTCTGTCCCTGCTGCCCCGAGTGCGGGTCTTTGAGTCGGGTGATCCCGCTCGTCAGAAGCCCTGATCTTGGGGTCTCGCCTTGGCTGGTTGTGGGTGGCGCCCTGGGTCTCTGCCCCCTGCTGGAGGCTTCCGCGCTTCTCTTGATCTATCCCCTTGGCGATGTGGCTCATGATCATCCTGCTTTCCCTCGGAGCGCCAGCCTGCTGATGGATGTGGGTGCGCTGAGGCTCTGCTCACCACGGGAGTCGCCGCATTTTCAAGAAACTGTGTCTCGGTGCCCTCGGCCAATTTTGGCCCGTACTGCTGGCAATTACCCTCACCTTCATTCAAAACAGGCCCCACCTGACTCCGGCCGCCCTCCACCACCCGACCTCTCCCTATACAGACGCGCTACAGGGACTTGCACCCTTTCATACAACCCGGAGCTGGCCTAGACTTCTATTGGCCGATTGAGGTGCCGATATTAACTGCAACACATCTATGTTGGTGCTTGGTGTGTCCTTCTGGTTTTGTGGGTGTACGGGGCTGTTTTGGACTTGCGATCTCATTTCTGTGGTGCTCATCTTGTATCCAGCCCAAGGGGGAAGCCTTCAGAGCCTCCATTTTGTTGTTTTTGTTATGGTTGATTTCCTCATGCCTCAATGTGCAATGGTCATAGAGATAGGACTCTTTCCCCGACCTTGCTGAGGAATTAACATAGAGATAGGAGAAGTGAGATCTCCAGAGAGCTTCCCCAGACATTGCAAAAGGAGTGCTTCTTTCGAAACTTTTGCTATCTATTGTATGTTACTTTTGTATTCATATTGTATTCCTCTTTTGGTTACTTTGCACATTCTATCTTTTATATCTATCTGATTAGCTCGTTAGTCCTCCTGTTACACCTTAATTCTGTTTTATTAATCGGATTATTGCTGCTAGAATTGCGATTTGCACCTCATGCCATTTATATATCCTTCACTTTAGCCATGATGTTATTTTGCACAATTGTTTCTTGTGTCTTTACGAATTGTTTTCTGCTTCTTCATATTTAATTTTACGTCTACCCTTTATAGCCCATTCCTTGCTATATCAAAGCTCCCTCACCACCCCCTCTCCTAGCCCCTCCCTCTACTCCTTACTGTTTTCCCTGCTCTGACTGTTTTGTACACGCCACCTTCATAGGCTGCCCTGCTTCACCCCCTTTTCTCACGGTTGACATCTAATCTGACGAAGCATTACCGGACTCCCGTTAGGTTGCTCACTTTTATCAGTTTATGTTCTCATGTATTTTTTTCGGTATTCTCTGACCCTCCACACTTGTGTCCTGCTGTCGGCCGGCACACACTACTTTTACTGTTTATCCTGCTCTAGGCTAACCTCATCCTACTGTCTGATCCTGCCCTGATCTAACCTCACCCTACTCCCCCCACTCCCACACATCAGTATCCTGTACTGTTATTTATTTGGTCAAACTTATCTGCTCCTGCTTCCTCTACCTATACTCCTACTCATGCCACCTTGCGCGCCCCCGCTGTCTCACCTCACCCATTTCTAAAACCGGCCTATACTCTTGGTCTATCCTCTACCCCTCTCATCTCTCCAAACATGGTAAGAAAACCCTCACGCACAAACTTCTCTGTTTTCACCCAGAAACCCTATTTGCAGACCACCATAATACCCTAAACTCCTCCATCATCACTAACTACATCTTCTACACTAAACGCACTTCTAATTGTAAAAGCCTTTTTCTCCGTCACCTCCGTATCACTAATTCCCGTAATATCCTTTACGGTGTGAAACTCTCCACGTCTCCCTCTCCTTCCTTTCCGGGTGATATCGATATCTCCATCTTTAAATCCGGAAACATTCTTATCCAAGCCTCTGAAAATCACGTACTGATCTTTGAGCTCCACTTCAACTCTCTATCACAATCTGTCCCGGCCCCCCTGCCTCCCCTCCTGGTCCCCACCCAACTCACAGCTCCTTCCTCTCCCATCATCAATCCCACCCCCTCTCTCCTCCCCTTGATGCACCATCCCCCATCTCCTACACCCAACCTCATCGCCCCCTCCCTAACAACTCACGACCTCCCACGTCCCTATCAATATCTCAAATACCGATCCCCCACCTCTCCTCCCACCTCGATCCCCTCCCTCCATCACACTCTTCCCCTCCCCCAAGCAAGTTGACTTCCCTCAACCACCACCTACCTGCTACGACAACCCTGTCCCCTATCCCCTAACATTTCCCCTAACATCTCCCAATCCCCTACTTTCTCCCCATCTTCGAATGTCTCCCAGCCCTCCAATGTACTTGTCCCCCTTTCTCCATCCTCAACTCTTGTACCCCCTCCACACCCTTGACTTCCCCTAAATCGCCTTTACCTCCTGATTCCTCCATACCATCTCAGGCCTCCTCCCTAAACTCTAATTTCCAATTTGTGGCCATTAGCTCACCACTTGTCGATCTCCTCCCGATTACTCCACCCGAAGCCTCCTCTATCTCCAACACCTCAGCCTCACCCCCAGCGTCACCTATTGACCCCCTTTCACCCCCCTTCTCTAACAATGCTCTCTCCTCAACCCTACCCCCTTCCTCCAACTCACCCCCTGATCCCCTGAGCTTGCTTATATCCCCTAATATCCCCACACATACTCAGGTTCTCTCCCTAACCCCTTACTTCCTATGCACACCCACTCCCGCTCCGCCTGACGATCTCCTCTCAACCATTCCCCCACATCCTCAACCGTATCCAACCCTGCTTCTACTCCTCCAGTTTCGCCTAACTATCCTCTATCATCCCCTTTTTCTAATACTTCGCTATCCCCCAACACCCTCCCTCCAACCAGCTCCCACTCTCCCTCACCCTTTGATGCGCCTCATCGCCTATCCACCCCCAAAGCCCTCCCTCACCTCCTTACCTCTTCCCCCATCGACGCCCACCTTGCACCCTCCTCTGTCCCCTCCTTCACCCCACTTTTCCCCATGCACACCACCCCTTACTGACTTTCGACCTCACTCACCTATCGGTCCTCTTAAAGCTGGTCCTCCTATACCTACCTCCGATATACCCTCCACCTCTATTAGCAACCATATTAAATTGAATTCCCCCCACACCTACTTCTGAAATATCTCCTACCTATATTAATGTTCGACCACCTCACTATACTCCCCTACCCCTCCAGGCTTCCCCCCCTTCCGCCCCATGCTTTCCCCCATGCTTTCCCCCACCTTGATAACCCGTACCCTACCAATCTCTTTAATTTATCCGATACACTTTACGCCTCAATTCCATCCCAATCACTCCTTAAAGTCAACCTTTTACTTTCATCCCTTGTCTTAGAACTCTCCTCACTCAGAAATGATATCTCTCTCCTCCTTAAAACTCACCCGTCTGACTCAGACCACACCCGCCACCTAACAGACCTCCTATTGTATCGACCCTCACCGACACCCCTCTCCTCCCCTGTAAACTCACTGCCTGAGCTAAGCATAATGATTACCCCTTAAGCACCCCTTCCAGCAACTCTAACACCTCCTCTCCGTCTCATCGTGATACTCGCAACTTAACCTCGGGAACCACTTCTTTTATTATCTCACCTGACTCCCCTTCTCCATGCTCGCCTACCATCCCCTGCTCATCCACAATACCTGTTCTCTTAAACACGAACAGACTCCCCCCTCAACCGACATCTCCTAGACCCCCCCAACTACTTAGACCTATCCCCCCTTTCCCCCACCCCTCCTCCGATCCCCTCTCCCCTTCGCTGCATGTTGATAAACTGTAGATCCGCCTCCTGCCACGCAACTGAGATTTCAGAAACCATTCTCAGTGAAAACATTGACATCGCTTTCCTTACTGAAACCTGGCTCACCGCCCACTCCACCCCTATCCTCGACCTGCTTATCCCTCCAGGTTTCTCTATTATCAGAAAGGACAGAATCAAACAACTAGGAGGAGACCTTGCCCTTATCTTTAAGGAGAAACTCGACATATCACCCGTCCTACTCCAAGACCCTTCGTCCTTTGAATACCTTTGCGCCAACCTCTTTTTTCCTGGCTTTCCCACCACTTGGCTACACACCATCTACCCCCCAGGAAATTGCCTCCCCTTCACAGAAAAGATGACTGATCTTATTATCCAAGCTTCAATCTCTTACCCCAAAAATCTCTTCCTGGGTGACTACAACATCCACTGGAACAAAAAAGATGACCCTGCGGTCTCCCTTTTTAATGAAACCCTAGACATCACTGACCTGACCCAACTCTGCCTAGCCCCCACTCACATCAAAGGCGCCACCCTGGATGCTATCCTGACGAACAAGGATATGGCCTCTCTCTCCAATATAACACCTGTTGATTGGTCTGATCACCACCTCATCCTCTTCACCCTGAACAGCCCCTCCACCCCCCGTCCCTATCAGCACCCTTCCCATGAAACCCACTCGTAACCTTCACCTTGACCGCCTGGACCTTCATCCAGATCGGTCGCTCCCCCACGCTCCTGCTGAACTGCAGCTGCCTCGCTCTGTCTCCTGGCGGTATCGTTATCTCCTTAAGCATTTTCAGCTGTGTTTGACTGACCCTCGCAGCCTAGTAGCGCTTTGCTCGCGCAGCGCCGCACTATTTGATTTAATTAATTAATTATTAGCGCGACCTTGCTGAGGCTGGCTGAATTAATATTACTACACTGAGGCTGGTGTGTTTACTTACAATTAGCCTGCACACTCAGCGCTGTTGTGAATTTGCTGCCCCTGTCTCCATTAGCCTTTGACCCTCCATTTTGTTGTTTGTTTCCCCTGGTCCGCCCCTCCTCCCGCCACCGCCTCCCAGCTGCTGCCCCTCCCACCCACGATCTCTATCCTTCCTCTCCCCCAAGCAGACTGTGACCGCCTGGACCTTCATCCAGATCGGTCGCTCCCCCACGCTCCTGCTGAACTGCAGCTGCCTCGCTCTGTCTCCTGGCGGTATCGTTATCTCCTTAAGCATTTTCAGCTGTGTTTGACTGACCCTCGCAGCCTAGTAGCGCTTTGCTCGCACAGCGCCGCACTATTTGATTTAATTAATTAATTATTAGCGCGACCTTGCTGAGGCTGGCTGAATTAATATTACTACACTGAGGCTGGTGTGTTTACTTACAATTAGCCTGCACACTCAGCGCTGTTGTGAATTTGCTGCCCCTGTCTCCATTAGCCTTTGACCCTCCATTTTGTTGTTTGTTTCCCCTGGTCCGCCCCTCCTCCCGCCACCGCCTCCCAGCTGCTGCCCCTCCCACCCACGATCTCTATCCTTCCTCTCCCCCAAGCAGACTGTGACCGCCTGGACCTTCATCCAGATCGGTCGCTCCCCCACGCTCCTGCTGAACTGCAGCTGCCTCGCTCTGTCTCCTGGCGGTATCGTTATCTCCTTAAGCATTTTCAGCTGTGTTTGACTGACCCTCGCAGCCTAGTAGCGCTTTGCTCGCGCAGCGCCGCACTATTTGATTTAATTAATTAATTATTAGCGCGTCCTTGCTGAGGCTGGCTGAATTAATATTACTACACTGAGGCTGGTGTGTTTACTTACAATTAGCCTGCACACTCAGCGCTGTTGTGAATTTGCTGCCCCTGTCTCCATTAGCCTTTGACCCTCCATTTTGTTGTTTGTTTCCCCTGGTCCGCCCCTCCTCCCGCCACCGCCTCCCAGCTGCTGCCCCTCCCACGCTCCGCCCCTCCACTATCCGTTTATGACCAATGTTCCCACGCGCAGCGTCCACGCGCAGCGGTCGCGCCCCAGTTGCGCCGAAGGTGCGCCAAAGGTAAGCCCGTCTGCGCCCGTCCGCGCCTGGACCGCGACCAGCGCCAGACCCCCTGCCCTATGCCGCTCCCAACCCCCCAGAGTAACTTATGATGCCGCTACTCTCCTCGCCTTCAACGCCGGACACACCCCACTATGCTGCGTTGCTACCCCAGGACGTACCCACGGCCCATTCTCCTGCCTCTCCTGTAAGTTCTACTGCGTCAGGACCCTCACCAAACACACTTCCTCCACACTCAGCTCCGAACCCAACGACTTGAAATGCATCCTACTGAACACCCGCTCGGTCCACAGACACACAACCGAACTCTGGGACCTAATCGACACTGTGTCACCTGACATCGCCTTCCTCACTGAAACATGGATGAATGCATCTTCTGCCCCCGACATCGCCATAGCCATACCGGACACTTACAAGATCATTCGAAAAGACTGCACTATTAAAAACACTGGAGGAGGCATCGCCATCGTCCATAGAAACACCATCAAAATTACAACCAGCTCTGACGACAATCTTGCAACCGTTGAACACCTCCACTTTCAGATCCACACCGACCCCAGGACCACCCTTAGAGGAACCCTCATCTACAGGCCCCCAGGCACCCGATCTCAATTCAGCGACGACATCACTGACTTCGTCAGCCCGCACGCCCTCGCCTCCGAGAACTACATTCTTCTAGGAGACCTCAACTACCACCTTGACAACATTCTCGACAACAACACCACCACCCTCCTGGACAACCTGTCCAATCTCGGACTCAAACAACTTGTTAACATCCCCACTCACACAGCCGGACACACGCTCGACCCTATCTTCACCTCCAGCAAGCACATCTCCTTCGATCGCACTACAGCTCTCCACTGGACGGATCACAGCTGTGTTCACTTCAGCTACAAAACAACCCTGACCCACAACCGTCCACAACCCATTCCCCGAAGAAAATGGAACAAAATCACCACCGACCAACTCCTCACATCCCTCAGCCAAAACATTCCCACCCTAACAACGGACCCAGACCAAGCGGCCACAAACCTCAGGCAATGGATTACTCACAGTGCGGACGAACTAGCACCCCTGAAAAAACACCAGTTGAAATCATTCAGCAAAAAGGCTCCCTGGTTCAATGATGACCTCAAAAAATCCAAGAAGACTTGCCGCACCCTGGAGAAGAATTGGAGAAAAGAACCTACCTCAGACAACATGACCTCCCTCAAGACAGCCACCTGCAAACACCACCAACTGATTCGATCCGCCAAGAAATCAGCATTTAAGGACCGTCTCGACAACAATTCTCATAACAGCAAGGAACTCTTCAATATCGTCAAAGAATTCACCAACCCTCCCGCAGCATCCAACGACATCACTAACTCCCAAGACCTCTGCAATGCACTATCCTCCTTCTTCTACAACAAAATTGCCGACATCCACAACAGCTTCAAGAACACTCCCAATGACCAACTCACCCCACCCCCTTCTGTTCCCACCCCTCCAACTAACTACCTCAATTCCTGGAACACAATCACCATTGAAGATACCATTCGCCTCATGAACTCAATCCACTCTGGCTCACCTTCTGACCCCTGCCCCCACTACATCTTCAACAAAGCTGACTCCATCATCGCTCCCCAACTCCGCGATGTCATCAACTGCTCCTTCGACTCAGCCACCTTTCCGGAGATATGGAAGCACGCCGAACTCAGCGCCCTTCTGAAGAAACCAACAGCAGACCCCTCAGAACTGAAAAATTACCGACCCATCTCCCTCCTCCCTTTCCCGGCCAAAGTCATCGAGAAAGCCGTCAACAGCCAACTCGCAGCCTTCCTTGAATTCAACAACTCCCTGGATCCCTCACAGAACGGCTTTCGAGCCAAACACAGCACCGAGACCGCCCTCATTGCGGCGACCGACGACATCCGAGCACTCCTGGACAACGGTGAAACAGTGGCCCTCATTCTTCTCGACCTCTCCGCCGCCTTCGACACTGTCTGTCACAACACCCTCATACAACGCCTCAACAACATCGGCATACAAGAAAAAGCCTTGGACTGGATCATCTCGTTCCTAGCCGGGAGAACACAGAGAGTCCGACTCCCCCCTTTCTACTCAGAGCCCACCGAAGTCATCTGCGGCGTACCTCAAGGCTCCTCACTCAGTCCCACCCTCTTCAACGTCTACATGATTCCCCTCGCCTCCATCGCAAGTCGACACAACCTCAACATCATCTCCTACGCCGACGACACCCAGCTGATACTTTCCCTCACCAAAGACCCCAACACCGCCAAGGACAACCTTCACGAAGGTATGAAAGAAGTAGCCGAATGGATGAAACAGAGCCGCTTAAAACTCAACTCAGACAAAACTGAGGTGCTCATCCTTGGATCCTCCCCCTCAGCTTGGGACGACTCTTGGTGGCCTTCCGCTTTGGGATCAGCGCCCACACCCACTGACCATGCACGTAACCTTGGCTTCATTCTAGACTCCTCTCTCTCAATGTCCAGACAAGTCAACGCCGTATCGTCCTCCTGCTTCAACGTCCTTCGCATTCTCAAAAAGATCTTCCGCTGGATCCCCCTCGAAACAAGAAAGACTGTCACCCATGCACTGGTCACGAGTCGACTGGACTATGGCAACACTCTCTACGCCGGAATTACAACAAAATTGCAGAAAAAGCTCCAGCGCATCCAAAACGCATCAGCGAGGCTCATATTAGATATCCCGCGCCAAGAGCACATCACTGGTCACTTAAAAAACCTCCACTGGCTTCCCGTCAACAAAAGAATTACTTTCCGCCTTCTTACCCACGCACACAAGGCCCTTTATAATCTAGGACCAGAATGCCTCAACTCCCGACTGTCCTTCTACTATCCCACCCGCCAACTAAGATCATCCATTCAAGCCCTCGCCGCAGTCCCGCGCATCTGAAAAACCACCATGGGTGGCAGATCCTTCTCCTTCCTGGCTGCCAAGACCTGGAACTCACTCCCCACCCACCTCCGCCTTACTCAAAATCACATCTCCTTCAGAAAAGAACTGAAAACTTGGCTATTCGAGAAACAATGAACCCCTCCCTCTAGCGCCTTGAGACCCTCTGGGTGAGTAGTGCGCTTTACAAATGCCTGAACTTGAACTTGAACCTCATCCCACCGACGTACTGGAATTCTCAATTAAAGCTCGCCTACTCCCCCCCCTCTCTCAGCACCAATGATCTCACTGATCATTATAACAATTCCATTCTTGATGCCCTTGACTTAATTGCCCCCATTAAACTCAAAAAACAAAAAAATATTCCTCCCAAGTCCTGGTTCAACGCTGACCTCAATAACGAAAGACGGACCCTCAGACAATCTGAACGCGCCTGGAAGAATCATCCCTCCTCTGAAAACCTGACCCTACTGCGATCCAACAGAGCACACTACAAAAACATATCTTTAACGAAAAAGCCACCTTCCTCCGGTCTCAACTTGACCAGGCCAGAAACCGTCCCAGAGAACTGTTTAACATTGTTAAAAAACAAACTTCCTCTGGCCCTCCTAAACTTGCAGCCTCTGTAGATGGATGCGAAGAAATTGCCAGGTTCTTTTGGAACAAAGTCAACTTAATTGAACTACCCTTCTCTTCCCCTCCTCTCTCTCTCCAACCTCCCTCCATCCAATCCACCATACCAAATATTCCCAATTCACCTCCTTCCTACCCCCTCCCTCCTCTCACCTATCAACCTCCCCATCCAAATCTCCCTCCCCAGCACTCCCAATTCACTTATTTCCTCCTCCCCCCTGCACCCCGAGTCCACCCAACCCCTCCCCTCTCTCACCCTGGCGGATTCATCCTCTACCTTTTCCCTTCCTAAAAATAACGCTCCATGGAGTGTATTTAATCCAACCTCGGAAACCACTATCATCAACATCATCTCCAAACTCAAACCGTCCTCACATTCTAAAGACCCCCTCCCCGCCCACTTAGTTCAAGAACTCAAATACACCATTGCCCCAATCTGGACCGCTATCATCAACTCCTCACTTTCTTCTGGCTGTGTTCCTGCCTCCCTTCAGCTAGGTCAAATCTCTCCTATTCTAAAAAACCCCACTGCCGACCCTAATGATCTGAACAATCTACGCCCTATCTCCAACCTTCCCTTCCTCTCTAAAGCCCTTGAAAAATGTGTTCTGTCTCAGCTAGACAACCATATCTCCTCCTTCAACCTACTTGACATCTTCCAATCTGGGTTTAGATAGGGATGCAGTACTGAAACAGCCATACTCAATATTACAGATGACATCCATTGCTCTCTTGACAAGGGCGAATCCTCACTGCTAATCCTCCTTGATCTCTCGGCTGCCTTTGATACGGTACACAACCCCACCCTGTTGAACACCCTAAATGTTCGCTTTGGTTTGAAAGGCATTGTACTCCAATGGTTCACCTCCTTCCTCCAGAACAGATCTCAACAAATTAAACTCAGTCACTGCCTGTCTAAACCTCAACCTGTCGCTCTCGGAGTCCCCCAAGGTTCTATCCTCTCTCCAACCCTTTTCAACCTCTTTATGGAACCCCTCACTCTCATTCTCAAACAAGCCAAAATCAGTTACCACCTATATGCCGATGATACCCAACTATACTACAAGATTAAAACCCACAATTACATCCTTCACCTCAATGACACTCTGTTGAAAGTCCAAGCCTGGTTCCACCTTAATCATCTCAAACTCAATCCTAAAAAAAACGAAATCATCCTTTTCACCCCTAAATTCAACTCCCTACCCATTCAACTCTGGATTAAAGACATCACAGCCCTTAATTTCTCCCTATCCACCTCCAATACGGTCGAATCCCTGGGTATCAGCATTGATCAGAACCTTACTATCATCCCCCACATCAAAAATACAGCAAGAAGTGCTCTCTCCACCCTACAACACCTAAATAAAGTTAAACCTTTCATTCCAGCTGATGATTTCATAATCGTCGTACAATCTCTTGTCCTATCCAGGATTGACTATGGTAACGCCACTCTGGCCGGCACCCCCAAAGTCCACCTGGCACCAATTAAATCTATCCTCAGCATAGCCGGCAGACTTATTTCTGACTGTCGTAAATTCGACCACATTTCCCCTGTCCTCAAAAACCTGAACTGGCTCCCAATCGAAGGTCGATCCACCTACAAGATTGCTTGCATTACACACAAAGCTCTTCACCAAGACACCCCCTCTTACCTGTCAAGCAAACTACAAAAAGCAGGGAGCACTAGACCCCTGAGAAGTACAAACTCCCTTGTCCTTATCCCTCCCAAACTTAAATGCAAAAATACCCAATCTCGTGCATTCTCTGCCCCCACTATCTGGAATGCACTACCCAAAGACCTTTGCTGCAACCCCTCCTACCCTCTCTTCAAAAGGAGACTCAAAGCTCTTCTCCTCAATAAATACTGGGGTTGTTAATTTTTATCGATCCTGAACTTGCTCATCACCCTTCTATCACTCTCTCTCTGTCACCCTACCTTCTCCCCCTTCTATCTCACCCTCCACCCACCTCACCCACTTCCTTAGCACTACTTTCAACTCCCCCTGCACTGCCTCTACTCTGCTCTACTAACCCCTGTCACTAACTTACCGCTTTATACTTCTTATTTTCTTTTCTTTTCTTTTGATTTCTCCTGTTCATTTCCAATTGTATATTTTTTACTTAATATGTACTTGCTTTGTTCTTGTTTCTCACTATGTAAAGCGCTCTGATACTCTCGGGTCCAGCAGCGCTATAACAAACTTTTTAAATAAATAAATAAATAAATAAGATTTGCTAAAAAATGGAAATTCAGTGCAGTAGTAAAATTTCAGGCTTTAGCAGTTGATTTTGATCAGATGCATGACCTAAATTTGTTGTTTACCTCTTGCTTCATTTTTGTTGTATTAAATGAGTAAAATTTGCATTGCCTCTGTTAATATCTGTGGACGTATTGACTATCGGAAGTGGCAAAGGATTGCTATCGATTTAAAGATTCAAAAATTCTGAAATTATTTGCATACCAGAGACCCCTATAGAGAGCCCTCATAAACATTTACTTGATGGCCTGGGGTATTGGATGGTTTGTTCTACCATACAGGGAACAAGCACTAAGGGGGTAGCTATTCTGGCTAGAAGGGGGGTCTATGATTTTCCAAGGCTCCGCTCAGACAATCTTGTTTGCTGGGCCATTGTCGAGTGTAGGGCTGGCTCTAACTGATTTATATTCTGCTCTGTATATTGCCCAGTATTAGATGATCCAGCTTTGTCTCACTGGCTTAACAACAAATTGGTTTACTGGCCCCTACCCTTAATAATATGTGGTGTCTTTAATATCAATATCTCATCCACTGCCTCAGGATGATGGAGTAGGGAATATTCTGGCAAGAAACCTAAAGTGTATAGATCCCTTTGTGACCTACAGTATACCCATGGTTTGGTTGACGTCTGGAGAGAGACTATGAAGGCAGACCCATGCTTCACTATTTTCTCCACCCCTCATAAGGTCCATGTATAATTAGACTATTTCTTAATCTCTAAGGGTCTGGCTATACACTCCAGTATATCTAGATTTCCAAGGGTCATGTCCGATCACAATCCACTTGTGTTGGAATTAAGTATGCCCCAGCCTCTAAAAGTGGACCACACTTGGTCATTTGAAAAGGCGCTGCTGTTAGATCCACTTTATGTAAGCTGGATCCAGGCATGGATCTCTCAGTTCATGCTTGCAGTGCACCAATCAATATTTTGGGACAATTTCAAGGCCTGTTTACAGGGGAAACAACAAGGTATAGTTTAGAACGTCAAACAAAATGGAAATTATTAACTGAACAATTGTATGCAGGCCGTCCTAACACAGAATTGAAATTAGTTGAGACAATTACTTCAGGGGATAACTCTGATATTGCTCTTCTGGAAGTAGCGACAGCCAGGGCAAGGATCATTGAGATATCTTCTAAGAAGGCAGCAGACAGGAAAGAGCTTATGAATTCAACGAGAATATAGGGCAACAATTAGCTTAAAGAACAAGACAGTCCATTGTCAAAGGCCAGATAATTTAAATCTGGTATCCCCTCTCTGGTGTCAAATCCGATCAGAATGAGATCAGAGCGGCTTTCCAGCAATGCTATCAACATTTATACTCTAAGAAGATAGACGATGATTATGTAAATATGGGGAATTATCTCTCTGAACTTGACGAAGAGGCCCTCACAGCAGAAGACAGGCAGGCCCTACATTTGCCTATCCTGATTAAAGAGATAGGTGTCACAGTCAATACCTTAAAATCAGGGAAGGCAACTTGACTGGAATTAATACTAATGGAATTCTGTAAAAGGTTTGGCAGGGCATTAAAAGGGTTTTTGAACTAATTATTTCAGGCACTCCAGGAAGGGCTACCTCCGCCCGATAGTTGGTCGCTAGCTAAAATAGTTGTGTTTAAAAAAAAAGAAACCTCCCACACCGATGGACTAATAAGGCCCCATCACACTTATTAACAGTGACTCAAAGATTTATGCTAAAATCTTGGCCACCCGTTTATGAACAGCTATCAACCGGCTCACATCTCCAATGCAGCATGGTTTTACCCCCAGTATAGCCATGTCTGAACTGGGGTGGCAGAGTGGGCTAAAGAACGGTGATGGATTAAACCCAGATCTTTTGACTGGGTGTGAGTGTTTGATTGGTTCAGATGCTCCGTCCATTACCACCCCCTTTTGTACCGCTTTTGGCCACCATAAGTGTGGCAGGGTATGCTCAGACGTGGGTCCCTTGTTCACTTTCCCACTGGATTCAAGCAAGCCGGGCAGAAGACGGCTGCAATGCCAGAAACCAGTCCTCGGAAGCTTATTTCCGGTCCAGGCAAGACATGGCTTGGCAGTTCGGGCTGGACTGTTCCCATGAGGCACAGGGTCAGACTGATTTGCATATAGCCATGTCTGAACTGGGGTGGCAGAGTGGGCTAAAGAACGGTGATGGATTAAACCCAGATATTTTGACTGGGTGTGAGTGTTTGATTGGTTCAGATGCTCCGTCCATTACCACCCCCTTTTGTACCGCCTTTGGCTGCCATAAGTGTGGCAGGGTATGCTCAGATGTGAGTCTCTTGCTCACTTTGCCACTGGATTCAAGCAAGCCGGGCTGAAGACGGCTGCAATGCCAGAAACCGGTCCTCGGAAACTTGTTTCCGGTCCAGGGAAGGCATGGCTTGGCAGTTCGGGCTGGACTCTTCCCATGAGGCACAGGGTCAGACTGATTTGCATATAGCCATGTCTGAACTGGGGTGGCAGAGTGGGCTAAAGAACGGTGATGGATTAAACCCAGATCTTTTGACTGGGTGTGAGTGTTTGATTGGTTCAAATGCTCCGTCCATTACCACCCCCTTTTGCACCGCTTTTGGCCACCATAAGTGTGGCAGGGTATGCTCAGACGTGAGTCCCTTGCTCACTTTGCCACTGGATTCAAGCAAGCCGGGCTGAAGACGGCTGCAATGCCAGAAACCGGTCCTCGGAAGCTTCTTTCCGGTCCAGGGAAGGCATGGCTGGGCAGTTTGGGCTAGACTGTTCCCATGAGGCACAGGGTCAGACTGATTTGCATATAGCCATGTCTGAACTGGGGTGGCAGAGTGGGCTAAAAAACGGTGATGGATTAAACCCAGATCTTTTGACTGGGTGTGAGTGCTTGATTGGTTCAGATGCTCCGTCCATTACCACCCCCTTTTGTACCGCTTTTGGACGCCATAAGTTTGGCAGGGTATGCTCAGACGTGAGTCCCTTGCTCACTTTGCCACTGGATTCATGCAAGCCGGGCTGAAGACGGCTGCAATGCCAGAAACCGGTCCTCGGAAGCTTTTTTCCGGTCCAGGGAAGGCATGGCTTGGCAGTTCGGGCTGGACTGTTCCCATGAGGCACAGGGTCAGACTGATTTGCATATAGCCATGTCTGAACTGGGGTGGCAGAGTGGGCTAAAGAACGGTGATGGATTAAACCCAGATCTTTTGACTGGGTGTGAGTGTTTGATTGGTTCAGATGCTCCGTCCATTACTACCCCCTTTTGTACCACATCTCCAATGCAGCATGGTTTTATCCCCAGTAGGGGGACCACCGACCAGTTTTGGCAGGTAATAACTCTTTTTGAGGCGGCCGGAGTCACTTAAGACCCCACGGCTCTTATCCTGTTGGACGAAGAAAAAGCTCTCAATAGGGTCTCCTGGCCATTCCTTTGGACAGTAATGTCCTACAAGGGAATAGGCCTGGGGTTTATCAATGACGTAAAAGCCCTCTATCATCAGCCCAGAGCCCGGATCTCTCTTATGGGGGGCTAAATAGAATGCTCTGGGTATTTACTAAACAGGGAGAATACCCAAGTTATTGTTAACAAAGAGGACCTCCTCGTGGATGAGCAGGTCCCTAGATATGCAACCTTCCTTGGGGTAGTTTTCACCTCTAATGTTGGAAAAACGTGGAGGCCAATCTCACTCCACTAATTCAGAAGGCTAAAGTGGATTTTGGAAGATGGAACAATCTGAGGCTGTCCCTAATCGGGATGAGTAGTCTAATTAAAATGGTCTTTCTTCCCATAATACTCTATCTTTTTCAAACTATCCCTCTTGAGTTTGGCAATAATTGGTTCCAAATTCTCGATGGAATGCTGACCAGATTTCTCTGGTCATATGCAAACCCTTGGCGTGCGCTCAAATTTATGATATTACCCAAGGATCATGGAGGTCTGGCAGGTCCCAACCTCAAATTGTAATACTGGGCTGTTGAACTGCTGCAACTAGCAGCCCTTTTTGGGAAAGTTGTCCTCCCTCATGGATAAGACAACACAACTCCCTCCATATATGAGCTCCTGATAGGGGATAAAATGAGAGATTATCTTTTCAGACAAACTGATTTTCGGTATAAAAAAAGTCTACTTTAAAGTTTTCATCGCAGATTTTCGTATCTGGGGCAAAATTGGCCAAAAATTTGGCCTGGGGAGATTTAACTATTACAGCCCAATATTGGATAATTCTCTTTTGCCTAGTATCTTTCACGATGCCTATATGATTAAATGAGTCTCATTCGGAGATTTTGTTTAGTTTAATTCGGGTAAGTCTTTTGAGATGTTGTGTCTAGAGTTTAAGCTTCACCAGAGAAATGTCTTTAAATACCTGCAAATCACAGATTTTCTAAATAGGAAAGGTGGTTGGTTGGGGGGTTTCATTCAACAAGGTGGATATTGTCGAATTGACAGTGGCCGATGGAAGTCAGATAGGGGCTCTCGATAGTGTTGATAATAACTCAATCCAGGGTGATTTGGCCAAGCACTCTCAGAATTGGGTGGATAGGGTCAACGCCCAACCGAGTGACCTAGCTAAATCACTTGTGGGGCCAGGATGTTTTTAATATGTGCCAGCATACAGGCCCAACACCTTAAGACCTGCTTCAATCTTTATATTACCATCAGAAAAATAGCTAGATGTGGGGGCACCTCTGGGACAGGCTGCCCTAGATGCAGACAGTATGGTGTGGATCGTGTGCCCATGTTAGCAAACTGTCCGGCATTAGATGGTCTCAAATCAGGGATCAATGATTTTCTTGTCAAAAATTGGGGATCGATATTACTCTGTCTCCTAGGTGGATCATATTGGGGGTTGATGATAAACCAGCCCTACCCAAGGTTAAACCTTTTATGTTTATAGCAATGGCTATCTATCGGATCTGCCCCACCACCGCATGGCTTGAACCTTCCCCCCTGTATTCCATCAGTGGTACGCTTGTCTAATCTCGATTTATTACCTTGAAAGGGCTATTTATTCCAGAAAGAATAAGAAGGTCTGGGAAAAAATGTCTACAGCCTGGCTTCCTCTCAGCAATTGGGAATCACAAAACTCTACCAGGGCTTGCGAGCATACCTAGACGTGTGGATATAGGCAGGTTTCTCGTTGAAAAGCAATTTGTTCTTCTGTACTTTATCCTTTTCTTTTTCCTTTTTTCTTTATTTCCTCTTTTTCTTTCTTTTTTCCTCTTATTTAAGATTGTAACATATTGCATGAATTTGTACCTTAAGGGCTAATGTCTGTTTGGGGGTTATACTGTATGATATCAGCGTATAAAATCAAATAAAGAATTTTAAAAAAAGCAAGTAAGGAGGCATAGCCACCATAAAGAACACATACAGGCCTAAGGATGCTGACTACATAAAATAGCCCCCTCCCACACGGCATGTAGAACAAAGACAAAAGGTGGGTTATGGCAAACACACACTCACACACACACTGGCCAGACAAAGGAGGCACTGAAGAAAACACTACCATTAATTCAGCAATGCCAAAAACTAAAATTAAGTGAGCTATACAAATTTGATAACAACTTTCATCATCGAAAAGCTCTGAATATATCCCTCCAAAATATACTTTTTTCAGAAAAAACGTGAAATACAAAAAAATAAACCTCACATTTTTTATTTAATCATATGCCATCCCTACCATAAATGATGTTTTACAACAACATCAACCACAGAATCAGTAGTCCCATGTACCCATGACTAGTACTGGGCCTGTTGTCTGGAGGACCCATGAGCAGGCTAGGCCACTTAGTCAAATAAATAAATAATGCAAATTTGACAAACATGGAGAAAATGTACTGAACTGTGAAACTTTTCCTGTACAAAAGATAACTTTTTTTAATGCACATAAATAACTAGGCCCATACTGAAACTCCCGGCGACTCACCACAATAACATTTAAAAATTAACTTAAAATACAAATAAATACTGGTACATGCACTCTATCAAGCACACTTAGGGGTCGATTAGGATCGCGGACGGACTTGAGTCCGTCCGCGACCCCTGAGGAGGAGGGAACGTCCGCATGGGCTGCGGCGTTCCCTCCGATCAAATTAGGATGTGACCGCCAGGGTGGCGGTCACATCCTCTATCACTAACATTGCGGCGGGTGCAGCTTCAAGCTGCATCCGCCGCAATGTAAAAAATCCATGCACAGCATTTGCGTGCACAAAGCGGCAGGCACCGCGCGGTGCCTGCTGCATTGTGCACGCAAATGCAGGGGGGTACCATAGGTACCCCCCATGTGCACCCCCCACCCCACCTTCACCCAGGGGGCCCGCAACGGGCCCCCAAAGTGAAGGTCCGTATGCTTTTCCACAGCGGTAAAGCCGCCGCGGAAAAGCATATATTTTCAGACATCCTAATATGCCTGGCGGTGTCTGATAGACACCGCCAGACATGTTAGTGCTTTTCCGCCGCGGTCGCCTTCCGACCGCGGCGGAAAAGCGGCGGACAGATTATCAGACCCACCAGCCATCCTAATTTGGCGGTGGGTCTTTGGAGTCTCCGCCGCGGTTTTTCCGCATCCTCCAGGCCGGCGGACACTTCCGCCGGCCCGGAGGATGCGGAAAAACCGCCATCCTAATCGGCCCCAAAGTCCTTAAATCCAATGGTATATATGCAGCAGAAAAAGATAGTGACCCTCCACTTCAAAGTCCAAATGAAAAGTGATCAGGAGATGGACAACGCACTGGGAGGTGCGTGCTGGACAGGAGCGTTGCAGTATCTGGGGCACTTACTTCTTGTTGGAAAAAAAATTGGAATAAAAAATATTCTTGCACTAAAAAGCAACCTGAATGGTCTATCAGAGTAAAATATTAGCTTAAAAACATATCACAGAGTAGATGTGTCTGCATCTCGAGTAGAGAATCTGCTCAAGGTGCAGCCACAGTCGCTCGCACTTGCCAGCATCATGAAAATGGTGCTGGAAGGCGCAGTCGCAACTTGAAGCCATGGTAGCAGCAGGCAAATCTCGTTCACACTCGCAAGTGGCTGGCAAGTATCTCTGGGTGCTACAGAAAAATATTTTTGCCATTCATGGCAGACTTTACTGAGAACTCCTTGTTACACGGGTAACTCGGAGTTCCAGAATTCCTCCAACTCTGTGAGTGGAGTGAATTTTTCCACCCAGGCCTAATCCAGGAGTGGTCAAAGCTTCCCCTGCACGTGATGGGCCATATCGCCCTCCTCAAGATGATGATTCTCCCTAACTTTCTATAGATATTCCAACGCTTCCCACTCCCAATTCCCCCGTGTTGGTTCCACACACTCAAGTGCATTCTCGGATCCTTTCTCCTGTTGGGCAGTCGCTCTCAAATCATATTCCCCAATGGTTTGACATCCTAGATATTCCCCAATTTGATGGCATCCTAGATATGTTATAAGGTGCTCCAATACCACAAACCCTACCCGACACCACTTGTGTGGTCTTCCTTTGTTGGAGATCCACATTGAGATTCCTGGGCTGGAACCACAGATTGCCTGGAATGACTCCCCTTTGGAGGATGCAATAGCTCCACCACTCAGCCGGGTTAGAGAGCTTCCATAGGTGAGATATGATAGGCATTACAGTCCTTGGAGACATTTGGATGGGAAAAAACATTATGACTCTGAGTCCTACTGGATTGTTATAATCTCGAACAAACACAATTTCACAAATATTTACAGCTACGCCATGTCCTTATAGCCCACTTTCAACAAAATACTGAGGTCCCTGAATGTAGACCACTAGAGGCCAAAAAGTTAATTGGCACCATCGGCAAATGCGTCATATTCCAAATATATCCATTGCTCATTGCCAATGCCCCACATAGTTTTGACAGAGTTCAACACAGTTGGGAGGGCTGGATTGTCGGACTTGATGAAGCGGATTAGAAGGAAGCCAGGCTAGCCCCACGCATGCTGGCCATATCCACATGTCTCTGGTTGATCCAACTAACTTACCCAGGCACAAAAGGCGTCACCCCATAACACCTACATCATGCCAGCAATGGCTGCAATGCCAGAAGCCGGTCCTCGGAAGCTTGTTTCCGGTCCAGGCAAGGCATGGCTTGGCAGTTCGGGCTGGACTGTTCCCATGAGGCACAGGGTCAGACTGATTTGCATATAGCCATGTCTGAACTGGGGTGGCAGAGTGGGCTAAAGAACGGTGATGGATTAAACCCAGATATTTTGACTGGGTGTGAGTGTTTGATTGGTTCATATGATCCGTCCATTACCACCCCCTTTTGTACCGCCTTTGGCCGCCATAAGTGTGGCAGGGTATGCTCAGATGTGAGTCTCTTGCTCACTTTGCCACTGGATTCAAGCAAGCCGGGCTGAAGACGGCTGCAATGCCAGAAACCGGTCCTCGGAAACTTGTTTCCGGTCCAGGGAAGGCATGGCTTGGCAGTTCGGGCTGGACTCTTCCCATGAGGCACAGGGTCAGACTGATTTGCATATAGCCATGTCTGAACTGGGGTGGCAGAGTGGGCTAAGGAACGGTGATAGATTAAACCCAGATCTTTTGACTGGGTGTGAGTGTTTGATTGGTTCAGATGCTCCGTCCATTACCACCCCCTTTCGTACCACATCTCCAATGCAGCATGGTTTTATCCTCAGTAGGGGGACCACTGACCACTTTTGGCAGGTAATAACTCTTTTTGAGGCGGCCGGAGTCACTTAAGACCCCACGGCTCTTATCCTGTTGGACGACGAAAAAGCTCTCAATAGGGTCTCCTGGCCATTCCTTTGGACAGTAATGTCCTACAAGGGAATAGGCCTGGGGTTTATCAATGACGTAAAAGCCCTCTATCATCAGCCCAGAGCCCGGATCTCTCTTATTGGGGGCTAAATAGAATGCTCTGGGTATTTACTAAACAGGGAGAATACCCAAGTTATTGTTAACAAAGAGGACCTCCTCGTGGATGAGCAGGTCCCTAGATATGCAACCTTCCTTGGGGTAGTTTTCACCTCTAATGTTGGAAAAACGTGGAGGCCAATCTCACTCCACTAATTCAGAAGGCTAAAGTGGATTTTGGAAGATGGAACAATCTGAGGCTGTCCCTAATCGGGATGAGTAGTCTAATTAAAATGGTCTTTCTTCCCATAATACTCTATCTTTTTCAAACTATCCCTCTTGAGTTTGGCAATAATTGGTTCCAAATTCTCGATGGAATGCTGAGCAGATTTCTCTGGTCATATGCGAACCCTTGGCGTGCGCTCAAATTTATGATATTACCCAAGGATCATGGAGGTCTGGCAGGTCCCAACCTCAAATTGTCATACTGGGCTGTTGAACTGCTGCAACTAGCAGCCCTTTTTGGGAAAGTTGTCCTCCCTCATGGATAAGACAACACAACTCCCTCCATATATGAGCTCCTGATAGGGGATAAAATGAGAGATTATCTTTTAAGACAAACTGATTTTCGTTATAAAAAAAGTCTACTTTAAAGTTTTCATCGCAGATTTTCGTATCTGGGGCAAAATTGGCCAAAAATGTGGCCTAGGGAGATTTAACTATTACAGCCCAATATTGGATAATTCTCTTTTGCCTAGTATCTTTCACCATTCCTATATGATTAAATGAGTCTCATTCGGAGATTTTGTTTAGTTTAATTCGGGTAAGTCTTTTGAGATGTTGTGTCTAGAGTTTAAGCTTCACCAGAGAAATTTCTTTAAATACCTGCAAATCACAGATTTTCTAAATAGGAAAGGTGGTTGGTTGGGGGGTTTCATTCAACAAGGTGGAGATTGTCGAATTGACAGTGGCCGATGGAAGGCAGATAGGGGCTCTCGATAGTGTTGATAATAACTCAATCCAGGGTGATTTGGCCAAGCACTCTCAGAATTGGGTGGATAGGGTCAACGCCCAACCGAGTGACCTAGCTAAATCACTTGTGGGGCCAGGATGTTTTTAATATCTGCCAGCATACAGGCCCAACACCTTAAGACCTGCTTCAATCTTTATATTACCACCAGAAAAATAGCTAGATGTGGGGGCACCTCTGGGACAGGCTGCCCTAGATGCAGACAGTATGGTGTG
Organism: Lissotriton helveticus; assembly: GCF_964261635.1. Lineage (NCBI taxonomy): Eukaryota > Metazoa > Chordata > Amphibia > Caudata > Salamandridae > Lissotriton > Lissotriton helveticus. Next base: position 800,143,352 of record NC_136057.1, on the reverse strand, counting down.
GATCGTGTGCCCATGTTAGCAAACTGTCCGGCATTAGATGGTCTCAAATCAGGGATCAATGATTTTCTTGTCAACAAATTGGAGATCGATATTACTCTGTCTCCTAGGTGGATCATATTGGGGGTTGATGATAAACCAGCCCTACCCAAGGTTAAACCTTTTATGTTTATAGCAATGGCTATCTATCGGATCTGCCCCACCACCGCATGGCTTGAACCTTCCCCCCTGTATTCCATCAGTGGTACGCTTGTCTAATCTCGATTTATTACCTTGAAAGGGCTATTTATTCCAGAAAGAATAAGAAGGTCTGGGAAAAAATGTCTACAGCCTGGCTTCCTCTCAGCAATTGGGAATCACAAAACTCTACCAGGGCTTGCGAGCATACCTAGACGTGTGGATATAGGCGGGTTTCTCGTTGAAAAGCAATTTGTTCTTCTGTACTTTATCCTTTTCTTTTTCCTTTTTTCTTTATTTCCTCTTTTTCTTTCTTTTTTCCTCTTATTTAAGATTGTAACATATTGCATGAATTTGTACCTTAAGGGCTAATGTCTGTTTGGGGGTTATACTGTATGATATCAGCGTATAAAATCAAATAAAGAATTTAAAAAAAAGCAAGTAAGGAGGCATAGCCACCATAAAGAACACATACAGGCCTAAGGATGCTGACTACATAAAATAGCCCCCTCCCACACGGCATGTAGAACAAAGACAAAAGGTGGGTTATGGCAAACACACACTCACACACACACTGGCCAGACAAAGGAGGCACTGAAGAAAACACTACCATTAATTCAGCAATGCCAAAAACTAAAATTAAGTGAGCTATACAAATTTGATAACAACTTTCATCATCGAAAAGCTCTGAATATATCCCTCCAAAATATACTTTTTTCAGAAAAAAACGTGAAATACAAAAAAATAAACCTCACATTTTTTATTTAATCATATGCCATCCCTACCATAAATGATGTTTTACAACAACATCAACCACAGAATCAGTAGTCCCATGTACCCATGACTAGTACTGGGCCTGTTGTCTGGAGGACCCATGAGCAGGCTAGGCCACTTAGTCAAATAAATAAATAATGCAAATTTGACAAACATGGAGAAAATGTACTGAACTGTGAAACTTTTCCTGTACAAAAAGATAACTTTGTTTAATGCACATAAATAACTAGGCCCATACTGTAACTCCCGGTGACTCACCACAATAACATTTAAAAATTAACTTAAAATACAAATAAATACTGGTACATGCACTCTATCAAGCACACAAAGTCCTTAAATCCAATGGTATATATGCAGCAGAAAAAGATAGTGACCCTCCACTTCAAAGTCCAAATGAAAAGTGATCAGGAGATGGACAACGCACTGGGAGGTGCGTGCTGGACAGGAGCGTTGCAGTATCTGGGGCACTTACTTCTTGTTGGAAAAAAAATTTGATTAAAAAATGCTTCTTGCACTAAAAAGCAACCTGAATGGTCTATCAGAGTAAAATATTAGCTTAAAAACATATCACAGAGTAGATGTGTCTGCATCTCGAGTAGAGAATCTGCTCAAGGTGCAGCCACAGTCGCTCGCACTTGCCAGCATCATGAAAATGGTGCTGGAAGGCGCCGTCGCAAGTGGAAGCCATGGTAGCAGCAGGCAAATCTCGTTCACACTCGCAAGTGGCTGGCAAGTATCTCTGGGTGCTACAGAAAAATATTTTTGCCATTCATGGCAGACTTTACTGAGAACTCCTTGTTACACGGGTAACTCGGAGTTCCAGAATTCCTCCAACTCTGTGAGTGGAGTGAATTTTTCCACCCAGGCCTAATCCAGGAGTGGTCAAAGCTTCTCCTGCACGTGATGGGCCATATCGCCCTCCTCAAGATGATGATTCTCCCTAACTTTCTATAGATATTCCAACGCTTCCCACTCCCAATTCCCCCGTGTTGGTTCCACACACTCAAGTGCATTCTCGGATCCTTTCTCCTGTTGGGCAGTCGCTCTCAAATCATATTCCCCAATGGTTTGACATCCTAGATATTCCCCAATTTGATGGCATCCTAGATATGTTATAAGGTGCTCCAATACCACAAACCCTACCCGACACCACTTGTGTGGTCTTCCTTTGTTGGAGATCCACATTGAAATTCCTGGGCTGGAACCACAGATTGCCTGGAATGACTCCCCTTTGGAGGATGCAATAGCTCCACCACTCAGCCGGGTTAGAGAGCTTCCATAGGTGAGATATGATAGGCATTACAGTCCTTGGAGACATTTGGATGGGAAAAACATTATGACTCTGAGTCCTACTGGATTGTTATAATCTCGAACAAACACAATTTCACAAATATTTACAGCTACGCCATGTCCTTATAGCCCACTTTCAACAAAATACTGAGGTCCCTGAATGTAGACCACTAGAGGCCAAAAAGTTAATTGGCACCATCGGCAAAGGGGTCATATTCCAAATATATCCATTGCTCATTGCCAATGCCTCACATGGTTTTGACAGAGTTCAACACAGTTGGGAGGGCTGGATTGTCGGACTTGATGAAGCGGATTAGAAGGAAGCCAGGCTAGCCCCACGCATGCTGGCCATATCCACATGTCTCTGGTTGATCCAACTAACTTACCCAGGCACAAAAGGCCTCACCCCATAACACCTACATAATGCCGGCAAGATCCCCCAACCTGCCTGCTTCTGCCGTTCCACAGCTGCAGCCTATTTCTTCCATCTGGTTTGGGCCTGCCTGATCATTTCCACATACTGACAGCACATACGAAGTGAGCACTCCAAGGTCTTGGAGCAAGACCATGCACTAACCTCCAGAGTGGCCCTGCTAGAAGTGATCAATGAGATCAGCGCCACGGGGCTAACCGTATGCTCCTGGGTGTTTGCACATTGGTAACTAAGTGAGCCATTGCCCAGAGATGGAGCTGCCCAAATGCCCCATCCAGGTCAGGAGTGGACTGGTGTGCTCAACTGGAAAAAACCCATCTATACAGCATGAGGCTGTCTGCAGAAACACAACAGGATATGGAAAAGGTGGGGGCATACTATGGTTTAGATATATGATTTTTCAAGCAATTAGTCATAATATGAAGGTGATGTGCAGATGTAATTGTTCTTTACATGGTGGATTTTAAAATGTATAAAAAAAAAATGTTATTAAAAAAGTGTTTGTGCTCTCTCCCACAAACATGGTAAAATTGGCCTACACTTGATTGGTACATTTAATTGACCTGTAAATCCCTAGTAAAAGGTACTACATTCACCCGGGGCCTTTAAATTAAATGCTGATGGTGGGATGCAGCCCTCACTGTGCCACCCTTTAAAGTAGCTTTTTAAAACATGCTTTAAGCCTGCCACTACAGCCTCTATACTGCATTTTCCACCACCTGGCAAAATACATTTCGTGCTAGGCCTAAACCATCTTTTTTAACACTTATAAGTCATCCCTCGGGCAGGTTCTAGTAACCCCTTGGGCAGGGTGCTCATAATTTAAAAAGTAGGACATGTGTGTCTACATTTTACATGTCCTGGCAGTGAAAACCCCCAAAGTCGTTTTTCACTGCTGAATGGCCGCTCTACCATAGAATAACAAAGCAATTACTCTGCTGTTGTGGGTTGTGAATCGAGTCAACATAAAAAAGTTCCAATGTGGTGTTGTTCAGCAGTTGCATTGCACATGGGAGGAGATGTGAACGTTTAAAAAAAAGTCACAAGCAGAATGTTTTATGTCTATACACAGTGTTGTAGGAGTAATCACTCAGGAACTTTTTTGTGGCTAATTCCAGTGACTCCAGTAATGCAGGGGAATTGCTGAAAAATATTTCATTAATAACTTGGGAATATTTGGGCTGCTGCTGTAGACAACCACAAAATCATTTGTTTTTTTTAAATAACAGAGAATGCTTAAGACAACTGTGCTCTGCCTTCATATGTAATGCAATAACTATTGTGTTGGAAAGTGGGTTTTTGACAGAGGTACGTATGCACTAACCACTGGCAATAAGGCTACCAGCCCCGTATAAGGTCCGGTAAAGGTCCAAAAAGCAGCGAAGCCTAACGTAGGAGACAGGTATGTAAAGCATTCAAAACACCAATAGCTCAAATAAGTAAAACACAACACACAATAAAAATCCCACACCAATTTATAAAAATATAAAATATGTGTATCTTGTAAATGACACCAAAACCCAATGTAGGGAACCAGAAATATGAATTCTCTGGGATGTCTGGACTACAATCCGTACAATGCACCTGGTTAAATCCTTTAAGTTCAACTTGGCTCATTCTAGGATGGGGACTCTTGGTGGAGATGATGCAGGTCGGCACTGTTAACCTGTAGCCTGCAGGGAGTCCACTCCTCAATCTTTAAGCAAGGCACTGTCCCCATGGCTATATTACCAGATTGTACAGCAGGTGCAGTCATTCAGAGAGCAGACTTTTGAGTGAAGATCCAGATTCCAGAAGGGCAGTACTACTCCTTGTAGTTTCAGGCAGCAGCTCTGAGAGACTATGCAGCTCTCACATATTTATTCAGTGTTCTGGGGTGACAAGCAGGGGGCACATCTGTCCAGTGAGATGCTGGGTGCCACCCAAAAGCATGACAACTTCCTCCCAAGTGTGGCATCTTCTTGTCCCACAAAGCGCTGCAATTCTAAAATCCAACATGGATGATTTCTCTCCAGAGGAGTAAGAGCTAGCTAAACCAACACACAGTGTGGCTCATTTCCATGAGCTTTCCTCCCACTGACATCTGCAAATTCCTGTCCTAGTCCTGCCATCTATCTGGGGCACAGCATGTGAGGGTAGGTATGCTTGGCATTCCTTACTGCTCTGATCTCTCTTTGAGCTCAGTTTGATTTACCCAATCCCTCTGTAGGGCCTATACTCCTCAGCATCAGAGCTCTCTCCATCAGATAACCTCTGCTCCGGCCAGGCCATGTATCACCTAATCAAAGTAGCCTCGCTAAGCTCGTTAAGGCTGACCATTCAGCTGAAACCACTAGAAAGCTGTGTTTTGACAAGTTGTTGACTTTATCAATTCCAAGCTCTTAAGTCCTTAAATGATATTTTACTCCTTTCCTAACTATAGTTATATCTAAATAAAATATTCAATCAATCAACCAAGATTGGAATAGAGTTGTGGCTTTTAACCCACAAAGGTATCCAGGCTCTTGGTGCAGGTCTCATTCAAAGAGCCAGGTCTTGAGTCCCTTCCTGAAGTGAATCAGCAAGGTTTGAGGTGCGCAGGTGGAGGGTGTTCCAGGCTATGCTGGCCAGATAAGAGAAGAAGTGTCCTCTGATGTGGCAGTGGCATATGTGGGGGATCTGCATGAGTGTGAGGTCTGTGAAACGGAGGTTCCTGGGGGACGGTGGAAATGTACAAGGTGGTTCAAGTAGGCTGGTCCTTGGTCATGAAGGGCTTGTTAGGCTTGAGTTAGGAGCTTGAAATGGCATCTCTCAAGGACCAGGATTCAGTGTAGGTCTTTCAGGTGCTGGGTGATATGGGTTCTCTTGGACAGGTTCTGGATCATCCGTAGTTTTTGTAATTAGTTCGGTGGTGGTGCCTGCGTAGAGTGGATTGCCGTAGTCTAGTCATCTGTTGATGAGGGCATAGGTTACTTTCTTCCTGATGCTGCTGGGAAGCCACTTGAAAATTTTGCAGAACATAAGAGTGTGTGGAAGAAGGTTGAGGAGACAGCATTGAACTGATGTTTCATGGAGAGTTCGCTGTCTAGAATGATGCTGAAGTTGTGGGCGTGGCCTTTCGGCATGGGGGTATGTCTCAGTGGTAACATTTTTCAGGAGTTTTTCTAGAGGGCAGTGTGTTTGCCGCACATGAGAACTTCTGTCTTGTCCTTGTTAAGTTTTGGGCACTTGTACTTCAGCCATGCTGAGACGTCTTTAATGCAGTTGTGGAAGTTGGTCTTTGTTGTGGGGGAGAATTTAAGTCCTGGGATGATATTATTGCTCCTTTCCTAGAAATAGCTATATATAAATAGAATATTGCAATGGTATTCTATGGAGCTAAGGGCCAGATGTAGGAAGCCTATTACCGGTCATTAACAGCCGAAATTAAAGAATTTTGGCCATTACCGACCGGTAATAGGCTTTTCTGATGTAGGGGCCTAAATTAAGGTTTCTGTATTTTACCGAATCGGTAATTTAAGGAATCCGTAAATTATCGAATTCTTAAATACTAGTTCGGTAAATTACTGAATTCCTAATGTAGTGGGCACTTAAATGAGTGCTTATCCCATGTTAGGATTCGTTATTTACCACCAACTACAAGTTGGTGGCAAATAACGAAAACTCCCAAAAAAGCATTTTCATGCAAATTACTTCACTGCCATGTTGCAGACATACATGCCCTTAGGGCATGTGTATGTGTGCCACATGTGCACCCATACACAAATGAGGGGTGCAACAGGGTGTCAAAGTGACACCCTGCCACCCTTCAATGTTTTCCTCCTTTTACCGAATCGGTATTTACCGATTCGGTAATTGCCATTAAATACCGAATCTTAACGATTCGGTAATTTTTACCGAATAATTTGCCGATTCGAAAATAACAAATAGGTAAAATTCGGTATTTTAGAATCGGTAAATGTCCCTCACCTACGTCTGGCCATATGTTCTACAATGGGGAAACATGAAATGGGCAGTTTACCTCACCAGGAAACATCTTTTATCAGGTCCCTGCTAAAAGTTGCATGGGCCCACCCCTGAGATACTTAGGGGAGACCTGGGGGATGCCTAATATGTAAAGGTAAGGTGGATTATCATTGTTAAAAAGCCCATACCCCCAAAGTTGTGTTTGCACACAATTTACTTTGAAAGAATAGTCTGCAAAGCCATGCTGCCTTTAAAATGGCAGCAGGCACTCAGCAGTGCATACATGCAAGTGCAGGAAATCTGCTGGGCCTCTAACCTTCCATGCATTATTACATACTAGGTACTTAGAGGTAGTTTGAACTCCTTGGCCATTTTATATACCAAAGACCTATAGGGTATGTCAATACCAATTGTCAGAATGTAGTTTTAAATGCAGGCTAGATGGGAGGACTGCCTTTAAAAGGACAGCAGGCAGACAGCAGCACACACTTGCAAATGCAGGAAATCTGCTGGGCCTCTAAACCTCCATGCCTACATTTTTTACTATGGACTTACAGGTAGATTGCATCCCCTGGCCCTATTATCTACTAGGGACCTATATGGTGTGTTATTGCCAATTATAAGTTACCATATCACGTATACCTTTCTAAACACAGCACTGGCCATGGGCCCAGTTAGCAAAGCCCATGGTACAGTCAGAGTCAGTTACCACCAGTATCATTCAGCAAAAAATGTGGTGAACAGGGCAAAATGATGACTTTCCAGCATATTGCAAAAACTATTGAGTGGAGGGTACCATATTGGAAGCTGCAGCAGCAGTCCTACAGAAGGGTAATTGGAAACAGAAGTCATTTTCTACGATACTAGGGGTAAAGTACACCCTTCTATTCGTTATAAGGATATTGCACGTTCCATGTCAATGTAGATTCCTCTATAAGGGCATGGAACTCCAAGGATGAGTAGCTTATCTGGAGTAAAGAAGAATGTGCAAAATATTTTCTTGAATCCTCCTCACAAGTTGTAGTCATCAGTCTTTCTACTTTCACATCTAACTGGTGTTTAGACAAAAATATCATGATGCCGAAATATCATTGTCATGAATATCGATTTTTCAGATGAGCAATAATACTGTTGATGTTAATTTAAAAAATATCATTTAAAATTATTTTTATGTGTGCCTGTTTCTGTATTAAAGATAGGTGTTATTATTGTTTGTATAATTGTTAATAATATTTATAAATATAGTTTGCCATTTTAAATGATTTATAAGTTTTTTATTTAATTGCTAATAGTAATTTATATTGTCTTTACGGATTGCTATATTCGTAGGGGAGTAGAGTGGGAAGTTAAATAACTATAATTAATTAATAATTAAAAATAAATTAACTAATTGATCATTAATTCTGTAAATTGTGTAATAATTGAATTCTTTAAGTTATATGTGAGGTTCGGGTTGCTGGGTTAGTAGGGGTATAGGGTGTAAGTTAATTCATAATAATTAAATATCAATTGTTTTTTAATACATTATGAAATATTCAATTGATTAATAAATATGTAAATTGCATAATAATTATATGTTTTTTAAGCTTCAGATTAAGTGTGGGTTGTTGGATTTGTAGGGATATAGGGTGGGAGGTTTTTTGAACAATGATTGATTGATAATTATTATTAAATGTATTATTTATTATTTAATTAACTAATAAATATGTACATTGCGTAACACTTGTATTTTCAAGTTATATATTAGGTGTGGGTATCTGGGTTTGAGGGATATAGGGTGCAACATTAATTATTAATTCATAATCAGTTATGTAATCATTTTTTATATTTAATTGATTGTTAATTGTGTTACATTTATTTCTTTTAGTTATATTTTAAGCATGGGATGGTATGTTTGTGGGTGTATAGAGGGGACATTTAATTAAGTAATAAATAAATAAATGATGTTTTTTCAATTGATAATTAATTAATTTGTTTACTAGTCATGTTAATTGTTTTATTGTTTTTTACTTGATATAATTTTTGTTTTTTTGATAAAGTTCATAGTAAGTATTTTATATTTGTTTTAAAATAATAGGGTTATGTTTCATTTATGTTATGTGTTTGAAGTAAAGCACTTTACCTACTGTTACACAGCCTGGAGTGGGAATACTACATTTTACTCCTCCGAAGTCCAATGCTTTTCCATACAAAGTTTATTGTTTCCAATTATTAAAAACTATTACAATATTACGTTTACAATATTACATTTACATTACAAAAGTACTTGTTTTGTACATTATTGCGTCCGCTGGTACAGAAACTTGTTTAATTATTTATTTATTTATTTTCTGATTGTTCTTCTTACTTTAGCTGATCGACTCAAGTCTGTTCATATTCCTGCAATTTAATGAGTTGTTATGACCATGCCAAGCTTTATCTATCAAGTGTTGAATATGCCATTTTCAATGTCTCTTATCTCCTCGAGCTCCGCTTGTCGTATGAGGGATTGCACTTTACTCATATATTTGACCCCCCTACAAGCCAACACGGACGAAGATCCCTCCAACCATCTAATTACAGCTTGTCTGCATGTGCCAATGTTCAATTTGTTAAAAATGTTTTTTAAAAGTCGTCTCCTTAAGTCAGTGAGAGCTGGACAAATACATAGCGGGTGGGGTAGAGTTTCATTTTGGTAGCCGCATAGGCGACAATGGGGGTCCGCGTAGCTACCTTTCCAGGATGGTAGTAAGTCCTTCGAATGCTGTAAGCCCAGCCGATGTTCTATATATCTCTGTTTTAGTTTCTCGTTAAAGTGACTTTTTAAATAAGGCTGCGGCTTTATCCCAGAATATGAATTTATCAATGTCCACCCGTGTCGTCGTTTCGAGATTATCGATTGATCTTCCAGAAAGGATTCCCAATTGACAGCATTATTTGTTGTTTTGTCAAAGCTGGTTCTATCTGGGATTGAATCCCATATCGATTGGATTCCTAAGCCCCTCAAGGATTGAGTCAGGAAATCTCCCCAGCTGCCTAATGCGGCCTGTTTCTGCTGGTTTTCAATTTCTTTCCAGCACAGGTTATCCAGTGAGCCTTCCTCTGACAGACGTATTTTATGGCAAAGTTTCGCGAAGGTACCCATACTGCGAAACTTCTGATTCAGTAGACCAAACTCTAGACGAACCTGAGCTGGTGAGGCTGATTTTGGTAGGTTAAAAAACGCTTTATATACCTTCGTTTGCACGTTATTTAATAGCCCTGTCTCTTTGCCTCGCCAGATAACCAGTGTGTATGACAAGGTGGGTAAGGTCTGTGCTTTCATCACATTTAGCAGCTGTGAATAATTTGGGCAACTCAATTTTTTCTGCAATAACCGGTGTGCGTAGATCATAGTGTAGGTTTTTGCCTTTAGGTCTATTTTGTGTTCTTTATTGGTGGGGCCTCGCCCCAGTTTTAGACCTAAATATTTATAGGATGATTCCTCCTTTATTTGGGATCTGTTTGCGTACCATTTAAACAATGGTTTTTTAGGGTCTACTAAGTGGACCACTTTGGTCTTTTCTTTGTTTAATTCCAAGCCTTCGTGCTCCAAATAGGTTACAAGGTTATTAATCATTCTTTGCAACCCTATTGGGGCTTGACTCAACACAACTATATTGTCCGAATATTGTAGGAGGGGGATTGGGTTTTTTGCCAAATTCGGTGGATGTTCTTCTCCCACCTCTATATGATTGATGATATCCGCCATGTAAATATTGGATAACTTTGGCTGCCGGCTCCCAGTTTAACTCTAGCACAGGTGTCACTGTACAGGCTTATCATTGCCTCTAATAGGTTCTTTGGTAGCCCCCATGATCTTAATTTTTCCCATAGTCAGATTCGATTCACCCTGTCGAAGGCGGCTCGTAGATCTATGAAACAAGCGAACAATCTGGACTTCTTTGTTTCCGCTTTTTCCTTTAGGAGGGCTAATGTTGTCAAATTTGTTAATGTGCCCGTCCTTGGCCTAAATCCCGTTTGGCACATGGGTATTATATTTGTGTCTTACATCCAATCTTGGAGGCGCAGTAACAAGCATGATCCGTATAGTTTCACCTCCATATCGATCAGCGATATCATCCTGTAATTCCCTGGGTCGTTGTGATCACCCTGCTTGAAAATAGGGTGTATTATGTTCCCATTCCAGGACTTGGGCATTTTGTTCTGGCTATAAATCCAATTAAAGAGTGGTGTTAAGTATTCTGCCCAGAACTCAGGGGAATGTTTGAAGAGAGCATTCGGGAGCCCATTGGGGCCTGCTGCACCCTCTGTTTTTAGGCGTTTTATTATACCTTTTAGCTGTTTAGTTGTTACAAGGGCGTCTGAGACTGATTTTTGTTCTTCAGATGTTTTTAAAGGTGTGGTAGTCTCGATACCAATGTTGTCGATGGGCCGAATCTCCATGGCCTGTGATGGCGCCCTCATGTCTTTCAGCGGGTCTTCTTGTGTACTTAAAAGAGTTTTAGCGTGCTTCAAGTTTTTGGCGCATAGTCTGCAATCTTTTTTGCAATGCGCTTTTGTCCGTTCTCCCTGCCTGTATACATGTTTTTAACGTGCTGAAGCCATTTGCTTTCTCCAATTCCTGCCTCTTGTCTTAGTTGGTTGCCCTTTGTCAATTTGTTAATGATGCCCCAAAATGACCGACCATTATTGTTTTTACCAGCTATTAGTAATTTTGTCCAGATTTCTTCTTGGTATGATTTTTTTTCTTTACTCAGCAGTATCTTATAGTTTTTTCGCATGGCCTTTAATTTTGCCTTATCCGGTTTCTTTCAGTTTTTCATCATTATTACCTGCTTCCGCACTTCACGTGAGATTTTCCTTTTCTCCTTCCGGAGCGTAGGGTTAAACCATGGCTTCTTCCTGGTATCGATTCTTCTGTTGTTCGGTTTTGTGGTAGGCGGGTCTCTGGTTAAAGTGTTACATAAATATTCCCATGTTGTTGTTGGGTTTTCTTTTTCTTTGAGTGTCATTTCCAACAATTGTTTTTTTAAATTTATCCATTATGGGTTTTATGTCTTTTCCTCCCCATTTCAATTTCCGTAGGTTGAATTTTTCAGTATATTGAATAACCGTATTGATTTTTTGGTTTTTATTGGCCAAAGTTTTGATTTTGGTAATTAATGGGAGGTGGTCACTTTCTGTGCGCTGCCCGACCGAAAATGTGCTTACCTTTGACGCCAGGTTGTTGCTCATTATTGTGAAGTCTATTGTTGATTTCCGATTGCCGTTTAAGAAGGTTATTGATGCAGGTCTATCCCCGTTTGCCTTCCCATTCAGGATTGATAGGCCCAGTTCCCCGAGCTCTTGAGATATACAATTGTCCTTTAATAAGTTGCTATTCAAATCTCCTGAAATGATCAGGGAATACGATTCGTGTGTAGTTTGTAATGTTTGGATCAAAGTCATTAGTGTCGTAAGTCTTTCCTTCTTCTGTTTCTTTTCTGGGTGTACATAGACATTGAGTACTAATAGGTTGTGATTGTACAAGTGTAGGTTGGTCCTTTCTGTAATTTTTATTGCTTGCAGCCAATTTGCCCCAGTATATATTTCTTCCACTTGCCATCCATACAGCTGTGTGATGTATGTTGTTAGGCCTCCTCTACGGTGCCCAAATTTTGAGAAGTTTTCCGCTAGGACATGAAACTCTATGTAACCAGGGATGGATATTTGACTCAAATTCCAAGTTTCTTGGAGTTATATTAGGTCATGTTGTTCCAAGAATTTGGTGGTTTCATGGTCTTGCCCCATATTGTCAAAGCCGTGGACGTTCCAAGAACAAATGCTGATCATATGGGGTTTCCACGCATTGGAGTCCTCCCCAGAGTTTTGAATATTCACCGGTTCCTTTTGATCATAAAGTGTTATCTGTAGCTGTGATTTTTTGTTCTCATTCGGCCTTTTGTGCTGGCTAGGAGCTCTTATTGCTTAACACCTTTGCAACCCAAGACCAGTCTGTGCTCTTTTCCAGCATGCTTCCTTGTTCCTCTGTGGTTGCCTTGCTCCTTGCTCGTTATGGTATTTTTTGTGGGGATACTGAACATGCGCTCTTTAGGCTTGATTTTTGGGTATTTCGGGCTTCCTTTTCCGGCCTTTCCATTTTGATGTTTTTCAAACGGAGTAATGGGTATTTTTCCCATTGATGCCGCCTCAGTCCAATACCCCAAGCTTCAAAGGTTTGACTCGTAGCGAGTATCCTATCTACCAAGGCTTTTGAGGACCAAGTGGTTAAGGACTCTTCTGTATTCCGATTGTTTACGTTGGTTATGAATTCTACAGACAGAAGATCTTGCGATGATATTTCCTCTAGTTCGGGAATTTCTTTGAAGTGCCGCATTATATTCCCTCTATTCAAGTTGTCTTGTCCACTAGTTATCTGGTATTCCGGTATGAATGAGAGGTTTTCAGGGGTTTCTCCATGTGTTTTGGCTACTAGTTTTTCTTCCTTTTCTTCTTGCCGTTGTGTTATTTCTCCCTTTGCATTTAATATTATGCCTGGCCCTGCAATGTTTTTTGTTATTTTTCCAGTTGGATAGGATTTTCTATTTGACTGAAAAATGGGTGCAGTAGGCCTACCTATACCTGCACTTGACTTATTCCCTTTGGTTCTTAAGTCTTCCAGTTTGTCATTCTTTGTATGTTTGGATGTCATCTTTTTGGTGGAGGTTGCAGGATCGCCCATGTCCATTTGTCTTTATTTTTATCGGCGTTCGAGCACGTCCGTCTTCGCGGTCTATTTTTATAATTTGCCTTTGGGTGATTTTATCGCCTTTAGTCGGATGTTTTTCCTCATTCATCCGCGAATTTGGGGTCTGCTTGTCTTGTTTGGCCCTTCTTACTTCTGGAGTTGGGGTTTCATCTATCCGCTGTATCATTACTACCTGATCTCTGTAGTCCTCTTGTTTAGCTCTTCTTACTTTAGGGGTTGGGGTTTTGCCTATCTGCTGTATCATTGCTACCTGATCTCCGTAGTCCTCTTGGCTTGATCGCTTTTCATCACCTTTGGCTTGGGTCCAATCTTTGTCTTGTTGATGAGTAGTTTTGTGTTTTTGTGTGCTCAAGTTTTTTCTACCTTGTGTATGATTTGACTTTATGGGTTCGGGGGAGATCATTGATTCGTTAAGCGAGTTGCATCCGTACTCTTCTATTGACTGGTTCGCTTGATCCGGGGTCCTATCTGTAAAATGTGAGCGTTTTTTTCCGTTTTTACTTTTTCTTTCTTTGAAGATGTTTGGTTGAAAATAGGGTAAATATGATCATCGGTCAGGGGTGGTTCCTTGGGCTGGGCCCTCCCCTTCCTGGCGCGTTTCCTTTGTCTTTTTGTTAGCTTTATTTTTAAATTGTCAGAAGCGCTTTGCGTGTCATTCATTTGACGAGCTTTCCGGTCTGAGTGTTCCTTGTTAGTCTTTTTTTCCTCATGGTCCTGGACATGGTTTTTAATTTGTTCTTTATTTTCGTATGGACTCCCATTTTCCTCTTCGGCCTCCTCTACCCTACTGGGGCTACTATTTTTTTGGTTCCCTATTGATGTCTGGACTGCCCCTAGAGTGTCTTTTAGGATGTCGGGTAGGTTTGACAATTTATCTACCAATTTACCGCATACACAGCTTGGCTGGGAGGTGTCGGTGTGATGTGCCGTGTCTGCCCTCCTCGGTAGAAGGGTTGCCATATGGTCTAGCCTAGTATTTATGCCAGAAATGTGCCCAGCAATTAGATTTATTAGATCAATTTGTACATCCATTTTATCCGACTGGAAGTTCAGGGCCCTAATTGCCTGCTCCAAGGTGTTAAGTAGTGATTCACTCCATGGGGCCTTGTAAACCTCTACAGCCGGTATTTCCAAGACCTCTGACACTTCTTTGGACCCGCTCACAGAGGAGATCATGATTGGGGATGTCAGGTTTAGTTTATTTGGCCATCTTCTTTTTGTCTGGGCTTCTCTTCCTTTTTATCGGGATTTTTGTCTGGACATAGTGGTGTTGATTCTAGTATTTCTACTCCACCTAGTCCCTTTCCCTGATCTTCTAGTGATCTATGTCCACCTTGCCGACTTAGTTTGTTCTTGGGGTCTTCGTGTCTTTGGGTTTGAGTGCACTTTCCTACTTGATTGTTGGATTCCATAAGTCTGTCTAAGCTTATCTCATTGGGTAAGGAAAAGGAGGTTGACCATTCGTCGTCTTGTGCTGTGGTGCGCTCGACCCCAGTTGTGTTTTCCTTTATAGTAGGACTATTTACCTTATCCTTATTCCTATTCTCTATTATCGTGTCTTTTTCCAGAGCTGGGGAACCGTGATTGTGTATTTGGGCTAATACCACCATTGACTTGCCATCTTCTGTAGTGCCATTTGACTTGGCAAGAACTTGTGAGATTTGTGACTGCGAGGTTTGCAACTGATTTGTTGGTTTCATTAGGGAAATGTTCTCAATAGATGTTTGTTGTGCTTTTTTTTCCTCCTTCTTGTTATTTGTTTGCAGCTGTTCACTGTTATTTGTCCTTGGTGCGGGTATGATTGGACTTGGTAGGTGAGCTTGTTCCTGCGTTTGACCATAGATGGCCGCCATAGAGTCCTTCAAGAAAATTTTTTTTTGAATTCCAATGATTTTTTTCGGACTAGTTGTCGACAGTTCTGGGGCAGACACTAGTCTCTCTCTTTGCTGTGCGGTTTTCTTCTTTTTTTCCCGGTCTTTAGTGGGCCCTGGTCTTTATCTTCATCATTTCCCTTTGTCTCGTCACTTAACTCCTGCCGCACTTTCCCCGATCTCATGGTTTCCTACTTACTTGCTGATGGGCTCCCTGCTCTCCGGCTGTAACTCTCCGGCTTCGTTTTTAGGAGGTTGCTCCACCACCCTGTTTTAATCACGTGGCCTTCCCACGCGTATCCGCAACACTAATACGGCTGTAGTCCTCTGGCTGCTGCTCCGTTCCGGCGGTTGTATGTGCGACCCCCGCTCCTCACCGCTCACTCGCTGCTCATGCCTACAAGCACGAGGCGCCCAAGCCTCCCAAGCCTGTCTGCTCCCTCTGTGTCCTACCTTGCGCCCACTACCCGCCAAGCCACCGCCACCAACTCCACCGCCTGCGACCTCAAGCAATGGAGCGGTACAGGATAGTGTGGGGCGGGCAGGGACGCGGCGCACAACGTTGGAGTAGCTGCCGTCAGGGAGGGGCAGCGTTACAGCAGATCCGCAGTGCGGCAGCCCAACTCTGCCCAGAGTACAATGTTCAACAATGTTTGACGGCCGGCTC
The DNA here is from genome assembly GCF_964261635.1 of Lissotriton helveticus. Classification (NCBI taxonomy): domain Eukaryota; kingdom Metazoa; phylum Chordata; class Amphibia; order Caudata; family Salamandridae; genus Lissotriton; species Lissotriton helveticus. Next base: position 800,127,468 of record NC_136057.1, on the reverse strand, counting down.
AGTTCAGTAGTCAAAAGTCAGGGATGCTGAAGCCACCAAAACTGCCAAGATCTACAGGTCCCAACTGGATGGCAGGGTGTTATGTAATTGCTATATTTTCAACAGAGCACCCCACAACAGGGCATCTAGTGAAGCTTCCAATGAGTCCCACAAGCTGCACCCAGGCTGTTCACGGCGCCGGAGCTGCGTTGGTGGCCTGAACCGTCGCCTTTACCCTGTAATCCTGCAGATGCCTTTCAGTATTAATGTTAATTTAATATTAGTTCTAGAGTTTATCAAGGGGCCCTTCAAATCTTTTAGGGTTTGAGGTTTAAGGTTTTATCCGTGCAGCACCGCGCAGGGGCTGCTCATGAAGCTGCAGCAGCGTCGGTTGACAGCGCCGCTGCTCCTTCCCTGCTTCCCTACTTCAGTCCACTCCCAGACCACTCACATTCAGTGTAATCCTGCAGGCACCCCTTTTTTAAATGTTAGAGTTTACCAGGGGCTTTTCAATGCTTCTCAAGGTGTAGGCAGCACAGCTCGGCACAGCTCAGCGCAGCGCAGGTTTTGCGGGGAGTTTTTGCGGGGGGGCTCACCGTCGAGATCTGCTGCCCTGCTACCCGGTCTCTTTCACTTCCGAGCCGCTCTGCTGCTGCTCAGGGCTCCACAGCTGCTGCCGCTTTTCCCCGTTGTTCCGTAGTGCCGTTTCCTCTTCTGCTGCCACCGCTACTTCGCCTGTCTCACCTGCTCAGCTCGAGGAGGGGGGAGGGGGCTGCAACCGGGAGCCTGCCGCCGGGAGCCTCAGCCTGCTGTCTCCTCGCTCCGGAGTGAGAATAGTAAATTTTACCCCTCTGAGTCCAATGCTTTCCTGACTGTTGCACAGACTAGAGTGGGAATAGTAAAATTCACCCCTCCAGAGCCCAACGTTTTCCCTACTGTTGCAAAGACAGGAGTTATGTTTCATATATGTTATGTGTTTGAGATGAAGTACTTTTCCTATTGCTACACAGACTGGAGTGGGAATAGTAAATGTATGCCCCCGGAAGTCCAACACTTTCCCTACTGTTGCACAGACAGAAATGGAAATAGAAAATGGTATCCCTCTAAGGCCCAATGCTTTCCCTGCTGTTGCACGGACTGGAGAAGGTATAGGATATTTATTATACCCAGATTGTAATATTTTTTAATGAGTTTAAATATATCTAATATTATGATCTGTTTATTTGTTAAATTTTTTATATAAATATATATATTACCTACTGGCGATAGCCAGTAGGTATATATAGTTAGGATTTTTTCTCTATGGGATTTCTGAAAATTCTATGTCTAATAACTTTGGCGTTTGTGGACGGAATTGGCTGAAATTTTCAGGAAAATGGCACATTTTGTTTCTGAGCAGCCCCTGAAAATTTGGGGGGGTTTCGTTAAGGGGGGTCCGAGAAAAAAGGGGGGTCCCAAAACGTGTTTTTAACATTGAGTTTTCCATAGGGCGGTTGGCCTCACTTTTAGCTCGAACGGCTGAATGGATTTCCACAAAACTTGGCAAAATTGTAGGGACTGGTAGCCCGATGTGCCTTTGCTATGTCTCAAGATATATGCTCCAGTGGTTTTTACGAAAATTAACTTTGAAAAATATATATTGGGCTACATTGGGCTATATATATGTTGGAGCCCAAATGTAGCCCAATGTAGCCCAATGTAGCCCAAAGATGGCCACCAGAGACAAAAGAGCCCAAATGTAGCCCAAATATCAGCCAGATGTAGCCCAACTATAGCCCAGTGACAGAATGTCCCAGAGTGTTCTAAAGAACAACTAGAGCGCTAACAGTCTTACTTATGACAAAAGTATGGCACACCTGAAGTCATCTTGATTGGAATAAAGTGTTAACACTTAAAACATTTAATTTGCAAAGGAACAAAATGAGGGGGTTCATTTTGCCATAGAAATGTTATATCGCCAGTAGGTATATATAGTTAGGATTTTTTCTCTATGGGATTTTTGAAAATTCTATGTCTAATAACTTTGGCGTTTGTGGACGGAATTGGCTGAAATTTTCTGGAAAATGGAACATTTTGTTTCTGAGCAGCCCCTGGAAATTTGGGGGGGGTTCGTCAAGGGGGGGCCGAGAAAAAAGGGGGGTCCCAAAACGTGTTTTTAACATTGAGTTTTCCATAGGGCGGTTGGCCTTACTTTTAGCCCGAACGGCTGAATGGATTTGCACGAAACTTGGCAAAATTGTAGGGACTGGTAGCCCGATGTGCCTTTTGTAGGTCTCAATATATGTGCTCCAGTGGATTTTGAGAAATTAACGTTCAAAAAAAGATATATATCTGTAACAGCGGACCGGGCAGCGCTCCGGTTGGCGGACTTTACGCGTAACGGAACTTCGCGTAGCGAAGCTGATTGGCTCTCCGGTGTCTGTCAACATTCTAAACAGTCCGGAGCGGCCGCCATCTTGTCTCTCGGTAGGATTGAGAGACAAGAGGAGGCCAAAACAAAGGGGGAAATGACCATAAGGGGGCCTAGTAGATCCTCCCTGACCCCCTAGGTTTATTGTGGAGGCTTTAAAAGGGCCCCGCGGGGCAAAAAAAAAAATTTTTTTTTTTGTTTTTTTGCGTGGGTAGCGCCCGGTTCGCGAACCGGGAAGCGGTCCGAGGAGCGTACTTTGAGGAAAAAAGAAAGACAGGGTATAAACATTTTGGCAATTTTGTTATAAATGGAAGGTAGTTCTGAAAAGAACTGTTTTTTTATTATTTTTCTTTTTTTTCTTTTTTTTATGAATTTTCAGAACAATTTTTTGATTTTTTTTGATTTTTGAAAACTATTTTGTGTTTTTTTTGTTTTTTTTTAGGGGAAATAACAAAAAAGCAGGGTTTGAACATGTCTCAACAGGAGCAAAAAAAAATAAAAAGGATTCATTGTTTTCTCATCTTGTTGCATTTATGATTTTCTCCAGCTCGGTTAATCAAAGTAATACTCTTCTCTCCATAACAAATAGTTCCTCCACAATATATACAAACTATTTTGTAGTGTTCAAAAGGAGCTTGAATATTGTGGATTATTTCTCGGCCTTCTGGTCCGGCGAATGAGCTTTGTCCACTGGAGGTGCTGGGGATGACATCTGGGGGGTTGGCAGCAAGATCCCTTACTTGTGCTTGGGAAAGATTATTAGGATGCCATCGCTCCATGTGGCGAATCATTGTATGATTGCCAAAGCTGTATTTCTTGTTGGGGTTGCCACAAGAAAGTATATTTTTACATATCAAACAAGACACCTGGGGTGCATTGACCTTGTTTTGTCCAGGTGGAATTTTAAAAAATTGCCATATGTAGTGCTCTTTAATATGGCTCTGCCCTGGTGTTTCTGGCAGGAACTGCCTTACTTGCTCTTCCTCCTCCTCCTCCTCTTCGTCCTCATTATCTTCCTCTCTACCAAAGTCCAGTGTTGGTGGTGGTCCTTTTGGTGGTGGTGGTGGTGGTGGTTGCTGAGAAGCACCAGCTGCAGCTATTACAGAAGCCATTGTGAAAAATAGGTCTTGCTCTCTGGAAGTAGAAAGTAAGAATGAGGTAAAAAGAAGGAGGGGTTTTCATCATTTGGGAAAAAAAAATAGTTCTAAACCAATGAAAAGTGTTATTTTTAGGTCACATGACCTAGCCTAACAACATTAGGAAACCAAAAGTGAAATGAACCAATGAAAAGTGTTATTAACAAGTCACATGACAAGTCACATGACCTGCTATGCTTACGTTACGCGCTCCGCGCCGCGCCCCGGATCGCTTCCGGAGAGCTGCGCTTCGCGCCTCGGTTCGCGCTCCGGAGCACTTCTGGGTGCGCTAACGCGGCGCGTCATAAGACGCATTACGCCGCAACGCGATACGTCGCGCTTTCGCGACGCATCACGATGTTGATTTCTAACGCGGCAGTTGCGCAAACGGAACGTTTACTGGTTCGCGGACCGGGTCGCGGCACCACATTAAGCTAACGGGAAGCTTCCCGGTTCGCGAACCGGGAGCGAAGCAAAACATAATAATAAAAAATAAAAAAATAAACATATAAAATACATTTTTTGATTTAAAGAAGAATACATTTTACAGCTATAGATATTAGCTTTTAAAAAACCAATGAAATTCACTGAAAAAACCATAGGTTATAGACCATATATAGTTAGGAATTAGCATTTACAAAACCTTGAAAATTCACTGAAAAAAACATAGGTTATAGACCATATATAGTTAGGAATTAGCATTTAAAAAACCTTATTTTACTCACACAAAACCATTGAAATTCCATAAATAGTTAGTTGCACTAACTATATATCGCGCACCCGCAATCCACTGCTGATGATGTCACATATTACATCATTCATGACATGGTCAGTGACATCACTGATGACATCACTGATGACATCTCAAATGACATCACTGATGACATCACTGATGACATCTCATTAGACATCAATGACCACATCACTGATGATATCATTCATGTGACAATACAATGCATCTCCTCACATTTTAATATAACCTCTGTTACACCCAGTGTTAAATACAGAGTATAATTTTTGAAACCATTGACACACCAATACTAGTTACTACATACGCACTCACTGATTCCTATGTCTACACACACATTCACTCATTCACCCATACAATCATTCATACATACAATCACTCATCTTTACAACACTATCATATGCACTCATACACCTATACAGACACTCACACTCTGCCACTCATCCATGGAGTTACTCACACACCTAGTCAGTCCTGTAAAGAATCAATCACACTTCCATTTTCTAATCTATACACTTAAACATAGAGTACCTTACATTTTCAAACATATACTAACACATACTTACTCTCTTATACAATCATTGATACAAGTACACATTGATCTGCACAGAGTCACACATCTCCCAGCCAGCCACACACACACTCAGTCTCCCATACAAATACTTGGACAATCAATCAATAACCCATATAGTTACTCATATAGCTACTGATCAACACATGCAGCAGTTTACAGAACAACAGACATAATAATGCACAAATTAAGACAGTTTAGTCACTAACCCATGCACTCAGTGAGACACATTTAATCACTCACTCATACAGTCAGTCACCCACCTACTAAATGCTTCATCCAGACACTTATACATCTACTCATTCTTCAATATGTAAAACATATTTAAACTTTACAGAAACACACAGTCACTGGATGATGTCATCAGTGATGTCATCAGTGATGTCATTTGAGATGTCATCAGTGATGTCATCAGTGATGTCACTGACCATGTCATGAATGATGTAATATGTGACATCATCAGCAGTGGATTGCGGGTGCGCGATATATAGTTAGTGCAACTAACTATTTATGGAATTTCAATGGTTTTGTGTGAGTAAAATAAGGTTTTTTAAATGCTAATTCCTAACTATATATGGTCTATAACCTATGTTTTTTTCAGTGAATTTTCAAGGTTTTGTAAATGCTAATTCCTAACTATATATGGTCTATAACCTATGGTTTTTTCAGTGAATATATATATATATATATATATATATATATATATATATATATATATATATATATAAATATTACCTACTGGCGGTCGCCAGTAGGTATATATAGTTAGGATTTTTTCTCTATGGGATTTTTGAAAATTCTATGTCGAATAACTTTGGCGTTTGAGGACGGAATTGGCTGAAATTTTCAGGAAAATTGAACATTTTGTTTCTGAGCAGCCCCTGAAAATTTGGAGGGGTTCCATTAAGGGGGGGGCCGAGAAAAAAGGGGGTCCCAAAACGCGTTTTTCACATGCAATTTTCCATAGGGCGGTTGGACTCACTTTTAGCTCGAACGGCTGAATGGATTTCCACGAAACTTGGCAAAATTTTAGATATTGTTTGCCCGATGTGCCTTTGCTAGGTCTCAATATATGTGCTCCAGTGGATTTTGATAAATTAACGTTCAAAAAAATATATATATCTGTAGGCGCGCCCCGGTTAGCGCCCCGGTTCGCGTACTTGACGCGTAACGGAACTTCGCGAAGCGAAGCTGATTGGCTCTCCGGTGTCTGTCAACATTCTAAACAGTCCGGAGCGGCCGCCATCTTGTCTCTCGGTAGGATCGAGAGACAAGAGGTGAAGAAAAACGAAGGGGGAAATTAATAAAAGGGGGCAAGGTAGACCCCTCCTGACCCCCTAGGATTGATGAGGGGGTTATTAAAGGGTCCCGCGGGGCAAAAAATAAAAACAATTTTTTTTTCGTTTTTTCGCGGTAGAGGCGCTACCCGGTACGCGAACCGGGTAGCGAACCGGTAGCGTAACGGGAGTCCGCCATCTTGTGTTTTGGTGAAATTTAATCACAAGATGGAGGAAAAACAATGTGGAAAATGGGTATAAGGGGGCACGGGAGACGTATCCTGACCCCCTAGGTTTTCTGAGGGTGGCTGAGGAGGCCCATATGTGAAAAAAAAAAACGTATTTTAAAAAAAAACTTTACGCGGGTAGCGTCCGGTGCGCGAACCGGGTAGCGTTCCGGAAAGCGTAAATCGTGAAAATTTGTAAAAAAAAGTTACATTTAAAATTTGTTTAGAGTGATCATAGTTAGGGTAGCTCTGAGAAGAGCTTTTGGGTATGTGGTAGATTTAGGTACTTATAAGTAGGTACCAATACATAGTCTTAAATTCAGGATGAAAACTCTGTTCCCCTCATCTGAGAAGTGAACTCCATCTCCTCTGTAGATATCTTGCATGTAGTAACGCAAGTTATTGTTGTAGATGGAGCCCATTCCATGGTCTCTCATGTAAGCTGAAACAGACTTATTTACATGCTTCCTCGATTTCTCAATTTGTGGACAAAATTGGTTGGACCACCTCCATTTCTGTCTTTGGCATATGTTTGAATATACCAAGGCAGTTTGAGGAAAAAGTGCCATCAATCGCTCAAAGGTGTCCTTTAAAAGCATTTCCAGACCTACCCCAGTCAAAGTGCCCAAGTCATTTCCTCCACAGTGCACAATTAACAGGTCAGGGTTTGGCAAAAGCAAAAAGGTTTTCACCAATGGTATCAATTGGTGACATCTTAATCCTCTGTGACCAATCCAGTTGATTTCCACATTTTGTAAATTGAGGTTGTGTAAATTTCTGTTATCAGCATACCTTTGAGCCCAGTGGATGTAACTATGTCCAACAATCCAGACAGAAAACATGGTGAGAGGAGGTTCTGCTGCAGCCAGATGAAGTGTGGGAATCAAATGGCAGTTGAAACAGTAGGAGTTTGTAATGAAAAAAACTGTGGAGTTTCTGTGCTAATGATTCAGTAGCAGTGATTGGTGGATTTTGATTGCTGAAAACAGAAAGTTAGGGTGCATGGATGAGTTCTTTGAAAGATGTAATTTGAATGGTCAAGAAAAAATCATTTTATGAAAGATTGCACTGGATACGCAGGTGTACTGAGAGTTCAGAGTTCAATTGAAACATTGTTGTGTGAACTTGTAAACATGACAGGTCTTTCAGGAGGTGGTTGCTATGGAAAAAAGGCAGAAAGGGCAGAGGGGGGAAGGGTGTTGATTTGAAAAAAGTGAGGGATGAGTTTTGATTGGGTGACATGAGAGATATGTGTGATGAATTACAGCATTTCTGTGCCTTTGTTGGTTGCAGCCTCTGGAGTGCATACCCTTTGCTCTGCTAAAGAAAAATTGGTGTGTGTCTGAGACTGTTTTGAAACTCAAAAAGTATTTGCTAAGGTGAGAAAAGATTCATTTAATTTAGATAGAGAATAGTATGCTTTAGGGAGAAAATTATGAAGAAAGTTGTGTATTTAAAATGTTGCTTTGTGTCAAGTGTTTTACAAATAGATTTAGTTTCTTTGAGTTTCATAGCCATGTTAAAAGTGACGCAAAAGTGGTGCAAGGGCCTTAAAAATACGCTTTCATGTGTGTTAGGGCATTTTAAGTCACTTCCCCATGAATGTGGGTGAATAATTGGTTTACTTGATGTGTTTAAAAACGTTTCTTGAAGTCAATTAGGTTTCTTGATATGTACTGCTAGAGTTTCATAGGCTGCGTGGGGCATATTTACAAGGCCTTTGAGTCACTTTGATGTTATTTTCCCCATTTTAATTTAAGTCATTTCCCCGTGGTGCAAGGTCCTTGTAAATACGCCCCCATGTGTGCTTGGCAAATTTAGATTTTGTTTCTTTGAGTTACATAGCCATGTTAAACGTGACGCAAAAATGGAGCAAGGGCCTTAAAAATACGTTTCATGTGTGTTAGGGCATTTTAAGTCACTTCCCCATGAATGTGGGTGAATAATTGGTTTACTTGATGTGTTTAAAAACGTTTCTTGAAGTCAATTAGGTTTCTTGATATGTACTGCTAGAGTTTCATAGGCTGCTTGGGGCATATTTACAAGGCCTTTGAGTCACTTTGATGTTATTTTACCCATTTTAATTTAAGTCATTTCCCCGTGGTGCAAGGTCCTTGTAAATACGCCCCCATGTGTGCTTGGCAAATTTAGATTTTGTTTCTTTGAGTTACATGGCCATGTTAAAAGTGACGCAAAAATGGTACAAGGCCCTTAAAAATACGCTTTCATGTGTGTTAGGGCATTTTAAGTCACTTCCCCATGAATGTGGGTGAATAACTGGTTTACTTGATGTGTTTAAAAACGTTTCTTGAAGTAAATTAGGTTTCTTGATATGTACTGCTAGAGTTTCATAGGCTGCTTGGGGCATATTTACAAGGCCTTTGAGTCACTTTGATGTTATTTGCCCCATTTTAATTTAAGTCATTTCCCTGTGGTGCAAGGTCCTTGTAAATACGCCCCCATGTGTGCTTGGCAAATTTAGATTTTGTTTCTTTGAGTTACATAGCCATGTTAAAAGTGACGCAAAAATGGTGCAAGGGCCTTAAAAATACGCTTTCATGTGTGTTAGGGCATTTTAAGTCACTTCCCCATGAATGTGGGTGAATAATTGGTTTACTTGATGTGTTTAAAAACGTTTCTTGAAGTCAATTAGGTTTCTTGATATGTACTGCTAGAGTTTCATAGGCTGCTTGGGGCATATTTACAAGGCCTTTGAGTCACTTTGATGTTATTTTCCCCATTTTAATTTAAGTCATTTCCCCATGGTGCAAGGTCCTTGTAAATACGCACCCATGTGTGCTTGGCAAATTTAAGTACTGACAGGGTGTGCTTCTACATAGGAGCTGTGTTGTGTTTTCAAATTATGACCAGAAAATCGTTTTTTTTTAAAAAAGAAATGCTTTTCACATTTATGAGAAGGTCATAATGGTGTCTGCTTCTTTAAATAAATATTTTACTTTCCACCATGAATATGTGAGAATAATTTTCCTTGTTTGCCGGTTTAAAAACACGTTTCTTGAAGTCATTAAGGTTTCACAATATGTTCTGCAAGAGTTTCATAGTCACTATGATGATAATGATATACATTTAGAACTGTGTAGGAGGCATGGAGAAACTGAGGCTTCTGTAAGTGTCAAGGGAGGTGAGTAATGTACATTGCTCTGTTGCATACAGTCCTCATCTTCTGCGTACTCTTGGATATGCTAGACTACATCTCCACAATGAGATACCTAAGCTGAGGAAACACAGGTGATGTGATTGTGAATTGAGCATAAATATTTGCACGTTTTTCAATTATATCACCTGTGTTTTCTAACATTACGAATCACATTGTGCAGATGAGGTTTAGGTCTGTCCAGGGAGACAGAGGAGGTCTGGCCTTTGTTCAAGAGTGCAGTGGACATGACTCACTTCATTGGTAGGCCTGCACATGTATTATCTCCTCTGTACTCTTCAACAAGCCTAAATTTCATCTGCAACCCTGAGTAGGCCTCACCTCAAACAAACCTCTGGATAGGCCACACCTTATCGTCATCCTGAATCAATCATTTAAAATGTTAGGGGCAAATTTATGATGGCCGTGCGCCTCTTTTGCGCCGCTGTTGCGTCACTTTTGTGACGCAGCAGTGGTGCAAAAGATGCACCATAATGCAAGATAGGCCTCACTTCATCTGCAACAAGATACCGTCAGTTTAAACTGTATACATTTAGGACTGTGTAGGGGGCATGGAGAAGCTGAATCTTCTGTAAGTGTCAAAATTGTTGCATACAGTGCTCACCTTCTGCGTACTCTTTGATATGCTAGACTACATCTGCACAATGAGATACCTAAGCAAAGGAAACACAAGTGATGTGATTGTGAAATGAGCAAAAGAAATTGCACGTTTTTCAATTACATCACCTGTGTTTCCTAACATTACGAATCACATTGTGCAGATCAGGTTTAGGCCTGTCCAGGGAGACAGAGGAGGTCTGGCCTTTGTTAAAGAGTGCAGTGGACATGACACACTTCATTGGTAGGCATGCACATGTATTATCTCCTCTGTACTCTTCAACAAGCCTAAATTTCATCTGTAACCCTGAGTAGGTCTCACCTCAAACAAACCCCTGGATAGGCCACACCTTATCGGCATCCTGAACCAATCATTTAAAATGTTAGGGGCAGATTTATGATGGCCGTGTGCCTCTTTTGCGCCGCTGTGCGTCACTTTTGTGACGCAGCGGCAGCGCAAAAGATGTGCTATGTTGCGACATATTTACAACTTGCTGCATCTAGGCAGATGTGTCACGGTGTAAAGTCCTGTGCCACATGAAACCTGCGTCAGGTTTCATGTGGGCGTTTTGTTGCAGGGTGGGCATTCATTTGCATGAAATCCCTGTAAAACTAACACAGTGAAATTTAGAAGATTTCACTGAGTCAGCTTTATGGCATTGCTGAATCAAATCCTTACGCCTGTTTGAAACAGGCATAAAAAGTGATGCACCATGCAATGTGTGGCTTGCCCCTGTGCATTGCAGTAGACATGTCGCGCTTACGACGTGATTCCTGCAATGCGCCGCTTTTGCGGCACAAATGCGTGACGCATCTGTGCTGTTTTTGCTCAATGGTGCTCCACATTGTAAATGCGGCACATCATGGGTGGCAGAGCAGCGGAGCACGTTAACTGGTGCATCCCTGGGGATGCGCCAGTTAACATAAATCTGCCCCTTTACATTTAAGTATGAGCAGGGGACACAGAGTTGGTGAGGCTTATCCAAGGTTAAGAAGAGATGAGTTCTGTTCACTGAAAACCTGGACATAGGTCTCACCTCCTCAGCATCGCTGGACATGGTTAAATAATATCTGCAAAATGTTACTCTTGTTAAACAATTTTACTATTATAGTCTCTGAGATTTGTCTCTTACTCTGCAACATCTCATTGTTGTTCTCTTTCTTTAAAGATAACGACAACATCAAGCATGAGTGATAATGAGCAATCTGTTGATCTCGATCTTATCATTGAAATTGTCATTGAAACATCAGTGGAAGTAGATCCCTTGGATGATTTAAATCCTGTGGATGATGAAGAATATGATGAGGATGCCGATTTGTCAGAATTGTATGACATAGGGTGGGAAGCTGACCTGCTCGAGCCTGTGGAACTATAAATACTTATTTTTTAAAAGTTACTGGAAATGAAAAGTAACCATGTTAACCGTTTCATTTAAAATTAAATACAACTTCAAAAACAGCTTGTGTGAAGTGTCTTTAATAAAATAGTGAAATATGCTAATAAAATTAGTTCAGATTCACATATAAAAGAGCAAAGGTCAAATGTAGAAGCATTCCATTTCTTTGCTACTATTTGTGAGTTTTAAATTTGCCAATGCACTAAAAAGTATTGTATATAGAATTGACAAGTAGTGTGTTATTTTTTTGACGACTGTTATTGATTTACTGTTTGGTAATAGTGGTTAATAACATTTTGTATTATATTTTACCACAGATTCAACTGCAGATCATTTCAAAATTACACAATGCCTTCGAAGCAAAGAAGGAGAAAGGCTACAAAACGTCAAACACAGCAGCTTACTACATGCTTGCAGCAGTCCTCTACAATAAAAACTTGTCAAGTCACCAAAAAAGGTCCGGGTAAGAGAACGAAATCTTTCCTAAGAAACATTTCCAGAAAAAAAAGTATCACTACAGAACATGTTTTAGTCCAGAAAAAGAGAGCCAATTTAAACGGAAAGGAAAGGCCACTCAAAAATGTTACTGCTAGAGCAGGAGATAACTCTGTGCATGGTAGTAGAAGGAAAAATTAGTTTAGGGACATTCGTAGACGAATGTTCCGCAACAGGATAATTGGCAATTTGTTAAAAAAAATTAAGAAACGTCAACAGAAAGTGGCTTTTTATAAGAGAAAGAGAAACATTGAGAAAATTATTGATCAGGCATTCGAAATTAAGCGAAAGTTATTTATTTTGATAATCAATAGAATTAGGAAACTAAACAAGGTAATTTATGATTTCAAAACAAATAGTAGATGGAAGAGAACAGTTAATCGTAGTAATTTTTGTGAAGTTTTTTCAGGAGAATGGATGCATAGTTCAAGTTGTGAGGCATTTTTTAATGAGGAGAGTTATTTCCAGGATAATGATTTGGTGCATGCAGTTGACACCAGTGGTCGAGCATATGAGGTGAAAGATGGTTGTCCGGTTGAAAAAGAAAAACTTGTGTCAACAGAGGCAGAAGAGGTGTTAGGTAATGAGGTTTTAGGAAGACGTCCTGAGGGACCAGTGTACACCTGGAAGTGTAGTAGTATTTGCAGTGTGCGACAGGATTCCATCAATTTGCTTTGTGATTTTGTACGGACATTTAATAAGAAAACTTTAAAACAGAAAATGAAGTTGTTGCAAGAATTAGATCCTTGCAGAGGGAGAGAAGTGACAGGTTTGCATGGTCATTCACTGGCTTGTCTTTCCAGGAGAGTATGCCAGAGTGTTTTTCATCATTTCAGGATGCTAGCAGTGCATCATAATAAAGTGAGGAAATTAGTTAGGATGTTGTATTATGCTAAGAGTCCAGCAATTATGCTTAAACAATTATGCACTGCTCTTTTGCATGGTTCTGAAGTAGATGTGAAGAATATTTGTGAAGAAATTGAGTTTTGTTACTTTGCAACTAAAGAGAAGAATGTTGAAATTGACCCAGAAGAAGAAGGTAATGTGGAAGAGAGTGTACAGGTTTCCAGTACAGATAATTTTCAGAAGGAAATTGCCACGTTTCAGGTGAAATCAAGTGAGAGGCCTAATTTCACTTCTGTGTGTTGTCGACGCACTTATTATAAGAATCAGACTAAGTTAGTGGATTTATATGCAAAAAGTGAAAGGGAAAATAATAGTGAATGGAAGGATTTCGCAACATACTTGATGGTAGAAAATTGTTTTGATTTGGGATCGGATCAACGTGTGTGTACTTATTGTTGTAACAAATTAAATCAAAACCAGATGCCTGCTAGAGCGGTTCATAATAATCTGGAATTGGTTGACATTCCTTCTGAATTGAAGGATTTAAATACTTATGAATCTATTTTGATTCAAAGTGTCCATCCCTTTTAGGCTATTGTACGAAAGGAGCCAAAGACAGGGAAATTGCCTCCATCAGATTTACAGAGAGGATTAAAGGGAAGAGTTGTTTATTTGCCTCTAGATTTGAAGAAAAACATTAATACAATTGGAGTAGAGAAAGTGGAAGAGGAACCTCTGGTTATCTTAGTTAATGGGGTTCCAACAAAGAGTAAGAAAATCTGGCAAGATTTAGTGGATGTTAGGAAAGTCAAAAAGGCAACATTGTATTTGATGAAAAACAATAAGTACTACAAGAATGTATATGTTGCAGAAGAGGAAGTAAGTGAAGAAGAGGACAGCGATTTGTGTGCTGGACAAATTGAGAAAGTAGAAGCCTCTAAAAATGAAGAAATATATGAACATTATAGTGTTCATCCTTTGCATTCCAAGGAAGTCATGGGGAATGCTATTGAGTTGTTTCAAATGAAACAAGCCAAAGGGAGTCCCATTAGTGTTTGGGAGGAAAGTTTGGAAGCTCGGTGTTTTCCACAACTATTTCCAACAGGTCAAGGAGGAAGATATGAGCGACCTGATCAAATTCCTGCTTCTGAATACCGGACTTTACGATTGTATGCAGAAGATCCTAGGTTTCGTCAATGCATTCCCTATTTGTTTCATCTACTGTTTGAAAGCGATCTGTCTGGACTGTCATATGCAGTGAACCACATCTTGAAAAGTGGTATACAGATGCAAAATATCTCAGCAAGGGACTTTATGGATAAAGTCAATGTGCAAGACAGTATTTTGGATTCTCACCTGATTAATCTCATGGCATGTCAGCGTGGTACTAATGAGTACTGGTACCGTCGACATGGAGATTTAAAATGTATGCTGAGGAACTTAGGAACTCCCACATGGTTCCTCACTCTCAGCTGTGCTGAGTATGGCTGGGAAGACTTACTTGAATTTCTACGAGAGGCAAATGGAAACATTGAAAATATCGAATTCAAGACACCCGGAGACCTGTGCTCTTTGGATCCAGTGAATGTATGCAGGTACTTCAATCATATATTTGAAGCTATGATGTCTTTCATCATGAACAAGAAAAATCCACCTCTTGGAGAGGTGTTGGATTTCTTCTGGAGAAAGGAGTATCAAGCAAGAGGTGCTCCTCATATACATATGCTGCTATGGATCAAAGATGCACCCAAATTTGGAACAGATTCGGATGACTTAGTGATGAGTTTCATAGAACAGTATTCTACATGTGCTGTTCCAAAGACAAAGGAAGACAAAAGCCTAAGAGAACAAGTTTTAGGCTTTCAAAGCCATCGTTGTGGAAAGTACTGTCGTCGTAAATTCAGAAACAAGGACAAGTTCTACACAAAATGTCGTTTCAGCTTTCCACGACCGGTGATTTCTAAAGGAAGAGTGAACAGTTTGATGTCTTCGCTGCGACATAATGTGACGAGGAAATCACCCAAAAATACATACAATTTGAAAAGAAACGAAGAGTCCAAGTACATCAACGACTACAACCCAGTGATTTTGTCCATGTGGAATGCTAACATGGATATACAGTTTGTGGCTGATAACTGTATGGCTGTGGCTCGGTATGTGACATTTTACATCACAAAAAAAGAAAAGACAGAATTGAAGGATATGTGGGAGGACATTTCCCATGAAAAGAGCCTCAGTAAGAAGTTGTACAGTTTCAGTTTGAAGATGTTGTCGCATCGAGAAATCGGAGCTTACGAATGTTCTGACCAGTTATCTTCAGCAAGTCTCTATGCCAAATCTAGGAGTATCATTTGGGCAAGTCTTGGTCTTGCTGCAACACGTAATCGAGTTCTGAAACCTGTACGGGAAATTGAGTATTTGGCGGAAAAGGAGCCAAACAGTACAGATATTTTGAAGACCAACATGTTGGATACATATTATCCAAATAGAAGCAGTCACCTCGAGAATGTTTGTCTGTATGAGGTTCTACAAAATTACATATTCAAGAGGAACATCAAAGAAGATATTGATAAAGGAGTGTATGCTGTAATTGGAACTGAGGGATGTCTGGTCAAGCAAAGAAAATGCCAATTGGTAAATCATCGAAAATTGAGTGGTGAATCTCCTGAAAGAAAAGAGTTTTTCTATTTAGCTCTTTTGCAACTTTTCAAGCCTTGACATGCAGAAGAGGAACTGCTTGGAGATTTCCTCTGTTACGAAGACTCTTTCAATGCAGCCAAGGACACCATAGAATGTCCTGTTTTTCCAAAATATCTAGAAATGTTGAATGCGGAAATCGAGCAGGAAGCAACAATTGCAGCAGAGATTGCTAGAGACAGTTCTCAGGACAGTCAGAGTTCTGTTTCATTTTGAGTCAGGATCCACTAGGAGGACCAGTTATCGAAAATGAAGCTGCCACTGCCATGATTGAAGTGGAAAGAGCGAGAAAATGGAGGTGTGATTGATTCTTTGCATGACTGAGTAGGTGTGTGAGTAACTCCATGGATGAGTGACAGTCTGTGAGTGTCTGTTTATACTGAGTGTATCTAAGGTTATATTAGAGTCTGAAGAGGTTCATCGTATTATCACATGAATAATGTCATCAGTGATGTGCTCAGTAATGTCATCAGTGATGTCATCAGTGATGTCATTTGAGATGTCATCAGTGATGTCATCAGTGATGTCATTTGAGATGTCATCAGTGATGTCATCAGTGATGTCACTGACCATGTCATGAATGATGTAATATGTGACATGATCAGCAGTGGATTGCGGGTGCGCGATATATAGTTAGTACAACTAACTATATATGCGAATTTCAATGGTTTTGTGTGAGTAAAATAAGGTTTTGTAAATGCTAATTCCTAACTATATATGGTCTATAACCTATGGTTTTTTCAGTGAATATATATATATATATATATATTACCTACTGGCGGTCGCCAGTAGGTATATATAGTTAGGATTTTTTCTCTATGGGTTTTTTGAAAATTCTATGTCTAATAACTTTGGCGTTTGTGGACGGAATTGGCTGAAATTTTCAGCAAAATGGAACATTTTGTTTCTGAGCAGCCACTGGAAATTTGGGGGGAGTTGGTCCAGGGGGGGCCGAGAAAAAAGGGGGGTCCCAAAACGTGTTTTTAACATTGAGTTTTCCATAGGGCGGTTAGCCTCACTTTTAGCCCGAACGGCTGAATGGATTTGCACGAAACTTGGCAAAATTGTAGGGACTGGTAGCCCGATGTGCCTTTTGTAGGTCTCAATATATGTGCTGCAGTGGATTTTGAGAAAATAACGTTCAAAAAAAGATATATATCTGTAAGCGCGGACCAGGCAGCGCCCCGGTACGCGTACTTGACGCGTAACGGAACTTCGCGTAGCGAAGTTGATTGGCTCTCCGGTGTCTGTCAACATTCTAAACAGTCCGGAGCGGCCGCCATCTTGTCTCTCGGTAGGATCGCGTGACAAGAGGAGGACAAAACAAAGGGGGAAATGACCATAAGGGGGCATAGTAGATCCTCCCTGACCCCCTAGGTTTGATGTGGAGGCTTTAAAGGGGCCCCGCTAAGCAAAAAAAAAAAAGTTTTTTTTGTTTTTTTTCGTGGTTAGCGCCCGGTACGCGAACCGGGAAGCGTTCTGGGGAGCGTATCACAATGAAAAATGAATGATAGACTTTTCAAATGCTGTATGTTAATTGATTGTTGGTTTTGTTGATTATTTTTTTTTTTTTTTTTTTTAAGCTTTTTTTATTGTGTTTCATAATTTATTAAACTTTCTAACATTTCATTGTCAGAAATTTCATAATAATCATGGAATATAGATTGTAGTCTCTGAGGTTGTAAAATGTCCTCATTTGCAAGGAGGTTATCTACTGCTTATACACATTGCAGTAGTTCTTGGTCCCAAGTTTCATCCATAAATTCAATCTCATTTGGATCAATGATTTCTGTGTTGGACTCTGGAAGGACAATTTCAAATGAAATGTTTTGTTCACTTTCCATTTTTCCTGAAATTTGCATAAAAAAAATATATATTAGTAGAGGTAGGGCACTGTTGGGATTAATTTTAGATAGGCAGTTTTTAACAGAGAATTTATCTTTGGGCAGTGTATAGTATCAGAGTGGAAGTAGGAATATAAAAAAGTGTATCTAAATTTATAAGTACTACAGAGGGATAGTATATAACTAACAGAAAAAGTTTGCCATATTAACTTAAAGTGCACAATATACTTCAGTTTTAAAAATAACAACTTACCTTTAAAAAGAAGTTGAAGTTATTAATGAAAATCCTATTGAAATGTACACCAGGAAGTAGTAGTCAAAATGGCTGTGTTTCCTTCTCTTCCTTTATATATATTCGGGTACATAACCAATCAAATGTGAGGTAAAAAAAGTAGAAAATGAAAGTAACATTTTAATTGGTTGTCAATTCCAACATTTCAGATGTGTTTTGTGAAGTAATTTACCTCACGGTATTTAGAGAGGTCTACAGGCTAAATGGCTAAATGGAATTCCAATCAAATTTGTGAAAATGGTAGGGATTGGTATGTAGTATGAGCTAATCTATATTTGGTGAAATTGTCTCCAGTGGCTTTTCTGTGAACTACTTTCCCACCTTTTTTTCCCAGGGAGCGACCCGGTACGCGAACCGTTGAGCGCCCCGGTTCGCGTACCTTAAGCGTTCCGGGAGTCCACCATTTTGTGTTTCGGTCGAATTAAGATACAAGATGGAGGGCAAATAATGTTCAGAATGGGTAGAAGGGGGCACGGTAGACTTATCTTGACCCCCTAGGTTTTCTGAGGGTGGCTGAGGAGGTTTATATGTGCGAAAAAAAAACATTTTTTTAAAAAATTTCGCGAGGTTAGCTCCCGGTACGCGTACCGGGTAGCGCCCCAGGGAGTGTACTTTGTTGAAAATTAGTGAAAAAAGTTAGAGTAAAATAATAATTGTGAGTGATTAGATGTAGGGTAGCTCTGAGAAGAGCTTTTGGGTTTATGGTACATTTTGGTACTTATAAGTAGGTACCAATGCACATTTTTAAATTCAGAGTGAAAACTCTGTTGCCCTCATCTGAGAAGTGAACTCCATCTCCTCTGTAGATATCTTGCATGAAGTAACGCAAGTTATTGTTGTACAGGGAGCCCATTCCATGGTCTCTCATGTAAGCTGAAACAGATTTGTTTACATGCTTCCTCGACTTCTCAATTTGTGGACAAAATTGGTTTGACCACCTCCATTTCTGTCTTTGGCATATATTTGAATATACCAAGGCAGTCTGAGGAAAAAGTGCCATTAATTGCTCAAAGGTGTCCTTTAAAAGCATTTCCAGACCTACACCAGTCAAAGTGCCCAAGTCATTACCTCCACAGTGCACAATTAACAGGTCAGGTTTTGGCAAATGCATAAAGGTTTTCACCAATGGTATCAATTGGTGACATTTTAATCCTCTGTGGCCAAACCACTTAATTTCCACATCTTGTAAATTGAGGTTAGGTAAATTCCTGCTTTCAACGTACCTTTGAGCCCAGTGAATATAACTATGACCAACAATCCAGACAGAAAACATGGTGAGAGAAGGTTCTCCTGCAGTCAGATGAAGTGTGGCAATGAAATGGCAGTTGAAAAAATGTGAGTTTGAAATGAAAAAAACTGTGGAGGTTCTGTGTTCATGAAGTAGTAACAGTGATTGGTGGATTTTGATTGATGAAAACAGAAAGTTAGGGTGTACAGATGTGTTGTTTGAAAGATGTATTTTGAGTGGTCAATAAAAAATCATTAAATGAAAGAAAGCACTGGATATGCAGGTGCACTGAGAGTTCAGAGTTCAATTGCAACATTGTTGTGTGAATTTGCAAACACCAGAGTTTCTCCAAGAGGTGGTTGCTATGGAAAATAGGCAGAAAGGGCAGAGGGGGAAGGGTTTTCATTTGAAAAAAAGTGAGGGAAGAGTTTTGATTGGGTGACATGAGAAATATGTGTGAAGAATTACACCATTTCTGTGCTTTTGATAGCTGCAGACTCTGGAGTGCATACCTTTTGCTCTGCTGAAGACAAATTGGTGTGTTTCTTAGACTGTTTTCAAACTCAAAGTATTTGCTAAGGTGAGAAAATATTTCTTTACTTTAGATAGAGAATAGTGTGCTTTAAGGAGAAAATTATGATTTATGTGGCGCAAATTACTTTCTTGAAAATTAGTGAAAAAAGTTAGAGTACAATATATACCTACTGGCGACCGCCAGTAGGTAATATATATATATATTCACTGAAAAAACCATAGGTTAGAGACCATATATAGTTAGGAATTAGCATTTAAAAAACCTTGAAAATTCACTGAAAAAACCATAGGTTATAGACCATATATAGTTAGGAATTAGCATTTAAAAAACCTTATTTTACTCACACAAAACCATTGAAATTCCATATATAGTTAGTTGCACTAACTATATATCGCGCACCCGCAATTCACTGCTGATGATGTCACATATTACATCATTCATGACATGGTCAGTGACATCACTGATGACATCACTGATGACATCTCAAATGACATCACTGATGACATCACTGATGACAACATCCAGTGACTGTAAGTTTCTGTAAAGTTAAAATATGTCTTACATATTGAAGAATGAGTAGATGTATAAGTGTCTGGACGAAGGATTTAGTAGGTGCATGACTGAATGTATGAGTGAGTGATTAAATGTGTCTCACTGAGTGCATGGGTTAGTGACTAAACTGTCTTAATTTGTGCATCATTATGTCTTTTGTTCTGTAAACTGCTGCATGTGTTGATCAGTAGCTATATGAGTAACTATATGGGTTATTGATTGATTGCCCACGTATTTGTATGGGAGACTGAGTGTGTGTGTGGCTGGCTGGGAGGTGTGTGACTCTGTGCAGATCAATGTGTACTTGTATCAATGATTGTATAAGAGAGTAAGTATGTGGTAGTATATGTTTGAAAATGTAAGGTGCTCTATGTTTAACTGTATAGATTAGAAAATGGAAGTGTGATTGATTCTTTACAGGACTGACTAGGTGTGTGAGTAACTCCATGGATGAGTGGCAGAGTGTGAGTGTCTGTATAGGTGTATGAGTGCATATGATAGTGTTGTAAAGATAAGTGATTGTATGTATGAATGATTGTATGGGTGAATGAGTGAGTGTTTGTGTAAACATAGGAATCAGTGAGTGCGTATGTAGTAACTAGTATTGGTGTGTCAATGGTTTAAAAAATTATACTCTGTATTTAACACTGGGTGTAACAGAGGTTATATGAAAGTGTGAGGAGATGCATTGTATTGTCACATGAATGATATCATCAGTGATGTGACCAATGATGTCAAATGAGATGTCATCAGTGATGTCATCAGTGATGTCATTTGAGATGTCATCAGTGATGTCATTTGAGATGTTATCAGTGATGTCATTTGAGATGTCATCAGTGATGTAATCAGTGATGTCATTTGAGATGTCATCAGTGATGTCATCAGTGATGTCATTTGAGATGTCATCAGTGATGTCATCAGTGATGTCACTGACCATGTCATGAATGATGTAATATGTGACATCATCAGCAGTGAATTGCGGGTGCGCGATATATAGTTAGTGCAACTAACTATATATGGAATTTCAATGGTTTTGTGTGAGTAAAATAAGGTTTTTTAAATGCTAATTCCTAACTATATATGGTCTATAACCTATGGTTTTTTCAGTGAATATATATATATATACATATATATATATATATATATATATATATATATATATATATATATATATTTCCAATAAATTACTCCTTCTAGCAATCCCTCGCGTCTCAAAAGGTGTCTCGAATCCGGCGGAGCAGCCGGAATAAATATCAAAAAGCAAAGGGAGTACCATTGAGCACTCAGCTTGAATTACCACAGAAGTCCAGGTTCTATGCCAAAGAAAAGAGGTTTATTAAACTCATAAACCTTTGCGACGCATTTCGCGCTTACAAAGCGCTTGTTCACACAAAGTTTAGTTGAAGATTGTCGTGCTTTATGGACACAAACATTTCTCGATGATCAGAAAACATAGAAAGTGGACTGTTCGTGTATCGACTATGTTTGAGTAACATAACATTAAACAGTAAACATATATCATGGCCAGAGTTCATTCAGATTAAACAATTAAATTGTATGGCCTAGACACAGGCAACGATAATCTTACCCTCACGTTAAAGCGCAGTTTGAAAACAATTAAAAAGCGCATGTTAATCCCGAGTCAATGTCAGCAAAAAACACTGAGATTCATTCTGGTATCGGTAGTTTGTTTTTTCCAACTGTAAATGCAGATCTACACAGCCCAAGGGACATATTATACATTACGTGTAAAGAATTATGAAGGTTTAAAGGGACAAAATTAGCGCTGGAGCTTTGGACTCTACTTAAAGGATTAATGGCTGATTGGTGCCCTGTACAGATTTATCTGTACCCAAGTGACCTATAAGAAGTTACTGCTCTAGTGCCAAGCAGCCAATAAATGCCGAATCTCTAGTGGGTTAAATAAGTGCATTTATAATATTAAATCATCGTCCAATCTTGCCAAATAGTGTTCACGTATTGCTCTCGAATGTAAGTTATGTGCCTGAAAAATATCATAACAAAAAGAGTCCAAATCCTAAAAGGTCCATATAATGATAGCACTTCATTAACCTCATGCAATCCAAGCCTCAAAGTCCAATTGTGCAAATATGAACAGTGCTCCAGTTAAAATCATAAAATAGTACATTACATTTTATGGAAGATCAGGGATGAATCACGGAGAAAGGATTAGAGTTTCTCTTGTCACGGGCCCGCGGCAAGGTCCCTCCCTTCCTTCCTATGAGAGAGCGAGAGAGATAGACAGAAGATTAGATGGAATAAGGGTTGTCTCATCATCAAAAAACACTATGTTTACACAGTGATATAGGACCAAAGTTAAACATATAACAGTCTATTCTACATATAAATGTCTAACCATTTCTTCATCCATATTATGTCCTCCAACACGTCCTGAATTACAGCTTTGCCACCGCAATACGTTCAGCTACAGACCACTCAGGCACGATAAACTTCTTTAATTGTAGCTTTATTTCTCCGCTTGTCTCCAGCATGACACGTTTCGGCTGCGTCACTGTAGCCTTGTTCACAATATATATATATATATTACCTACTGGCGGTCGTCAATAGGTAGTTATAGTTAGGACCTATTTTCCATAGGAAATACGCAACATTCTATTTGGGACAACTTTGGCGCCGGTTGACCAATCTTCGTGAAATTTCCTAAACTGGTCCGCTCCTATCCTGAAAGTCTCGGGGTGATTCGTGAAGCGGGGGCCGAGAAAAAAGAGGGTTCCAAAATGTGTTTTCCCCATGCAATTTTCCATAGGAACTGGTTATCGCGGCTACAGCCTAAACTGCTGAACGGAATTACACCAAATGGTAAAGAGGTAGTCGTTGGTTCCGACTCAAGCCTTTTGGTTAAATGGTGTAAATCCATTTAGTAGTTCCTGAGAAAATTACAATTAAATGTACATACATACCTATGGCCTCGGTGGATCTGTGCATCCTGCGCGCACTCTAAGCGAATCGTCCCGATCACGCGCTGAATGCTAATTGCATGTTAAGTGGTTGTCAGCATTCGAAAGTTTAGAAATTAGTGGAACAAGTGTTCAAAACATATAACGGGGGCAGGTAAGAAATATTTTGACCCTGTAGACCTGCTTAGGGGGACCCCCCCTTAAAAAATTGTTTTTGTTTTATAAAACTGAGAAATGTGCGGTGGGTGCATGGATCGCCGTAAAAAAAATAAAAAATAAGCGCGGGCTCCTGTGCTTGTTTAAAAATTATCTTACTGGGAGGTCCAAATCCCGGGTTCTAAAATATTACATTTGATGGGTTCAGACGGGCCCTTTTTTGGGAGGGGTCTGCGTGGTCTCCATTCTGGAGCAGTTGAAAAGCCTTGGGAAACACCACCCCCCAGGAGTGGCTACTGCTGTCTCTTGGGGTGCCTACCCCATGGACACTGCTGTTTGCTGTGGCAGGGCGGGAGTCGAGGTTCCCACTCTGTCATAGCAAACTTGTGGGCATATTAAGAAGTGCCATTTCACCACAATTTTTTCTAAAAAGCCAAAAATGCGGTTAAAATTATATCGCCCAATTTACTAGGTGGCGCTAAGATACATTAACGCATGTTAGCAGCTGGTTTGCTAACGGCTCGCCTCGTATCTCCATTGAGTTGCAATGTAGGCATTCCCAGTGGCAAGGTAGGTGTTCCTATGACAATATAACATGGAAGAGGAAGGTATGACAACAGCGTTGTATTTACAAGGCGGCCCTGGATTTGAGGACTGATAGCAAAACTCTTGGTAAGTGCGGTTTATGCCAGATCCTAACATCTGTTCTGAAGTAGACTTAAGCATGTTTAATATGCAAGATGGATTGATATGTTAAGTCCACAGTATTATATTAACAAGCTTTTCACTTGCGAACATGAATTATCACTATATTTCTCGCGATATTGGGGGCATATTTACAAGGACAGCTTTAAAATTATCGTCGCTTTAGCGTTAGGAAAGTGCAGTTAAAGCAGCCATAATGGGCTTAATAATAGGCTTTTGAGAATTCGTGTGAATTCCAATAGAAGCCCAAGCTTACACCAGAACGTTTTAACGCTGTCCTTGTAAATATGCCCATTGCAGACTCCTAATTTTACCGTAAAATAAATATCACCTACTACTAATTTGTATTCTTCCTCAGGATCCCATCCTATGGAAGTATATTCAACGTTGGGGACTGTGGGTGGAGGCCCAATTTCTCTACGGTGCCAGTCAGCTCCCTGCATCCTTCGGAAGCCACCATTACTTTTCCACACGGGGACCTGCTAATATGCAGCTCCCCGTGGGAAAAAGCATTCTGCCTTGCATATTAAAAGAGAGA
Organism: Lissotriton helveticus; assembly: GCF_964261635.1. Lineage (NCBI taxonomy): Eukaryota > Metazoa > Chordata > Amphibia > Caudata > Salamandridae > Lissotriton > Lissotriton helveticus. The sequence continues at coordinate 800,103,124 of NC_136057.1, read as the reverse complement.
GTAGGTTTTCGTGTTTTCTGTTTCAAAATGCAAACCAAGTTTGCTATGGCAGGGCGGGAGCATCGGCTCTCACCCTGCCATAGCAAACAGCAGTGTTGAAAAAATCTTCCGGTAAGACAACAAAGGATTTTGAAGTCCATTATCGCCGTTTTAGCTGTAGTTTGCTGCCGTTAAAAGGGCGATAATGTTAACGTCGTCCATTTAAATATGCCCCAAAGTTTTGAATGTCGACAATCCGGTCTCCCTTTTAAATAGGCACAAAGTATTTAGTGAAGTGCACACTGTGAATCGTGATGCAACAGTATATGATTGTGATCGATAAAGAATTGCCCATTGTTGAGTACAGAGTAGGCAAATTGTACATGGGGTTTTGTAACATCAGTGGCTATTCCTCGAGCCCTCTCTTGAGGTTAATTCAAAGAGTTGTGTACTTCTTTTGCTCGTAATGTACATAGTGTTCTGTCGTCTCAGTTTGCTTTCCCCTCTGTCAAGTAGAGGATCCTGTATAAATATATGTACAGCCAGTACCTTTCAATCCTACCCCCAAACTGCTTACTGCCTGTTACCATAGTAACAGTTCATGGAACGCTTAACTGAACACACAGGTCACAAGTTCACCACACAATGTTGCTAATCCAAACAGCAAGTGTGCTGGACTTTTTAAAATTTTCCATAGGAACCGTTAATCGCAGCTTCAGACTCTGGTGAAGAGCTGATAAAGAGTTAGCCTCAGTATTATACTTCTAGTTATAAACATCATTTCTACTTTTGATTTTTAGATCTTCTCTAAGCATATGATTATCACACTAAATAATAGTGAAATATTGTCAGAAAAAGAAGACGTATAAACTCATTTTTTTTTTAAATGAACTTTTATTAAAACAAAAATTAATAAATAGAAACATAACTTTAACATAACAGTATAATGAACAAAATGTGAGATGGACTCCAATGGTAGGAGGGTAGGTAACCTGCAAAACAAAAATGAAAATAAGTCTTTAAAATTAGATCGATGTGACTGAATGAGGTCAAAGATCACAAATTAACATAACACTTGGCAATATTGCTTATTCGCACGTGTGCAGTGTGCCTGAGAACATCCCACCCCTCTCATAGGCCCCCTTTGAAGAGGTGTCTATAGGGAAGTGCCTGCTGGGTCAGATCTACAGTATGGTCCAGCAGGTCTTGAAAATGATTCGGAGATGAGACAGAATTAGGTGAGAGATCATTATGCAAGACAATATTGTTTATTTACAGCACGTTTAATTGGAGGCATTGTGTATCTAGGCCACTCTGCTTACCTTTTGTAAACACTGTTTTCAGCAGAGCTCACAACTTGAGTTCTGCTTTGATTCTATACTGCAGACTGTATTAAATTCATCCTTGATTTATTTATCTGCAGAGTGGAAAGCAGCGTCCATAACTTGAAAAGAGAAAGATAAACAACGTGAGGGAGAGAGAAAGAGAGAAAAAACGACATTGAAAGTGTGAGAGAGAGAAAGTAATAGATGGAGCAGGAGAGGTAGTGTTGATACTGGAAACAATCTTAGTAGATCACCTTTTTGCCTCCGGTGTGTGTCCAAGCACGTGCCGGTTCATAGTGCACCCACAAGTTCAGTGATCTGAAAGATAGTATAGAGTTACTAATAGCAGAGTACATATAACTGCACATGTATATTTCTGCGTTATGCCTTTGGACACTCAGGATATTGTATTACATCAACTTCCACTGCAAGGAGGTGTCTGTGCGCTCTTTTACTCCCAGAGAACTCTACCCTTGCCCCCCGACTGCATAGCGGTGAGTTCTCATTACTGCGTACCCAGACTGTTACACCCCATTGACTCCCAGTGTCCGGAGGTGAGTGCCCTTTCTTGCGCACCCAGACTGTTGCAAGCTATCCACTGCCACTGCCCGGAGGTAATTGTACATTCATACGCAGTCAAGTTGCTACACACTATCCACTCACTCCGCCCACAGGTGCCATTGGCATAATTCAAAGAGGGTCCACCACGTGTCGAAGCAGCCTTCTTATGCGTTGTTATGATGGCCACGCATCATCGCAGAATCCTCAAACGTTGAGGTTTGAAGGTGTTGAGGGGTTCGCCAATTTGTGAAACACAACCTGTTAGATAAAAAGAAATATAAGATTGTGCGTCATTTGTTTATCAAAAGAGAGAGGAAGTGAGAGAGTGACTGAAAAGAATATCCGCAGCTCACCTTTCTGTCACCGGTGTGTCTTCCACCACGGGCTGGGACATAGTGCACCCTGACGCGCTATATCTAAAAGATAGTAAAAGAAAGATGTTATGACTGGTAATTGTCACTATCTTAATGTGGAGTAGAATAGCATCACCCTTTCACACACCTACCCTCCTGCATTAAACATACAACTATTTGTACAGTTCCAACTTGTTTAATGGGCTTCGATTTATGAAGAATTAGTAGAGTAGTAATATTTTCCATCCGGTTATAGAAAGCAAGTGGTGCGCAGTGATACATGTGGTTTCAATCATCACGAGCAACGGACTTTTGACCGACTATAAAAACTTTCCTGCTATAGGAAAAAAAATACAAATGCAATAAGATACGGTATATAGGGCTGCCTACGCCTAAATCACTGCGTCTCCTTTTTTATCCAGTCTGCTGCACCCCATCTACTCCCTCTGCTGCGCACCCAGGCCTCACTGCTCACCTTTTCACAGACAGGGTACGTTCTACATCATGCAGTCCTGCTCTGTCACCAAGAAGTCTCACATTTGGTGCTGAGTCTTGATATCACTATTGCAAAGGTCATACTAGTGCATCCATCATCATCGCAGGTTCATCACCCGCTCAGTCCTTGTGGTACCACTAACTTAGTGACCAAGAGGCTACACATGTGGTGGTGAGCCCCCTGTTCGGTAGTTCAGGCCTACATGCGGCATCTGAACCACTAGGACGGACCATCACAGTGCTTGCGATGTCTTTTTTATTGGTAGGATCACGTGTGTTGTGTTGCATGTGCTGATGGGTGTGGTGTGGGTGTATGCCAGCCATGAGGGAGTGTGTGTGTGCAGTTCTGACAACTAGACCTGGAACTAAGAAATCACTGCAATGGAAATCTGGGCCATGTAGCATTGCTGTGTTTTCCTGGAAGCGTACGCGGAGTGGGCATACTGACCTATACTAGTGCTCTGCGAGGATGTAAACAATTACTCCGGAGCTATGGGCATGGCTTTGTCGTGAGCTATATGAGAAATCAACTGATTCGGGTGTCCGTGTTGTAGTGCTGCCGTCACCCGGGTCGCAAATGTGTCATTATGTCTGTTAAGTCCCACAACATGGCCAAAATGGAAGGTACGAGGTATCACTGACCTTATATTCATCCACAGTTGCACACATAAAAGATGGTGGACATGACACATTTCTGCGAATATGAATGTTAGTTGTACATTCAGTGGAGTGTTGTAGCTGTAGTAATACAGGGCTATGAAAGCTTTAGGTTGCAGTTTTTGACAGATGAAGGGCAGCTAATATATATATACGTATGTTGTTATTCGGGTATACTGTCGAACTTGGTGCTGGAAATCAGTGTTCGAGGGGCGGAATCGCTTCCACATCCTGTTATTGTAGAGAAATGACGTAATCTACGTGTGCCTGAAAATGTACTGTAAATACGTTGCTCATGTAAATTGCTGATATAGTTTTGGGTCAACTTTGCGCTATATAAGTATGCTACAGTCTCTTTTATTGTGTGCTCTGATGACCGCAGTGTAGGCAGGAGGCAGCGGTTACCAAGAGCCCACGGCCACGTGGGGTTGAGTAGAGCTGCACAGTATTGGTAATTTAGCGTGTGTGAAGCCAGCGGTAATAAGTGGTGCACAGAGTTAGTGGCACCTGAAACAACAAGGTTCTGTGGAGCCTGCGATGATGCGTGGTCCGGGCAGGCTGCACTGAATAGCGTCTGCGTACCCTGCTATGATGCGTGGTCGGGGGAAGGCACAGTATTAGGAGTAATGTCTTTTGTCGATTGAATTCTTCATGAATTCCATTTAAAAGTGATAGTATGCCTCATCGCTGACATAAAACTGTTCACTATTCTTTTCGATGATTTATGGTGCACTGAGTTAGTAGTATCTTTGATGCTGAGCTTGTACGTACCCAGCGATAATGCGAGGTCCAGGGGGGCCGCATTCAGACCAATGTCTTTTGTCTGTTGAATTCTGCCTGAATACGGCCACGTGGCGATGAATTATGGTGCACAGAGTTACTAGTACCTTTGGCACTGTGCGTTTACGTAACCTGCGATGATGCATGATTCGGGGCAGGCCGCACTGGGAGTAATGGTTTTTTCCTAGTGAATTCTGCCTTAATAAGGCCACAGGGAGATGACTTGTGGTGCAGTGAGTTAGTGGTACCTGAAGAACTCAGCGTGTGTGCACCCTGCAATGATTCATGGTTTGGGCGGGTCTCACTGGTACAATGTCTCTTGCCTACTGAAATGCGTTATGTGCAATCGCCATTCAATCTGAATCGTGAGCCCTCATAATGTAGATTGAAGGCAGTAGTCAGCTTACACATTGAGGAATGTTTTTGTTGCATCCTTTCACAAAATCTGAGGACATAGAGTACAATTGTCTCTGCCTTAAATAAATCAAGGCTAAATGCAATGCTGTCCATAGGGTAGATCCAAAGCTTAATTCAAGTTGTGAACCCTGCAGTCCTCACTGTTGATCGAAGACAGTAGTCAGCACAGACATCAAGAAATTATTTTTGTCGTATCCTTTAACAAAATCTGAGGACATAGAGTACAATTATCTCTGCCTTAAATACATCAAGGCTGAATTTCATGCTGTCCGTAGTGTAGATACAAAGCTGAATTAAAGTTGTGAACCCTGCTGTCCACACTGTAGATCGAAGGCAGTAGTCAGCACAGATATCGGCAAATTATTTTTGTCACTTATTTTAACAAAATCTGAGCTCATACAGTACCATTGCCTCTGCATTAAATACATCAAGGCTAAATTCCCTACTGTCCGTAGTGTAGATGCAAAGCTGAACTCAAGTTGTGAACCCTGCTGTCCGCAGTGTAGATTGAATGCAGTTGTAAACACAAACATCGAGGAATGCTGTTTGTCACATACTTTAACAAAATCTGAGGACAGAGTACAATTGTCTCTGCCTTAAATAAATCAAGACTGAATTCAATGTTATCTGTAGTGCTGATGCAATACTGGTCTCAAGTTGTAAACTCTGCTGACCACAGTGTAGATCAAAGGCAGTAGTCAGTACTGATATTGAGGAATGTTTTTTGTCGAATCCTTTAACAAAATCTGAGGACTTAGAGTACAAGTGTCTCTGTCTTAAATAAATCAAGGCTTAACTTCATGCTGTCCGTAGTGTAGATCCAAAGCTGAATTCAAGTTGTGAACCCAGCTGTCCGCACTGTAGATCGAAAGCATTAGTCAGCACAGATATTATAGGATTTCTTTTTTCTTTTCCCAATAACTTTGGCCCCGGTTGATCAATCTTCCTGACAATTCCCAAAAACGTGGCCAGCTCTGGTCTGCTTCTGTCTTAACAGTTTTATGGTGAGTTGTCAAGCAGGGGCTAAGAAAAAAGGGGGGGACCCAAAATGCATGTTTCCCATGTTAATTTCTGTAGGAAACTTTAGACAAAGCTACAGCCTGAACTGCTGAACGGAATTACACCATATGTGGCAAACAGGTAGGTCTTGGGTCAGAAGGAGCCCTTGTTTTTAATTGGTGTAAATCCGTTCAATAGTTCCTGAGAAATTAGAAAAAGAATGCATTTAATATCTTTCTTCCGTAAGAAACTTTTGACAAAGCTACAGCCCCAACTGCTGAATGGAATTACAACAAATTTTGGCAACAAGGTAGCCCTTGCTTCAGAAAGAGGCCTTTTTAGGTGTTTCCTAGGCAGCGCATGAGCTGTCTTTCTGAGACTTTAAGTAATTTGTATATCTAGGCAAACTCCACCTACTCTACCTCCTTGCTTCTAATTGGTTTATTGGCTTGTCTGTTTGCATGTTTTCGTTGTGACAGGCTAATGTGCTTTGTAGATCAGCCTCTATTTTTTGGGGAACGCCTATGCAGCACCGACAAAGTACAGTAAACATGCTGCACGTGGAATAAAGTGTTTCCCTTTGAACTTCTTTTTTTTTCGCGGCTTGCATACTCTGGATTGCCATGTTTGATGCATCCACCTTTGCTGTAATTTTTTTTCTTTGCTCTTGTTACCATCTTTTTTTATTACAGTGTCAATTATACGTGTTTTTGTATTTCCACTGTTATTATGTTTAAGCAAATTTATGTTGCATTGAGTTTCGGTGTATTCGACTGGTAGCTGTTCCTGCATTACTGTTTTAAATGTATGTGTGTTTTTCTTAACACTATTTTTGTGTCACTTATTGCTCCGTGCGTTTTATTTATTTTTTGTTAATTTCTGTGCCTGAGAATATTTTTAATTTATGGAGACTGGCTAAATCTGACTTTTTATACGGGCTGTGTGTATTGTGTAGATATGCGAGTAGACGACAATGGTGTACGTTTTAAAATGTGTGTGATTATCAGTGCGGAGGACATTGGTGCAAGTTTTAAATTTGTTTCATGCTGCACTTTGCTATTTTCTATTTGTTCTTGCATATTTATTTTTAACCCAATTTTTGTGTTAGTTACTGCTCTGTGCGTTTCCATTTTTTGTGTTAATTTTTTTTCAATAATGGAGACTGGCTAAATCTGATTTTAGGAACCGGCTGTGCGTATTGTGTACGTATGCAAGTAGAGGACAGTGGTGTATTTTTTAAAATGTGTGTGTTTCCCGAAGCAAGCTTCGTTGGGTCCCTGGTGTTATGAAATGCTGTATGTCTGTTTTCACGTCTCTCTCACTTCTATGTTCTTACTTTTTCTCTTCATTACACCCCCCTCTCCATACTACTTTCTGTCCTCTTTTGACCTTTCACTGTCCCATCTTCTGATCCCTTTCTATCTTTTTTATGTGGCTTCCACTAAACCACAGTCTTCCTAACTTTCATAAAGTCTTTCGTCTTTGCATTTGAATTTGAATTTGAATTTAAAAAGCTTGTATAGCGCAACATACACCATAACGGTTTCTTGGCGCTTTTGGAGGCATGAAGAGCAAAAGGAAGAAGGGACCGTTAGTGTGGGAAGGCCTGAACAAACAAGAAAGTTTTCAGGCCTTTGCGAAAGAGGGAGTATTGTTTAATCGCTCGTAGATGGTCAGGAAGGGAGTTCCAAAATACGGGGGCCAAAACTGAGAAATTGGAGCCTCCCTATTTTTTCCTGGTATAGCGAGGAACCTGTAAAAGGGACTGAGATGATGATCGAAGCTGTCTAGTGGGGACATAATCTTTTAAAAGGGAGGAAATGAAGGCAGGGGCCGTTCCCTGCAGTGCCTGGAAAACCATGCACCCAGTCTTGAAGAGAGACCGTTGCAGAACAGGCAACCAGTGCAGCGCTTTCAGCAGTGGTGTAGAGTGGTGGAAACGGGGGAGGCCATACACCAGCCGAGCTGCCTGGTTCTGCACAAGCTGGAGTTTACGTAGGCTGTATGCCGGGATGCCGTTGTACAGGGCATTGGCATAGTCTAGCCGGGAGATCACCAGGGCAGACATGATACGTTTGAGAGCCAGAGGGGAGAAAAACCGGGAGACAGTGCGGATAGTGCGGAGCATCAGAAAGCAAGAAGAGACGACAGAGCTGATTTGTGAGTGGAGAGTGAGCTGATTGTTAATTTTTATGCCCAGAGTCTTGACCGTAGAAGAGGGAATAGGAGGGGAACCAAGAGTGGAGGGCATTTGTCACTACACTTTCCTTTTATACTACTGCGTCTCCAGTTTAATGCGCAGCTGATAGAGCCAAATTAAATTGGTGCACTCCCTAAAACGTCTCATTAACAGAGCCATAGGGCTTAATTTGTTATACATTTAACGCTAGGTTTTTTATTAATTTGTATGTTTAAATAGCTTACTTTATTTATGGGTAGCTTGCTTAACATTTAGCCTAGAATCTGTAGGGATGGGTAGGAGTAGTGCTTTAAAGGCTGAAACATACCTATTTTTTGAGTAAATTAAGATTGGATACTACATTTGTTACAGCTGTGTTTTACTAGACTTAATTTGTATTTTTAGTGTTGCCGGGCCTCTTATTAAATAGTTTTTTTTAATGTTTGCTGAGATTTTATTATCAGCATAGACATTGTTCACACTTTATATTAACGCATATACATTATTGGTGCAACAGGTGTAGTGACATCAGGACACAGATGTTACATTTAGGCGTATGCTTCCGTAGTGCAACAGGTGCAGTGACACCAAGACACAGAGGACAGCGGTGTCCGCAAACAGTGCGTGGTAGTTTGATTTTATTTGCTGGCTTTTCACAAAGTTATCCCGGGTCTTGACTCATCGCTAAATGTATGAACTATTTAAAATTTACAGGAAATGTCTTATAAATTGTGCAAACCCTGTATGGATGCGGGTAAAGGGCACCGGTTCACATTTTAAAAGCAGTGAACCGAAATATTTATAGCCAAGCGTTTTTCCTATATGTTATGACCGGGTTGAAGGCTTTAAAAGGTGCACTAGAATGTTAGCAGCGATCAAATTAAGAACATGTGCATGCTTTAGTTTTTTATTTAGCGATACAAAAGTGGATGATGGACGGAGCGTTTGAACAAATCAAACACTCACCCCCAGTCAACTGATCTGGGTTTAATCCATCACCATTCTTTAGTTCACTCAGCCACCCCAGTTCAGACATGGCTATATGCAAATCAGTCTGACCCTGTGCCTTATGGGAACAGTCCAGCCCGAACTGCCAAACCATGTCTTCCCTGGACCGGAAACAAGCATCCTGGGACCGGTTTCGGATTCATAATCCTCATCAGCCAGGCTATCTTGAATCCAGTGGCCAAGTGAACAAGGGACTCACGTCTGAGTATACCCTGCCACACTTAGGGCGAACAAAGCGATACAAAAGGGGATGATGGACGGAGCGTTTGAACAAATCAAACACTCACCCCCAGTCAACTGATCTGGGTTTAATCCATCACCATTCTTTAGTTCACTCAGCCACCCCAGTTCAGACATGGCTATATGCAAATCAGTCTGACCCTGTGACTTATGGGAACAGTCCAGCCTGAACTGCCAAGCCATGTCTTCCCTGGACCGGAAACAAGCATCCTTTTGTAACGCTTAGTTTTTTATTTATGCGTATGCATTATTGGTGCAGCAAGTACAGTGACACCAAGACACATAGGACAGAAAGAACCTACTCGAATCTGGAAAACGAATGAATTTTAAAAGATACTTATTTTAAGATTGCGTATAAATTGTGTTTTTAAAGATTACTTTTAAAAACGTGAAATACCTTGCGCCGCCTCACTGACGCTCAGCTCTGCCCGCCGGCTCCCCGTTCCACCACGGGTTCGTCCCGCTTGACGTGGCGGGAGTGAAGGCGGGGCAGGGACGGGTCAGAGGTCGGAGGGCGGGAGTTACCCTGGGGAAACACTACTTCAGACGAACATGGGCTCAACGCGCAGCGGACGAGCGCAGCGGGCGCGCCGGTGGCGCGCCGAAGGCAAGCCCGTCTGCGCCCGTCCGCGCCAGGCCGGGACCAGGGGCCATAACCCCTGGCCAAATCAGGAACAATATCCAATACTCAAGGGATACATTAAAAGCTCTCAGACCTAAATCAGATGATGTCTGCAATATACTCCATCCTGACAACCCTATGAGTAATTGTCCCCACTGTGAGTTCTCATTCTCACATGCACGATTAGGAATCACCGGAGTCTCAGGGGTCTCTACATCTTCTCCCGAATGCCTACTTAACAACCAAGAGGCGCGTCTTTCATTCTCATTTCTAACAACTAACTGCAGATCATTGGCAAAACATAAAAATGATATCTATAATCTGCTAGAGGATCAGAAGCCTGACGCGCTGTTCCTCACGGAGACATGGCTAACAGAAAGTCCCGGCCCAGACATAGCATCTGCCCTCCCTCCTAACTACTCGATCGTGAGGAAAGATCGGAGTAACCAAGGAGGAGGAGGCATTTGCATTATCTTTAAAAATATGTACAAATGTTATTGGACAGACGCGAAGCTAGGTAATTGTGAAGGAGGATTATTCAAGCTGACACTGACGCCCCAAACTACACTCACCGGATTGCTGATATACCGCCCTCCCGGTACGGCTAGGGAATGGGCGGCGGCTCTTCCTGATTACATAGCCCCTATGGTACTGGAAGCTTCTATGTTCACCATATTGGGAGACCTAAACCTACACTTAGAAAATCTTAAATGCCCAATTACTGCATATCTTATATCAGACTTGGAAGCACTAAATATCCACTTGAAGAACTCTGGCCCTTCCCACCAAGCAGGCCATCTATTGGACCCCATATTCGCCAATTTTGATCGTATCAAATGGGACTCAACAGTGCCCATTGTATGGTCCGACCATTTCTTGAGCAAATTTACCATCTGGGCTCCAGCGCACAGAAACCAACACAAGACAGATATGTGGGTCAGAAACTGGAGGAAACTGAGCATCCCTGATCTAGAGGCACAGCTATCCAAGTCCAACTATGGCTGTGAAATAGAGGACATTACAACGAAAGACCAGACTGAAATTAATAACTGGCTAGCAGACGCGGCATTGACGGTTGTCCCTCCAACTAAAAGCAAACAAAAATCTTGTTGTACCCCAGCACCCTGGTTCTCAGACACACTAAAAAAGAAAAAAGCTTATGCAAGAGACTAGAAAGGACCTGGAGGAAAGATTATAAGCCTGACAACAAAGAAAAGTATAAGCTAGCACTCAAGGCTTATCATCTATCATGCAAAATAGCTAGGGGAAATTTCACTAAAAACAAAATTTTAGAAGCCCAGAGCCAGCCAGGGATGCTATTCAAGGTCTTAAAGAACTTAGCAGGAGAGGCAGCGATACCGGAACCGCCCACTCTATCTTCCACCCAATGTAATAAAATAGCTACCTTCTTCCATGATAAAATAAATACAATTTATGCTAACTTCTCACCAAATAAGGAGGTTAGAGGAAAGCTCCCCTCTACAACCCTCACAGAAGATCAGCAGAGCACCCCTGCTAGACAAGAAATTAAAACATGGAATCCAATAGATACCCAGAAGTTCAAAACCACCCTAAACAGTATCAAATCAGGCTCACCCTTAGACCCCCTGCCTGCACATGTCCTTAAACAGCTGGATACACCCACACATGAGGTACTCAGAGCTCTGTTGAATGCTTCCTTACAAGAAGCGGTACTACCGAAAGAATGGAAACACGCGATGGTGGTCCCATTACTAAAAAAGGTCAACAGTGATCCAGAGGTGTTCTCCAATTTCCGCCCTGTGTCCCTACTACCAATACTGTCCAAGATCATAGAGAAACACGTCAATAGGCAACTTACAGATTTTATTAAGAAGAATGATCTGTTACATCCCTCCTAATCTGGTTTCAGGATAGGACACTCTACAGAGTCTACCCTACTTGGGGTAACAGAAATCATTCGCCAAGAACTAGATAGAGGAGGCACGACGGCACTCATCCTTTTGGATTTGAGTGCCGCTTTCGACACCATCTGCCATGACATACTAATCAAACGAATAGAAGACATTGGAATAAAAGGGATGGCACTGAAATGGCTGGAACAATTTCTTCGACAACGAACCTATCAGGTCTTCTCTAAAAACAATCGATCAGAGATACACTCAGCTCCCTATGGCGTACCTCAGGGCTCTATATTAAGCCCACTATTATTCAACATATACGTCACCCCTTTAGCTAAAATTGCGGAAGAAATGGGACTTATTATATATTCCTATGCTGATGATACGCAACTAGTGTTCTCCCTTTCCACCCCAGACAAAGACACTGTTTCTCCCCTCCGTGCTGGTCTACTTAAAATGGCCACCTGGCTCCAGACGAACAAACTAAAAATGAACGGAGATAAAACCGAACTACTGATATTTGGCAATCAAAAGAATCTATGGAACCCAACACACTGGCCTGATGTGATGGGTGACCCCCCAACTGCAGTACAGCATGTAAGGAATTTAGGGATAATCATAGATGACAACTTGACCATGCAAACACACATAGCCAAAACTGCCTCTACATGCCTTCTTATTCTCAAATGGCTTAGAAAAATTCTATGGCAATTACCGGAGGGGGCACAAAGGACTGTCATCCAAGCACTAATAATGTCGCGTTTAGATTACGGCAATGTCCTGTTTCTGGGTACCACGAACAGAACATTGAACCAATTACAGGTGGTACAAAACTCCGCAGCAAGAATGCTCCTTAATCTCCCAGGGAGAACAAGTATGACCGAACATCTTAAAAACCTACACTGGTTGAGGGTCTCCAGCAGAGTAAAGTTTAAAGCTTTGTGCTATATGCACAGAATAAACGCAGGTATAGCCCCGAAATATCTATGCAATATGGTTAGAAACTACCTTCCCTCGCGAAATCTACGCTCAGCAGGGCAAGCTAAATTCATCATGCCCAGGGTAAAGAGAGCTCGACAAGGAGGACGCTCTTTCTCTTACCAAGCACCGGCACTATGGAACTCACTTCCTATACATCTAAGACTGGAACCCTGTTACCTTCGATTCCGCAAGGGAGTGAAAGCTTGGTTATTTGACCTATAATGTGGCTGTCTACATGCAATGCTGATCCAGGGCGCCGGGAAACCCTCAGGGTAGCTGTTGCGCCATAGAAATGCAATAAAATAAATAAAATAAAAAAGAAGGGCCTGCCAAACATTGGTCATATGCAAGCCCCAGGGACTGCCACCTCGCAGGGGATTTAAACATGGTGAGGAGGGCCGCGTGGCCCCCTTTCCTGGAGCCTTTGATGGCCCTAGGGACCACCACCCCCCAGGGCCGGCTGCTGCAGTGTCCCAGGGTGCCCACCCCCGGACACTGCTGTTTGCTATGGCAAGGCGGGAGCCGTGTGGCTCCCGCTCTGCCATAGCAAACTCTGCTTTTCTTCATTGAAGCAAGAGCTGGGAAACCTGATCTCGCTTCAATGAAGCAAAGCAGGGTTGCTTTTCCTCAAGGGAAGCTGCATGTCAGCAGCTCCCCTTGTGGAAAAGCAATGCCGGCTCCTGCACGAGGCAGGGAACCAGTGGGGCTGTGGGAGAATTGGGTCTCCCCCATGGTCCCCAACGGAGAGGGCCGGCTCCGGGGGATGTGGTCCCCGGGGCTAATAGAGGACTCAGGAGGGGGGCCACGCAGTGCTCTGGGGGTTGGGGTCCCCAGGGCACACAAAATGTTAGACGTCAATTGGATGTTATAGGTATTATTGTTCAGTTTGGTAATGGAGTTACCAGCTTTAACTTCAGTGCCCTGCCAGATGAGGAAGAGGTTGTCAATATAACAGAGCCACATTTCACCTTGAGAAAATCAAATGTAAGGGTCATGTCACTCCTTATTTCTTCCTCCCAAAGACCCAGGAACAGATTGGCAAAGCTAGCGGCAAAACATGTGCCCATAGCTGTGACAAGAATCTGTTTGTAGATACTGCAGGTATGTCGTTTTCAAGACATTGACTTATCATATCAATCAGCATGTTGGTATGCTCTAGATACCCTATTGATCTATTCTTCAGATAATGGAAGCTGGCCTTTATACCTTGGGTGTGATCTATTATGGTATAAAGAGAATGTATATCTACAGTGACAAGCAAGAAATCCTCTTCCTAGGTGACACCCTCAAGATTTTTTTTTTCAGAACAAATTTTATTATGTTGATGAAGAATTACAAAGAGGACACTGCCCCCCATGAACCGGAGGACCAGTGAGCAGATATATAGCCATCACATACAAGCAGTTCAATCAACATTTTGAAGTAAAAGAACATGCCCGAACTCCCTTCCCCCAACGCCCTCCCCTTGCCTTCCCTCCCGGGTCCCACCCCCATCCCCGCACAGTGTCTACATGGTCCAAACGTAAAAGCTTATGAAATCACGATCAGTGTGTACCCCTTTTCACCCAGGGTCAACAAGCAATTGTTCTGCATCAGCATCCCATTGCGCTGGTGGTTTCAGCCACAGCCCTCTATAGTCCGCCCATCGCTTCCATATTTTAAAATGTTTTCGGGGGCAGCCCCTGGCCTCGAAGATCGGGCGTTCCAGCCCCATACAAAAAGCCAAACCCCTCTTCCACACCTCAATCAAGGGAGCCCTAGTGTCCTTCCAGGCCCGGGCTACATCTCTTTTGGCCACCGTGAGGCCTGGAAGCAGCAGATGAAGTTTGTATATATTTCCTCCAACCTGTTCCATAACATGAAGAAGGCCTAGCTGCGGCGAGCGGGGGAGGTCCCAGCACAACACCTCAGACAAACAATTCCATACTCCAGTCCAGAATCTCGTCAGCTTCTCACACAACCACACCGTATGTATAAATGTGCCCACCGCGCCTCCACAACGCAGGCACTCGGGGGAGGCAATCAGACCAGCTCTCCACAATCGGTCTCTAGTATAGTAGGCTCAATGCAGATACTTGAATTGAATGAAACGCAGGCGCACTGCAATTGCCGCCCCTCTCGGAGCTTCCAGGGCCTCCCTCCAGTCTTCCTCTTTCAAGGCACCTATGTCTCCCTCCCACACAGATCGTAGCTTATCTGGTGGAGAAGAACAATGCGTAACCAGAGTCTGATATATATTAAATATTTTCTTATTTCCCAATTCCCCCATAAACACCTTGGCCTCAAGGGGACTAAATTCGGGCAACGAGTCTAGGCCTATCAAGAAGTGGGACAAGGCGTGCCGGAGCTGCAGGTATTTAAAAAATTGGGTTTGAGGCATGTCATATTCTTCTCTCAGTGCTTGGAACGATTTGAGGGTCATGCCTTTCATGACGTGGCCCAACGCCGATATACCAATGGCATCCCAGCCGCGGAATCCCTGTAAGGACGCCAGTGCTGGTAGCTGCCCATTCTGCCACAGTGGGGTTTCTCTCGTTAATTTATTCCACCACCCCATGCGGCGCAGGGCTCCACACCACACCCGGAAAACCACCTGGGTAACCACTGGGAGCCTCTTCCTTATAACCGCCATCATGTATCTCACAAGGGCATAGGCCGGATCGCCTCGGTCCCCATACCACCATTCATTCAGTACCAACAGGTGGGACGCTTGATAATAGGATAAAATGTTTGAGGTTGCCAGGCCCCCACAATAGGTGGAGAGGAAACAGGTGCGGAGCGCCACTCTCGCCACCCCTCCTGCCCAAAGAAACTGGCTCAATGCCGAATTCACCTGCCTAAACCACTGTGGCGCAATGGGGTATGGATCATTTTGCAACTGGTAGAGGAGACGCGGGAGAGCCACCATCTTGAATATGGCTGATCGGCCATATATATTCAGGGGCATTCTGGACCATGTTTTCATGTCTGACCTTACGCGGTCCCAAACAGGCACCACATTGCGTGCCCAAGCGACCCCAGGTACATCCGTCAGGAATACGCCCAGATACTTAATGCCGCCAGCCGCCTCTTGCAGCACTGACGCCCAGGATCCTCGCCCCCGCGCTCTCCCAGCACCCACAGCGTAGATTTCCGTATGTTCAAGTGCAGGCCAGATACCTCCCCGAATACCCGCATTATCTCAAGGACTCTGGGCCCCGATCTATTTATGTCCGTGAGGAAGAAAAGGACGTCGTCAGCGTAGAGTGCAATTCGATCAGACTGTCCCAGCTCCCACTCAACTTCCCGCATCTGCGCGTCTATTCGCACCCACGCCGCCAGCGGCTCCATGGCCAGGGCGAATAAATTGGGTGAGAGGGGGCAGCCCTGTCGGGTGCCTCGGCCGATAGGGAAGGGGTCGGACACCGCTCCCGCCACTCTCACCGACGCCGTCAGGTCCGTGTACAGCAACTGCAAGTACGAGAGGAAGTGGGGCCCAAGGTTCAGGCGAGACAAAAGCGCACGGAGATACACCCAACTTAACGAATCGAAGGCTCTATCAATGTCAGTCAGGAGGAGCGCTGCCGGGATCTTGGCAGCCCGGGCCGCCTCTATCACCACCTGCGCGCGTCTAATATTGTGCCTCGTCGCCCTATGGGGCATAAACCCGGCCTGGTCTGGATGAACCAGATCTGTAATGTATGGGAGTAGGCGATTGGCCAGGGCTTTCGCCAGTATTTTCGCTTCAACGTTTAGGAGCGATATTGGCATATATGATGCATGCTGTTCAGGAGGCCTTTCAGGCTTACAGAAGACCACAATCTCAGCGTGTCGCCAGTCAGCCGGAAGGCAACCACATTCCCTGGCCGCCTCCAGTGCCCTTCTGTAGCGCGTCCCCAACTGGAGATGAAATGTCTTTATGAATTCACAAGGGAATCCATTAGGCCCGGGGGCCTTACCAGTATTCAGTTCCCCGAGTGCCGCATCCAGCTCCTTCATCGATAGCGGGAGCTCCAGCCGATCACGTCCCTCATCGGAAAGTGCCCACGGCGGGAGGTCTGCCAGGAATTTGTCTACATCCTCCTCTGGGATGACCTCCCGAGGGGCATATTAGGCCGCATAGTATTGTGCAAAGCTGGCAGCCAGTTCTACCGGGGCCGTCACAGGATCCCCCACCTCATCACGAAGTCCCGGTAGGGACTGCGCTTGGAAAGTACCCTGACAAAGCCTATATAGCATGGTGCTGGATGTATCTCCCCAGTGATAAATTCTACTTTGTTTAGCCAACCACAGCTGATGAGCCTCGTCCATTAGTAGGGAGTTATAAGACTGCTGCATCAGTAGCAGCTGCCCAATGACATCTCCATCGCTGTCTCCTCTATTTCTCCCCTACGGGTCTTGCGGGCCGCCGCACACCAGGCGATATCCACCCCACGGAGCACGGGTTTTAAAGCTTCCCAAATGGTTACATCATCCGTTTCAGGCCTATCATTACTGTCCCAGTACTGAGATATGGCCTCCCGCATACGCGACCGATAACCGCCTTGTTGCAGATGCCACGTAGACAAGCGCCATCTAAAGGGTTGCCGCCTCCTATCCAGATGCAAGTCCATCGCTACTGGGGAGTGATCCGACAGGCCACGCGGGAGCATGGACGTGGTGGCCACCCTCCCTATCCAGGTATGAGGTATAATCAGGTAATCGAGTCTGGAAAAGGACTTATGTACCGCAGAGACATATGTATATTCGCGGCTATGAGTATGTTGGTACCGCCATGCATCTATCCAGCCCATCCCCTGCACCATGCCACTAAATTTAGTGGGGGTATCTGCTATAAGACCCCCTCCGGGCCTATACCGATCCTTTCGTCCATTCATTACATCGTTCCAGTCACCGCCCACTATCGCCATTACATTCGGAATTTCAGCCCACACGTCAAACAACTTTTCGATGAGTGCCTCTTGCAATGGGGGTGGGGCATACACACTACCAAAGACCATTGGCTCATCACCCACCATTCCTTTAATAAAAATAAATCTGCCTTGGGCATCAACCCATTGTGTCTCATGTACATAGGGCAGTCTGCGATGTATTAGAACTGCGACCCCTCGTGACCCTCTCACAAAACCTGCATGGAATACCTGCTGGTAGCCATACCGTTGCAAGCTAAGGTTTTTGGTGCCTAGGAGGTGAGTCTCTTGTAAGACTAGCACATCCGCCCGCTCTCTCTTCCCTAGCAGCAACACTGCACTTCTCTTTATTTTGTCGAGCATTCCCCGGACATTCCAACTCACTACTCGTAGTGACGCCCGTGGAAGCCCTGTCTCGTGGGCATCAACCACCATCTATGGGCAGATAAATCAGGGCCCTGGGTACTTGGGGCCACACACACACATATGATTGCAACCGGACTCGAATGTACACTGTGTCGATATTAACTGTCCCATCCCCCCAATCCACCCTCCAACCCCCTCCCCCCAAACTCGTACCCCCCCAACAATCCCCCTACCCCTACCTCGCCACCAATCCCTCTGCAGCCTCCTGCCGTGCTGTCTGCCCGCGAGGGTCCACAGCTCCAGGAAGCAGGCACAACTCTCTCTGCCGACCCCAGCGCCGCTGCACTTCCGGCCGGACCCCACCAGACTTGAGGTCCCGGCTTCAGCGCGCGGCGTGGGCCTCACTGCCCCAGAGCTCAAGCTGCCAGAAGTCTCTCCCTCCGTACGCCCAAATCGCTGCCGGGGCACACTCCCCACCACCGACAATCAAATACTCGGTCTGGACGTCCACAAGTCGGGGTGATGCAGGATATTAGGAAGGATAGTGTGCCGGCGGGACGGAACTCACTCAAGCCGCGTCCGCCATGCCTGCCGCTTTGGCCACGCCTAGATAAACCAAAAATTCTTTGGTGTCACAAACATGGGAGGGTACGGAAGTGACATAGTCGCTAAGAAAGTGACCAACATATTTGGATGTTTTCTAATGCAATAGTGGTCAATACCATCAGGCTGAGACCGTGGCAAGCAAGGGAAAAAAGGCACAGGGTTAGTTAGCGGAGTAGAAGCAACTCTGCCATGTAGTTTTGTGAGACAACCGTCACCCAGAGTTCAGGGAACGTTATACTCCAAGGGAGTCAGAGAGTTTTATAAGTCACAGGGTTCGGGCACAGCCGGCAGTTCTGTGTTACCTGGATCGGAGGTGCCGGGGGACTTGGGATGTAGAGTTGGTTTGTAACTGCTGATCCATTGCTGTCGGGCGGTTGTTCCCAAGTTACTGCTTTCACGCAGTCGAAACCAGCAAAAAGCGGTTCAGACTTACAGGAGTGGAGCTGTTCTCAGCATCGGTCACAAGTATACTGAGGTTCCCTTAGACTGGTGGATGCATTTAGGGGTTAATTGCTGGTCTTCATCCCAGCGGTCTTTACCAGCTCTATACTGGGGACTAGTACCACTAGTCCAAAGGGAGGTTCCATGCAATTGGTTAAGGCTGGCCGGGCTCTGGGGTTTTTGGAGGCTGCACAAGTTTCAGGTAGGGATGGCAGGCCATAGTTATTGAGTCTTTTCACAGTTGGCAGCATTTGGCACCAGTTTCTTCTGCAGCAGGACTCAGTTCCTGGTTCAGCCTTCTTCCTTTGTCTTCTTTTGATCCATAGAATCGGAAGTCAAGGTTCCAGGGAGACACCAAAATACTGAAATTAAGGGTGTTACAATGAGCGACAGGTAGTAGCCATTGGGCCCCTGTACTGCCAGTGGCCTTGTTCCCATGACTTGATTACACATGTCCGTAAGACATCAGTATCACATACTTGCTGGTTGCATCCTTGGAACTCAAGACTCTCTACCCACTGGACCACTGCCTCCAAAGTGGCCTTTTGACTTTTGAACAAGACTAATACCCATGAGCCAGAGTGGGATATCCGCTATCCCTGTGCCCTCCATGCCTCTACTGCCATTGGCCATTCTGTACTGACTGTGATTCTCAGATATCAGTTTTCATGAGTCCCGCACCGCCTGTTTTCGTCCTGCTGAAGGTGTGACCCAGATCCAGGTTTGACACCGGAAGGCGCATCAGCGTTGGAACCCCTGGGTCTCTCGTACTTCTTTCTCCCTCCTAGAGAAGAACTTGCACATTGTACTATACGAACATCTGAGGATTTCCTGTTCTTTGAATGTGTATAATTTTTGCTATGTCAAAATCTGTATTGTTTATGTACGGGGGGAGAACCCTGTTAGTATCTACCAGTATCCTGTATTCACCTATTTTGATCTATTGAACTATGATTTGATGGATTGTCTGAGTATGTGTGTGTGTGTGGTTGTGTGGTTGTTTGAGAGTATGTGTGCAAGTGAGACTTGTGATGTTTAGTGATTATTGTGATGTTCACTTTTATCTCTTTGTACCTAGCTAATTGAAAAATGAAAATAAATATAAAATATTTTCCTACTTAATTGTATGTATCATGATATGGAGATGTCCCTGGCTGTTAGGACTATGTTTTATAATATGGTGACTTGTTAGCACCTTATGAAATAGTTTTGGGAAGAGAGTTTTTGTCTGTTTTATTACTAATTGGTGTGTTTCCCCTGCTACCTCTGCCAGAGTCAGGGCCTCCCTCCAGTGAGAGTGTTTAGTAGCCAATGGGCTACCTACTTTTAGGGTGTCTACATCCTCTAGTGACTATTTCCTTTGGGAAGAAGAACTACCCTAACCCTGATTGGAGTTTTTTCTCACCATGTCAAGATGGTGGAATTTCTGTGTAGGGGTTCACCTCTCCTGCCCCATCCTAGGAGTGGTGCAGGCTGAGGGGGGACCTTCCTCCTCAATGACCTCATTTTCCTGCCTTTCCTCCCACCAAAAGTGGAGGAGGAAAGGGGGCTTGGCCTCCCCCACTATCTGGGGATTGCTGGGTTGGATTTCAAAGGTGGTATTGCCTTTGAAGCTTCCCACCCAGGAAGGCATTCCTGTCCTGGAGGAGGTGTGAAACACCCATGCCAAGATCAGGTATTGTTTCTGTCCTCAGTGAACACTGGCTCTCTCCCCATGAGGTCAGAAACATGTCTAGTGGTGGCAGCCAGCAGGAACCAAGCCAGAGACCCCACTAGTGTTGGGTTAGGTTTCAGGGGACCCCCAAAAATGATCTCCTGTGTGAATGTATTAATAAATCCAACATTGGCATCAGTGAGGATTTATTAAGACCAGAAGTTTGGTACTAAACATCTTAGAAAACAGTGAAGCCTTCATGGAGCTAGGAACTTCTTGCTCATGAGTCTCTAGCTCATGTATTCTTTATTACCTACCTGTTCACTTACAATGTCCCAGAGTAGGGTGGAAATTGTAGGGTCATAACTGTTCATGCTGATACGTCTACACATAAGGTATACTTAGGCTTTCCTGTTTTCAGTTTCTATTTTTGGTAAATTCTCCTGGTGTTTTTTCAGTGTTTTCCAGTGATTTCAGTACCTTCAAAAACAGTGGTTATCAGTGGTTACCCATTTTCGCTCCATTAAAAACAACAGCATATTATTGCTTGCTTTCTGCAATGGTAATGCATGACATATAGAAAGTGTACCACAGTGTATGTGAGGTCCAAATACATTTTTACAAATCAATCTTATTGTAGTATACCATAAAATACCTTCTTTTGTGAGTCTTTCATCATGCACACTCTTTCCTTCCCATGTAAACTTTTATCTGTGAAAAGTCCTTCTCAACATTGATGGATGCACGATTGTTTCACAGGAAGGAGCCTGTGCTCCAAACCATCAAACCAGGGCCGCAGCAGGCTGTAGCCAGATCATGGCTCAGAACAGGGCGCATGGGATGGGTTTGTCCACAGCAGAGGCAAAGAGAGGCCCTCAGTGAGCACAATACGGCTGCCCTACTCTAGTGACAGCTCTTGCGCATGTTTTACCAAATGTATTTGCTCCCGAATTCTCAATTCACCTCTTGATTGCAGTAACATTATTACTGCTGGGGGCCCTATACCCCAAAGTTAACGCCCAACTGTAGGTTAGGGCCTCAGTAGGGTCGGTCTACAGCATGCACCTCTACCAATCCTGCGGTCATACACAACAGAGTAGCTTCTTACTTGACCAACTAGAAAGCACGTTGGGGCCTCTACAAGAGGTAGCAGAGCACTATGAGAGCACGATGGCAGTGAGATGCTGAATTTGTAAGAGCAATCTCAGCATATGCCTCTTAATGTTCAGTGGGAATTGGCATTTTGTGCTCACTTTGTGACTGCATCAACTTTGTAGAGCTGCTGCCAGCCTGGTAAGATCACATCATAGTGCTACCTGGCTCTGAATACCAGTCCCTGGCAGCTCAGGGAGTGCAGCAGACAAAAAGACCAATCAGCAATGTATTGTTGATGGTGCTGACAGAGTAGCTACACCACACAAGGCCTAGTTGGATGCCTAGTCTGTCTGCTTTTCTGGCACATTCCTGCTGGAGATCACTTCGCCAATGTAGGGCCTGAGGGAACGCCAAGTGTCAAAATACAGTGCAGAGCGACATTATATGATCTCTCCATGACTGGGTTGGTACGATCACAATCTAGTACCACCTAACTTAAAATCCTTGTGTCTTATAGAGCTGAGAAAGGAGTGCGGTCAGCATAAAAATGCCCAGTCTATGCACAGGCCCACAAGTGAGGCACCAGCTACCTTGTTCAAACATCTAGTCTTCTGGCTTTTCTGTTGCCGCCAGAGAGCCTGCTTGTTCCAGGAATGGGCCCTGATAAAGGCTGGTCAAGTAAGAGGGTTGACAAAGATCCGACCATAGTTGCCAGGAGTGTGTATGAGCTGAAAATGGACAATAAATTCTGAGTTGTTCAGTGCAGGGAGCTCCAAAGAGATGCAGGGCACTATGCCAACAGATATAGATGCAAGGAACACCATTAACAGCGATAAGCACTCTGCCAACAGATAAAAAGTGTAGCAGCGAATGAAAGGTGCATCGCTACAAATACAAAGGCTCGTTACGGCACCTCGTTTGTTGATGACAGATGATGGAGTGGTTTGACATCGGTAGCAGCCACCACGTCCTCTCAAGGAACGAGTCAAGTACTGCCTTCTGCGGTCTTGGTGGTGACTGCTGGAGGGTGGACAGCATCACTCATACACGTTATCACTGTGGTCTTGTGAGAACCACTTGATGGGGATTCTGAAATGCTACTTTGGGCCAGAAAGTGACAAGTGCTCTTTCAAAAAACTAGCCTGCTTTGCCCATAACCAGCTCACACACGGGGCCTTCCTTCTTCCCCTCACCTATTTATGCAGCTTTCTGGAGAGATTTGCCTTCAGTAATTATCAAGTGCAGTTAAAGGAAATGTCAATGTGTGGGGCGAGGCTGTGGCCTTTCTTCCTAAGTGGTGCTGAGCAGCCAGGCTGTTAATTTTAAAATTGTTAAAAGGCACTGACCCACAATTCTGTTAAAGGAAGATGGAAGGTTTGCGCACTCTGCCCCCCAGCGCTACTCAAAGGGATAGCATGGGAAACAGAATATTGAAACCAAACCGTGTACACAAAGGCAAAATGTGCATGTGAAATGGATCCACCGTTGCGGCTTGACAGCCACCTGCCCCATAATGCCCTTCCTGTAAGCAATAAAGTGATCCTTTTGTGAATTTCCCTATATTTGAATGTACCCCTTTTCTGTGCCCTTATATAGAATGTGTTGCTTTTGAGGTTTTCTCTTGAGCTATGTATTATAAAGATCTTCTTTTGGGGTTGGCAGCATATTGTTTAGCACTCCTCTTATGACCTGGCCAAATTTCACAACTAACCCCCAATTGTTATTTATGTGGATATTGTGAGGTACTCCCATTTGTGACGTGCCTCGATTCTACAATGCTCCCTTAGTGACTTGCTTATATATTGCACTACACCACTATTTTCTGACTTGCGTATTTTAATATTTTTTTTGTAATAGGGATTCACTTCCCTGCTGGGCTTGTATGTTTGACTTCTGTGTATACTCTGAGGCCAATGTGGATACCTGCTTAATGTGGCCCTGAGGACGCCTCAAGGTACTGTAGAATGTACAGATGTCAACTTAAATGTGCCCAAGCTCTGCCTGCACACGTTATTAATATTTCCTAACCTCAGGTTTTTATTCACTCGGCAAAAACAGGCAATGTTTATATTGAATTCTATTTATATGAGAGGCAGGGGATAATAACAAAATACAAAGAATGTTGAAATACTGAGCTAATCAGTATTAACAAACAAGTTAAACCCTCCTTCTTGTAAAACGTACATAAGATGGATGAAATGCTGAGCTAACCATTTCCAACTAAAACATGCTTTGCCTTCCTGGAAGACGTAGATAGACTGCTGAAATGCTGATCCCTTGACGCATAACTAAAAGACCCATCCATATTGCAAGACGAGCATAAGCAGCTGAAATGTTGAGACAGTTTTAACCATTGAATTACGTTGCACCTCCCACAAGACGCACTAGTGCTTCAGCTGTCTTTGCCTCGAGCCAGCAGCCCTAAGAAGTATCCTGGTCAGTGAGGCGAGGGTTTTCTTAAATTATCTGATTCAGTTAATTTAATGACCTGGTCACTGTCACATAAGGTTGCATTCCTCTGTATAACATGAGTCCCGATTTCAGTAAATGCCCCAAGGGATTAACTGAACGGAAGCCATCACGTACGGTCCCTTTCCTAACACCAACACAGAGCCAGCAGCAGCGATTCCAAATTAACAATAATTTGAGAACTAACCTAAGAGATTAAATGCTGCCCGAATACGAAAAAAGAGTAGTGAATACTATTGTTGCATCAACAAAGAAATAGAATGGTTTTAATTTGTTTCAGAGCCAGCAGTCGGGGATTCAATTAAGTACTTTTCCTCAGATGTTAACGTTGTAGACTTTTCTCCCAGCAGTGAATGGGCCCCCTGGAGGGCTAAAGGCGCCTCTCATAAAAGAAACTGGGGACAGGAGAGGTGGAGAGTCGACTGCACAGCTAGAAGCACTCCAATTAAGTGACTAGATAACAGAGCTGAATTGTGATCAAGGTGCCTGCTGCAGTGATCTGTGTGCATTGTGCCCGATTTGAGTTAGGCGAAAGCATAGATTTTCTTTTGCCAAAGGTGACTAATCAGTGTAGGAAGGGAGCGGGATGGTGGGCAGGAAAGCTACGGACACTGGGAAGGGGCAGGACGAGCAAGCATGGCCACGGATAGCCGGAGGAAGGGGGAAGGGAGCAAAGAACCCCATGAACAGCGGGAGGAGGGTAATATCGTACATTGGAATTACCAATGCATAGCTTGGATGCTGTTTTGTACTGCTTTGGCTCCCTCAAGTGGCCAAGCAGTGCAACAAATTTAAAAAATCTGTGATACTCGGTTTAAACTGGGTCACCTGATTTGCAGCCTGTAGGGTAATGTCGGGCATAGTCGGTTTTAACCGAATTCCGGACAGCCTATGTATTCTGTACCCTGCCTTAGGGCTAAAGGCCTGCAGTAGGGGTGGTTTACCTATATCTATTACAGTATAAGGGTGGCATGGCACACAGGGCTGTGTGACGTGTCAACTCTTTGGATTTTCCTGCACCAAGACACGCAGCCTGCAGTGGCAGAGTGTATAGCCTTGCTGAGGGGGCACAACGAGTGCTGCTGCCCAAGAAGACTGTTTTTAGTACCCATGTCCTCTGTACCAGGAGTACCATTCAATAGGGACTAACAGGGGTAGCTGAAGTTGTGCCAATCGTGTTACAGTGTTTTGGGAAAGAAATCTGGCACTGTGGGCCTGGTTAGGAGGGACACAGTGCACACACAGTTCAAAATTTCATCCGGTATCAGGCAAAAAGTGGGGCTAACCATGCAAAAAGAGGCACTTTCCTACACTTCTCACACACAAGCACAATTACGCACACACCAATCAATGAAGAGGAACTTCTATTTGTGAGGAACATGTGGACAATTGTTCTCTTCTGGTATTGCTGTATTCGAATTTGCTGTAACACAGTTTATTCATTCCTGGAATGTGATCTGAGTGAGTGCAAACCTTTTGGGACCAAAGTATGAGAAGTGCTTTGACTGTTCACCATGTTTAGGTTTGATGATCAACATGAAGGCTACCAGTTTTCTGGGTGGTAATATGGCAGTGTCCCGGGAACACATACCAACTGTCCCTGCACCAATTACATTGGTGCTGAGCTAGTTGTGTTCACGGAAGGCTGGAGTGTTGGCAGTCAATAAAGACATATTGTCCTCTTCTCTCTTTGTAGCTCCTGCCCAGAAGCACTCATAACCCCACCTAAGAGCTGGATTGAAAGTCGCTTACTTTGATTCCCAGATGCAGAATTATTTGCACAAACTTCACAAGCTACATCTCCAGCATATAAAAACTCCCAACCAAGCTTGCCTTCTCTTTCCTCTGACAGCAAAAGATGCTCACCCCTGTCGCCTAAACGGGGTTTTGGGCCACCCAGTGTATCCCATCAGAAAAGCTACAAGTATCTCAGAACAAAAGGCAAGGAAGTTATACTACTTAACTTGAACCAGGCGTACTACCAAGCAAGTCAGCAGGATAATAGAATCTTGAAACAAGGGTGATGATTGGGATAGTCTGAAGGGTGCAACTTATAATGAGGAAAGCAATCCAAACTTTATCACAGGTAAGATGCTGCATAGGCCAGATAGCATCATAGGTGGTGCATCTGCCGGGAATCTGCAATAATAACCAACAAATGATACATGCATCAAGCAAAGCACATAGTGACAGAGCACATAAAGGCCTCACTCAAAGTGCAAAATTATGACAGGCCACTGCCTCAGTTTTGAACAGGCTGCTGTCATACATGGTTCAACATTTCGAGCAACAGTAGAATTTTACTACCTTAGACCTTGATTGTCACTTGACTTTTCAAGAATTAAATGAATGTGCTGCTTGTGTCTAGAAATGTGGTAGCATTTATTGGAGTATCCAAAGTAAACAATAGAACAGACACAACTTAAAGCCAAATAACAATACAAGAAATGAATAACAGAACATAACAAAACATTCAAAACAAAATATGACACAAGAATCACAGTGCAACACATGGGAATAATGCAGGTAAAACACACACACACAAAACAACACAAAATATCACCACCACAAGAATATGCAACACATATTTGAAAGGAATCTATTCACCCGTTAGCACCCACGTAACACAGTGGTAAAAGGTGTTTGCACCAAGACTACCTTACCATCAATGATATGTATCTGAACCTGTGAAAAACGATTTGTAATCCAGTCAAGGAACTCTGCTGCAGTTTTGGGCTGTGTGGTGTCTTAATAAAAAACAGCTCCACAAAACCACATCTCAACCATGTGACAACATAACAACTCCATACCACAGTTCCAGGCCTCACAAACACAATCGAAAATAACACAATTGCAAATTTGTGTTATTTTATGTTGGTGTATTATTGTTTTGTGTTTATGGTGTTGGATATGCTATGTGGTATTTTGTGTGATTGTACTCATAAGTTGCGCATCTCTGTTGTCATTAAAGTCATTGTATTGCTTTGCTGCATTTTGGTAGTGTGTTGTATTGTGTTGTAAGTCTTTTGTATTATCGTTTCTCAGTTGTATTGTTTAGTATTGTGGTTGTGGCTATTATGTTGTGTGTCATTGTTATATGATGTTGTGCTGGTGTATCTCAACTCCAGTCTTTCTGCTTGATTATGTTGGAATATTCTTGTCACACATAACAATCAGCACAAATCCGCTTTTACGTAAAGTGGTAAAAGGTGTTCACAACCAGCACTGACTTTCTTGGCACAAAATGCAAGACATATTGCCAGCAAACATTCGCACAAACGTTGTCTCATCAGTTTTCATGTGGTAGAATTAAGTCCACAAATCCTTGCAAGTTGCAAACAGATGTGAATACACACATGAGGGCCTTGGGCAGCCATCAAACCTACATCCCTGCATTTGAAAAACAAAAGTGACAATATTGCCACCCTTGTCTCCTAAAGAATCAAGAGGATAGTTCTAGATTCTTCAAATGTGAAATCGTGGTCTGCTAGTTGGAAATGGGAGCGACCAGCTACTAGCGGAGTTTGTGGTAATTGATATTTTCAATTCAAAAAACCTTTTTTTCAATACCCGACCTTTTAATACAATTGAGCATGATATATTAAGGATTGGTGTCACTACAACGCATGCTTTTACATCGCATGCCTTTACAACGCGGTTTTTACATCGCATACCATTACAACGCATAATGCTTTTAGGCGCTGGATAGTGAATTATTTAATTTACTATTCCAACTCCAGTCCCCGTGGATAGCAGGGAAGGTGTTGGATAGTATATTAAATACATTCCCTATCCTAGAGCGCCCCCCAGCGCATTGCGTTGTAATGGTTTGCGTTGTAATGGTTGCGATGTAATGGTAGTGCGTTGTAAAAAATTCGTTGTAAGTGATGTTCCCCTATATTAAGCCACAAACAAATATTCGCTTACAGATGCTTGGTGCTGACATGGTAGCGAATATAGCGATTTTTCAAGCACGTTCTAACTCTCGAGTTTTTGCAGGCATCAAGAATACTTACCTAAGAAGGTTATCCTTAAAAACCCTGTAGCAATTTATAACTAAATATGATAAACTGTTTATGGAACGTTCCGCCGTTTTCTGAGGCCAGAACGATGCGTTGTGTTATTATGGTCCCATGACAACCAACTTAACTGTCTCCAAGGCATCAATGATATTTGCATAATCATCAAAATATGCATTTACCACTCCGCAAGTAATATTTCTATGTGTCGAGTAAGTTTTGTTCATAACTTCTATAATGCTATGTAACTATATAAAATCATGCCCGGAGGCTTGTAAAATAGAATCTTAATAAGCATGACACCAATTGACATTTTCCCTGGCAGCCAGGAAACCAATCATGTTTTCAGTTATGCCAGAAGGAAAAAATACCGCTCATAGAACGGAGTCAACTCAATTTTCTGGGACATAACGGCAACGTTCTACAGCCCAATTTCTTGAAAACTTTATTGCAATAGTTTTGGCTCCTCCGAGTTTATCATATTTCAATGCTTAGTAACTATTTCATTTCACCACTCGTTTTAACAATCAAATGAAATCTGGTGCATTTCCATAATGAAATAAATATTTTGTGAAAGTAACAGGGAAACACGTGAACTATTATCACAGTATACAGCATGTGCAAGAGACAGTGCTGTTTTTATACGCCCCTTGCGCCACTGGTGCGTCACATTGCGGGGTGCAACCTGCTGCGTGAAATTTACAAGCACACTTAAAGCCACCCTGCCCTTAGGGCCCTATTTAGGAGAAACTGACGGAGTGCGTTGCTGCAAGTCATTTTGCTGCGCCGTGCTGGGTTAGTTTCGAAGCACAGGGATGCAACATACAACAATATATGGCATCTCTTTGCTTTTCCCTGCGCTGGTGCACCAACTGCTGCCATGCACCGGTGCATGCACCCTTCCACCATGGTGCAAGGATGCCTGCATCGTGGGGAGTTTTTGTGCAGGAAGAGACACCTTCCTGCACAAAATCAATTAATTAAGATGATTTCCTCTTCCAATGCATGCTGCAGAATGCAGCACGCATTGAAAGAGGAAAATAATGAGTAGAATTTAAAACATTTCTCCTTGTTGCTTTTTGCTATGCCACCCCTGGGGTGGTGTAGCATTCTGACGCATTTCTGACTAGCCCAGTGTTGTCCACGTCAAGCTGTAAAATGACAAAATCCTTTTACCCCTCCAGGCACAGTATTACAGCTTTAAATTGGTGAAATACCAACCAAGACAATCTGAAAGGAATAAAAGCAATATTTGTGGTGACCAGATCTAGAGTGTTGCTGGTGTTGAGGGTGCTCTATACAGGAGCTGCTTTCTATCTAAACTTGAAAATTACCCAGAGTTCTCTGCTTCTTTTTTTGCATAATTTATGTGTCACTCTATGCCTGAAAGAGTAATGTTTTGACTTATACTGGGTGCTCCTTTGCGTCTGGGCAGAGTAATACCTCTCTGAAGAGCTCTAATGTGAGCGAAACATGTGTCAGGGGTTGCTTTTATTCATTTCAGGTTGGCTTGGTTGGTATTTTACCATTCCGGTATTCGTGGTGCAGTCGATTCTTGTATGGGTTCATTTGAATGTTGATGTAAACAGAGATGAAGTGCTATTAAGAAAAATAAAACATCTTTAGGCTACCTCTCTCATGGGAACCTTTCGTAAATTAGTTTAATCTTTATAACAACATTTCTCATATATATATATATATACATATATATATATATATATATATATGTATATATATATATATATATATATTGTAGTTCACAAAGCACAGTAAAAACTGTGCCGATGCACTCCATTCAGGTGGCACGTCAATCACTCGAACAGTCGGGTGTGCTTGCAAAGATGATATCTTTGCAAGCACTCCCGTCAATCACTCGAACAGTCGGGTGTGCTTGCAAAGATGATATCTTTGCAAGCACACCCGACTGTTCGAGTGATTGACGTGCCACCTGAATGGAGTGCATCGGCACAGTTTTTACTGTGCTTTGTGAACTACAATACGGCACAGGGTGACCTCTATCCCTGAGGTGCACCGCGATCGAAGTGTCCCGGTGTTTTATGGAGGAAATTATTTACATATATATATATATATTCACTGAAAAAACCATAGGTTATAGACCATATATAGTTAGGAATTAGCATTTACAAAACCTTATTTTACTCATACAAAACCATTGAAATTCCATATATAGTTAGTTGCACTAACTATATATCGCGCACCCGCAATCCACTGCTGATGATGTCACATATTACATCATTCATGACATGGTCAGTGACATCACTGATGACATCACTGATGACATCTCAAATGACATCACTGATGACATCACTGATGACAACATCCAGTGACTGTATGTTTCTGTAAAGTTAAAATATGTCTTACATATTGAAGAATGAGTGGATGTATAAGTGTCTGGATGAAGGATTTAGTAGGTGCATGACTGACTGTATAAGTGAGTGATTAAATGTGTCTCACTGAGTGCATGGGTTAGTGACTAAACTGTTTTAAATTGTGCATCATTGTGTCTGTTGTTCTGTAATCTGATGCATGTGTTGATCATTAGCTATATGACTAACTCTATGGGTTATTGATTGGTTGCCCAAGTATTTGTATGGGAGACTGAGTGTGTGTGTGGGTGTCTGGGAGGTGTATGACTCTGTGCATAGATGTGTGAGCAGTTGATTCACTAGATGTATGGGTTCAAAAGTGCATGTGGAAACAGCTGTATGGGCGGTTGACTGTGTGCATGAGTGTATTGGTGAGTGAATGGATATCTCAGTGCTACATGTCAAAGTAAGTACATATGTAAAACACAGTACATGTGAGAGTTGACATATATAAATAACTGTGCATAAGAGCCAGTGAATGTGTGAGTGGCTGTATGGATCATTGTGAACTTGTATCAGGGATTGTATAACAGAGTAAATATGTGTTAGTATATGTTTCAATAAGTAAGGTGTGTATAACTATATAGTTGAGGAAATGGAGGTGTGATTGATTCTTTGCAAGACTGACTAGGTGTGTGAGTAACTCCATGGATGAGTGACAGTCTGTGAATGTCTGTTTACACTGAGTGTATCTAAGGTTATATTAGAGTCTGAAGAGGTTCATCGTATCATCACATGAATGATGTCATCAGAGATGTGATCAGTAACGTCAAATGAGATGTCATCAGTGATGTCGTTTGAGATGTCATCAGTGATGTCATCAGTGATGTCACTGACCATGTCATGAATGATGTAATATGTGACATCATCAGCAGTGGATTGCCGGTGCGCGATATATAGTTAGTGCAACTAACTATATATGGAATTTCAATGGTTTTGTGTGAGTAAAATAAGGTTTTGTAAATGCTAATTCCTAACTATATATGGTCTATAACCTATGGTTTTTTCAGTGAATTTCAATGGTTTTGTAAATGCTAATTCCTAACTATATATGGTCTATAACCTATGGTTTTTTCAGTGAATTTCATAGGTTTTTTAATAGCAAATGTTTATAGTTTTAAATAATAATACATTTTAAAGCGAATTTTATATTGTATAATTATGTCATTTTTTTTTTTTATTCTTTTCGGTGCGCTCCCGGGGCGCGGACCGTGAACGCACGGGTAAGCGCAATCTTGCGGCGCGCCCCGGGGCGCGTACTGATGAGCGTCCCGATAGCGCTATTGCCGCGAACGAAAACAACATCGTGACGTATTGCGTAGCCGCCACGCCTTGCGTCATAAGACACGTATCGCGTAGCCGCGAGATGCGCCTTATGACGCACCGCGTAAGCGCACCCGGAAG
Source organism: Lissotriton helveticus (assembly GCF_964261635.1). Classification (NCBI taxonomy): domain Eukaryota; kingdom Metazoa; phylum Chordata; class Amphibia; order Caudata; family Salamandridae; genus Lissotriton; species Lissotriton helveticus. Next base: position 800,071,318 of record NC_136057.1, on the reverse strand, counting down.
CGCATGCGATCGCGCAACGTAAACACCCCGATGCGCTTATGAAACACGCCCCGGGACGCGCCCCGGGGCGCGTAGCGTAAGCGCGTCAAACCATGTGACTTTAAAATAACACTTTTCATTGGTTCAGAACTTTTTTTTTCCAAATTGTGTGAAACCCACCCATTTCTCTCACTATTGCTTTGTACTTGGAGAGAGCAAGAGCTGTTCTGTGTACTGTCTTCATCTCCTACTTTCCTGATCTACAGCAATGGCTGCAAGAGAGTCATCCAGCAGTGATTCCGACGGATTTTTAGATGAGGACCCTCCTCAGCAGAAGAAAAAAGACCATTTCATCTGGAAATTCTATGACATCCCTGAAGGACAAAAAAAAGTCAATGCTCCCAAAGTAACCTGCAAAATATGTGGTAGTACTTTATCCAGAGGCAATCCTCTGAAAAAATATAGTTTTGGAAATGCCAATTTAATCAGGCATGTCAAAAGAAGACACCCAAACAACTTTGCCAGGGAGAGTGTCAGAGAGCTGGCACGGAATTTACCCACAGATGGCGGCAGCACCTCCACTGGTGGAGCAACACCTTCGGGACCACCCCGTGGAAGAATGGTCCCTAACATACAGCCGGTGTTTGCAGGCATCAAATTTCTGTGCACGGAGTGTGACGAACTGCTCTGCTATGGGGAGCAGAGTGTTGAACTCATTGCCATAAAGAAACAGCAACACCGCTGCACTGCCAGTCCCTAAATTATCACATTTTTTTGCTCCTGTTGAGCAGTTTTGGAATCCCTGTTTTTGTTTTTCCCCTGACAAAAATCCCCAAAAAATATAAAATCGTTTTAAAAAGTCTAAAAAAATATAAAACAACAAAAACAAAAAAAAGTTATTTTCAGAACTACCTCCAATTTATAAAAAAATGCTATTTTAAAAAAAAAACCTTTTATGGCCCCCACATCAAAACTAGGGGGTCAGGGGGGTGTACCCTGCCCCCTTTTGCTCATTTCCCCCTTTGATTTTTGCCACCTCTTGTGTCTCAATCCTACCGAGACACAAGATGGCGGCCGCTGCGGACTGTTTCGAATGTTTACAGACACCCGAGAACCAATCAGCTTGCCGTGCGCAAGTCGCGTGGCGCCCGGAGCGCTCCCCGGTACGCGCACCGGGGCGCGGCTCTAGATATATATCTTTTTTTAAACCTAATTTACTCAAAATTCACAGGAGCACATATCTTGAGACCTAGCAAAGGCACATCGGGCAAACAATATCTACAATTTTGCCAAGTTTCGTGGAAATCCATTCAGCCGTTCGAGCTAAAAGTGAGTCCAACCGCCCTATGGAAAAATGAATGGGAAAAACGCGTTTTGGGACCCCCTTTTTTCTCGGCCCCCCCTTGACAAAACCCCCCCAAATTTTCAGGGGCTGCTCAGAAACAAAATGTTCCATTTTCCTGAAAATTTCATCCAATTCCGTCCACAAACGCCAAAGTTATTAGACATAGAATTTTCAAAAATCCCATAGAGAAAAAATCCTAACTATATATACCTACTGGCGACCGCCAGTAGGTTATATATATATATATATATATATATATATATATATATATATATATATATATATATATATATATATATATATATATATTCTAACAAGAACGTTGCCCCAGTGAAAATTACCACAAGGAAGGTATCCCTCTGTACTGAAGGGGACAACACAAGCACATTTAAATGTCCATCAAATCAAGCAGCTCCACAGGTTTCGAACAGACGTTCTTGTTCACGAGCCAAAATGAAGAACACTGCCACAGCTGCACAAAGCACCAATTTACTTTTATTCACAGTCCCGCCCCAGTGGGTGTATCAACTGCCTTAGTCAGGCGCTAAGCATTCTGGTATTTGTGGTGCTCTGAATAATTTAATCCAAGTGGGTGCTGTTGCATTGATCGCAAAATATCCATTAAAAACCCCAGTGGCCTGACGAAACACAGAATGTCACCGGCACTGTCTTTAGCAATCCAACAGCCAGAGCATTGCATTTCAGAACCAGCATCCGGTGATCCGGACGCTGCGGATCCGCCTCACATAAACATATGCTGTTTGATCTTTTCATTGCATGTGTGTTTAAAGTTATACCTTCCTGTTTGAAGGATACGTCTATATTAACATAGTGGAAATTTGTGATGAGCCTAGAATAGCCAATATGTCTCCGTTATCAGTTCATCTGAAGATTTACTACATCAACCAAACGGCAGCGCTCTGAGAGCACTAATCTGCATCCTCTTGATAAAAAAATGTTCTCATGGAATTTCTGAGGGAAGCTCTGTGTTCATACTCCTCACTTCAGTGTTTGGCTGTCAATCCTACGGCCGAGGGGAATGCTGGGTGGTAGGAAAGTTGTGCTGGCTCGGTGATACCAAATAGAAATGTGAGAAAAATGTGATTTTTTAAGGTAAATTTGAGGTTTGCAGGGGATTCTGGGTAGGAAAATGTTGGAGGATCCACGCAAGCTGCACCTCCTCTTTGTGTCTATTTTTCAGAAATGTCTGGAGTTCGTAAGTTTCCCTAGATGGCCACTGAGCCTGGGACTGAAAATGCAGGTGACTCACTCGCAAAAGCAAGGTAGTTTTTCGATTGATACATTTGATGTTGCCACAGTATATTTAGGGCCCTTTCCTGTCACAGGGACTAAGCCTACCCAGACAAGTGAGGTCCCATTTTTATTGGGAGACCTGGGGAACGCTGGGTAATAGGAAATTTGAGGCAACCCAGTGATCCCACAATTTTCACACACAGAAAAGTGAAGAAAATTTGATTTTTATTAGCTAAATTTGAGGTTTGCAGGGGTTTCAGGGTTAGAAAAGTTCGGGGGATGAACGCTGGATACTCCCTTGAAAAAACAGGTTGTTGTTTGATAGATAGGTGGGCACCTGTGTTTTTGGTCCCTGGCTTGCAGACATCTAGGGTAACCTAAAAAACCTACACATTTCTAAAAACTAGACACCTGTGAGAGTCCAGGGAGGCGTGGTTTATGTTGATCCCCCAATACTTTCCTTTCCAGAATCCGCTGCAAACCTCAAATTTAGCTAAAAAGTTACATTTTCCTCTAATATCTGTGAGAAAAAGTTGTGGGATCACCGCACAGCACACATTTTCTACAACCCAGCCTTCCCATCAGTCTACCAATAAAAATGATATCTTACTTGTGTGGATGGGCCAAGGGCCTGTGACATGGAAGGGCCAATATTATGTTGAGATTGAGGGGGCCCCAAAGCGGGCCAAAAAGGGCAATTTGTTTACATGTTTTTAGGCAAATGCTACTTTGGGCACCCACACAAGTGAGGTACCATTTGTCTTGGGAAACCAAGGGGAACGCTGTGCCTGCACTGTGATCCTGCAACTTTCCCACACAGAAATGTGAGGAAAATTTGACCTTTTAAATAAATGTGAGGATTGCAGAGGATTCTGGGTAAGAAAACACTGGGGGGTCCATGCAAACCACATCGTCAGCCAAGAGTAAGTCCATGCACAGCTCCATGCATGCACAGCACCAGCCAAATGCCATCCATGCACACCACCAGCCAAGCGCCATCCATGAACACAGTCAGCTAAGCACTAGCCATGTGCTCCTGTAGCCAAGCGCCACTCATGCACCCCACCAGTAAAGCCCCAACACTGCCAGGCAAGCAGCATCCATGCACACCATCAGCCAAGTGTCAGTCCACATACACCACCAGCCAAGTGCCACTCTATGCACACCACCAGGCAAGTGCCAATCTACAAACACTGTCATGAAGCATGAGTCCACACACACCGTTAGCCAAGTGCCAGCCAAAGGTCAGTACATGCAGACCATCAGCCAAACTCAAGTTAACACACATACAAACTTTCCCTGGTTTCCAGTGGTTTTCTGTCCACACTTTGGGGGAGGTGAGACTAAAACTATCACTGAAAAAATATGAGCCTAAAAAAAGGGAGTGGCTCTTGCCTTTGGGGCTTCTCCCTGACATGCCCATAACCATATCCCTGGTGCCTAGTGGGGTTTCTGCCCTCCGAGGGGGCAGATAAGGGACTTTTGCCTTGATCTGCCTCCTAGGTAGGGCATAAAGACTTTTTTGGGGGTGGGGGCATTAGCATGCCCATTCTGCGCAGCCACCACCCTTACATATAAAAAATAACATAATCCTTGGTGCGTAGTGGGTTTTCTGTCCACGGGGGCAGATCAGGGGCTATTGCTCCCATCTGCCTCTGAGGGGGCAGAAAGACTGCCCCCATTTATTTTGAGGGGGTGGGTGCATTGGCATGCCCCGCTGGGCAGCCCCCACCCCTACATATAAAAAACAACACAATCTCTGGTGCCTATAGGGCGATAAGGGCTATTGACCCCATTTTCCTCCAGGGGGCAATGTTTTTTGGGGGATGGGGCATTGTCATGCCCATTTTAGGCAGCCTCCATCCCTACATATAAAAAAAAACATAATCCCTGGTACCTAGTTGGATTTCTGTCCCCCCGGGTGGCAGATTAGGGGCTATTGCCCCATCTGCCTCCTGGAGGACAGAACAAATTGTTGGGGGAATAGGGGCATTGGCATTACTTTTTCGCTGCCCCTACCCCTATATACATAAAATAAATAAATCCCTGGTGTCTAGTGTGCTTTCTGCCCCCCTGGAGGGCAGATATGGTGTTATTGCCCCCATCTGCCTACGGGAGGCATAAATACTGTGGGATTTTTTGGGGGTGGGGGCATTGACATGCCCATTCTGGGCTCCCTCCCCCCATATACATAAAAAAAAGACATCCCTGGTGCATAGTGTGCTTTTTGCCCCTGGAGGGACAGATCGGGGTCTTTTGCACCCATCTGCCTCTGGGGGGGGAGGGGAAAAAAGACAATTTTCAAGTAGATTTGGTGGGCAGCCCCCACCCCCTCTTTTATATTTACAAAATCCCTAATTTATAATGGGCTAGGGCAGAACTGAGGCAATATCCCCTACCTGCCCCCCAGGGGGGCAGAAAGACTGTCCAGTTTCTTTGGGTAGGGTGGGGGTATAGGCATGCCCATTTTGGGCAACCCACTTGTGCATTTACATATAAAAAAGTCCCTGGTATCTAGTGTGCTTTCTGCCCCCCCCCCCCCCCCCCCCCAGGGAGGACGGAAAAATGGAATATTGTCAAAACATTTGGGGGAACAAAGGTCCTTGCATAAGGGGCTGCTCCCCTCTCCCTGGCACCTAGTGGATGGATCCCTGCTTGTTGCTTGCCCTCCTGCGGTGATCACCAAGCAGGGATCCATTAGGTTTCAGTTTCACTGAAATGACATCAGCGTGAAGTGCGCACTGATTGTCATTTCAGTGAAAAAAACTGAACAGCCTCAAGAGCTAGGGAAGCTCTTCCCCAGCACCAAGGCTGTTTTGGGGGGAAAGGAAATCCCTCTGGTGCTCACTCCAGAGAGATTTCCATTGCCAGGTGCATGGATGGCCGGAAGCCATCTGATGCACATAAGCACTGTAGGGTCAGACGACTCTTGGCTGTCCAACGCATGCACGTGGTTAACAGCATGTTCAAGATAAATAATAATAGTGGCATATGTGGTTAAAAAAACCTTCACGGCTTTTAGAATTCTGGCTTTCCAACTTGACCAAACTGTATGATACCAAGCAAAACATTTATTTTCCCAAGCCTCATTTTCTTTCATTATCACACATGAGAGCATCTTCAAATATGTGAGTTAAGGACTTGCGCTTAGGAAGCCCTTCATCTTAACCTATTAAAGGTGCAGGTTTGGAACAAAGTGAGTTGATTTAGGTCCCTGCTTTATAAATGTTTGCTAGACAGGAGATTGTATTTGCTGTCCCAGACTTCAGAATTGGTTTGAGTTGGTTATCCTTCGAAATATCCTTTTCAGGCTTCTCGCCAGATTCCACCTTCGAGTAGAGTGATGCTTCGCAGAGCAAGTAGCACTCGGGCAGTCTCCAGATTAGAGAATCCAAAACAGAGGCACAATGAATCATGCGGGTTGTGCACCTGTCTGTCAGCGTCTCTGAAGCAGTAATCAGTGATAGATAAAAAGGAAGGCCTGATATAGAAACGTTCTTATCTAGCAAAACAAAAAAGCAGCCCCCACCCCTCATCCTATCATCAACCATATTGCAGCACTTGGAAAGGGCTAATCTGCATCCCCCTTGCTAGGAAAAGTTCTCATGGAATTTCTGAGGGTATTTCTGTCTCCATACTCCTCACTTCAGTATCTGGCTCTTCATCCTCTGGCCACAGGAAAGCATGCGGAACCCTTCCACTGTCTGGGGAAGCGGTCCTCATCCTCAATCTTGTGCCTAGCCAAATCTAGGGCATCTAAATTGCATCCCAGTTGATTCAGTTCTCTGGCTCACTTACACATAGTGTCCATCTACTGCAAATGTACTACACACACACACTACATACAGCATACACATAGAATTTAATGCAATTTTCTGAGCATACATATAACAGTGAAACTTTACCAAAGAGGAGCATATAAGTCACTCTCTTAACAATACAGATAAAAAGTTCTGTTCACACTATCAATCTAAAAGCACAGTATGCTGCCATCCCTGGGATGGCATGCTGAGTGCACCCTTCCAAGTCACAGGACAGGAAAGGTGCAGGACCTTGAATGGTCAAGCAAGGCCTCACACGCTTGCTCAGTTTAATGTGATTGCAGAGCCAAAATGAATATTGGGATAACAGATGTACACATATTCAGAAATTGAGGGCAGTGGTACATGCCTGTTTACAATACTCTACATCCATTCATCTGTCCATCCAGCAGTCCATAAGTCCAGTCGTATAACCATCCACCTATCAAACCGAAACAATAAGAACATAAACATTAAAATTATTTATCAATATATTCAGGATAAATGTTAACACCTGAGTACTTGGCTAAAAACACCCTCAAAGGTTTTTAAAATTATGGCATTCCCGATAGAACAAACAAATTGCATAATCTTAGGCAAATATTGTATTTCTCCAATCCTCCTTTTTCTTCATAATCACCTTTGAGAGAATCTTCAAATATGTGAGTTCAGCTCGGGTGCTACCTGCTCTGTGCAAATGCCTCTGTTGCTCCAAGTATACTAAGGATTCCAGCCACTTATAATGTTCACTTGACAACGGAATTGCCTCTAAGCTCAATAATGACATTGCTGTGAGGGTGGGGGAAGGGATGCTTCTAAGTTCTTTTTGAATCCCTTTTATTGAATGCCTCTTTTTGAAGTGATAACATCTGATGTAGTAAGGTGAAACGTTTGCATGTGTTAAAATAATACACTTCTCTCATTTTAAATAGACTACGATATTTGTAACTGATGTATTTTGCACAATTTACATGCCAAACATTTTCATGGCTCAGCTCATGCATCGGTTCTTGGAGCGGAGTCCGACCTGTGGCTCCATTCTAGCACAGTATACCTAATTAATTAGTTTGCTTTCCCCCCTTTAGCCAGTTTAGGCTGTAATTTATGGAGCCACTTGAGGTGGTGGTGTGGCAGGAATTTCTTCTTTTTGAGAGGTACTGTAAGGGTGTTACCAGTTGAGTTATGTAGCGCATCCTTTCAATGTTCCCATCATAAAAAATGTTTGCACAAGGTAACGTTTGATTTCACACTTTTGAAAAAATATAGTTTGAAAGCACTAGTTTTTCCTGAACACTTTGGGCCTCATTTATTGGGATTTGGTGTAGGGCAGCGCAGTAAGTAACCTTGCTGCGCTTCCCTACGTCAAAGTGGAAGTGCATGAATGCATCATATTTATCCAGTACACTGCATTCCTGTCCTTTCTGCCTGCGCTGTCACAGTTTCATCAGCATAGAGCCAATGCAGGCACCCTTGCAGCATCGTGCAAAGGTGCCTGTGCGGTCGGCAGGATTGTTTTTGTGTAGGAAGGAGCACCTTCCTGCACAAAACAATCCTGGGAGGCATTCTGCAGCACACATAGAAAGAGGAAAAAACAAGGAGAAATAAAGTTATTTTTCATGGTTTTGTAAATCTGGGGAATCAGCAAAATCCAAGGCTGTTGCATGGGATTACCCACTGTGATGTCCATGGAATACCTTCCTTGTGCAAAGTAAGGTGATGTAGTGCTTTGCACTGCCTTGCCTTACTCCATAAAAATGAGGCCATTCAAAGCCTCAAAAATAGGCTTTGCGTGACCTCATAAATATGAATTTATAGTTTGCACTGCAACGGCAGCACCAGGGCCTCATACAAATGCCCCTAAATCTTTTTTGAACAATTTGCAGAATCTATCTTATACTGTGTGTAATTGAAATACATTTTTAAATAAATGACTTACATATTCACTGCACTTTCTGTAGCCGACCAGAACCTTGTAGCACTATAAATACATGCCATTATTCCCCACAGCACCAACCAGGATGTAGCTTTAATAACGTAAAGTTTGTGTGGCTTATATCCTAGCTGCAGATACCTGAAAGTGAAATTCAAAGAAATTGTTGCAGAATGTGCGTGGTCTTTTCAGTAACGTCGCTAACTGCGCTACCATTGCACCTAGGATTATCGTTCTCATACATTTTTGGTACTCTTCCATGGCTCCCTTTGACATGATAGCTGACATGGAAGGCTTATGAAGTGCAGAGGGTCAAAGACAAGACCCTGCTCGAGGGCCCAGGAGCAGAGAAGCTCACCACCACTGCAGGACTGTTGCAGGAGAACCACTGCAGAAGGCCTGCTGCCAGTAGCCTGTCCCCTCTGAGCTGTGGTCCCTGCCTGACTGCTCGAGTGTCGCTAGCAGGGTCCAACTGGCTGTAGAGGGCATCAGGCATTTCCCCGCAAGTCTAAAGTGTGGGGCCCGTTTTTGTTACTGGGGGCGGTTTTGCAGCGTTGCTGCTATATTGGCCCCCAGTAACAGAAGCAGCAGGGAAGCTGTCCAATCAACATTGCCAAGGCTGCTTTGGGTTTCCAGTCCGGCCCTACTCACTAGTCGAGACCTGCCGGCAGACACTGACATACTGAGAAAGGTTGTGGCAGTTCTTACCTCTGCTCTTTGACTATTCCTATAATTACAGGCAAAAGGTGTCTGTAAGAAAGGACATAACGCACAATGAACTTCACCTTAAAATACTGGAGGGTACGTGAAAACACTGGACACATGGTTGCCCTACCCTTCTCTTACCTATACCTATGGAGTTTCCTAAAGCATTGTCCTTGTCATGTTAAGTATTAGTGTTGCTTCTACGGACAGTCGAGATTATCTGCATCTGATGCGGAGCTGCTTATAGCCAGGCCTGCAGCAGGAGGCTTGTCTTTCATCCCTGCACTGACTTAAACTCCACCCTTTCCTACCTTGCCACAGGTCGGGGTGAGGTCAACAAGCTCTGACATCATCCCCGCATGTGGTAAGTTAGGAAAAGGTTGAGTCGGAGGCAGACTTTTCAGATCCACCCGCCCCCTGCCTCAGCTGTGTGGTCTGCATTTCTTTAGTAGGTACACATTCCAGGTGGCTCCACGCCAAGCCTAACACCCCCTGAGCTCTCCTCTGAATCCCCGTCCTCTGCTCTAGCCAGTTTGACCTGGCATATGCAGGTGCATGGCAACAAGATGCTTGTTGAGACAAAAGGAACAGAAGAACTGCAATTAAGTTAAAAGATCAATTGTTTTGCCATCATTTTCTCAACTAATTTCTTGGGGTGAATGAGTCTGGAGATAGTAAGATTTGCCTCTCACACCACACATATGCTGGAATATTACCACAGTGTCGTTTTGGAATCTCTGGATTATTAGTCAATGCATGTTAAAACGACATTGTAAAATGCATCATTTGGCACTTTTTTCAACCTTTTTACAGGTATGAACCCAATCAAAACTCAATTGAAGAGGTTGAAGAGGTTAGGCTCACTTCCTTTGCTCCCTCACCTCGATCCAATTGACAGAACATATTCACACCTCACCATTTTAAAAGTTCCCCAGCTGCCACTGCCTGGGTTTCAAGGCTCACAAGGATTTTTTGTGTCCACTTCTAGAAGACTTTTGGTGACTTGCTTTTATTAATGATTTTGCCTTTTGTTCATGGGCAATTTATTTTGCCCACAAGGTTCTTTTGGGATATTAGTGTTAATGCAATTTTGATCAGCGGTGGTTGATGAAGTCTGAGACTGGTTGGGATATGTAGTGACAGGGACACATTAGGGGGTCGGGGGGGCACTACATGTTTTAGAGGTTGGGCGATTCCCGTATGAATCATTTTAAAAATATGGGGTAAAATGAGTTCTTAGCCTGAGGCAGAAATGAGTTCCCAATGTAGGAGTCGCAAACGTTCTTTTCGTTTTACCAGAAAGTGCAATGCTTACAACTTGTACTTTGAGAATTAGGAAATCAAGGCAGGCTCCTACACAGGCCTCTCAATAAAGCACCAAATGTACAAACTTAAAAGACAGACTTCCTTTCCATAAATAAAGCCCAAATCTGTGGGAGCCCGAGGCTTTTACACATCGGCACCTTCCTACCTATCTCAAGATGATGCCCTGCACTTACGCCGCCCAAATGGAAAGAAAAAAAGGTATTTATGTATTTTAATTATTTATTTATTTATTGATGCGTGGACACTATATGTAGAGCACCATACAGGAGCAATATTTTGTTACATGGAAGTTGCAGATGTTTTAAGATAGATATTACAACGATGAGTATTTGCAAAGATTGAGGATACAACAAGGTAGATCATTACATAAAACAGAGAGTACAGGCTGTAAAAAGGTTCAGATAGTATGTAGAGTGTACAAAAGGTGTATATGGCCATACAAAGGTTAGGGTAGTAGACAGCTGTAAAAGGTGTTGAGGTAGTTTAGAGATCTGTGTTGAGAGTTGATTACAGTGTTTTATGTAAAATGTTGTTGGAAGAAAAGGGCTTTCAGGTCCATTTTGAAAGTCATCAGCAAGGTAGTTGTGCACAGATTTGGAGGTAGTGAATTCCAGATTCTGGTTCAGATTCCCGAGAAGGATTGAGCCATCAGGCATTCCTTTTTAAAGGAGGGAGGTACAAAGAGGATTGCTTTGCAATTTTGCAATGTTCTGGGGCTGCCTGAAAACTTGAGTCTGTCCTCCAGGTAATGGGGAGTGGAAGTGTGCAGAGCTGTATGGGTGACGCGGGCAGTCATGTAGATAGCTCTTGCTTCATGGACAACCAAAGGAGTGTGCTCAGCATATGGGTGATGTGATAATTTTTTTCACCCCATCGATGAACCATGCTGTCAAGTGTAGAATCAATTTTAAGGGGTCGAGATGGGTTTCGGGCGGCCAGTCAGGAGAGAGTTCCAATAGTCTATTCTGGAGACCAGCAGTGTATGAGAGTACTGGAAAAAGTAGGGCTCCCCCATCTCCCAGACAAAACCTCATCCACACAAGCCTGCAGGATTTGGAAAGCCCCATATGGGAGCAGTGAATCAGCATAAATGACAACTAACCTCACTTTCCTGCTTGTCCTCTAATGGCAGGGCGAGGGCAGGCATGTTTCTCAATTCACGTTTAAAATAATCTCTTCTCTCATACATAGAAACACCTCTCTAAACAAGAGATATAATCTAATGTTTCTTACTAATGCTATCCTTCCTGCCTTAAACAAAGTGTGACCCCTCTCCTCAAAGATATGCTCCAGTCACACACATAACTGCCTCGCACACACATACGTCCCAAACAAACAAAGATAATCCCTGTAAACACTCACTCCTTCTACACAAAGATAAATGCACAAAAACCACAGTCCCTCCTTAACCCACCTTTCACAAAAAGTGGCAGGTACATGAGGATCTCATTGCACCCCCAGGCTCCGTCAACCACCCCCAATTTCTGTGCTTCCTTTATTGGCTCAGCAGTCCTTTTACCTCTCTCCACTTCACATTAGAACTCAGTGCAGCCATATAATATACACAAATTAGGATCTACAGTTTTTCAGTGGCGGTTGGTGACATACAAACAGGGTGCGGCGCAACATACTGTAAAACATACATACGAAAAATAAGTGCATTAAAACATACATTAAACATCTGAGAAAGAAAAAAATTAAAAGTACTTACCTAACCTTGCTGCACGTCCTCGATGCAGTCCAGTCCCAGGCTCCTCTGAGTGCGAGGTGATGTCACATTAGCCAAATACTTTATCCAATCCAGAAGCTGCTGTCATGAGTGAAGCACCTGGATTGACTGCAGCAGGTTGCCTCGGCGCTCCAAAAGGCACTGGAGGCCTGTGCCTGTTCTCCAACAAAGCTGTCTAAGATACAAGGGCAGCTCCTCCATTGCACCGGAAGAGCATCTCCCCACAAAGGAATGCCCCAGGCCAGAGCTGAAAAATAAAATGGTAATAAAGTGTATTTATTACCATTTTATTTTTTAGCAACTGACCTCTCCCGAACTGAGTGACAGGACAGGGCCGGGATGAGTGGCAGCAGGGAGCTATGCACTTTAAAATGTGCATGTCTCTTTGGCTGGCCGTCTTCTGACGGCCAGCCAGACATGCACATTTTAAACTTCTCTATCCAGCCGGGTTAGGGAAAGCGCAGGCCTCCAGTGCTCCCGAGAGCATTTAGTGAGGATGCTCCCTCCAATCGTGGTGCTACTCTCATGCTGGTGAGAGCAGCGTCAGGATTGGTTAGGGGAGTTGGTTGGGACCCACATTGGAGTCTGCCTTCGGAGAAGACCAAAGGAGGAGGACGTTGCCTCGCGCAGGAAGGTAAGTGTAATTTTTTTTGTTTTCTCCACCACACAACCTTCAGTACAGGCCATCCGCCACTGCTAAGACTGCTGGGTTGGAGAGGTTTGAATCACGCATGTCAGGCTGGCCATAGTAAGATAGCCGGACAAATGTAAATGCTCACTTCAAACCGAAGGGGCCACTCATTGTTGCCAATCACCAGCAATGATGCACTGGCCACATACTCGCACTCCATTTGGCAGAGAGTAAGACATAAAGTGGTAAGAAAAATATTTATTACCATTGTATTTTCTTTCTGCAGCTGCGTGGGGGGGGGGGGGCGAAGCTCTTCCGCTTCTTTGGAGGAACTGCTGCTGCACTGTTTATTAAACACTTATTCATCTTGATTCACTTCTCAGTTTATGTTGCAAAAGGAAATTGTTCCTGCAACTACCAATGCTGTAGAGAAACTGAAATACATTCTTTTTTTTTTTTTTAGTTCGGCTAGACCCTACTTAATTACAAATAGAAACATGCCGGTGTCTGAGAAATATAAGTTGTTTTATTGTGTGGTGCCCAATCCCTCTGTGAGCAGCGATTGGACTGTTTATAAAACAATTGTCATTTGTATTAACAACAAAATGTAGCACCACTTTGAAGTGCTACTGAGCGTGTGAGTTTGCATACTTGCAATTGTATGTATGAATTTATGCACAATTAAGACAAAAGGGAGATGACCGTGCCCCATAATCCCAGGGCTTGAAAATGTTGCAGTTTACATTAGCCTTCGATTTAGGAGGCAACTCCTATGTAAAATTGGCTCTTCTTTTCACAAGAAAGTACAACGACCACTTTTTTACAGTTCGCTCCGTTAATAAACAATAAAAACCCCTTCAGGCACACGTCATCCAAGGGAAACACTTTACAGAAAAAATGTACGTTTTAAGATAAGTATGACAGTCGAATTTTATTGGTTTTAGCCCGATTAAATTAGAACGTTTTGTAAAATGTAATCAATTGATTTCTTCGTTTTCAGTTTCACATTCATCAGACTGTAAACTCTATGCTGGTAACGCTACATCTCCTGTCTGATAAATGTGTAGGTTTCAGTTCACAATTTAGGCCCAGGGATATATTGCCTCAGAGGCTCCCACTGTCAAACTAAACTACTGCCTTGATGTTGCCATGTGTCCTAATTCATCAAGTTGGTCTCAAAAGGGCCGAGCGAGTCACTTACTCGCATTACCAGCTGCTCGGGTTTTTTATGTTTCCTACTTGGTTCACTCACATGTTTATCAGTGGAATGGGGCCACGGGAACCCCTCCTGGATGGGAAGCAAGGTTCATTATTTGAGGCCCCCACACACGGCACCTGCAGTGGACACAATCATTAGAACTGAAGGCCAAAGGTAGTCAGGGAATGTCAGGGCATGGTGCATGGCCTCAGTGGAGCAACTCGTCGATTCGTTCCCTCTTCCCTCAAAATGACATTAAGCTTATCAGTGCAGAGATGATGACTCCTGTCAGGAATTTCGCTCTGCTGTACTTGTTCTTTTTTTAAGAGCTGCAGTTTTAAACTCGGCCATAAGGGTTTGAATGCTTTATATGAGCACCTATTATCTCAAAAAAGTGCATATTCCTTTAGTTAAGGGGAGGGGAGATTAACGGCCTTATTATGAGTGCGGTGGTCGACAGGACCGCCGCACTCTTGGTGGCGTTCCAACCACTGCCACCACCTTGGGTGTGCCTGCAGTATTCAGAGTGTGGTGGTCAGACTGCCTGAGGACCACTGTGTCCACCAGGGATCCAAGATCCCGTAGCGGTCACGCAGCAGAAGGGGGCATCAATATGCTGGCAGTGCTGCTGCAGCACTGTCATGCAGATTACGAGTTTCCTGTACATCACCTCATTTATGGCGGTGAGCCCGCAATAAAAATAGTGGCAGAGAGGCAACTAAGCAGGGTTAAACAGCGTTTACAATGCTATTGGTACAACGCGGAGCCATTACAATGCGGTCAGTACAATGACCGCGTTGTTACCACGCATACTATTACAAGGCAAGTCATTACAACAACTTGCTGTAGGTGGCTTTAGGTGTTGGATTGCAAATCAAACACCTAAAGCCACCTACAGTTCCACCGACTGGAGTTGGAATAGCAAATTATACTATACCAAACTCCAGTCATTGTAATGACTTGTGTTGTAATGGTACACATGGTAACAATGAGGTTGTTGTACTGACCACGTTGTAAAGGCATGCGTTGTAAACACATGCGTTGCAACATCATATATTCCTAAGCATGCTCTAACAGGGACCTCTGCCGCTCCTAGGCCTGGGGGTGCATGTGGGGGGCACATTTGTGCCCCCCTGGAATTGCACCCGGTTTCTGCATGGTGTGGCAGGTGCTGTCACAGTGGCATCAGCAGTTAAGGTTCACCTATGAACCTTGTACAGCTGCTGCCATGAGACCGCTGTAGCACCGCCCGCTCGCCATGGTTTACAGTTGTAATCTAGCAGGTGGGTGCTCGAAGGGCTTGGTGGTCCTCATTTTATCACGGCGGTCGTAGGCAGACAGGAGGAACAACAAACTCGTAATAAGACCCTAAGGGCCAGATGTAGGAGCCTAAATACCGGTCGGTAACGGCCGATTTCGGCCGTTACCGACCGGTATTTAAGAATCGGCATGTAGGGGCATTTATGTTACAGATTCGGTAAATTTACCGAATCGGTAAATTTACCGAATCTGTAAAATACCGAATCGGTAATTTTACCGATTCGGTAAATCTAAATGTAGGTGGGACTCTTCTGAGTCCCAAAGGCCATACAGATTCGGTATTTTACCACCCAATTCAATTGGGTGGTAAAATACCGAATCCAGGTGTGCTTGCACATGTGTGCATGCACACCTATGCCATGTGACAGACAGACATGCCCTTAGGGCATGTCTGTCTGCCACATGGCACACATGCCTGTATTCGGGGTGCCAGAGGGTGTCAAAGTGACACCCCCTACACCCTTGCAAAAATCGGTATGTACCGAATCGGTAAATACCGATTCGGTATTGCCCATTGATTCCTATGGGCTTCAAGGCCCATAGGAATTAATGGGCAATACCGAATCGGTATATACCGATTTTTACAGATTCGGTAATTCAATTACCGAATCTTCCTACATCTCATACCTTCATATTTACCAATTCATAAATACCGAATCGGTAAAATTCGGTATTTATGAATCGGTAAATAGGCTTTTCCTACATCTGGACCTAAGTGATTTGCCCAGAATCACAGGGTGTGGTTGCTTAGCTCCAAATCCTGCAGCTCTAGCTGCATGCCACATCCTCTCCAAGAATTCACCTGGAAACTGGCCTAGGAAAAACTTCTTGCTTTAACTCACTTCTTTATTATTTCCTTCACTGCGCACTTTTGGTCCATTAATACTGAAATGTTGTGCGGTAAGCAAATAGATCAAGTATATGCAGAGTGTCTTCAAAACTGAGCAGAAACAATTTCTTGGCTTCCCACCTGCAGTCTCTACCCCACCCTTTCCCAACTCGTCACTGTGTGGGGACCCACCCTCAACCCAAGCCACCCTGTGACTAGTTTGGAAAGGGTGGGGTGACAGGGCTCTCCACACCATGATCAGGGTTTCTGCCTGAAGCAACCTGGGGCTAAATGTATCCCTACTTCATCAAGGGGTGGAGATTGGTCCTCAAGGCTATGTCGTGGCCGATCTGATGACCTTGCAGGTCTCAGGGTTGTGACATCTTCAGTCCAGCAAGTAGGCTAGGCTTTCGGTGGGGGCCAGGTGTTGGGAATGTGGAGGCCTGCTGAAGACAGCAAACATGAATGGGGTGACTTCAGCAGCCCTAGTCCCACAGTCAGCAAAGATCAAGTGTGTGCAGAAACATTGCCTCATTACAATGGCCGTGACACTACCACTGACAGTCAGTCGGTTGAGTTCCCACTGCCATCTATAGAATCAGTCTGACTGCTGGATGGCGTTTCCGTCCGGCTCAAGGAGCCCATCGGGGCCTCTGGGACCGATTCTGACCTTAATCCCTACAATAGGGGTGGGGCAAATGTGGTGCCCCCCCAAATATCCATGTACTCAGTGCCAGGGACCTGATGTCAGGCACGTGCCTATTTCTATTGTGGCTTGTGCTGCAGCCCTTTTCTGCGCCACTGCACAAGCCGCAAAAGAAAATGGCATGTTTCTGCCTGCCTGCACGGTGGTCAAATCGTAATTTGGCGGGTGAAACCGTCTACTACGTGTTGGCCAGTATCCATTCTGAAATGGTGGCGGTCAGAAGTTTGTCAACCGACATCGAAATAAATCCCATTTTTTTCTTTTGAAAAGAAGCACTGGAGCTTGAGCAAATATGATTTTATTTTGATCTGCCCTAGAGGGCCAGGGGGAACAAAGGGTGGTGGACCCCCTACGCCGTGGATCAAACCTGCCCCTGATTGTTATCTTGCCTGTCTTCTAATAACGGTACAAAAGGGGGTGGTGATGGACGGAGCATCTGAATCAATCAAACACTCACACCCAGTCAAAAGATCTGGGTTTGATCCATCACCGTTCTTTAGCCCACTCTGCCACCCCAGTTCAGACATGGCTATATACAAATCAGTCTGACCCTGTGCCTCATGGGAACAGTCCAGCCCGAACTGCCAAACGAGGCCTTCCCTGGACCGGAAACAAGCTTCCGAGGACCGGTTTCTGGCATTTCAGCCGTCTTCAGCCCGGCTTGCTTGTATCCAGTGGAAAAGTGAGCAAGGGACTCACGTCTGAGCATACCCTGCCACACTTATGGCGGCCAAAGCGGTACAAAAGGGGGTGGTGATGGACGGAGCATCTGAATCAATCAAACACTCACACCCAGTCAAAAGATCTGGGTTTGATCCATCACCGTTCTTTAGCCCACTCTGCCACCCCAGTTCAGACATGGCTATATGCAAATCAGTCTGACCCTGTGCCTCATGGGAACAGTCCAGTCCGAACTGCCAAACCATGCCTTCCTTGAACCGGAAACAAGCTTCCGAGGACCGGTTTCTGGCATTCCAGCCGTCTTCAGCCCGGCTTGCTTGAATCCAGTGGCAAAGTGAGCAAGGGACTGTGATGAATCAAACCCAGATCTTTTGACTGGGTGTGAGTGTTTGATTCAAGCAAGCTGGGATGGCTTGGCAGTTTGGGCTGGACTGTTACTGGTGTGTTAATGTTAACCTGTGAAGATATGCCAGGCCATGTCGGGGTCCATGTATATGTCACAGAGTGGCTAGGGGTCAGTGGAAGGTGTTGTCCCAGGGCATGAAGCATAGGGTAGAACCAGGCAGGGACAGGTCGTATGGCAGTGATGGATGCTACTAACGCCTTCCTCACATAGTAATTACCATCCACATCTTAGTCCTCTGATACTTCCTCAGTGTCCGGTGTGTCCGGTGTGTGTGGTGGGATAATGGCTGCATCACTGGGTGCCACTGACACATCAGGGTGCGATGGTGGTAGGGCAGCATCACTGTGTGCCACTGACACATCAGGGGTCGGAGAGATGTGTGTCGCAGTTCCGGCTGCAGTCATCTGGACCCAGCTCAGTGGCAGATGGGACTCGGACACCCACATATGGCATCAAGTTAGGCTGCCACAAGCTCAAAACCCACCCGCAGCTGATCAGCCCACTCCACCTGGCAACCCAACACACCTCGAGGCAGCTGGGCTGCCCTGCTCCTGGGGGTGGGGTGCGGAGACTGTCCATTATCCATTGGAGGGTGTCTGAACAGATGTGCAGGTTGTCCTCTTCATCATCACTGATGGGATTTGTGGTCTGTTCTGCAGTAAGTGTTGTTTGTCCCCCTGTAATGTTAAGGGGAGATGCATTTTAACAGAGGTTCCAATGTATGTTACCACTTTGCAGATGTTTACTTGCAGACTGCATGACAATGCACATAGTGACTGTTTAGGTGGAGCTGGCTATTTGATGGCAGACATTGGGTGTTCCGAGTACATGACAGATGTGTGGTAGTACCCGTACATTATCATCACACAGTGTCAGGCAATGCCACATGTGAGTGGTGAGTTACTCCGCACAAGCGGAACCTGTTGTGTCCTCTGTCCTGTGGTGTAGGTGTTGCACTTTGTCCCACCCACATTGCCGTTATTTGGGATGTTCTGTGGTTGCTATATGTGTGTGCTGCATTGTGGGTGAGTCGACCCTGCAGCTCTGATTCCGTGGATCCTTTTCCCTTTGAGGTGGTGTGCCTTTTTATTGTGTGCTTTTCGGGGGCTGGGATGTTTGCGACTTGGGTCATTTGTGTTCTTGGACAGGTTTTGTGGCCTTGTGCATTGTTTATCTGCTGCTTGTATTGGACGGCATGGGTTGTAGGTACGCATGGATGTGTCAAAGTGTGACCTGCTCCTTTAGGAATGTGATCCACACTGGGCCACCTCCATGTCGATTTGTGCACCATGTCATGTATTTAGGCTGCTGCCATGCTATCGGTCATGCAGTGTCACTTGCTTAGTCAGTGTGGCTCACACAGCCACTGCTTTTCTGGATTCATCACATGTGCATGGATTGGTAGTGTCGTTGTTATTTGGAGGGGGCCCAATTGTGCACATGGTGGACGAGGGCCTACTTGGTGTTTGTATGTGTGCTCCAGTGTTGCCAAGGGTATCAGGGACATGTTCCACTTTGATTGTGCGTGTGCTGTGTGCTACACATGATTGTGAATGTGTGCCATTGTGCCCATCTCCCCCGTCCCCCAGCCCCTGGTCATCACTCACCCTGTTGCTGTTGGGTCAGGTCATATCGGGCTGTGTCCAGGCCCCCGACTCCTGCCACCGTCTCCACACTGGTGACTGTGGCCACCATTTCCTCCAGCTCATCCAACTCCTCCTGTGGTGCAGGACTCCCACCTCCTGTCTGCATGCTGCCTTCCTGTTGGCGGCAAATTTCTGTTTGGTGTGCCTTTGTCCATCATGCCAGCACCTCTTGACCTCCTCCATTGACCTCCTCGCCACTCCCACTGCATTGACACTGGTGACGATGGTCTGCCCTATTTCCGTTTGTGATGCCAGTGCCGCAGTGGAGGTGACGAAGAGTTGTTGGTAGTGTTCTGTCACCTCCGTGACGATGACCCGGTCTTCCTGCGTCCCGAACCACATCTTTCTCTTCCTCTTTTCCTTGCCCTTCCTCCAACACGGGGTTCCATGCTGGTTCTCTGTGGGGTTTGGCTTGTCTTCTGCACTCGGTCAGAGTGCATCCATGGTGCTACGCAGATTGAATTGGTTGTGGCGTGTTTTTTGGTTTTGGCTTTTATAGTGCATTTTCCCGCATGATGCGTGGGTTTTGCAGGGCTGTCGCTGGTTTTCAACGAATTTGGTATTGTACTTTTGGGCTCCGAAACTTTTTTGTCAGTCGCATTGAATTGTGTGTAGTCATTTGGCTCGCTATCATGCTGCTGTTGCATGGTGCCACCGGGTTGGGAATTGGATGTTAAGACGGTGTTGTTTTCTCGCAATAGACTGTGATATGCATAGCTGCGTTAAGCTACATTTGCAATGGTTATCACACGTTCTTGAGAATATGCCCCTGTGATCAATAAAATTTTTTGTGTTACTTCTTAGATAGGTACCCTGGGAGACAGAGGAGATACCAGCCTCCAGTGCACCTTGTATTTCCAGACCTACACATCATGTAAGAACAACATATCATCCAGAAGTTTCATATGAATAAGCAAACAATCCAGGATCTATGTCATCAATAATCCTACATCAATACCACCACCAGTAAATCTTGTGTCAGTTTTGCATGTTTTGGCCACAGGCTAATTTCAATTCACTGTTGCTATTTCTGGTGGAATGTTACAACCTATGTTCAGTGGGGTCCTCACAGAGGTGCTAACAGCACTTTTGAGACACGTGGACCACTACATCCAGTCCCCATACAAAAGCTTCCATTGGACTTGTTCCTTGTGGTGTGTGAGTCCTAATGCAAGATTTGTGCCATTATGTCGCAATTTTGCTTGATATATCTTTAGGAGGATACCCGGAGGTCTTTTGCCCATTTTCCTGGTGAAATTTACCACAGCCGCAGTCGACATCATGTAAAGAAGGCTCCATGCCTTGACTGCGGGCCCCCATGAACCTGATTGCTCAAACACAACACCAAGGTATGTGAATATGTTCGTGTAGGCAACCCTGCTATCTCCCAATGGAAGACTGCTGCATTTTTTCCTCCCCCGCCTACAGGTCATAATACATTTTTTGGGCATTTAATTTAGGCCCCAGGTCATCCATAAAACTGGTGTACGAAGCAAGGCTCTTCTGCATACCAAGCTGCGTGTGGGCCATGAGTACTGCGTCGTTTGCGTAGAGAAGGGAGACAATCGGACGTTTGTTCACGTATGGCGGGTCTCTGGCCTTTTAACCAGTTCCTGTTCCAAAGAGTTTGTATATAAAGTGAACAGGAATGGCGCCAAGACATGGCCTTCCTGCTACCTTCATCAGGGACTCGAGTAGGGATATCGGACGGTAGCATGCTAGATTTTCCCTATCCCCTTTTTTAAAAAATTGGCACTATTACGGATTCAGACCAAGTTTTAATAAAACCCTTCTTGCAACAAGCTTGGAAAACCCGTGTTCTCAGGGAGGACCATAGTTAAGGTGTTAACTTAAATAGGTCAATAGGAACCCCGTCAGGACCGGGAGCGTTGCCGCCCTTGATTGCATTAATGGCCCCAGTAACCTCTTTGTGATTAAAATGGAGTTCAATTGGCAGAAAAGTTAAAAGGTCCCCCTGACTATTCGCAGTATCCATGGTACTATCTGCACTATCCTGTGATGTATACATGTTTGAGAAAAAAATCTATCAAAATTTGCTCGTCGATTGTGACCGCTAATGTCGCAACGTCAGACTTGGTAAAGAACAGAGCATTAACTGCCCTTCAGAATGATGAGCTATCTTTGCTCAGAGATGCTTCATGAAGGGCATCCCAAGCTAGGTCTTTTAACTCTTTCTTTCTGTTTTTTCTGGCCAAATGGTACTACCTTTTACATTCTCGGATTTCCTCCTGATCTCTCACGGCCCTATGTAAAGCCTCTTTAAGTCATGAATATGTTTTTGTACAATGGGAATCAAACCATCTGTTTTTACGGGATCATATACCCTTCGTTTCCACTGTTAAGAGGTTTAGGATAATCCGGGTGATTTCAGAAAAAGCCCAAAGAATATTATCATGGGAGGTAGTTTCCCCCAGACACGTTAAAATTAAATCATAAGCCGTTGTTATAATTTGCCTGTTCAATCCAGCAGGGTTATGACTGGACCAACATAAAGTATATCCATTTAAACGTGCAAGGGAGCTGTTTTTGGACCATGCCAATTGTTTTTTTCAACAGCAGTGGGCAGACAAATGTTGATACTCAAGGGCAGGTGATCACTCAGTACTTTCGAATGTATTTTATAATTTGCGATTATATTAGCATAATGGTTAGGAGTAATTATAAAATCTATTATAGATCGTAGTCCCCTACCAATAAAGGTGTAATCAAACTCCGCAGTCTGGGAGCACAGACAATTGGCGAAGCCAAGATCATGTGAGAACAAAATTTCATTGTGCATCTTCTCCCTGGAAGTGTGCTCAAAGTGAATCGGAAATACATCCTCTTCTACCTCCATCCCACAGGTCCCTAGCCCAGCTTGATGGCACAAATTATCGTTAAAATCCCCTCCTCAAACAGTAATAATTTCTGTACTTTGATTGCCCTTAGTTTGCCTAGGTCCTCGCTTGACTGTTTTAAAATGGGCCCCTGATGACCCTTTTCTGTATTATTATAAAAATTTACGACAGCTGGAGTCTATGCAAATCAATATTATTTGGTAATAATTGTTCAATCTTTGATACACTCAACAGGTTAGAAATATACACACATATCCCTCCTTTTGGCATCCTGTGTACTGAGTGAATTGCAGGGGTATGGTAGGTCTTAAGTCCATTCAGATGAACTTAATCTATCACCTAAGTCTCCTGTAAACACAGGTTATCAAATGTATCAATAAACTCTAAACATGCTAGATTGTTAACTTTGTTTCATAAACCGGCTACGTTCCAGAATAAAAAACTTACTTTTTAGGGGAATTTAATCCACGGACTGATTCTGTCTGTTGACTTGATGCAGGACTAGATTGCTTGGTCTGTGTGGGATTACTAGGCATACTTTGGTCTGAAATATCCCCAATCACAGGGTCTAGCCCAGAAGCTTCTCCCTCTTTGGTCATGTTGACCATTGGATCTGTGCTCGGAAAATCATTGTGGACAACATGGATTATCCTACTTACCACATCCTTTGCTGTATTACTCTGTTCTTTTTGACTAGGTAGTCAGTCGTTTGGATCCAAGGATTGAAGAGGCCTAAATCTATTTGCCATCTCCAGATTATAGGAGAAATGGCCGAAGGGCTGAGTAGGGGGCTGGGTTCCTTCTTGTCGTGTTAAAAGGTTAGGCTGGTAGAAGTAACCCAAAGGCAGAACATTTATACCTAAATCAGTAATGTTTATGTCCCTGGCTCTAAATAGAATTTCCCTTACCAAGGAAGGAACACCAAACGAAAAACAACACAATCTCCCTTAAGACTTTTCATAATATTGCCAACCCAAGGTACATCTCTGACCATTTTTAATTCCCTAAGCGTTTCCCTAGTTGGTTCAGTTCTATTCCCTAAGCAATGAATGGCTTTGTTCCGAAGTGATATCCATGTCTCATCTTCCTGAATAGTCGGTTGTGTGTATCAGAGTTAATAGGTCGAGATTTAATTGGTGGCTCATGTTCATAACTCGCCCCGTGTGTATTTATGACCCACACTTATCTTTATTGTCAGATGCTACAGGGGAAATAGGTTTTACACTTTGTGTTACTTTTGATGTACTTAGAGGGTCCATTTCACACATGTTCCCCTTAATTATTATAAGGCTCTGGTTTTTCACAACTTTCTCTAGACCTAGGTACCTTTTTCTAATCTACCTTCCATAGTACTGCTAGACTGTTTCACATACTCTGATAATTCCATGATCAATTTAGACATTTTCTCGTTTTCATTAAGGGGGCCATTTCCTTTGTTTTTGGAACAGGGTTCAATTACTTTGCCCTTTTGAGACTGGACATTACCTTTTTTCCCTTGCTGTTTTTCCCGTTTGGTTTTATTTGGTCTATTATCGGGTGGGGCCAGGGAAATTACTCTGGGGAACTATCCAGTGAGACTGCTGATCTTGGGTTACTAGGTCTTTTTGATGAAGGTGATGTTTCAGAATCCAGCTCATCAATTGAGATATCGTCAGCAATTATCTGGATATACCCATTTTTAATAGCTCTGGGTTTGAAGTTCCCGGGAAGATGACTTCATCTGTCACTATTACAGGTAGAGAGAATTCCTTGCTCTTACTAGGTTACCCTTGTGCGTCTATATTTAGGGTTTCTTTCACACAGGATATCTGCTTTTCTATAGCACCTACAGCCTCCGTAAGGTAATTGAACAGGGTCATGTTAGCATCTTTGGGTTTGCTAGAATGTTTCGCAATAGTGTTAGCTGTTAATTTTCTTTTACCCATGTTAGTCACGGTCCCAACAAGCTACTACTTAAATAAACACTTTATGGCAAGAATGAAAAGAAAAGAAAAAAAATGCCCCTTTTGCCAATCACTTAATAATTGTGTGATTTACCAGTAATGTAAAAATAATAAATAAAAGAGTCAGCTTGTTGTCAGTAAAAGTACTTGCCCCAGGGATTGCGTTGTTCCAGACTAAACAGTTTCAAACTCAAGAGGGGTGGCCCTGCCCAGCCTCATCTGGCCTACGACAGGCTAGGACGGGCCTGCCCAATGGCCCAGGCTTCGGCGGATGTGGCCAGTGAGCGTCCCGTGTTGCGGGAGGCTAGGGTACATTTTATCGCGTTGCGAGGCGTCACAGATGGCGACAGGCTGAGGGGGTTCTGAGAGTGGTGGTTCTGGGCGGCCGTTCCCCTCATGGCGGGCAGGTAAGGGCAGAGTCAGGACCGCTTTGGCCGTTCCCCTCATGGCGAAAGATGTGTGCGCCCCACTTGCTGAAGGCGCGTCCCGCGCTGCGGGAGGCTAGGGCAGATTTTATCACACCTCCAGGTGCATTGTGCGGCATCACAGATGTCGACAGGCTGAGGGGGTTCTGGGAGTAGTAGTTCTTGGCGGCCGTTCCCCCCACCGCAAGCAGGTAAGGGCAGAGTCAGGACTGCGATGGCCGTTCCCCTCACGGCGAAAGATGTGTGCGCCCCACTTGCTGTTGGCACGTCCCGCGCTGCAGGAGGCTAGGCAGATTTTATCACGCCTCCAGGCCCATTGCACGGCATCACAGATGGGGACATGCTGAGGGGGTTCTTGGAGTGGTAGTTTTTGGCAGCCGTTCCCCTCACGGCAGGCAGGTAAGGGCAGAGTCTAGACCGCATTGGCCATTCCGCTCACAGCGAAAGATGTGTGTGCCCCAATTGCTGTTGAATAACAGTATAAAAAACTATTATTTAATATGTTCTGTAATAAGTTTGTTAAAATTATTTTAAAATGTATATAAAGCAATGTAATAAATGTTAAAAACATTTAAACAAAAGAAAAAAGGTGGACAATGTTCAGCATGCAATACTCTTTAAATGAGATTTACATTGTTTATTTAATAATAATATGGTTTATAAAAATCTATTTATCAATAGTTACAGGTTTTGGAACTATAAATATGCTGATGGATGTAAAACTGAAGTTTTGACAAACTTTGAAAAAACAAATAAAGATTGAAAATTTGTTACATATTGTTATTTTATGACAATATGTATATAATCATTTTACTTATTCTAAATGTACAAGTAACTACTTTTTACATTATCTCTCTAAACACCAACAATACCAAGTAAATGATGCAAACTAAAAATTTCACAATACAATGATTATATTAAAAATTCACACTCAATTGTAAACCATTTTGGAGAAGGTGTTGAACACTAAGGGGTCATATTTACAATTCCCAATCCAATTTAACCCCTTGCACACCTCTGGAATTTCCCTGCGGTGCGGGAAAATTTCACGAGTGCGCAGATCGGACGGCTCCCGGCCGTCCGATTCACACGCCCACCATGACGTTGGACTGCCAGGGGCCATCCAACGCATAGAAGGGGCTAAAGCAATTCATGGAAGGTATTGGACACTAAAGCGAGGATATTTACTATTCACACTCCAATCTAAAGCAAATTGCAGAAGGTGTTGGACACTAAATGGGTGACATTTATAATTCCCCCTCAAATCTAAATCAATTTGGGAAAGGTGTTGCACACTAAAGGGGTGATATTTATTATTCCCTCTGCAATCCAGAGCATTTTAGGTAAGGTGCTGGACACTAAAAAATGTATATACCCAATCAATACTCCATACTCACACATCATTTTTTTATAAAAAAGAATACAAATTACTTAGAAGAAAAATAACTTAAACAATAAACCAATATATGTAAATCGAATATTAACATATAAACAATGATGTTAATCACTATTGGTAATTAATATATGTTATTAATATGTATTAAATTACTAAACATAACAACATATCATAATCCAAAATTAAAAATCATAACATTTACAAAAATAAATACAAAACTAAATTTCAAAATATATATAAAATAACTTTAATTGCATTCAAATTAAAACATTTAAAATATATTTTCCAAACTAAACTAAACATGTTTAAAAAATAAAAAATGTCATTATTACAATTGAAAAAATAGACCTATAATATACAATCTTACAACAACATCAAAATGTATGCATCACAAATAATGCATATTTATTCAAATTTTATAATTTAAATATACAACATTTCAATGTTTTCAAATAAATTTAAAAATGAAAGTAAAACGATTTAAACAATAATTAACAATGACATAATTTTCAACAATAAACAAAATCCATAAATTATTTAAAGATTTAAAAAAAAAAACAGATATCCATTTAAAGTTTCTAATAAAGTCATATTTACAAGAACTTAACAATATAAAATGTAAATTCCATACATTTTCACTTTTACCAAGATTTCTATATTTATGATAATTATTGTAATATTTACAATACAATACGTTTTATTTTAATATAATGTTTCAATACATTCAAAATATTTATGAAATATCAGTAAGCAAAATTATTAATGTAACAAAATAAATGTATTCATTTTACCTTATGGATTTGCGTACCATGAATATATTTATCATTCATTTTACATTTATATATTCACTTTTACAAAATTCCCCCCACCTTTATCCACTATAAAATCACAATCCCGCTACAATTCAAAATTTTAGGTAGATCATTTTTACACATTAACACAACTAACAATATATATTTTCAATAAATTCATAATTGATAAATTAGCTTACTAAACACACAAATAAAAAAAGTATTAATATATGTATATACAATGAAATGCACCGCAATACGTAAATTACATACAAAATAACAGTTACAAATGATATTTTATATAATGACATTTTCTAAATCAATATTTTTCATCCAAATCCCAATATTCTTAACACGATGGGGCTTATTACAATGCTGGTTGGAAGAACATCTGACCAACATACTTTCGGGATCGGGACCACCCGTTAAGGAGGCGGCAGTCCCGACCACCAAATCGCAATCCAACCATGGTGTAGCTGGTCAGCAACATGACTTTTTACATTGAAGCTTGTTGTGTAGCATTTTGGAATCCAAGCGTAATTTACCGATTCATGCCCTTATATAGCTATAATTTGCATTGCCCTTATATAGGCATAGAAATCATACCCATATTTAGACATAACCCATCCAGTCCAAATACAGGCATGACTACTTCCACTAGTTCCAAAAAGCCACAACGATTTCTTGGAAAACTTGGCTTCAGCAGTCAGGGACATCCCCTTACTTGAATATTGAGTTGTCCTAGAAATCATGGAGTTTTCAAAGAACTACCGTTCCCTTGGGGTTCTTTGATGACTTTGATGGCGTGGGACGGTGTTGGATTGGTTTCAATCCTTTTTATCAGGTCGTCGACAGATGATCTGGGCACCTCCATTCTCCGCTGAAATGCCACCGCTAGAGGTGGGGGTTCCTCAAGGATCCATTGTGAGCCCCACCCTCTTTAATATCTATATGGCCCCTCTGGCGGAGGTAGCGGAGGCTTTCGGTGCCCAGATCATATCCTACGCTGATGACACCCAGCTCCTGTTTACTTGCAGGAAGGGAGAGGTTTTTGACGGCGACAGGATCAAAGGCTGTCTGAGTGCGGTCTTTGCGTGGTTTCAGCGGCACAGCCTGAAATGCAACTCAGATAAATCTGAGTTTCTTTTCTTTGGTTGCGCCCCTGATCCCTGTTGGAAATCGTGGTGGCCCCAGGACATGTTCCCACCGGAGAAGACATCGTCCCAAGTAAAGAACCTTGGCGTAGTGTGTGACGATGACCTCTCTTTTAGACCCCATATTATGGGGCTATCGGGGAAATGTTTCGGCATCTTGAAGATGCTTAGAAAATTTCTCCCACTGCTTTCCTTGCAGTATAAAATAACCACGGTCCAGGCGTTAGTAGGGTCTCGACTCGACTACGCCAACGCGCTATATGCAGGACTGCCCAAATATTTGCTGGCCAGACTGCAAATAGTGCAGAATTCAGCGGCGAGAGCTATATTTGGCCTGCCACGGAGAACGAGAGCCTCAGAGCTGCTACATAGATTGCACTGGCTACCGATATCTAAAAGAATTGTTTTTAAGATCCTCACGTTGGCTTTTAAAGCCCTTCATTCAGTGGGTCCGAACTACATCAGGAAGCGCATGGCTTTCTACGTGCCGCGGAGGTTGTTGCGGTCAGCTGATTTGGCTAAAGTGGATGTACCGTCTATTAGACGTGCCCGGATGGGAGGACGGTCCTTCCAGTATGTGGCGGCATGCCGCTGGAATGAGATCCCTATCACTCTGCGTAAAGCCAATAGCCTTCTCTCTTTTAGAAAAGAGCTAAAGACCCTGCTCTTCTCTTCATAAGTTCTAGGACCGCTGTGAGTTGCTGGTATTGTGTTTTTCTGGTATTCAGGCCTCTTTGCCAAAGCGCCGGGACACCCTTTGGGGTA
This sequence comes from Lissotriton helveticus, assembly GCF_964261635.1. Taxonomy (NCBI): domain Eukaryota; kingdom Metazoa; phylum Chordata; class Amphibia; order Caudata; family Salamandridae; genus Lissotriton; species Lissotriton helveticus. The sequence continues at coordinate 800,042,501 of NC_136057.1, read as the reverse complement.
GCCGTGCGCTATAAAAAAGTGGTATAACATAACATACCATAACAATATGTCCAACTTTACGTCAAACTAGGCACCTTCAAGGTATAAATATGCCTACACTTGCCCTAGCAAACACACGGTGGTTCGGAGCAGCTCGACTATCTACTTGCCAGGCGCAGCTCGCTACAGCAAGTGCCGAAGGAAGCCGACCCTCCAGCTGACGCACTGACAGAGAGGCTGCCTTTCTCTCGCTGAGAATCCAGCTCCAGTGCTTCCAAGCTCCCCTCGCGGGGTGTTGGGAAATCGAGTCCCGAGACAGACATACCAGACCTCCTTCATTCTAAAACCAAGGTACGGAGCTGATTAGACCCTAAGAGAAATCTTGGTTAGATTCTTGGCAAAGAAAAACTAAACCTATGCTACACCTCACTTACTTCTTCCCTCGTACTAGACTTAGGTTAGGTACATTGGGGTAGGCGTATTTTAGAAGCACCATTTGAGTACTTTTAGCCTTTGTTATTTATGTATGTATTTATCTATGGTCTAGGAACCATACAATGCTTTTACAGTATTATTTTATAATACTCTTCTTACTGTACCCATTATACATTGCAACCGGTATTACGATTGTAGCAGTTCACTTTACTTGCTTGAGAAAGAAGACTGTTCAATAAAACCCTTTCATTGAAAACGCCCGTCTCTCTATTTCTCTGCACCTCCGATGAAACAAAGCATGCACGATTGACTAAGTAAAATATCTATCTACTGTTTCCACGACTCTGACGATCAGTTTTATTCTTGGGGAAACAAAGTTGTCATGTTTATGCTGTTGTCAGAAACAAATCCCTTCTTGTGTATTTGAAAAGTTTCTAGTGACCTCTGAGCTAGCTGGCACTCACAATTAAGTGTCATATATTCGATAGAGACCTAGTCGACCTAAGTCCTACGTCAAATCTGTAGGATATAATATTCAAATGCGCTGAGCCTATTGGGAATATAGGAACTACACTACAGGCTTGTCCTGTGGCCCAGAAAAGGGCTGCAGCACTAGCCCTAGTTCAAAAATGCATGTTTGGAAATATCCCTGCACTGTATGCCAGGCACCACATGGTGCCTGGCACATAGGGAATGGATGTTTCTGGGGGCATCACGGATGCCCTCTTGACCCTAATGTGGAGGCCCATGTGGAGGAGGGCCATGCTAAGGGCCTCCAAAAGTCTCTCTCCAACAGCATTTCTATGGCAGTCGGACCACCATACAAAGACTGTTTGAAAGGGACACAGTCAGTAATCCCTACAGCGGTGCCTGAGGAGGCACTGCCCATATTGTAGGGTATTATGCTACGACCAACGGTCCGACGGGTTCAGTGTTGGTAGGTCCCTTTGCCCTCTGCCTCCAACTGCCCACATCATAATGCGGCAGTTGGACAGCGGCACCAGATGTCAGATGGACCACCACCGACAGGCCATCAGTGGCGGTCTAGCCGTCATTGTGATCGGGCTTAAAAGTTTTGATTCACAATATTTTATTTCAATACTTTGTCAAAACACCCCGAAACACAGCTTTGTCCTCAAAATACTCTCTTTGTCTTTTACAATGTCTGCCTTCTAGCAAAGACTTTAAGCACAGAATTATTAAAATACTAAACATCCGGAGTCCAAAAACAGTCTTCAACAGTTAACATTGTCGGTAAAGGGATACAACATTTGGAATGGGAAATTACAATTCTTGTTGAGCAAACATAGAATATTTTAAACTCCAGGCCCATATTTAACTATCAGAGGCTGTCAGCCAAGTGTTTTTTGACTGATACTTTCCTTTTATGGAAGAAATAATATGGCCACAGACTGTGATTTGGAAGACGATTTATGTGGAAAGGATAACTCTGAAAGTGTTTTATTAACTGGGTTGCATTGTTATATTCTGAGCACAGTGAGAGGACGTAGGCACCAGGGATGCCATATGTCTCCATCAGTGTTTACAGTTGCAATGGCACCCCAGCAAACTTCATCAGAATGTTTAAAAAATCATAGGAGCTTTGATATATCAAGCACTAATCACAATACATATTTGCTTATGACTTTTGAACTTTTATTTAGAACTTATTCATACTGCTAGGGAAGTCTTGAATTTTTTGGGGATGTATCTGGTTTAAAAGTGAACTGACATAAATCATACCTGTACCCAATGAGATCTCAACCAATAGTTGATAGAATGGCACAAAACTGGATCCAGTGGGAACAGTAGACATTTTAATATACATATTTATTAGGAAGTTTCAGCTGTGATTGAAGGAAATATAAATGGAAGTGACTGTTTATCCTGCCACTGGCCAAACAGAGCATAATCTTTGCTGTTTACTGAATAGCCTATGTTAGGTAAACTGGAGTTAACCTTATTACAGAATCACCAGAATCATTTCTAAAACAGATATAACATGTCGTAAAATGACAACACAAATAAATGCTGTAAATGTGTTAAATTCTATGTACATATTAAAAATTGTTAGTACAAACTTTGTAAGTGTAAGACATTTTTACTGTTTAAAAGTAAAGTGTATGTGCTCACACAGAACATGATGCAGAACATGATGCAGCTTGTATGAAAACAATATAGAAATTTAACAATACAATCAGTTATAGTGACCCCATAATTTCAATCGTTGTAGGTCAGTGTGATGAAGGAATCCAAAAGCAAATTTCATTAGCCACATGCATTTACGGGGAATCACCCCCTGCTTAGTCAATGTGTCATCATCAGGACAATGGAACATGTGGGAAAGTAGTAAGCCATCCTAGTTGTGTACGTGTATGGATTTGTCTAGGGCTAAGTCTGAGGGCCATGCAATAAATGGGTGGTATATCTGAATTGAGAAGCATATTATATGGAGAGCTACCTGGGTGGAAAAGAGACAGCCCTCCCAACCAAAAAACAGCTTTGTAGCATCTGTTGAAAGGGCAGCGGTCAGGAATCTGCTTTGGGGTCCAGAAGAGTGATACCTATGTCATAGGCAAAAAAGGGACCCCCGAGCAAAGATAGGATGTTGGCGATCTTGTAATAGAAATGCCCCACGTGTTAAACATTAAGTTACAAAAGTTTGGAAAAAGATAACTGCATAAATTAAGCTAAGTTGTTTGCAGATGAAAAAACAGTAAAATTAATTTTGAATACAAATATTGATGTTAATATAATATTGCAATGAAGAATCAAAGGTCTGTTTCAGGAGCACTAAGATACAGCACACAGATATGAAGAGCTGCTGTTTAGGAGTATTTGATAGTCTGCAAACAATGAATAGTATAGTCTTAAAGCATGTTACAAAGAGGCTGATTACGAGTGTGGCGGTCTGTGGGGGTTTGGCGGTGTTGGTCACCTGTCTGCCCTATTACGATTAGGGCAGTCGGACCCCAGTTCCCTGCCACAGCTGCCAGAGAACCACCATTCCCTATCAGTGTTGCAGCAGTCAAGAGGCCACAATATGCTTGGCAGTACCATTGTAGCCCGCCAAGTATATTAAGGGTTTATTCTCCACCAGCAGTGTCATGGAGGTCCCTACTCCATGAACACCGTGGTCAGAGGAAACAAAAGAGGCCCTGTGGGCCCCCTGTGCCTCCTCTGCATGGGGATACATGAAGGGGAGCACAACATGTGCCCCTGTTGCATTCACCCCAGTTTGTACAGGGACTGTTTTTGGCATTCCCATTGTGGTGCCCATTTTCAGTGGACCGCAATTAGAACGTCCAAAGAAAGTCTGCCAGACAGGAGGGAACTCCTATTTTGGCGGGCGGCCCGACCACAGCTTTGGCGGTGCAGCAGCGCAGTGCACCTGGCGCCGCATGCCAAAGTCATAATCAGGCCCAAAATATTTTCTGCATTTATGAGAATTTTTTTTTTTTTTAATGTTTATGATCTTACATAGGATGATTTTTTAGAGCTGGGCTCTTTATGGGATTCCTATGGAATATCTTGTTCTAGTTTGGGGCTTCTTTTTAAATGGGATTGTGCTTGGTTAGTATTTCTAACCAGACACCACAGTGACTGCCCACAAGCAGCAGCAAACAGAGAGATAGGTGGTATCAAGGCCACAGAGGGAGTGACACTTAGGGGCCCATTACTATCTTGGTCGGAGCCTTTCCGACAGAGATCACTGCTTTCAATTCCGACCAGCTGAATATAATACAGCTTGCCAGAATTGAAACCGGCCATTCATTCTGGCTGGATTCCGATGGGCTCAAGGAGCCCGTCAGCCAGTCGGAAGCTGGCCCGTAATCCATATGGACGGCATTTTATGACGCCTGGATTATGATGCATGGTTACTGACAGGCGTTCCATGACGGTCTTGGTTAGTATTTCTGACCAGACAACACAGTGACTGCCCACAAGCAGCAGCAAACAGGGAATGCAGAGGGATAGGTGGTATCAAGGCCACAGAGGGAGTGACACATAGGGGCCCATTACTATCTTGGTCGGAGGCTTTCCGACAGAGATCACTGCTTTCAATTCCGACCAGCTGAATATAATACAGCTTGCCAGAATTGAAACCGGCCAGTTATTCTGGCTGGATTCCGATGGGCTCAAGGAGCCCGTCAGCCAGTCGGGAGCTGGCCCGTAATCCATATGGATGGCATTTTATGACGCCCGGATCATGATGCATGGTTTCTGACAGGCGTTCCATGCCGGTCTTTCCGTTATAGAAAGACTGTCGGAAAGCAAGTTTGGGGGCCCTGAGCAGAGCCACGTTCTGTTTGCGACCTCTGGTTGGGGGCCAAGGGGGCACTTTGATCCCTGTACCTTGTGGCAGGGATTAACACAATCTCCCATTTCTCTATGGGAGCTTGTGTTACTGCCGGCTTATGGCTGTAATACAAGCTCGCACAGAGAAATGGAAGTATAGAACGACACCAAGTGTGGTGGTCTGTCAGTCCCTAGACCGAGACGTGTGAATTCTTCCCGACATCGTAGTCAAGCCCATAGGGTAGGCCATTGGTGCTTGGACATAGTGCTTTGAGACACTTGCAGAAGTTAAATTGAGTGAGACAGTAATAGGGAGTCTGTGGAATAGGGGAAGTCAAAGTAGGTGACAGGTAAGCAATACATTTGAGTAAAGCACAGGAGGAGTGCCTGTCTATCCAGCTAGCAGATGAATAAACATGATTTTTCATGCTATTCACCCAGCAGGGTGGGTTTTTGGCATAGGTGCTTTTTGGTCCCATGACTTGAGTGGCCCCTTCAGACACACTGACATTTTAGTCACCCACCCAATGTATCTTGGGAATGATATTACAACAAGAAGCATGAGGACAAAGAAAAGAAGAACCAGGACTAGGAAGACCTAATCCATGAGGGCCAGGGTACTAAGGCCAGAGGGGATTAGGAACAAACAGATGAGGAGGAACCGGCTGAAGAAAACTGAGAAGGGATTGGAGGGGCTGGAGAATGTGGAACAGGTGGGATAATGACCCAGTGGACGCGAGCCAGAAGGAACATAAGGACAAGGGTTAGAAGGAATAAAAAGCCCTGGACCAGCAGGATAAATAGGGCTAGGAGTGCCTGAGCAGATGACCTGGTCTAGAGGGGTTATGGTGTACTGGAGATATTTAAATTAACATAGGGAAGAAAACTTAAATCATAACAATTTATCGCAAAACTTCAAAGAGACGGATGAAAGATTGAATTGCAACCAATGTTATTTAATCACATTGGAGAAGGTACTTATTTACATATATGATTTTGCATGAGACCATCTCATCATTACTCGCATAAGCGGTGCCCAAGTGGGGGGAGAGGTGCAAGGTAGTTAGTGATGGGTAGGGTATTCGGGAGGTAGTGACAATAAATCACAGACAGTTATGGTATAGAGATGCTTATATACCACAAAGGTAACCTCAAAATATTAAAAACATGATGCCATTTAACACACTTTGTTGGGGTCACTATAGCTTATGTAGAGCTTGTCACCTTGGTTTAGGGTCCCCTGAGTCTGACCCTCATGAACCTTCAAATCCTGGTTCCATTGGGCACAAATTTTCTGGTCCTTCATATTCCTCCTCATCCTGCTGATCAGAGTCTCCTGGTTCTGCTAGCCATGGGCTTGTCCGGTTCTGGTCAGCCTGAACCTGGTCCATTTGCGTCTGGTCCCTTGGTCCTTCTTAATCTGATCTCTGTGGTCTGGGCCCTCCTTTCTCTGGCCTTCTTTCCATTTTTCTCCTGGTACTAGTCCTGTTTGGTTTGTCCACCCAGTTCTGCTACTCCTGGCCCTGGCCATAATCCCTCTAGTTACAAGGAAAGGGTAAACCCGGAATCACTGGGATCTGGGTACTAATTAGTATGCAAAAGCAAGATCCCAGTGTACTGGAGATATTTAAATTAACATAGGGAAGAAAATTTAAATCATAACAATTTATCGCAAAACTTCAAAGAGACGGATGAAAGATTGAATTACAACCAATGTTATTCAATCACATTGGAGAAGGTACCTATTTACATATATGACTTTGCATGAGACCATCTCATAATTACTCGCATAAGCGGTGCCCAAGTGGGGGGGGGAGGTGCAAGGTAGTTAGTGATGGGTAGGGTATTCGGGAGGTAGTGACAATAAATCACAGACAGTTATGGTATAGAGATGCTTATATACCACAAAGGTAACCTCAAAATATTAAAAACATGATGCCATTTAACACACATAAAATCACAGTTAATAAATCACTGTTGAACAGATGATGGCAGATTTTTTAAAGTCGACGTTTCGACCCCTTGTCCGTAGGTGTTTGTACTCTTACTGTTGGGGTCTTCATCAGGACTAGTGTGGTGTGAGTGGGGAGGTGGGCACCTAAAGAGAAAGGGCGATGTTTTAAAACCAAGCTTGAGGTGGAAGAGTTACAACAAAATCCCAGGGAGCTGGGCAAAACTATTTAATGTTACCATGAGTGTAGCGGCAGGGAGGGACGACTCTCACAGTCCAACTGTTGGGAGAAGGGGGAGCTCAGTACCAAAAATTTCCAGTGGGTGGAAAGGAGACGTCACCTAAATGAAAAAGGTGACTACGGGCAAAGGTATTCAATAAGAGGAGAAAGTGATATGCCCTGGTGCACTTACTTAATAGTGCGACTGGGAAACGCAAAGCGCATTGGCGATGTGTTGGTCCTGCTTAGTTGGACCGTCTAATCTCATTCGTTGGAGTAATTATTGAGGACCGGAATCAAGGGCTGGAATACGGCAGATAGTTAACTTGTCTTTGCTTACTGGGGAAGTACCGTTGGAATGGAAACAGGCACTTGTGAGGCCTCTGCGCAAAAACAACGCGATCCCGTGGTCTGAGTTGACAAATCTGAGACCGATCTCCCTTCTCCCTTTTATAGGGAAGCTTGCTGAGAGGCATGTGAATCAGCATTTGTCAAAATTCATTGAACACGCAGGTGTACTGGACCCATCCCAGTCGGGCTTTAGACCCAGACACAGTACTGAGACTGCCTTGCTGTCTGTCGCTGACAATCTCCAGAGGCTACAGGACAGGGGTTATTCCGCTGTTCTGGTGCTTCTGGACTTGTCAGCGGCGTTTGACACTGTGTCACATCACATCATGACCTCCAGACTAGTTGACATCGGTCTGGAAGGCAAGGCCCTGGCTTGGCTCAGGAGTTTTTTCAGCAAACGCACCCAGAGAGTCATCTTGGGGCCATATCAATCAGAGGAGGTGGTGATCTCAAAGGGGGTGCCACAGGGCTCTTGTTTGAGCCCCACGTTATTTAACATCTATGTGGCCCCCCTAGCGAACATCATGAGATCCCACGGATTCATTCCGGTATCATACGCGGATGATACCCAACTCCTCTTCCCTTTTAAAACGATGACTCCTGAGGTGCGGGGCTCCTTCGCCCGAGGGATGAAAGAGGTGTCCCGCTGGATGGCAGCCAATTATTTGCAGTGCAACGTCTCCAAAACGGAGGTTATGCTATTCGGAGAGGCAAAACGGTTGTGGACCCCGGACTGGTGGCCTCAAGATCTTGGCCCGGTCCCTGTGCCCAAAACCGTGGTAAAAGACCTGGGTGTCAAATTGGACCATGAGCTTACCCACACACAACAAACTAATCAAGTGGTGGGCTCATGCTTCCATGTCATCGGGCTTCTCAGGAGAGTATTCCCCCTGCTACCAGATACCACCAGGAGAACGTTGGTCCAGTCCCTAGTTTTAAGCAGGCTGGACTACTGCAACGGGTTAATGCTAGCTGCAAATGAGGGCATCTTTGCTAGATTGCAGGTTGTGCAAAACACGGCTGCACGACTGGTTCTGAATGTCCCACCCCGCACTCCCTCAAAACCACTGTTGGCCAAACTGCACTGGCTTCCGGTTAAGCAGAGGGTGATGTTTAAGATCTGCTGCGTCATCCACAAATGCTTAACTGGAACTGGTCCCGGTTACCTCACTGAGAAATTTATCCCCTATGTACCGTCCAGATTCCTGAGATCGGGAGATCAGGAACTATTATGTGTTCCTAGGGCCATGAAGGCAAGAAAGGGGGGAAGAGCCCTATCAGTAGCAGGTCCAAAGCTGTGGAACCTACTCCCAAAGGAAATCAGAGTATGTAGGGAACATTTCCCTTTTAGGAAAAAGCTTAAAACATTCCTCTTCAAATCTCTAACTGACTGATCTCCTGTCGATTTCATTAAAATGTTGACGAGTCCTTTCTGTTCTCTGGTTGTGGCCAAAGGCGCGGAGATATTCCTTCGGGAATCGATTCACAGCGCCATACAAACCTGAAAATAAATAAATAAATAAATAAATAAATCAAGGGGTACGCCCTTTATATGGATCATTTTGAGCAATCTTTCATCTTTTACAATAACCCATACCATCAGAGGTTAGATTTATGAAGACGTTATATTGACAACATCCTTCTAATATGGACAGGTACAGAAACTGAGCTTGACACCTCCTATAACTGTCTTAATAAGGGTGACACTGACATTAAATTCACAAAGCAGTCAGATCCCCGCGAAATTGCCTTCCTGGACATCAAGATCCGTCATGAGAACAACAAATTGTACACTACACTATATCCCAAACCGACCGAGAGGAACTCTTTGTTAAGATACAGCAGTCATCATCCCAGGGCACTTCGGTATAATCTCCCGGTGGGCCAATTTTTATGAATTAAGAGAAACTGCTCCAAAAAAACTGATTACCAGAGGGAATCCGACATCTTAAGCGCTCGACTAATGGCCCGTGGTTATCCAAGAAGAATGATTTAAAGGGTGCAGAAAAGGGCGTAGTTCAGCCCACGAGAGGACCTTCTAACTCCACGAAATAGACCAGACCCGGCTAAACAGAGAATAATCTGCGTGACCACTTTTTCATCCAAAAGCAATGAAATTAAAAAAGTGAATAATCGCCACTGGACACTGATGGCTGATGATATTAAACAACCAGAGCCACCAATGCACGCTTTCCACAAGGCAAAAAGTATCAAAGACCATGTAGTGAACTCTTTTCTAGCCACAGACCAGAATCTAATGATACAGTCTATGTGGAACCTGTCATGGGCCATCACCGATGCGGGCAATGCAAGGCATACGCCACCACACTACAGACAAAAAGTTTTACTCACAATGAGCAAAAACTAGACCTTAAAGGATTCACAAACTGTAACTCCACGAACGTCATCTATGGAATCCTCTGCCCCTGTGACCTGCTATATGAGGGCCAAACCCAACAGAAAGTCAAGGCAAGGATACTCCAACACCTGAGTAAAATACGTTGCCAAGTGCAGGGAGCACCCCTAGTTGATCATTTTGTTAATCAGTCACATTCCCCAGATCAAATGAGATGGCTGGTTCTTGAAAAAGCTGAGCTAGGCCCTTGAGGCGGCGATATAGGCTCCATCCTTTATGTAAGAGAGTCAAAATGGATGCTAAAATTTGATTCTATCACCAAGGGGCTCAACGAGCAAGATACTAGCAATGCACAGATGGCATGTTTGGGCCTACACCAATGAGTGCCCTTATCATCTGTACCATGTAATAATTGTGTTTTCTCCAACCCTGTTGAACGTCTGTGCCTAATTGTGTCAAGGATCTACATTTTTCGAGAGGAGATCTTGTTGACCTAATTATGTGACATACACTCATGATTTTTCTATCCCCAAGGTTAAATGTGTCCATATCAGTACTCATACTAATACATTTTTCCATGTACACTTTGTCACTGATGGTGACCATGTTATTTAATTAAATTTATGCCACTCCCTGTGCATATGCTAAAATTGTGTCATGTATTTTTATGTATGAGAGGTGTTCCTGTGTACCCAATATTGCAATTGAAACTAATGACATTTTTTCCACTCCAAAATTTGCTTATGTCTTTTGGAATTTATGCCACAATTCGTCCCTCCCTGTACATATGCCAAAATTGTGTCTAGTATCTATTTGCATGAGAAGTGATCCTGTTGACCTAATATTGCATTTAAGACTCACTGTCTCTTTCTACTCCCATATTTAAATATAATTTCACATGCACATCTTGTCATTGACTGTAACCGTGTTATTCAGCTTTTACTAGTTCCATTTTAATGACCACTAATAAGACCACGTAGTATGTTCACCACATGTTATTGCAATATCAGAATTATTTACGTGTTATATAGTGTATTTCCCATTGTTTGACACATAACTACCATGCGCGGTCTTCACCGGCGCATCACCCTCAACCTTTGAAGACTTTCTTCATTGTCAAACCACGCCCCCACGTCACGCTGGTCTCCAAGCGTGCACGCTTGAAGCGTAACCTTTTTCCCTTCATTAATCGGCGCCTCCCGCGACAACAGCTGCCTTAGTAGATGCAACTCCAATCAGCTTCAGGTAAGCAAGCTCGAGCGCTGTTTCTTCAGTTAACCAAATAGACACACGATGGCGCCCCGGCCCCATATTGCATTTTGTTGCACAGCCCCACTTTACCAGAGTCCTTTCAATGGCACTCATGTGATTTGTTAATACTTGAGCACTTTCTGATTGTTACGTTCGCCTGCCCGGGCCTTTTTATCTGACCAGACGGCAGATCGATTCCAGATGGAAGCCCGTTTCCGAGCTTGTATGTATTTTGCCCTCATGCTCGGTGTACATATATCCCCCATGCCGCCTGTTTGCATGCTAATTACGTTTACCAAGTGGCTCCATTTCAGTCCTAGCAAGTGCGTACTGGTCACATTTAAATCGCGCGGCCTCGTATATGTTTTTAGATGCCCCGGTTTTTCCCCGATATCTGGTGAACACCTCAGCATGTTTACAGTACGACTTTTTGAGTATCTACTGGCTTATTTACTGAACCCATTAGATTACACCACAAACCCAGTGGGCAGCCGCAACGCGAGGTAGGACCCATCTCTTACTTTAATACGCACGTAACTTGAGATCCCCATTACCTCTGACAGCGCAGGCTGTCGGTTTGAGCCCTTGTAAGCGCGCCTGCTACTGATTATATATTGACGCCACCTACATTCTGTTGGATGTTTCACTCAGTGTTCATGCACATGCTGAGTTTTGTTTTACTTGTTAATCCTCTACTGGTTTTATGCTCCTTTTCAGAATAATTCTGGGCGTACCCCTTGATTGATTCCGGTCCTCAATAATTACTCCAATGAATGAGATTCGATGGTCCAACTAAGCAGGACCAACACATCGCCAATGCCGCTTTGCGTTTCTCAGTCGCACTATTAAGTAAGTGCACCAGGGCATATCACTTTCTCCTCCTATTGAATACCTTTGCCTGTGGCTAATAGTCACCTTTTTCATTTAGGTGACGTCTCCTTTCTACCCACTGGAAATTTTTGGAGAGCACTGGAGGTCCCCCTTCTCCCAACAGTTGGACTGTGAGAGTCATCCCTCCCCGCCGCTACACTCATGGTAACATTAAATAGTTCTGCCCAGCTCCCTGGGATTTTGTTGTAACTCTTCCACCTCAAGCTTGGTTTTTAAACACCGCTCTTTCTCTTTAGGTGCCCACCTCCCCTCTCATACCACACTAGTCCTAATGAAGACCCCGACAGTAAGGGTACAAACACCAACGGACAAGGGGTCGAAACGTCAACTTTAGAAAATCTGCCATCATCCAATCAACAGTGATTTATTAACTGTGATTTTATGTATGTTAAATGGCATCATGTTTTTAATATATATTTTAAGGGTACCTTTGTGGTATATAAGAATCTCTATACCATAACTGCCTGTGATTTATTGTCACTACCTCCCGAATACCCTACCCATCACTAACTACCTTGAACCTCCCCCCCCCCACTTGGGCACCGCTTATGCAAGTAATTATGAGATGGTCTCATGCAAAGTCATATATGTAAATAAGTACCATCTCCAATGTGATTAAATAACATTGGTTGCAATTCAATCTTTCATCCCTCTCTTTGAAGTTTTGCGATAAATTGTTATGATTTAAGTTTTCTTCCCTATGTTAATTTAAATATCTCCAGTACACTGGTATCTTTCTTTTGCATACTAATTAGTACCCAGATCCCAGTGATTCCGGGTTTACCCTTTCCTTGTAACTAGAGGGATTATGGCCAGGGCCAAGAGTAGCAGAACTGGGTAGACATACTAAACAGGACTAGTACCAGGAGAAAAATGGAAAGAAGGCCAGAGAAAGGAGGACCAAGACCACAGAGATCAGATCAAGAAGGACCAAGGGACCAGGTGCAAATGGACCAGGCTCAGGCTGACCAGAACCGGGAAAGCCCATGGCTAGCAGAACCAGGAGACTCTGATCAGCAGGATGAGGAGGAATATGAAGGACCAGAAAATCCGTGTCCAATGGAACCAGGATTTGAAAGTTCATGAGGGTTGGACTCAGGGGGACCCTAAACCAAGGTGACAAGCTCTACATAAGCTATAGTGACCCCCAACATGGGAGCTAGAAGAAATAGTGCCACAAACATAAGAAATGCCAGACCCAGAAGGAGTCCATGTCAGAGGGGAAGTGGGTCAGATGGACAAGAACAAGCTGGAGCAGACAAAACACGAGGATTAGTAGTACAAGGATGGGTCAGGAGAATGGGGGACTAGAAGAGCTATGGAAACCAAGGCCACTGGGACCAGCCTCAGAGCTGGCATACAAGGACCAGACGAAGGAGCACCAGAACTAAAAAAGCAGGACTACAAGAATGAGATGGACACGGAGCAGAACGTATAGGAACAGGAAAATCAGTGGGACTAGATAAACCAGGGAACCAGGACCAGGAGGACCAATGAACCACCAGGATTAGGGTGAGGAAAATGAAAATTTCCAGGATCACCAGGAGCTTGTGAAACATGAGCCCCCAGATGCAGAGAATCAGTTGTAGGTGTACATGGAAATGATGATCAGACAAACCAGGATCAGAAAGAACAGGGCCAGGAGGTTCAATGGCTGGCATGGATCAAAGATCCTGGACCACCAAAACAAGGAAAAGCTACAGTGATCTGTGGTGGGCCAAGACAAGCTATTGCGGAACCAAGACGACATTGAACAGGAGGACTAGGACCAGGAGGATAAGGACCAGATTGACGAGGACTATGAAGATCAGGACCAGAAGGGTAATGGCTAGTAGGGCTAGGATAAGCAGGACTCTGACTAGGAAGATTATGGGGCTAGGTCAAGATCACCCAAAGAACCAGAGCAAGGAGGACTTAAAGGATTAAAAGGACCATGAATAGGAAGACTGGAAACAGGGCAAAGAGGCCAGTTATACCTGGACCTAGAGGGACATGTTCAGATTTCCAAGTGCGGCAGAGCAATCATCCCAGGTAGAAGGACCATAGTGAGTAGGATCAGATGTAAGAAGGTCAACCAGAGTCTGACAGACAAAGGGCACTGAACAGTTGTGGCCAATAGCACCAGGAGCAAAATGACCAAGCTCAAAAGGAACCAAACAAGAAGATCCTAGGTCAAAACCAGTGGGTGCAGTACTGGTTGGACCAAGATCACACAGAACACATCCAGAAGGACTAAGAAAACAAAAAAAGGAGGACAAGGGAGACCAGATGGATCAAGGGGACCAGCAGGACCAGAACTTTTCAAACCAGGGCAAGGAGGTTCTGGGTGAGAAGAACCAGGGCAATGTGACCAGTGCCAAGAGTCCAGAAAGGAGCAAGTCCCGAATGATCCCAGACTAAGGGAACCAAGAAGGGCCAAGATGGTCAAAACACAAGTTTATGATGAGCAGCACAATAGGGAAGAAGGGCCAGAATGACCAGGACAAAGTAGACTAAGACTAGAATGACTGTTGGATCAGGCCCAGGAGAACTAAGCCCAAGAGAAGACAAACTATAAGTGCCAGAGGATCATGGCCCAGAGTACCAAGTGGAGCAGAAAGACCAGTACCTGGGGGTGGGGGAGAGGGGGTAGCATGACCAAGTTGATAAAGATCAGGAGCACCAGAACAGCTAGGGCCAGGAAGACCAATGGGAGTGAAACTGGATGGCCAGAATGTCTAGACCCAAATGACAGCCTCAATAAGACTCAAACAAACAAAACCAGGGCCAAGAGGTCCCAGACCAGTGGGTGCAATGCCAGAAGAGCCATGTGGATTAGGCACAGGGCCAGGAGGAACAGGATGTTCTAGACCAGGAGTGCAAGGGTTAAGAGGGTGAGTCCTAAAATGACCAGGACATGAAAAGCCAGATGGACTGTAGGCACCAGGAGGACCAGAAGCTGCTACCTAGGAATCAGATGAACATAGTGAGAAGGATCGGAAGGACCAGGTCAAGGGGACAGTGGTCAAAGGGACCTGGAAAGATCAGGATGGCCAGTAAGATCCGGATCAAGTGGACTAGGCATTCAAAGAACATACCAAGGAGGACAAGAAACAAGGGGATCAAGTCTAGTGGGCACAACACCTGGAAGAGAACACAGACTGTGAAGACAAGGAATAAGAAAAGTGCCAGACAAAACAGACTGAGAGCGAGGAAGCCTAGAATGACCAGGAGGAGAAAGAAGAAGACCAGGAAAGGGAGGGCAACTGTATAATTTTAGGCCACAGGAATTAGGATATTGCTTTTGTAAATGGTTCTTTTTCATTATTATTTTTCTCTCAACATCTCTCAACACCCCACCTTTCAACCCTCCTATAGAACTGTGTTTTGCAAAAAAAAATCTGAGTATTTAAAAATATAATAAAAAGCAAGGACTGTTACACTCTGATCTGTGATAGCAGATGTTGTTTGATGCAAAATTGTCAAAGGATGGATCAGAGGGCAGAGAGACTGAAGTTTTTGCAGAGCAGAGGAGTTTAAATGTGGATTGGTTAAAAGGAGTTTATTCTGCAAAGCATGGGAGAAAGGATTTCTGAAATTCAGAGGGCTGGTATCTGGAAAAATGGTTGATGGTTAACAAAAGGGATCAAAGGGCTATGGCATTCAGCAAAGGGAATCTCAGGATCATAAGAAGGCTCTGATGAGCATAGGAGAAGGGGAGGGAGGCTTAAGATAGATTTTCTCAGATGGCCCACAGAGGAATTCTGTGTAACAAAGGACTCTGATTGTCAGCTGTGATAGCACTGGGAATAAAGGCTCACAGTGATTGCATCAGCACTGGATGAGTAATCTGCAAAACTCTAAGAGCTATAGTGAACGATGGTGGAGATGCATAGACAACAGAAGTACTTGGAAGGCGAGCAAAGAGGCATGATTGTCAAGGGTAGCCTGTCTGACTCCCAGACCTTTGCACTGACATTCCATATGGTTGTATGCGTGGTGCATGTCAGGTAAATGTACAGTAGTAAGACTCCATGTGTGGTGCTGGGGTCATAGGGATGCATTTTGGAGGGCCCCTGGTTCAGCATTATCCAAAACAATGGTCCCAGAGGTACAAATTTGAATCACAGATCTACCCATCTAAATCACAAAACCACAAAGGGGTGTGGTGGTACCAAAATCAATGAATAGAGAGGGCCGTTAAATATATTCAATAATAATGTATTGTTTTCACATCATAATACCTAATCTATTTTATTTTAAGAGTTTTATATAGCGCTGGCTAGACCCAGAGGTATCAGGGCGCTTTAATGAGGTTCCACAAAATTACAAGATTACATCAGTTCCAATTTACATCTGTTGCTAGACAAACAATTACAAGAGCATAGAAAACAAGATAGAAGAAGTGTAGAGGGGAAGGGGGTAAGGGTAAAGGGGTGGGAGGAGATATGACAGAAAGACGAAGGAAAGTCTACCCAAAGTCTGGCTGGATAGGTGACGGTCGAGGGGGAATTCCCAAAACCCATCTCCTCTATAGCTCTCAGGTAGCTCCACCGGGCTTTGGCCAAATAGCTAGTGCAGATGGTGCAGAGTGCAAAAAGATGTGTGTGATTTACAAACATACACAACCAATGGCGTCAAAACATTGCATTATATTCAAGCCAGCATGAGCAAGTCCTCATGTCAATTCCTCTGCTGCATTTCACTTCGCCCCACCTGCCTGTTTCCTCTGATTCAACCGTGTTCATTGTGTACCACTACCCGTGACCATTAGCTGCTACATTGTATCCCTTTAAACTGTTAACTGTATCCAGCCTGTACTGTAATTTCCTTACAGCCAGCATCTATGGTAATCCATTAGAACTTATTTAACTGGTTAAGTTGCTATCTTTTGACGTTGCGCCTGTGTTGTTCTCTCTTGTATTTTTTGCTTTCCACCACCCCACGCTGCCTCTCGCTTTCCCGTCGTATTTGCCGCTCCTTTTCCTCCTGCTTCCCATCTACAAGCATCCCTCCCAGGACCTACTTAATGGAGACCACAGAATGGCGTGCTGCGGCCGTACCAAATGCAGTCCAGTGGCAGGCTTGTCTACGCCAGTCTATTCCTGGACTGCACTTAGTGCCAGGAACCCTGGTTCTTCCACCCCACCAGCTACACCACCGCAGACCTCCGAGCCCTGGATCCCGGGTGCATAGACAACAACAACAACTGCTGCGGCACATCTCCATGCACCACCAGAGGACCATTTCCCTGCCAGCACTGCTGCTTCAGCTGCAACACCGAAGCAACTAACAACGACGGAGACACCGCAAACATGACTAGGACTGATTCACAAAGGTAAAATTAGACAAAAAGTATAAGTTTGGACTTGAAGTCTAAGTTTAGACCTAATGTCTACATTTACTTCTACTACTAAAGTTAGACATTTGGTCTAAGTTTAGACCAAAACTCTAACTTAGACCCAAAGTCTGACTTTTATTACAGTTAGACTTTTGGTCAAAGTTTAAACCAAAAGTCGAACTTTGAACAAAAGTCGAACTTTACTACTACTAAAGTTAGACTTTTAATCTAAACTTAGACCAAAAATCTAACTTTATTAGTAGTAAAGTTAGACTTTTGGTCTAAGTTAGACTTTTGGTCTAAATTTAGACCAAAAGAGTAACTTTACTACTACTAAAGTTAGACTATTAGTTTAAGTTAGACTTTTGGTCGAAACTTACGTTTAGACCAAAAGACTACCTTTACAAATACTAAAGTTAGACGTTTGGTCTCAGTTAGACTTTTGGTCTAACTTAGACTTCAGGTCTAAACTTTGACTTTTGGTCTAAGATTACCTTTGTGAATCAGGTGCACTGTGTCTACCACATCAACCGGGACCACCAAGGCGCAACTCAAGTGCATTCTACTCATTGCCCATTCACTCTGCAAACACAACACAGAGATCTGGAACACAATTTCATCCCTCATTCCGGATATCATTTTCCTCAGAAAGACTTGACTGAAGCCCGCCTCGCAAGACAACACACCCAACTCCAGAACGTGGCCATTGTGCTGAGAGGTTAAATGGCCTCTTAACCCTGCCTTTCTCCATTGTATTGCCTCCTACTCTACACGGGAAATACCTGTTTCCGGAATAATGCTAAATGTCAAAGATTAAGGAGGTAAACATCACTTACAACGAAACTTTTACAACGCACTACTATTACAACGCAGTCATTACAATGCAAACCATTACAACGCATTGCGCTGGGGGGGGCTCTAGGATAGGGAATATATTTAATTTACTATCCAACACCTTCCCTACTATCCACGGGGACTGGAGTTGGAATAGTAAATTAAATAAATCACTATCCAGCGCCTAAAAGCACTATGCGTTGTAAAGGTTTGCGATGTAAAAACCGTGTTGTAAAGACAGGCGTTGTAATTGCCTGCGTTGTAACGTCATACATCCATTAAGGACTGTGATAAAGAAAACCTGTTTTCAAATAATGAAGAATACTTTTAAGATCTGCATTGTGATTCAAATGTCAGAAAGTGTGTTTTCTTTCATCATTGCTATTGCAATATGTAGCAAAATGTTGTACAATCAATCTATAAGGGGCATGCACATGATGAATACAGCACCGCAAAACTAGAATTGTACTCCGATAATTTCATGAAAAATTCTGAAACCAAAGAACAACTGCATATCCGTTTACAGCTCTTTCATTCCACAACTGTACATAAGGAAAAATCTGATGCTAATTCATTGTGTAGCATGATTTTATAGTTCTCAAAGAAATCCTTAGCACGTTGGCACAGAGACACAACTTTGCTTTTTCAGAATTATTGTCTTCCACATTATGAATCATCAACAACATTGGCAAAGTGCAGAATGCATGTACCTGCCAAGCATGAATGTCGCTCGTGCTAGGCATCTCTAGCCAAGTCCACAGTCACAAATGTCATTACACCTGGTACTGTTAGATCAACGTGACCTTTCATTTAACTCTTAATGTGATTTCAAATGCTTGTCACTTTTCAACCGACATACGGGTGCAATGTCATATGACTATTAGTCACATCTGTTGTACCTAGCATAGTTTTCTGTGCCAATAGTAGTGGCAATGACTCTTCTCAAATGATTCCACAAGATATTTTTTTCAGTGTGTCCATTGTACGTGTATTTCTGAAATCAGTAAGTAATGCACTATTAGCTTCAACATTTGAATGTACATGTAATCTTTCTTCAATTCAGTGCATTTTATGTCTAGCTATAGACAATTTTAGAATTCTTATTGACATATTGCTACCAACCTTTTAACAAATACCTTGATTTCGCTTTGGCTTCACGCCAGAGGAGTACACCTCTCGCCTTATGCTATTGGCTCTTTTGAATTATCATTCCAACTTCCATGAATTACGAGCTATGCGCAGCGTCAAAGTACACAGAATCAACCCTATAAATTATGTATCTTACATATGTATGCCATTTACACATCAATGAGTTTGTTACATGTTCTATTGCTGTTGTAATTGTATTAGTTTTTTCAGACTGTCAACACTGCATGCAAATGTATTAATGGTCCACTCCTCCCAGACACCCCTGCCCATTTATTGGTTTTGGTTCTACCCCAAGATTGCAGGTGAGTTAATACATCATCAAAGTTCCCAACACTACATTACTAAGATTTTGCCCAACTTCTGCATATTGCCTTTTGCCCCCTACAATTAACCTTCTCTCAACTGGCAAAATAATTTTCCCTTTCATTAAAAAAAGTCTTTTGATACGTCATGCATCGCAGAGTGCATGCACTGAAGAAACTAACGTTTTTATACTACAAAAGATTGACCCTGAGCATAGTACTACGCTCGTGGAGCATGCATAGTTTGCGCTACTACGCATTACGCGAATTGCACGTAGCACAGTGCAAAAATGCATAGCCGCATTTTTTGCTTGCTCGCGATCCTCACGTCAAGTTGGCGACCGCAAGCGAACAAAATCAACATCACGGTGAGACGTTTTCCTCGTTGGCGATCAGCAACATGAAGTTGACGAGCACAAGCGTGGAAAATAAACCTCCCGGCGAGATTCTCAACATGGGGAGGCCAGGTTTCTCGTTGCGAGTGGTCACGTATGCTCGCGATGACAAACTACCAGTCCGCGTTGAGAAAGCTGCCGCTCGAGTACTAATCTACTCGAGCTGCAGAAAACGACCGCGTGCACTGCACAAGATGCTGTTTGCAATGATTGCAGAGTGCAGACAAGCATCCTGCCCTATGCAATCAGTGCAACTGCATTTTCCCTACCGCACTGCGCAGTTAGCGTAGCTACGCGTAGCGTGCGTAGTGTGAAGTGCACTTCGCGTAGCTCCACGTAGCGCTACTATGCAAACTACATCCAGGGTTACCAAAGATATGAAAAGTTACATGCCATTTTGAGGGCAGCCTAGATAGTCAGGGTGCCAATCCAATCCAATAGAACTCAGTTAGGATGGTTGTGGTGCATTAACTTGGGACATCATTGTTTAAAACATATGGGGCATTTGTACAATGAACTGGTGGAGCGCGGGTTAGCTCCAAATTTGCTAATGGCGCACCCCATCATTTAAAAAATGCAGGGATGCACCTTATTTACAATTATATGGTGCAACCTTGTGTTTCCCCTAGCACTGGCTCTAAATGTAGCTGCCTAGCGCCAACACAGGCACTCTTGCACCATAGTGCGTTGGGGCGAATGATTGTTTATGTGCAGGAAGGTGTCCCTTCCTGCACATAAGCAATCCAGAATGGCGATGTGTAACTCCTATATGTGCTGCATTGTGCAGCATACATAGAATTTGCAAATCTTCATTTTTTTTAATGATTATTGATGTGCAGGAAGGGAAACCTTCCTGCACATAAACAATCATTTATGACGATTTGCTGTTTCTATGTGTGCTGCACAATGCAGCATACATAGAGACAACAAAAACAAGGAGAAATTAATAATTTCACCATGTTAAGACCAGGCTTATTTTCGTCTTAATGTTGGTGTCGCCCCATATGTACTCCACAATTTTAAATAGGGGGGCAGCATAAAGGGGAACACCCACCACAACACCCATTGCCCACCCCTTTCAGGGTACACTTAGCCACAGTAAGTCAAGTGGCTTTGCACCACCGTGTAAATAAGGCAATGGACTTATCACCACCAAAATATCTTAAAAAGTGACATTATGATGGCGTTAAGTCCTTGTACATATGCCCCTCTGTGCCTCCGAAAATACCTAAGTGAGATGTTTATTTCTCCATCAATTTTCTTAACTTTTTTTTTTTTAGTTCAATAATTTTATTAAATTTCAAAAGTATAAGAAATAGTTAAATACAATGTATAGTGATACAATCTATGAAAAGAATTCATAAGTACAGTACTATGTTTGAACCAAGGACAAAGAATTCCCGGAAATAATACATAAGAGAAATATAAGAAACCCAGAGGGAAATGTCAGTGAACCAAAATATCCATGAATAGAATCACTATTATGAATGGAAGAAAATAGAAAGAGAGAAAAAGGAAAGTAAGATAGAAGAAAGAGAGTAGAAAGGAAGACAGTAAAAAGAAGGAAAAAGAGAAGACTAAAGGGAGTACAAGGGGGGAAAGGAAAGAGGTGGACATAAAGAAAAGGAAGGGAAGGATCCACTTCAGTACCACAAAAAACAAACCACACAAGTAATAAACATCAATCAATTAGAAGACACAAAAGGATACTGGTCAACCAGTCCCTTTGAAGCCAAATCCATATACGTGTCCAGAGCTTTCCACACATTACTAGAGATAGTAGGGGTAAGGTGAGCCACATCAACTGAAAAGTGTGCACTTCGTAAAAAAGAAACCCATGCCCAACAAGTATGATATGATACAGAAGAAAAAGATTTCCATTCCATAATAATTACCTTAACAGCAACTGTCAAGAAAAGATCCAATAATTGCAAGTCTAAGGTATCCAATGGTAAAGGCACTCGGGAAGCTAATGGGCCCAACAGTACCATGGGAAAGGAAAGCTGGAAATCAGTATTAAAAATTAATATAAGATGTTTACTTATGAGATCCCAGAAGGGTTGCAAAAGGAACAGGTAAAAAACATATGGGGATAATCACCAGTAGCCAGACCACAGCTCCAACAGAGATCATCATCTTTCAAGTTTAGCAAATGCAAACGCACAGGAGTCCAATGGAGAAGGTTAATAGAAAACAATTTGGATTACGTTAAAGAAGGGGCAATCTTATCACAAAGAGAAAAACGTTCCAATCAACTGCCAGGTTTCCGGAGATATATGTTCAGTAAGATCCTCATCAAAATGATGTAACCATTTTTGTTGGGTAACAGTATGTACGGCAGAAGAAGTAGAATGCAAAAATGTATAGATTTTGGAAGCCACATGAACAGATCTAAGCCACAAGGAAAATAACATAATAGTGGGAGAATTGGGCTCCAGGCGTAACTTAGCAAGAGCTACTTTAATTTTTAGAAAAGTATAGAAATCCAAATTTGAGCGCGAGAACTGTTGAGCTAAGGAGGAGAAGGGCAAAGGATCATTATTAGAGTCATAGAGATGACGAACTAAAGACACTCCTTTAGAGGTCCAATGGGGGATCAACGCGGGATCAATAACAAATTTTAATCTAGGATTATGCCACAAAGAAGACCACCTCGATTTATGAATCGGGGTAGCTACTTTCTTATCCACAGACCTAACTGCTGCAATAGTATCCAAGATAATTGAGCGGGAAAACGGAATAGATAATGTGGATGTGGTTGGAAAGGAAGAAGTTGGTAGGGGAAATGAGAGATGTTGCTCAATAAATATCCAGGAAGGAGTGTGAACAGGAGTCGAGGAAAACCATAAAGCACCTTGGGAAGCTAAAAAAGCCACCTGATATCTCTCACAATGAGGAAAATTACAGCCACCCATCTCATAAGGTTTTCTCAAGGACTTATATGCAATTCTAGCCCTTTTGTCACTCCAAAGAAACTTAGAAGTAATGGAGTCAATCTCACGAAAAAAGGAAGAGGACAATTTCACCGGAAGCATAGAAGAAACAAAGTTAATGATAAGAGTAATCATCATTTTTAGAGTTTGGATACGACCCCACCAAGAAATATGTTTAGGGGACCAAGTATCTAAAAGTTGACGAACTTTGAGTAAAGTTTGTGCCTCATTATATGCCACCGTATCATAGAGAGTAGCACAGAACCAAATCCCTAAATATTTAAGATGTTTAGATTGCCACTTAAAACCAGCGTGACCCATATGCGCTGGGAAACAATAGGCATTCAGGGGGAACATCTCAGTCTTGTCCCTATTAAGAGTATAACCAGAGACCTTAGAAAAAAGAGCAATAATATCTGTAAGCGCGGGAATAGCCGAAACAATATTGTCTGAAAAAATAAGAACATCATCCGCATAAGCCGCTGTTTTAATGCAATGCGAACCAAAAGTAAACCCCTTGATATCTGGATGAAGATCAATTAACCTAAGAAGGGGATCAATAGTTAATAAAAACAAAAGCGGGGATAAGGGACAGCCTTGACGAGTATCTTGACGAAGACTGAAAAACTCAGAGGTAGTCCCATTGACTCGGATATTCGCTCTAGGTTGGGCGTATAAGGACATAACCATGTTAACAAAAGAGTCACCAAAATAATGTGCACAAAGGACTGCATGAAGAAAAGGCCAAGACACCTTATCAAAAGCCTTCTCGCCATCTAAGGCTAGAGCAGCAGCTGGAAGCGTAGACCGTTTAGCTGTACCTAGAATATGGCAGAAGGTACGGATATTATCTCTAGCAAGTCTACCCTTCACAAACCCTGTCTGAGATGAGTGTACCAAAGAACCAAAGAAGGAATATAAGATTCTAACCTTTTATTTTAGCAAAGATTATGGCCTCCATATTAAGAAGGGAAATAGGGCGAAAAATTTTAGGATCTGAGACATCTTTTCCTTCTTTTGGAATTACTACAATAGTAGCATCCGCCGCAGAACCTGAAACCGCACTCTCCTGAATAAATACATCAAAAACAGCTTTAAGGCGAGGAACCATAGAAGGGAGAAAGGTTTTATAGAACATGATGGGAAATCCATCCGGCCCAGGGGCTTTACCAGACCAAGTAGACTTGATTGCATGTATAATTTCATCAGATGTAATCGGGCCACCCAATTTCTCCCCATCCGCCGTAGAAACAGACTGAAGAGGAATATTTTTTTAAAATTTTTGGCAATCTTTAAATGACGACTGATTAGTGGGGGTATATAGAGAACTATAGAAATCTCGAAACACCTCAAGAATCTCCTTAGTCTGAATTTTTTTAGTACCAGATTTATCAGTAATAGAAGAGATCTGAAAAGATTTAAAGTTAGACTCCTGAAATTTCAAAGTCGCTGCCAGAATCTTACCAGCACGATTCTTCAAAGGTAACCGCTTGGATTTCTGGGCCTGAACACCAATATGAGCTCTCTTGGTGACGATAGTGTTGTAGGAATATTTCAAGGTTTTAATGGATTGCAACAATTGTTTATCATTAGTACGCCGAAAAAGAAGCTCCTGTTGTTTATTACTATCTGCTGAATCATCGAGTTCTTTTTTGATGCAAGCATTTCTTTTCGCCATAACTTTAATAATGTGACCCCGGAGTGTACACTTAAAAGCGTCCTATAAAACCACAGGAGAACGATCTGAGCCATCATTATCAGAAAAGAAATGTTCAATCTCATCATGTATATTTTGAACTTGAACATTGTCATGGAGAATTTCCGTATTGAGTCTCCATGAGGAAGGTTTTCTCTTAGGAGCTAGATTTAAGAGAGAAAAAGAAACAGCCGCGTGATCTGAGATAAGAATAGGATGAATGTACGGAGAAGATGAGTGAAGACGAGTGAACTAATAGATAATCAATACGAGAAAAGATAGAATGAGGGGAGGAAAAGAAGGAAAAATCACTACCCGTAGGATTATGGAGGCGCCAAATATCTTGAAGATTCGCAGAAGAGCACATATTTAACAATTGTTTATGAGCCCTAGGAGGACGGAAAGAGAAAGACGAATTCCTATCAAGTACTGGATCTAGTGGTAAGTTAAAATCACCACCAATGATCACATTGCCATTATGAGGTGTGAGAGCTAATTGTTTAATGATCTTTTGCCAAAAAGAAGGATCATCATTATTTGGAGCATAGATGTTCATAACATAAAGATCAGCAGTACCATCAGACAATCTGGATAACAACCTAGCGTCCCTCAGAATCATGCTCAGCAGAAATCACAGATAGTCCAGAGTTTTTAGAGATAATGACCCCAGTCTTTTTGCCAAGGGCGTCCGAACACATTACATCAAGAACCCACTCTTTCCGTAATAACAACACTTCTTTACAGGAAACTTTCGTTTCTTGTAAGAGTACTAAATCCGAAGATAGAGATTTACAATAGTCAAGAACTTTAGCCCTCTTAACCGGATGATTTAATCCCTTAACATTAAGGGAGTCTACATTCAAACCAGACACAGTCTATCACAAAAATAAAATCAGAGCAAGAAGCATGGTAGAGGGAGCAAGATATCAAGGAAAGCTCTCACAAAAGACCAACAGCCAACAACAAAACAAAAAAGCACTACCCGAGGATCCAAGAAGAAAAAGAGAAAGAAGGGGAAGGAAGAGAAGAGGAAAAGAAAAAGAGAAATAGAAGAAAGAAAATCGAATAAAAAGAGCAAAAGAAAAAGACCCACCAGGGGAGGTTAATGGAGGTCCAAATTCATACCAGGGGGGACATGGATGGGGCAAGCAAGGGGGCCGTCAACGACCAGACAATAATAAAATTAACAGCCCCTTAATAGACAAGAAAGTAGATGATAGGCACAAAAGGTAATAAAAGAAGCAGTGTAATGCAAAATTTAGAACCAGATAAAAGGGAAGAACCTTAAAAAACCTCTGAACTAAATAGGAACGGGAATACAAAGGCGCAAAACCTAATGAAATAAAACATTATGAATATATATGAACAAGCACTGATAATAAATATAAGTCAATCTAAAGAGTAAGCAGACAGCTATGTGTAAAGAGTAAGCATATATCATGTAAACGAGACCTATATATTAAAAATGTAGAATTAATGTCCAATAAATACTGTAATAAAAACATCATGAAAAACTATGAGCCAGAAACTAACAATATAGAGAATTCATCAATGGAGAAGAAAAATGATCTATATACATAGAATAGAAACAGATTGAGTAAACTAATCGTACAGAAGAAATAGACACAATTAATACCCAATAAATACTGCAATCTGAACAATGTGAATAAATCTGTAAACTAATTATACTTATTAACTAGTCAGAAGTGTAGAAACACCATAAATAAACACGAGCAATAAATAGCAATAAATAAACTCGTAACAGAAGAGAAGAAAATATTCAATTATGAGTAAAGAGTATAAATATAACATATATGGTAATCCCAGGGGAAAAGAAAAGGAGACAGAATTAAATATATGAACAAGAGGAATATAAACAAAGTAAAACAAAAGAACACGTGACCAGAAAAGAAAGAAAGAACTACCGACCTCTAAAGCACTCCGAAGTGCAAAAGAGAAAAGCCACCAATTAAACAGCGCTGACGACATTGAGCTATCAGAAATACAACAAGATATTGAACCACACAATAGAAGGAATAAATATAGATAACAAAGCATAAGCAAAGCCAAGTGATTGCAAACAAAAAGATCAGATACATACAAAAGACAAATAAAGAAGAAGAAGCGAAAAGAAAGGAAAGGAGAAACACCTACATAAACAGACAATTGAAAGAGTAGAAAGCACATTAAAAATCGCTAAAAAACAGGTAAGATAAAATTAAAAACATGAAACAGGGAAAGAATATGAAGGAATACAATAGAAGAAAAGGAAAGCAGGAACCTAGACATATATCAAACAGCATATCAATTTAAAGAAAACATCTTAAAAACTGTAAATAGCAGAGAAAAACTAACAGGTATATCCGACACCTATTCCACCAACTATGCAGAGGAAGTAAAAATTCATGAAGAAAATCACATCAGAGCTCAAGAACCAGAGGAACCAGGAACAGGGGAGGAATCCATATGAGATTCAGATTGATTATACAAAGAGAATCAAGATCCAGAAGGACCAGGAGCAGGAGAAGAATCCATCTGTGATTCAGATTGATTATCTAGAAAATAAGAAAGATCAGGAGGTTCATCAAAAATTCTAGAACGACCCTTGAATGTGATGCGAAATTTGGAAGGACCAGCAAAAGAAAAGGGGATGTTCATGTCCAAAAGACGTCTCCGCAGGTTAAGAAACCCCTTTCTACGAATCACAGTGTCTCTGGCAAAATCTTGTGAAATAGCAATCCGATGACCCTCCCAAGTCACTGACTTGACCTTCTTCATGTGAGCCAAAATTAGCTCTGAATGCTGATGACGCAGCGGTTTGAAAATTACCGCCCTTGGATTTGTCGAGGATTTGGATCTGAACGAAGGAACACGAATAGCCCTCTAAATCTCAAAGTCCCTCAGGAATGAAATTTGTAAGGTAGAAGGATGCCATGGGGATAGAAAGTCAATCATGGAGGAGGCTGACTTCTCCGCATCTTGAGGTAGGCCAGAAATTCGTAAATTGCTACTCCGGTTACGATCTTCTTGCTCTGTAAGGTCTCTCCGCAAAACCACCATTGAGCATCCTTGAATGTTGGTGTGCAGTATCTTCCACACCACTAATACGAGATTCCTTAGTAGTAACATGCTTTAAAATCATTCCTGATAGCTGCCACCTCAACTTGTAATAAATCGGTATTAGTCTTGGTAGATTGTGCGATATCATGTACCGCATTTAAATGCGACAAAATAGTATCCAAAGTGGTATTGGTATCTCTTTGAGGAGACTCTGGGGTGGGAGAAGTTTGTTTAGGCTGCTTTAAAGGATCCCTTTAGAATCTTTAGTGGTGGAAGGGGGGCCCATGTTATCTGCCATAAGAACAGCCCACAGTGAAAGCCCAAAAATGCAGCAAAGCAGCTATGTGGAGAAAAGGCAGAGCACAAAATAGGCTAAAAATGACAAAAATGGCAAACTCCCCAGGGCTCACTGAGAAGAGAAATTGTAAGGACAACAAGCAAAGACCATGGCCATAGTATTAAAGCACAAATAGGTGGGCAGGAGCAAATTAGGAAAAAAACGCCATAGTAGCCTCCATCAGAGGATAGAGAAACAGAGCCTTCCAACTGCCCAGCAACCTCTAAATCAGGTTAAGAATCGCAGCATCTCAAGGTGGCCAAAATAGAACAATAAAACCTCAGATGAAGGGCAAAGATGTCAGTCAAGAAGCTCCGTCGAGCAGAGAGGCACATATAAATAGCTGCAGGCAGTGAAACACATCCTTGGAAGCAACATTAGGGTAGTAGAAGCAAAATATCACCTCAGGCCGGCATCAATGTGGGTTCCAACAAACCTCCACAGCACTTGAGAGAAAAAACGCGAGCGGCGCCACCGCAAAAAAAAAATGGCGGCCGCTCGCGAAATCGAAGGACCGGAGCTTCCAGACGGTAAAACAGCAAGTTCCTGCCAACTTCAGCGAAGGTAGCGTTCCTCAGCACGTTCACGGCATATTCCGACTCAATATGCCAGAAGCAGAGCAAAAAGCACCGTCAATAGGGATCCCACAATCGTCCCGACAGCTGCTGTTGCCCCGGAGCTCAAGCGCGATCCGCCATCTGGTAGCGGCGTGCAAGACACGCCCCCAAATTTCTTAACTTTAAGTACCGAACAAAGTGTTCATTCCCATCATACACTTGCTTAATCTGACAGGAATTTAGAGACACCATCTTGTAGTGTTCCTGCTTTGGATTAGTAGCTTGTGTATATTGAAACGATGGTACACACACCATAACTTTTCATATTTACAATTTCTTTAAAGGGCAACATTCAAAGCATCAATAAGATATTAAAAAACACTCAACCTCTGATTCACAAAAGTAATTTACACATTTGAGTACTTTTACTACTTTTTGGCTAGTCACAAAATCCAAGTGTAAATTTACTACAAAAGTATAATTTACATGTCTCCACCAAATTGTAGGGACTGGGGCTATTCACAAACTGCAGGGGATATTCATAGAGGTGACTTACCATTAGACTGTGTAAGTAAGGCTGGTCTTACCATCAAGAAAGAAAAATGTCAGATAGGTGTGTGGTCTGTAGAATATTTTGATCACATGACATTCAAGGATGGGGTAAAAAAAAATCAACTTAGTTGAAGCAGTCAGAAATGCCCCTAAATGCACCAATTGGAATGAGCTTAGGACTTGCAGAATGCATGCCAAAGTTTACTAACAATTTCTCTGACATTGCTGACATATTTAGTAATGTGCTCAGAAAAGTAGTTCCAATCACTTGGAGGCCACAGTTCCAGACAGCGTTCATTCTAAATTAAGAATCCATGCTAAAAGCATCTTTATTGAGTACATTTGATGTCAGCCTCAAAGCTATCTTGACTACTGATGCAAGCACTAAAGATTTGGGTGCCACTTCTTCTCAGACAATAGGCCGATAAGAAATAATTGTAGCATTTGTATTATGATCTTTAAAAGATGCCAAGCAAAAATACACTACCATAGTGAGGGAAGCACTGGCATGTTTTGGGTGAGTAATAATTTTAATTATTTCTTGTGGGGTTTGAGATTCACCCCCAGAAAAAACTACAAACCTCTAACATACATGTTCTCCACTAGCAGAGCTGAGTATGCTTCTCCCAACACATGCAGTTTTCAAAGAAGAATGGGATGCCTATATGGTGAAATATACCATGTTAGGTTAGGTAACAGAAAACATTTTGTATGGATGGCGTTCTAAATATAGTGATCCACCTATAAACATCGCAAGCTTTTGAAAAGTGAAAAACAAGCTTAGTAGTTAATTTCAGTTGACAAATCGATACCCACAAAATGTTATGGACAAAAAATGCTGAACTATCCTAAGAATGGCATTTTGACAGAAGTAGGCCGAAAGCAAAAGCAAGAGGCCCCTACTGGTGCCCTTGTCAGGATGCATTATTTGAAGGGTTGGTCAAAGATTGTCTTAGTTGGGTCCACAGTGATAAGTCTTAAATAACAAGAACAAATGCTCTTGATCCGGTAGAGGTTTCAGTAAAACCATGAAAAAAACTCGTCGTAATCGCCCAATGATTTTCAACAATGCTCTCACAATGTGTACGCTAGCATTAGTGGACTATCACATTCATCGGATTGTCACTCGTTGGGTAAAATGTATTAACACAGAGGTTGTCATTTAATGTTTACATGATGCTTTCTTTCTAGAAGCAGTTTCCAGAATTCTGATTACAGATCATGATGTGCAATTCACCTATAAAGATGTGAAGCAATACTTATCTGCTTTGTCTGTCCCATGAGAACTGCACTTTATTCTCCTAAAGCATACAGAGAGCACCTTTTTCTAAGATTTCTTATGAGCTATGCAAGAATTATTATAGTCTCATCATACCATTCCTAACAACACTACTAGAGTATCCCTGTTTGTAGCGATGAACAAAGGAGTACCATGTACTAAATTATCACCTTGTTGGCCAAATGGTGGTTACCCAGTATGTGCCAAAGGTTTTAGCTTACCAAACTTATTACAAAGTGAAATATGACGAGGTCATAGTGTAAAGAGGGAACAGTGGGATGTGAGTGATTTATTTTTAGTCAAGAGATCAGAAAACTAAACCAATGTGCATATCCTGTGCCAACCACACTGTTGTTGTGTTGGCCAAAGGGCAGATATGGAGCCATATGTTTCCATTGCCCTCTGGAAGGCAAAAAACTCACAGGTTTTTCTAACAGAAAACCAGAGCTCATAAGACCTGTCATCTCCTGAACTTAACAACCTCCACGGTGGCACAATAAGTTTGGTATTTTTTAATCTTTTCCTCGGGACGGGAGATGGTTTTGTAATGTTATTACTCTTTCACACTATCACCAATGCATGCAGATATATTCCTTGCTGACAACCCCACCTATGTATTTGTACATTATAATGTATTGATAGTATAGAATGCTCATGCTCAGGCAGTGTTCTCTGAGAGCAGCTTGTAGGCAGATGTAAATAAAAGATTCTTCACATCTCAAGTGGATTCAACTCACTTTTATCAACTGCATTATGCATTTCTATTGTTGTTTTATTGTTTGATCAATAACATGATGCTAAAATGTTGACATATTGTGTTCTCGTAATGAGAGCCGGACGTCAAGGTCACAATCCAAATGTCTTGCGACATCAAAAAGAAAAAACGACATTTTATGATACTCTATGGCAATGAGCTTTTTGTACCTTAACCACTGCAGATTATTATGAACAGTTATGTCTAAGGGCAGCTCTGACTGCCCTCCTATTGTGATGTTGTCAGCAGCAGGTTGGGGATAGTGGACCTTTAACACAGTATGTGTGATATAGATATCTCATAATTGTTTGACAAGACATCCTTGTGGGGCTGACAGTGCTGATTAACATATAACCATATTTAGTACTGTTTAATTTCAAGCAGATTTACTTGAGCTGCTTTGGCGGTTTAGCTCTGGTGGTATAGACCAAGCATAAATCATCATACAAACTCTTATAGCTTTCTCAATCCATTTTAATATTTTTAGTTTCATTCATCAATATACATTCCCTGCATGTTTTAAAGCATTTCCATTATAATTGTGGACAGCAATATATTGGTATCTACTACTACTAGTGGCTGCACCTCGTTCATTGTATATCATGGGACCGACCGACACCCGGTCGGTGGTCCCGACCGAATAATTAGGATGCGACCGAACACTGTTCGGTCACATACCTATACTTTGCAATGGGATCATGTATTTCGGGTGCTCTCATTGTAAAATAGGAGGTGCAGATCATCCCTGTACCCTGTGGCAGGCACCTCAAGGTACCTGCCACGGGGTGCAAGGATCAACAGGGGGGCACAATAGATTCCCTCCCGGCCTCCAATCCGAGGCCATACACCCAAGGAGGTACTGATGGGGGTCCCTAAAGTCTAGTTCTGACAGCCTTCTGTTTCAGAAAGGCCAGCACAGAAAGGCTGTCGAAACCTGTCATCTTAATCCCAAGGCCAGAAAGAGCCGCCCTTCGGATTACTAACAGCCTTCCAACCGCATCGTAATAGGGCCCCATAGACTTTAACCTTGAACCAAATTAGCACAAGCTATTTGGGTCGAGGGAGACTATTTGTTTAGTCTATATTGAACATATCTTCAGTTCTATATAGATCGTTACAAATGGTGAAGTGTATTGCCTCCCTCCAATATTTCAATACATATTCTGTTGTCTCTTCAAAGAATACCCCTCAGGTCCTTTTCACTTATATTAATTTCAAAGTGTCATATATCACTTTAAGTTTTTCCTCAGCTTTTCACTTGTCTCAATCACAGTCTAATCTCTGGAGCTCTTTGAGGTCTACAAGCCATCGCTATACATCTGCTGGCTAGTAGAGCAGTAGTATATCCAACACGCATGGCCAGCCATTGATCCTGCAAATCTCTCCCACAGAAAATAGCGGAGCTAACGACATAAAATAGACCCTTAAAGCAAAGTATGTTAGATCGAATTCAATTATTTGAAATAGTAAAAATATAACTAATAAGATTTATTATATAAAAAAGTAAGCTTTTACCAAAATTATTTAATGAATTTCTAATCTAAAAAATAATTTGACATTCATTTATATTGCAATAGTACGAAATATGTTTTTTTTATAAAGACAAACCATCACTTTGAAGAATTAATGATACAAAATAAAAAATATTTTAATTTTACTTAAAGTAGGAATCTTTTTTTTTATTTAAGAATTAAGTTAATAATGTTGTGCCCTATGGTCGAAGTTTCCCTATGGTAAAGTATATGTAAGAGTAAAAACATTCACTAAAGTTGAAAAAAATGAGTAAAATGTGTTTATGGTAAATATTAATGCAAATAAGTGTTTATATTTATTTTAAATGTGGAACACAATACAAAATAATTAATGACATTAAAAATTAAATGTAACTATTTTGATTATATAAAATTAAACTAAAATTATTTTGCTGAAATTAAACAGGGCGGGACATCGTTATCCTCTATGGTGGTGCCTGGTAGGCACCGCCACCATTCTGGGGATGTGGAGCAGTCCGACAGGCAATCAGAATGATTACTACTGTCTGGCCTGTGGTGGTCGGGCTTTCCATCTGCCAGCACACCGGCCGCCATCAAAATATGGCAGATGGGAAAGCTGCTTAGGATGGTGGGAAGACAAAGTGCAGAGGAACACAACCTTCGCAAACCCTGGCTACCATTAAAGTATTTGAAAATGTTCAGTCCGCAGGCCTCGCACAGATTCAGTGGCAAAGTCTCCCATTTTTGCAGTGGCGCCACATAACCAAGTCTTTCAGTAACGTCTAGTGCAGCGGGCGGGCATCCCTTTTTTTCTACATCCAAAAGAGTTTTGATGAAAGGGACGCCCAGCCTAACAGGTCGCGGCTTGCAGGCCACGTCACCACCTAATATATTCCATAAGAATCTGTGGGTGGACTGCAGATTGAACATTTTTCTAACACTTTAATGGCAGCCAGGGTTTGTGAAGTTTGTGTACCTCTGTACTTCGTAAATGGTAACATAATTGAAGGGGTAGGGATGCAGATAATTAGAAACAACAACTTCCAAGCATGATGGAAAGTGTCCTCGAAGTAAATGGAGGATATATTGGCCGCCCAGCCCTAGCTGGAATTAACTCCTGGGTGAGCGTTTTTCCTCTTGATTATTTAGTGGAAGCTCAAGCATCCGTTAATATATGTTGGTCCTTCATTGTGCAGGGCTTTGTATGGATGGGTCAATATCTTGAACTGACAACACTTCTTCGGGAGACAGTGTAGCTTCTTGAGGTGTGGTGTGATGTCGGTTCGTCTGGGGAGGTTGAGAATAAGTCTTGCAGCTGAGCTTTGTCTGTTGCCCCTCAGGAGGCGTGCTATGATTCGCACATGGACAGTGTTCCTGTATTCCAAACTGTTGGTGATGAGGACCTGCATGACGGTCCTTCTGGTGTTGACTGGGAGCCACCTGAAGATCTTCCGGGGCATGCGTAGGGTGTGGAGGCAGGCAGTTGATAATGCATTTACCTGTTTCTTCATACATAGCTTGTCACCCAAGATGATGCCGATGTTGTGGGTGTGAATGAATGAACAAATGAATGCATGCATAAGTTAATTGTGTGACTACTTGAAATCATTACAATGTTAAATTAAAAGAAAGGTTAGACTTTAAAATCATAGCAGCAAGAGGGTGTGTAGCCAGCTGTTGCTTACTATATGATTGACAAACAAAGATAAAATATCACCATAGTTCATTCTTTGAGTCCCTGGAAAAAGTAATCTTTGCGGAGTGGAGTTTTGTTTTGGTGGGGCACCTCAAACTGTTATTGGTTCAGTCCGTGTGGCATTTTTCCTTTCAGGAGTGAACGTGCTAGGTAGATGAATTTGCCGAAATGGGCCATGTTCTTCACCGTATCCAAGGTGTAAAGCTGGCAGATGGCATCCTTTGCAGTACGTTTGCCCAGGGAAAGAAGTATGGGCCTGAGGTAGATTTAGCTGGCTTGCAGAACAGCCGGGCAGCATAGGAGAATCTGTGCCAGGGACTCCCTTCTATAGTTGCATAGTCAGTAATCAGTAATATCTGTAAGCGCTTTCTAGGTTGTGTATAGTTCGTTTATGGGAAGTGGGTGTGGTCTTGTAGCTAAGATCTGATATAATGCCTGGCTCCCCAAGGCCTGTGTGAGATGGGGCTTGTTTGTTTGTAGAATATGTGGAAGGCACAAAGTTTCATGAAAGTCTCTGGCAGCAAGAGCTTCTATTTCCAATTTGAGGGACCAAAGACACAGCTGCTTTTTTATAGTTAATGTGATAGTGGCATAGTCAATTGTACTCGGGTTCCAGTTCTCAATTGACTAGCTGTGGTTGCTCCTTTGATGCTGGGAGTTTAACAGACCAGGGATTGTTTGGTTTTGATAAAATGTTTTTTATGACAGTCTTCATATAGTTAGCTGGGGCTATGGTTGCCAGGTGATGGTATTTTGCTAAGGTAGCCAGTTCCTCTAATTTTTGTTGGGTGAGGTCGAACTCAAGACGGATCAAGCTGTTTCTTGTGGATGCGGGCAGGCGATATATTTTCTTGTATGCTGAGCATTGAATTTTCTCCAGGTCTTCTACAAGCAATTACCGGAAATGCCTGTTGTGCATTGTTAAGTGATGGTAGCAGTTTGGCCTGCATTACCCTTTGGATGGCAATAGTTGTTGGGCTGTCTAGCATGGCATGCAGCTTACAGAGGGAGTGTGTGACCATCTTTCCTTTCAGCTGCAGTTTGTGTAAATGGATCGAAGGGAAGCCAATCTCGCTTAGCCAGGCGCTTAGCTAGTTGTAGCTTTGCACCCAGTCCAGGCTCAAAGTGCCCATCGCCACTTGATAAGCTTTTTATTTGGATAACTACCAAAGATCACGGTTTTGGATTTACTCGCATTAGATGCTAGCATATTTTTGATGTTGTATTCAGCTAGGGCAGTGAGGGCATTTTGGAGGCCTGTTCTTGTGTGGTCCAAAAGGCCTAGGTCATCGCCATACTACATTAGATAGATTTTTTTGTCCCAGATTTTTGGGGTGACAAGGGAGGCCACCTGTGGAACCGGGACCAGATCGGCAGAATACAGATTGAATAGTATTGGTGCCAATTTACAAAAATAATGGTCCTTGACAGAAATTCAGTTACCCCGGAGAAATGACTATAGACTCAAATTAGTGCTATATTAATGCTGTACAGCCGGACAGTGACATTTAATGAATTAAGGTTTTTGAGAAAAGGACAAAATAAAGTGGGACACAGCCCTGCATCCTACACAATACAATTGACATGAAGAAACGTGAAGAAACATTCAGGCAGGGCAAACAGCTTGCATAAAGTACAAAAAATGTAACAAACAAAATGAGACAACACCGTTACACTTAAATAACAAATTAAATTGTGTATGCAGTGTAAAATCAGTCAACGACGTTTCGATCCCTTTACAGAAATAATGGGATCATCATCAGGAGAAAATTAAATGCATGCCTGAGGAATATATGGCCGTGCAGGGTGTATTTGTCATGGTTTGGGAGTGCTTCAGAGAGTAAACTGCGGAAAAAGACAGCAGTTGCGAGTAGAACAGTGCCACAACTCGGGTAGCCATCTGGTTTGGCCAGCAGGAATTGTAGCTGTAGGGCATCGGAGCAAGCTGGCCTGCAAGGAGCAGCTTTTGGGGTCCAATGCTAGCAGTGGAAAAAGGAGCGCTTGAGATGTCCAGCACTGTCAAACGTGATTGATTCGGAGAGAGGGAAACCAAAATAATGTTTGACCAAATTTTTTATTCAAGGACCTGCAATTCAAGGGGGATAAAGGAACATGGTCCACGGTGGCATGACCCATTGTAAGGCTCGACATCCTGCGGTGTGGATGCTTGGTGCATGGCTCATTGGCATGAGCATTAAGCCATTTAGGAATACACCACGCATCCACGCCGCCCGTACATAACAGGCCCCTATGGTATCCTGCGCATATGTCTTGCCTCAAGTTTTTTTTTGGTCATTTATTGTCCCGATTCTGACACGGCTGGCGGATGTGCATTTTTTAGAAATATGGGGAAGAGTGGAGGGCTATTTCCGACATTAATATTAGGCTTTGGTGGCTCTTTTTTCCTGCTGTGTTATGTGTTTTGTGCCAAGTAGTGGTCATTAGTTGTCGCATTAAATGTTTTTGTTTGCTTTTTGAGGTGTTTCTTCTCACTACGTGTAATGGGCCGTGATGTATGAGGCGCCCCCTGTGGGACTGTAGCCCCTATGTTGTGAGATATTGAGGCCGCTGTTTGGTTACTGTTCCCTATAAGTGATTCTGAATGAGGTTGCTGGGTTGCGTTACTTGTAGCCTGCTGCTGCAATTGGCTGGGAGCGGAGGCCAGGTCTCTATTTTCGTCAATAAGCTCATTTATTTTGTCCCCGGGGCCTGCGAGGTTGAACACGTTTTGATTTTGAATTTTAGCTCCTCCGCCAACAAGGTGAGTACTCTGGGGAGGCATGCAAGTTTGTGTACTATCTCAGGGCATCGGCATTCAGATGAAGGGGTCAGACTGCTACTGGCTGCCGCGATGCTGTCGACTTTCTTGGCAATGTCAGCCATTATGAGGGCCATTAATTGTATGGTTTCCATCTGTAGTTCCAATATTTCTGATTGCCATGTTAGAGCATTTATAGCTGCTGACAGAGAGGCACATGAAAGCTCGAATGGTACTAGCGAAGATGATCTATGTAGGGAGTGACTTGCTTCTTTCTGGCTCTAAGAGGGAGTCTAAGATGATACATGAACCCTCAATTTCACGTGTGCGATATTTGATCTTGATGAGGCTCACCCTCTGTATCTTTATTTTCTGTATGTGTAGTTTAGGGGGTTGATTTTGAACTGTGGAACTGACTGGTGAAACCATCCAAACCTTCTAAGGCCGTGGTGGTGGCATTTTGAAGGTTTACTTGTTGCATTCTTTTAACTGTATTGGTGGGCTCTAATGCAGAGCTTTACTGCGCTCCCATGTTGTGAGAAGAGTGAGACCATTTATTTTCTCATGGGGGACTGGCAGCCCTGAGGATGGTTCAGCACAGTATTTTTAGCTTTTGTATAGGAGATTTCGGTTCCCGTTAATGCAGTTGCGGGTCCTGCCCGTATTGCTATCTGTGCTGTCTGTGCTCATCATGGGTGTGCCTTGCGCGGGTGAGCCTTGCATTTTTTCGGGTGAGAAGGCATCAATGGCACTGTTTTCTAGGCATTCGTCATCCTTACTGATGGGGCCTGGGATGCGCTCTGTGAAGGTCCTGGGCCCGTGCACAGCTGTCCGAATTGTATATCTTTGGGTTTATGAGCTAGGCTGTTACCCCAGATGCGTCTGCATGTAGTGGATTTGGATCACTGCTTTGGCCTGGCCACTAGCAAATGTGCACTTTTCTTTGCCATTTTTACTGGTGATGTCCTTGTCCTGATCTTGAAACGTAGGGGTCACAAGGGCAATAATGTCAGGTCCCGAGGAGGAGGTGTAGAGTTTAGGTGAGATTCAAGCTGGGTCTGCACCAAAGACTGATTTTGCACCTGGTTATCTTATGCGTCCCTGCGGGTTTGGCCGCCTGCTATGCCACACCCTATTACCCCCAGACTTTCTCCCTGGAGTCTGCAGAGCAAATCACCACTGTGTGGAGAGGTGGGAGGGTGGGTATGTGTTTGTGGCCATCACAGGAATGTTACTGATTTTTACAGGGATGGACGGTAATGAGCGGTGTTCTAGCTGCCCTGGCGACTATTTTGCAGTGAGCTGTGGGCGCTTATGGGCTAGCTATGTTGCTGTGGCATAATTGAGTCTACCTGGTACTTTAGCAGGTACTTTGCCTTGAAATTACTGTGCTGCTTTCTGAGGCTCTAGCAGATTTGTTGCTTAGGCATCAGCTGCTGAAGGAACGGCTGGTAGAAATGGACTTGGCCATCTGGGTAGATGGGTAATCCTTACATTTCTTGAGGACTCCTAAAGTCTCTTAAATCCAGTGCAGTCCGTAAAAATGCCTGATCATCCCATCCGGCCCGACTTAATCAAGCCAGGCTCGGTCTCTCTCTCCTTCTTGCTCCCCCTCCACCTCAGACCTGCTCTGTTGTGCACTCTTGATGTTCCTGGGGGGTGAGGAGTCGGCAAGGTGTGGAAGAGATGTGTGGGGCATCCCGGACAAGTCCCGAGGGCTCATTGAGACTCTGTCTGGGCCTCACGGCCAAGGGGAGCAAAACCAGGGAATGTGAAAGAGAGGCAGCAAAACAGGATGCAGCTGCCCGACCCGCAGGCTGCACAGGTCTAATACCGAGCCCTCAGTGAGTTTTTGGGTGGAGCCACAGGCTCTAGCCTGTGGTGCTGCGGCTGTCCTCCTGTTTCAGCCGCCAGAAAAAATCCCCTGATGCTTCTCTGGGGGCAGAAGGGGTCACAGGTGTGGACCGCAGGCTCCGGCACTGATGGCCGGGGTTTCTCCCGCATTCACACGCAGCTCCTGCCTTGAACATAAACTCTGTTCTGCGCTGCTCCTCCTGTGCTACTCCTCCTGCATGCTTCACCTGCTTCACTTTCTGTCTTATTACTGTATTCCCACTGCTGAAGAAGCGTTGGAGGAAGATCTGACCCTCGCTGTATGTTCAAGAAAGAGTAATGTAATGTACCTTGAACTTATATAGCGCACAAACTGTCACCCTATGGGTATCTTGGCACTGCAACTTACCAAGTTGTCACTGAGCAGAAAAGTAACCTATTCGCCGGTTTAGGGGAACTTGTTTTACTCATCCATAAGGGAGAGCCAACTTTTTAAGCTTTTCCTAAACGGGAGCAGAGATTTAATTTGTCTGATGTTCAGGGGAACATCATTCCAGATTCATGAGGCTGCTACACCTAATGCTCTACCACCCGTCCTGGTCTTCTTAAATCTAGTAGTAGTTACCAGATTTGCGCTAGAAGAACAGAAATTTTTCCCAGGAGTATGCCAGGTGAATTTCTCCTGCATGGACATTGAACCCAAGCCGTGTACTGCTCTTAACACAATACAGAGGGATTTGAATTGAATTCTCTCATTGATGAGTAGCCAGTGAAGGTCTTTTAAAGCTAAAGTTGTTGAGGACCTACGTTGCCTGTTTAACTCCAGTTTGGCTGCTATAGACTGGATCCTCTGCAGCTTCAGTGGCACTGATTGTGGTGCTCCCACGTAAGCCTACTTAATATTTTACTCCTCACTACTAGAGATCTAGTAGCACTGGGCAGTAGTGGGATAATCTGGTGAAATGCTCTTATCAGGGAGAAACAGATACCAACTGATTTGTTGACTTGTGACTCCATTTGAAGGTTATCATCCATTAAAACTCACAGGTTTTGTACTGTTCTAGCTGGAGTCAGTGGTGTACCCTTAGGGGTGAGTCTAAACTTGTACGGTAAAGGCCGCGCAATTTTGGCTGTGGAACAGTATACTATATCCGTTTTATCTCCATTAAAGTGTAGGGAGTTTTTTCTGTGCCACTTGGTGGTATTGGACATGGATTCCTTGAATTTATCTATGGATACTGCTGGATTTCCTTCCAGAGAAAACACCAGCTGTGTGTCGTCTGTATAATTGACTAAATCAATGCCAAAGGACTTAATAATTGGGATCAAAGGGCGCAGATAGATATTGAATAGGATTGGGCTTATTGCTGAGCCCTGTGTCACCCCTTGTCGCACAGGGGTCTTTGGAGATGTAAATGGTGAGATAGTTACCACCTGTTGCCTGCCCATAAGATATGATTGCAGCCACTTTAATGCCCGTCCTTTCACTCCGATGTTCCCTAGTATTTTCAGCAGTATACTGTGATTCACCATATCGAATACGGCCGACATATCCAGTAGCACTAGTACGGATGGATTACCATTGTCGGCTCGCATTCTCAGGTTGACAAGTACCGTCACTAGGGTTGTTTCAGTTCCATGTCCTTGACAAAAACCAAATTGGTCCTTGTTTAGCAAATGGTTTTCTTCTAAATATAAGGACAGGGATTTACTAACTGCCCGCTACAGAATTTTTACCTGGTACGGCAGGAGAGAGATTGGTCTGAAACTCGTTGGACTTTTAGGATCAAGAGACGGTTTCTTGAGCAGCAGGGTCACCACTGCCTGCTTCCAGACTTCTGGAACCGTTCCCTTTTCTAGTGATTGCAGGCAAATCTGCCGCAGTCAGGGGAATAGTTCTAGCTGAAACTCTTTCCATATCCTATGCTGAAAGGGATCTAAAGGGGAACCAGAAGATACACTTTGAGCAAGGTAATTAAATACATCCTCAGTAAGAGTTTGAATGCACTCTAGAGCAGGTGGCTGACGGCCATTGAATGCCTCTGCCTGTTGCTCTTCTGCTAATGTCGTAGGTGGTTCCTTTTTCTCATCCAGTCTGCTGTTGTTGTTGGAGTTTAGACCCCCAACAATCTTATTATTCTTTTCATCAAAGTAGACAGCGATGTCATCTCAGAGTTTTTGTGTTGCGTCCAACTTATTGCCCATACTGCTGGATTAGATACGTCCTTCATAATATTGAAGAACTTTTTTGTACTATTAGGTGCCTGCAAGATAGTTTTACAAAAGGGGGTGGTGATGGACGGAGCATCTGAGCCAATCAAACACTCACACCCAGTCAAAAGATCTGGGTTTGATCCATCACCGTTCTTAAGCCCACTCTGCCACCCCAGTTCAGACATGGCTATATGCAAATCAGTCTGACCCTGTGCCTCATGGGAACAGTTCAGCCCGAACTGCCAAGGCATGTCTTCCCTGGACCGGGTACAAGCTTCCGAGGACCGGTTTCTGGCATTCCAGCCGTCTTCAGCCCGGCTTGCTTGAATCCAGTGGCAAAGTGAGCAAGGGACTCACGTCTGAGCATACCCTGCCACACTTATGGCAGCCAAAGCGGTACAAAAGGGGGTGGTGATGGACGGAGCATCTAAGTCAATCAAACACTCACACCCAGTCAAAAGATCTGGGTTTGATCCATCACCGTTCTTAAGTCCACTCTGCCACCCCAGTTCAGACATGGCTATATGCAAATCAGTCTGACCCTGTGCCTCATGGGAACAGTCCAGCCCGAACTGCCAAGCCATGTCTTCCCTGGACCGGAAACAAACTTCCGAAGACCGGTTTCTGGCATTCCAGCCGTCTTCAGCCCGGCTTGCTTGAATCCAGTGGCAAAGTGAGCAAGGGACTCACGTCTGAGCATACCCTGCCACACTTATGGCGGCCAAAGCGGTACAAAAGGGGGTGGTGATGGATGGAGCATCTGAGCCAATCAAACACTCACACCCAGTCAAAAGATCTGGGTTTGATCCATCACCGTTCTTAAGCCCACTCTGCCACCCCAGTTCAGACATGGCTATATGCAAATCAGTCTGACCCTGTGCCTCATGGGAACAGTCCAGCCCGAACTGCCAAGCCATGTCTTCCCTGGACCGGAAACAAGCTTCCGAGGACCGGTTTCTGGCATTCCAGCCGACTTCAGCCCGGCTTGCTTGAATCCAGTGGCAAAGTGAGCAAGGGACTCACCTCTGAGCATACCCTGCCACACTTATGGCGGCCAAAGTGGTACAAAAGGGGGTGGTGATGGACGGAGCATCTGAGCCAATCAAACACTCACACCCAGTCAAAAGATCTGGGTTTGATCCATCACCGTTCTTAAGCCCACTCTGCCACCCCAGTTCAGACATGGCTATATGCAAATCAGTCTGACCCTGTGCCTCATGGGAACAGTCCAGCCCGAACTGCCAAGCCATGTCTTCTCTGGACCGGAAACAAGCTTCCAAGGACCGGTTTCTGGCATTCCAGCCGTCTTCAGCCCGGCTTGCTTGAATCCAGTGGCAAAGTGAGCAAGGGACTCACGTCTGAGCATACCCTGCCACACTTATGGCGGCCAAAGCGGTACAAAGGGGGTGGTGATGGACGGAGCATCTGAGCCAATCAAACACTCACACCCAGTCAAAAGATCTGGGTTTGATCCATCACCGTTCTTAAGCTCACTCTGCCACCCCAGTTCAGACATGGCTATATGCAAATCAGTCTGACCCTGTGCCTCATGGGAACAGTCCAGCCCGAACTGCCAAGCCATGTCTTCCCTAGACCGGATACAAGCGTCCGAGGACCGGTTTCTGGCATTCCAGCCGTCTTCAGCCCGGCTTGCTTGAATCCAGTGGCAAAGTGAGCAAGGGACTCACGTCTGAGCATACCCTGCCACACTTATGGCTGCCAAAGCGGTACAAAAGTGGGTGGTGATGGACGGAGCATCTGAGCCAATCAAACACTCACACCCAGTCAAAAGATCTGGGTTTGATCCATCACCGTTCTTAAGCCCACTCTGCCACCCCAGTTCAGACATGGCTATATGCAAATCAGTCTGACCCTGTG
Source organism: Lissotriton helveticus (assembly GCF_964261635.1). Classification (NCBI taxonomy): domain Eukaryota; kingdom Metazoa; phylum Chordata; class Amphibia; order Caudata; family Salamandridae; genus Lissotriton; species Lissotriton helveticus. Next base: position 799,999,728 of record NC_136057.1, on the reverse strand, counting down.
CCTCATGGGAACAGTCCAGCCCGAACTGCCAAGCCATGTCTTCCCTGGCTTGGCTGTGATTTTGGTGGTGTGTGCAGATCCGGCGTACCCTTTCGAACTGTTTTATTTGCGGGTAACGTTTCCGGGAGTGGACGCAAATTCTGGTGTGTTCCACACCTACACACCCTCACCTGTAGCGGCTGAATATACACCGTACAGGGCACTGGAAATACCTATTGATCATTGGCAGCATCGCGTTTGGTTTGATGGCGTCCTACCCCACCCTTTGTCCGCTGCGAGGTTGGGTCCATTGTCCATTCCAGGCACAAATTGGCCTCGCACCCGAATCACGGCGCTTGTCCCTTAGCGGATATTCGCAGACTACATGTTGTCTCGATTGCCGTGATTCGTGCATTAGTGCAATACATAGGTCGTCATCTCCCGGGAGGTCCCCCGGGGGGTCCGGTCGTTCAAACGGAACATGGCGGTTTAAGACTCAATCCGGTTATGGTCAATTCGGTTTTTGGTAAGCGACCCGATGATAAAGATGATTTCCCTTTCTGGCTTGCCGAGAAATTTGACCAACTGGAGGCTGTGTTTCCGAATTCTACTCCTGCTGATAAACATAGAATGTTGACGATTACTTTGCCTAAGGATTTAACTCCTGATCTCGTTGACTGTGAAAGTTGGGAGAAAACTTTTGCGGCCGTTTATACGAGGTGTTTCGGCACCCCGTCTATGTCCGTACTGCCTACGATCGTTAAGCGTGTTCAGGATGATCACGGACCAGAGGCAGCGGTTGAATTGGGTATGCGCCTGTGTGGTTCTTTTGAGATCCTCTCCAATATAAAGGGAGATGCGGTGAACTTTCAGGTGTCGAATGCTTTGGCTGCTCTACCCGATGCCGAAAAACCCCGACAGTTAGCGAAGATTGTTGTGGCCGCATATAAAACTATAGGTCGCACAAGTAAAGGTCTGAAATATTTTCCTATCAAGGAGAAGAAACAACCAAAGGGCAGCCTGCTACAGCAGATGTCCAGCCCAAGTCCAAAAAACAAACTTGGCCTCAAAAACAGAAACAGGGGAAGCAACAACAGCAGACTCAGGATTCTTATCCTGCTCCGCAAGTTCCTGCGCCGACAGAGAGAGTATATGATTTGCGCGATCGCGCGATGATTAAATCACCTGATCGATTTCAGGTTTCTGAACAACGCTCTCCTCGTTCCTTTCAGGACTCATCGGCCCGAAGACCGGTGGAGGAGGAGGCGGTAGGGGACGTGGTGGCCAACAAGGACGTGGCCAGTCCCGCCAGACAGACGGCGCAGAGAAGCAGGAGGATTCTACGCCAAAGAGACCGCAGTTTGTGAAAAAGAAAGTCGCGGCCTTAACAGCGCATCGATATGCCACAGATAGTGAGAACGCGGCTTCGGAATCTGACGTGGGCTCTGACCTTGCTGGACAGCGCGGCGGAGATTACCATAGTGAGAGAGGCGCTGCGTCCACTACTGAGGGTGACAGCGACTGATGTCTACGTTGTAATAGAAACAGCCGATACGAGACTTGCTCCCCCTGAAAGACTTTATGAAATTGTCCTGTTAATTGAAGGTGACATACAGCGTACCGTCAAGGGGGTATTTTGGGAAAATCTTTCTTCTATGTATAATATTTTGCTTTCGGAGGCTGACTGGCCTCCACCTTTTGTGCTCGCGGCGCCGCGAGGGGAGGAGGTGATCCTCCCCAGTTTCGCGAACACTGTCTCGAAAGAGCATGAGCAGCATTTTGCAGAAGAGTGGGCTCGGGCTCTCGCACCGGCTCTGTACCGTAACCAATGTGGTTGGGACAAATTATCCCCTTGCCACGAAATTTCGTTGCGGTCTCAGCCGCAGCCTCAACCTCAATATCCCATTCGGCGTGAAGCCAAAGCTTCAGTCGCGGAAATCCTTGAACAATTGGAATATCAGGGAGTTATTGAAACATGTGTGTCACCGATGAATAATCCTCTTTTTACTGTGACCAAGCCTGACGGATCATATCGTTTGGTATTGGATTACCGGCATTTGAACTCGCATTGCCGTAACTGTGCAGTACAGAATACTCACGGCTCTGCCCGAGTGGATGGTCTAGTGCGTAAGCATTTTAAAACAACGCTTGACATATCCAACGGTTTCTATGCCCACAGATTGGACAGCTTTAGCTCCCAATGGACCAGTTTTACATGCGCTGGGGTCCAAAAACAATTCCGGCGTCTCCCAATGGGCTATAAGAATAGTCCTGGTATTTTTACCGCTCGCATAGTCTCTCTTTTGGAGAGTATCGACCCGGATGCTTGTTCGTATGTGGATGACATATATCTCACAGACGACGAAATTTGGGAGCATCTGTGTCGTGTAAATTCAATTATTTGTAACTTTGCAGATATGGGTTACAAATTTAACTTTGCAAAATCGCACATTGCTGAGTACACGGTGTTGTTCCTGGGCTATGAGCTCAACAATGAAGGTAGAGGTTTGGCTCCTCACTTCTTGGAGAAATGCGCACAGTTGCGCGCTCCTACAACACTGAAAAAATTATAGTCTTTACTGGGCTTTTTAAATTTCGGGAGGACATACATTCCGGAATATGCCCAGCGTATCAAGCCTTTGTATGCTTTGATACAACTAACTTTTTCCAAATCATGCTGGCTGCCTGAGCATTCAGCCATCTTGCAGTCATTGCAGGCTGATCTGCTCGCTTCTAAGTTCTTACTGACTCGTGACAACCATACCAACCTGGTGATAAGAATAATACCGGGGACAGTGGGTTTCACGTACCTCACTTTTAATGAAGGAGACACAGTGCCTATTGCTTACAAGTCACACTTGTACACTTCGGCTGAGATGCGGTTTCCCACTGTGGAAAAGGTTTTAACAGCTGTGCAGATGGCTATTCTTAAGGAACGAGCTCTGTCACAGGGGAAACGTATGTTGGTTGTTACACCCTGTCCTCATTTGGAGGCAGTCACGAAAGCCAGTGTACCAAATTCAAAGGCTTTGCACCCTCGGTGGATTCAGTGGGCTGCGTCCTTGACGTCCACGGATGTCACGTTTATTTTTGACGCCTCGTTGCGGTCGCAAGAGTACTTGCAGTATGAGTTTGTTCATCCTGCTCCTCTAGCTATGCGACCTTTGGAGGACTTCCATTGTATCATTTACACTGATGGTTCGGCGCAGGTTGCGCATGGCTCTAAACATGCCTACGTTTCAGCTTGCGCCATTGTGGTCGGTGCTATGTTGAACGGGAAGTGCACAGGTTGCCACTGGGAGATTGCACCGCACAATTGGCAGAGCTTCGTGCTCTCTTACTAGCGTTGGAGTACGCAGATCCTAGTGTTACTACTCTTATTGTAAGTGATTCTTTCTACTGTGTCCAGTCTTACAATGAAAACTTGTTCTTTTGGATTCAGAATGACTTTCGTGATTCCAAGGGTAGCACAATAAAACGAAAAGATGATCTGGGTTCGAGTGGCGGAGCTTAAGGCTACGTTGCCGCTCGTTTTTGTAATTCATACTCTTGGCCACCAGCATGTTGGAGTCCACGCTGTCGGTAACTCGCTTGCTGATGAAGCAGCGAAATCAGCGGTGTCTACATACTTAGTTACACGGTCCAAAAGTAAGATTGATAGTGACATCTTGGCGGCTGTTGCTGCCACTGAGAAGTGAGGTAAACATCCTACGGGGTTCCCTTCGAAGTACACATACCACTTAAGTCCCGAAAAGGTTCCTTTTATGAAAATTCCTGATGTTGGGGAACGTTTGATTCCCAACTCGGATCGCAGGGCTGACTTGATTACAGCGGCTCATGAAGGTGTGGCGTCTGCGCATGCGGGCGTCTCGGCCACTGTAACTCAATTACAACAACATTTCTGGTGGCGGGGACTGTACAAACAGACGCGTGATTATGTCCTTCTTTGTGACATTTGCCAGCAGATAAACCTTCGACTGCTGCGCGTCCGCCACAGACACAGTTGTACATTTCTAATAAACCGCTAGGTTGTGTTTATTTAGATCACTGCGGTCCTTTTTCCTCTGATACTGCGTATAAGTACATCTTAGTAGCAGTTGATTCATGCACACGCTTTGTGTGGGTCTGGCCCCATCGCAGCGCTGATTCACGGACTGTCATTAGAGATTTGCGCATCTTTGTAGGGATTTTTGCCTGTGGTACCTTCCATTCGGATCAGGGTCCGGCTTTCGCCTCTAAGGCGTTTAAGGATACCATGACTTCGATGGGGGTCCAAGTCAAGTTTTTGTCTCCCTACAGACCTGAGGGTAATAGTGTAATGGAGCGAATGAACCGTGATTTAAAGCAATCTTTGACAGCTCGAGGTATAGGCACTGGCAGAAACTGGCTAGCCCACCTCTATGGTGTGCAGCGTGCTCTTAATAATCTCCCTAGAAGGTCTCTGGGTGGGCGGACCCCATACAAAATGCTCTTTGGCATCAAGATGTACGTCCCTGACCTTGACGGTCTAGACTGCGTGGCTCGCGCCACAACCTTTGACGTTGATGAACATTGTAATGTATTACAGGATCTACAAAAGACCAGAGAGTGTCTTGCAAAGGAACATTTGCCCTCCACGTCGGATGTTGCGTTGCAGATCCCGGTAGTCGGCTGGCTACCCCAAGTTGGAGAACTGGTTCGAGAGAAGATCGACAACAAGAAAGAATTTGGTCCTTCCTATCGAGCTCCGGTTCCGGTACTTGGAGTGAAGGGCACGAGAACAGTCAATTTACCACTTCTTCCTGGTCGTAAGGAAAACAGGTTTATCTCAATTGACAATGCCAAGATACACAGAGTGGCCGATTCTTCTTAGCATGACACCGGCTGTTTCCTTTCCTTCCATTGTGAGAAATTCAGTTTTGCCCACTGCTTCTAATCATGAAACTGAAGTGGCAATCGAGTTGCCTGCTATTTCCAGTCCTTTATTAAGTACTTTGCCCGGTACTGACCTTGCTGAAATAGACTATACTTACCCCACTGACTTGTCCATGCCTGACCTGCAAGCTTATTTAAAAAACATTTTTTAATTCCCCCTTGGACATATATTTGGCTGGTGCTTTTTTCAATTTACCTCTTTATGTCAATTGGGTTTGTGTTTTATTTTTTCCGACTTATGAATGGACACTATGTCGAAGAAAGAACATGCATTCAACATCTGAATGGAACTTTGGCCCCCCTTTCCTCATCGCATTCTGCACACAGGTTGAAAAGAGACTTGACATTTGTTAACATCACTGCTTGGCCTGTCCTTGATGGGATAGTGTGGGATGCCGTTAGGTTTCAAATTCATGGCCCTACCGAGGTTGTTAATGTCCCTAATGTGCTTAGAGTTAACATGGGGGATGTAGTGAAACAAAACATACGTTCTGATGATTGTGATGTACAGGCCGTAGAGTCTTTGTTTTCTGATTTGAAATACTATGCTGCCTTTGATGCGGAAGATTTGTATTTAGAATCTGCTAATTATGGTGATTTGTTTTGCTTTCAACATTTTGGCAATCACTTCTTACATAAAACAGCATCTAAAAGGAATACTGTAAATTATACATAATGGGAACATTGCCCAGCCCCTAAACAAGGCAGTTCGAGTACTTTTTTGAAAAAGTACACTTATTTTACTGACTTCAATCAGTCTAATCCCGAGTCCTTTTATTTCAAAATGACACAGAAGCCTATGTCCAAGGTTAGACTTACTGATACCAAATTATTGTATTCGAAGTCCTTTCTTGATCAGCTGGCTGTTGGCGGCTATGAATTATGGAAGGAAACTATTGACTTAAAATCAGTTTGGGGTTCTAAAAACTGGCAGGTACAAGGCACTGAGGCTTTGCACCGTGCTTGTCTCATCCCGAATCAATTGTTGTTTTTGAATTCTTCTATTTTACAAACAACGTGCTTTGGATTGGCTACTTCTAAAAAATTAAATTCTCCGACCATCCCAGAGTTAGAAGAATATAATGGCTGGAGTAATTATACTCAGTTTTCGATTAGGGACTTGCAAACCCTATTGCTGAATTCATCATTTAACATATCCAGTATGGATCCAAAAGGTTGGCTAGTGTGGCACAGAAGTGCGGATTCATGCCAGCACCGTTTTCTGGGTTTATCTGATGGCTGTACACAGGTCAGACCTGATCCACGTTTTGAAACTGAGCATTCTGTCACAACTTACTCTGTGGGCAAGTTGTGTCAAAATTGGTTGAAACATTCAACATTGTCTGCAGTTAAATTACATCTTGCAAAGCTGAATGATGATGTAGATTTGAATGATTTCATAAAGGGCCCGGCTAGTGGTAGATCAAAAAGATGGATATATGCTGTTTACAATGAAATCTGGAAGACGTCACAGATTGAGGCTGCGACACGCCTTAGAGCTATAGATCAAGCCAATCTAGAAAAAGTGCTTGCTGTGGTAGATAATAGTATTAACATGCTTTCTTTCCGCATTTACACTTTAGATAATATTGTGTCTTCTGTAGTGGATATTGTGCATGATGAAGTGTCTGTGTTATACCATGGTCAGAATCAATTACGTTCTATCATGCAATTTGCATGGACACTTCAAACGTTGAAAGCTGGCAAGGTGCCATGGACCTACATGAATGTTTCTTCTCTCTTTGCCCCCTTTAATTTGACTGACAAGCAGCGCTTGCTTTCCATGCGGGATGCTTCATTTTCTATGTTACATATTGAGAAATTAGAGTCCGTGCCTTTTTCTGTGGCAGAGGCCAACGATGCAACGTGGCTTATCCACGGTTTAATAACTTTGACTTTTGCTTTGTATAAATTTACAAATTGTATGAGATATGTTGCCATAGGTCGCTATGAGCCCTTAGGTAGTGCATTTCTCCATGAAGTCTGGTCCCTTCCTTTCACTTATAGATGTTTGAAAGACGGAAAGGAGGTTTATCTGAATGGGGAGGAGTGTACAGAAACACCAGACCATTCGCTAATGTGTAGGCATATGCAATTGCACGGTTCTTGTAACCAAGACCGGCCTAACTTAGCCTGTGTTTTAAAAGGGACTCCAGTGCCTGCAATCACCCCGACTTTTACCTTGTTGGGAAACGGAAGTTATTTACTTTTAAATATTGAAGATTGTTGCGGGTTGATTAGAGGTGTAGCTTATGTGGTCACCGTAACTGAACGTGTAGTTTGCTGCAGAAATGTTCTGTACCCACCCACGCATGAAAATAGGGATGTTTCCATCTGGCCACGCATCCCAACCTTGAAAGCAGAATTCAGCGGCATGAGCAGAATAAGGGCTCTATTGTCCCAGAAAGAAGTGGCCTTGAGTTCGGCTAGGGAAACTTTCGTTCTTCACATAGCTAATACCCGTACTGAAGTTCAGGCTCTTTTAAACACTGATTTACTGTTGCATTTCAGCGAGATGGAACATTCTATCTTTAACGCGTCCTCCACAACTGGCCTGGCGCATTTTTTTAAATCTGTTAGCAGTGGTCTTGTAACTTCATTTGAAAAAATCTTTGGAGTCATCCCTGCTTTCTTCCATTCCATTTTTTCGAGTTTGTTTGGTGGATTCCCGGTTATCCTGGCACTAGCGGCAGCCGTTTTAGTGATTATTTGCTTCCTTAAATATGGATGCCCCACATGTGGAAGGAGCAGACCAGCCCCTCCTGGCGCTGTTTCGCAACCGGATGCTTGAATATTATGGCATGCTGCCGCTTGCGATTTTGAGCACGGCATATGGATTATCGTTTCGATTTTCCTACTTCACCTGTGCCCAGCCTGTGTTTCATTGCCTAAGCTGTGATTTTGACTGGGCCATTGATTTGTGTCTCTGCGGACCTGTTTCTCCTGAAGTCGACTTTAATCAGCTGATGAGTCCCATCGTTACTCACGAGTTGGTTTGTACTGGCGACAGGATTATGGCCTTAGCAGCGATGCATGGACTAATGGGTCCTTGGAACATTCTTACAGCGGCGCAAGATTTCTTGGCACTGAGCTTTCTTGAAAACCCACCGAGTTGTCCTCTGATGGTAATAGAGGCTCCAGTTTTAGGAGAACACGTCTGTTCTTTTCCTTTTTTAAATTGGATGGCTGAACTGTTTTCGGATGAAGACGGTGATTTCCTGTTGGAGGCTGTTGCTGCATATTTTGCATATTCGGTCTTGCCTTAATGAACCTTATTGGTTTATGATGATGCGCCAATTTCTTTGCATTTTTTTCACCTCCCAGTCCTATTGGCTTGAGTGCTGTTGAACTCTTAAATTGACATTTTTAAATTTGGTTTGATTACTGTAGTTTTTTTAAAAATAATTATAAGGTTGTTCATAGTTGTTGAACTCTGCTTTCATGAAGTTGCCCTTATCTTATCTTGTCTTATCCGTCCTCGTATCATGGGGGGGTGTCATATAGCTACTGTATATCTTTATAATGCGTTAAGTTAGCATAGGCTCATTACATGTTTAAACGCAATTTTTACCTTTTGCTGCTTCTGCACTTAATTGTTGATTTAGCTTTCAACCTAGTAGTTCGTTGTGGTTTACATGAGAATAATATGTTATTACTCTGATATCAGCTTTGCTTAATAAACTATGTCTGTACAGAGAGTGCTGAAGCTTCAGGAATAACACGATACAGAATTGTTATGAGGTCTGATCTTCACGCGTTCATAGACATAACATAAGTGCAGCTTCTGCCAACTTTGGGCTTTAGGCGGGTTTTATATTGCTTTGCTTGAAGCACAAACACACACTTGATGCTGTTCGCATGCAGAGAGAGCTGGTGTATGCTGATGTGATCTCTTCATTCTAGGATCCTGAGGTATGGGCCCGCCCTGCTAAAACCCAAAGAGACCTTCTTAGCTATTAATATAATATGTGTGTTAGGGAGGGTGAGAAATAAGTGTTGTTAACCCTTATTCATTACAGCATGTTAACATGCTGTCACCATTTGCTTTCTATGGACTAGTAACTATGCTGATAACTTTGCTTCTGATAATATGTCTCCTTGTATTATCTAAGATACTGCGCCTGAGAAGACGGCATTAGTAAATAAATATTTCAAATGTGCACGTGTCCTCATTTACTCCACGTTCTGGTTTGAAATGATTGTATAACGAAAGAGTGCTCATGTGTTCCACGTAACCTGAGGTATTGTAAGCTCATGTTCTGGTTTGTCTAAACATTGGGAGTTTTGTTATGACCAATGAGACACTGTAGCTAGCTCGGTAAGGGGTTTGTTGGGTACTAAGGTGAGTTTTGGGTCACCCTAATTCGCTGAGTTTCCAATTCTCTGTGCACAGTTCTGTGGGACAACAGAAACCCTGCTACAAGTCTTAGCTCTTCACTATACCAAGGAGCTGAGGGTTTCTTTCTGTTCTTCAACCTTTTTACTGGAGCAATTTGATCTAGGGTACAGTTTATGTGATCACAGTAAGTTTGATAGTTTTCTTCCACTGATTTACTGGTTGCAAATAAATTCTGTTCTGGGAATGTTGGGTATTGTCTATATTTTACTAGCTCAGCCATTTCTCTTCCCTTATGAAAAGTTATTGACTGATTTGTATTATTGACTAAACTGGGCAATGTTATCCTAAAATGGGATTAGGAAATGATCAGTCCAACATTTAGGAAATACTTCAATCACCTCTGTCTCGCTCTGGTTGGAAAACAAAAGGCCCAGAGTGTGCCCTCCTTGATGAGCTGACGGATGTACCAATTGGTACAAATTGAGGCTCTCGCAGGCTTGCCTCAAATCTCGGAGTGGGGGTCCAAAGTTCCCGTTGTCCCAGAGATTGAAATCGCCCAATATAATCATCCTTGAGTATGTTAAAGTCATGTTAGCGAGGGTGTCAATTAAGGCTTGATATTGGGTGGTTTGACCCAAGGGCCTGTAACATACTATTCCTGCCAACACTTTTCCTCTTGCCTCTTGCAATGAGGAGCCTAGTAGTTCAATCGCCTCGACATCATCAATGTGCAACATTCTCCAACTCTTCTTCTCCCAAGGTCGCTGAGGTTGTGGGTGTGGTCTGTCGAGTACGGAATGGCCCAAGTTCAGCAGACCACCATGCATTTTTCCATGTTGAGGTATTGTTCCCAAAAAAGAGCACTAGGCCTGCATGAAGCTTGCAGAGATTTACTCCGCAGAATTTCAAGAAGTTGCTGAAAAACTCTGCTGTTCCATGAGCAGGCAGAGTATTGCTTGGCCAACACTAATGAAGTCCCCTTGGCTGCTGAGGGTCGTTGGGGGCCAAGAATCCCTATTGCTGTGACAAGTAAGTCCCCCACAGCAAGATTGCTGAGATGCTATCTCAGGCCCACCACCTTTCTCAACCTGGCTGCAAAAGGGCCTTCTGGTGCGCTACAGGTTGGGTGATGAAGTCCCTTTGGCTGCTGAGGGTCGTTGGGAGCCAACATGCCCTATTGTTACCACAAGTAAGCCCCCCACGGGGGGATTGCTGAAACATAATCAGAGGCCTACCTGCTTTCTCAACCACTCTGCAACGGGTCCTGCTGGTGCACTACTGGTAGGTAGATGAAGTCCCTTTGACTGCTGAGGGTCGCTGGGGGCAGAGAACCCTTTTTGTTGCCACTAGTAAGTCCCCCGCTGCAGAATTGCTGAGACTAGGAGTGAGCGCAGCGTTAAAGTCCACTCCACCAGTGGGTTTGCAGAGTTTTTGCCAAACTATGGGAGCATAGTGTGGAGTGGTAAAAGTCAGCAAACTCCCCCATGGTGCTACGTTTGCTGCCCACCCCTATTTTGAAGCGCACAGAACTTCCTACCTCCTCTGCCCTGATTCCAAGCTGACTGAAGGACAAAACAGGGTCATTAGGCCCTTTGTGTGAAGGCAGAGACCAGACTATTAATTTGCAAGTGGGGCTGTGCTCAGCTTTGCCATCCCATCCTGCCCGTAGATGGCCCATTCAGGCACACCTAGTCCCTCTATTGTGTGACTGTCTGGGAGACACTTATGAAGTCTAACTATCAGTTACACCCAGTCATTTGACCCAAGAGAGGCTGCAGGCACAAAAGGGCTAAAGGCAAGAAAATGTCAACTTTCTAAAAGAGGCATTTTATAATTGTGATCAAAAACTCAATTTAACCATGAAATAGGCCTCTTCACCACAATTCCAAGTACACAAAACATGACATACCTTCCAGCTCCCATTTGAAATTGAGGTTTTTCAATACCACGACATGTACAACGAAAAAGTACATATCCAATTGTTTAGTTTCACAGCACAGTGCCCTTAGGGGCCTGCCTTAGAGGTGACTTGTAGTTAATAAAAGGGGAGTGTAACGCTTGGCACAGGGTTTAAATGCTTAGGCAACATTGCAGTTTAAAACTGCATTCAGACTTCTATGGCAGACCTGGGACATGTTTTAAAGAACTATTTAAGTGGGTGGCACAATAAGTGCTGCGGGCCCACTTGAATGATTAAATTAAACTCAGACACTGGCAATTGCTCGGACAACGTTCCAAGCTGTAATTTTTCACACACTATACTACTCCACACAGAGACCTAACATGCACAATTCATCCTTCATTTTACTCAAACCTTTGCATCATAGTACAAAGTTGTGTGCATGGTGTCTAGCATAGGTTTTGTCCTGGGAGGGTGCTCCCCAGCACAAATACTACCCTAACACATAGTTGAATGCATTTCCCACTTTGCATAATGCTGCACAGTACAGCATATATGTAAAGTTAGAAAGCTTTGGAGAAAAAATCTTTTTCTCCAACTTTGCGCCTATCTTAAGGAAGCATAATTTTGTTTTGCACAAAGCCCTTTCTGCAGATGTTAGTAGCGGCTTTATGCTACAACCATCGGTTGCGTAAAAGACAGTGTACTACCCACTGAATGCATCTTTAATGCAAAGTAGAATAAACTGCTACTTTTCAGTATTTTAATACTACTTCAGTGCACCCAAATCAACACTTTGAACCAGTTTGCTTCAATTTTGGTGACGTTGCACTTAGCCATAGGCAGTGTTGATAAATGTAGCCCTACAGATGTACCGAAACCACATACAATTGATCTGGATTAAGCAAACTGCAGAAGTGGAGACATTTTAGGGAAGGTGGTTACATCAGCCAAACTCGACAGCACTAATGACAATAAGGCTTCATGGCGCACTTCAACTACAGACACATACTGTCTCTCAATGGCCCTACCTCTAATCACCAGGGCACAGCAATGAAGATAAGCTCGGATCACTGTACAGTATCAATCAGTGTACTCATTGGCAGCTCTCGTTTATTAATGATTAGTACCATCACGGATCCTACTACGACAGAAAGAATAATTGCTGCATAGACCTTCCAGGTGTAAGTTCAGCATTAATTCCATAGAATAGATGACTTAGGGCCATATGTATCAAGCCAAATTGACTTCGCAAACGCCGAAATTCACAGAATTTCGGCGATTACAAATGCAATTTGGACTAATGGTATGCATCAAGCAAATCTGCTTGAGAAATAAGGAATCGCAAAATATGCGATTCCTTATCTTGCGATTGCATGTAAGGAATCGCAAATTTTGCGATTCCTTAAATCCAATGTAAGAAGCTTAAAAAAAATAGCAAATTGGCTTTAAGGAATCGCAAATTACCACCAACTTCTAGTTGATGGTAAGTTGCGAATTCCTTTCAAAATGCATCTTTTTTCTTTTTTCAAAGTGCCATGTGGGCATGTAGGTGCGCCACATGTGCACCCATGCAGTTTTCAGGGGTGCAACAGGGTGTCCTATAGATGCCCCTGCACCCTTGAAAATATTCACAATTTGCAATTAGCAAATTGCGAATCACACATTTCCCCTTCATTCCTATGGGCCTCCTGGCCCATAGAAATGAATGGGAAATTATTCCTTAATTGCGATTAGCAATTTGCTAATCGCAATTAAGGAATTTTTAGAAATCGCTAAAAAGAAGCGATTTTCTACATACTTTCCATTGTGCGATTTTTAAATAGCGATTCCTTAAAAATCGCTATTTAGGAATCGCAAAATGGAATGTTGATACATAAGGCCCTGAGTCCTCTCTAAGATTTCCAAAAGCCTACGATACTTTGCACAGCTTTTAAACAATTGGGAGTGGGCAACTGGAGTACTCATAAAACTTTATTCTGAACCGTCTAAATTTCCACTGAGGTTTGTGAATCTGAATCTCCCTGTAGATTTCCACAGAAGTGGTATTAAATACACACTTATCTACTTTAGTAAACTATGTTTTTTCTTATCTCTGCTACATTACCTTAACATGTGCATGCGCGTTTTCAAGGGATCGGAGTAACTCAAGTTGTTATCTATGTAAACTATACAGAACACATCCAGGAAATGTTCTTAAGACGTTTTCAATAAAATATTGAAAAGATGTTAGAGCATTGGAGGGGCTGTAGGGCATGATGTGAAATTCCAATAATCCAAACTTTGTGCAAAACACAGTTTGCCACTCATTGCCCACTAGGACTCCGTTTATTGATAGGCTCTGAGGAGTTCAAGTTTGGAAAAATCTTTGCATGTCAAATTTGATCTAAACGGACAGATATCTTGTATTCACTAATATTTAGTGCAGGGTGTCATTGCAGAAGCAAATCCTATTTCTAGGTGCCACCTACACTGTGTGCATTCTGCACACCCGGCCACTCTCTTGAAAACACATATGGTGAAGTGGTTCAAAGAAAAGCATGTCCCACAAACAATTACAGTTGGGCTGTCACTTATACAGCATTTGTTGACTGTTTTGATGTTTATTTCTTAAATGCATGGAGTCTGTTCACTAAATTATTAAACAATTATGTACATTTCCGGCCATAAACGTCTTAAAACACTCAAATGTTGGTATCTCTAGACTCAGAGTCTAAGTAAACATTTTCTAGCTTCATCTCTTCTAATCACATATCACTGTGTGCGGGAAATGGGATAAAAGTGTGAATCTTGGTAAAGCTGATTACTAAACATATAAAGATAGACTTTGATTGAAGCAACATGAAGAAATAAGGGAAAAGGAGTGAGAGGGCTAATTTGAAGAAGCCAAGGTATAGTCTCAAATGTTATATCCAACATACACAACAGTGGGACAACCTCTTTCTAAATACCAGTAAATTAACCTGTCATATGGGAAGTGTTGGGTAGTTAAGTTATTACTTCAACATGGTTCTTGTTATCAAAGGCATTGGTCTGTCACAGAACGAGGAGTTCTTCTCAGTAGCAACTTTAGATGAGATTTCTTATCTTGTAATGTAGGGCTATTAAAGAGTGTTGGCTCTGCATCCTGTTCATCTTATTAGGAGCCGTTAACACATGAAGTACGAGTTTCAGTACCTGTACAACATCTCTCCAGAAGAATGTGAACCTTTATGAAAGAGCCACTAATTTTTTAACAGAGCAACTTGAACACAGTAAAGCTGGTGTAAGACTTTCTGCCTAAAGTGGACCCACTACCACAGTGGGTGCACTGTTTCACTGCACAAACTGGTGTCATGCTTGAATGCTGAGCTGGTGCAAACAGGACCCAAAGTGGGTCACACAAAGATGAATGGCCCTTATGCACACAGCGTTTTTCTCCCTGCATGAGAGTGATAATGTAAGTTCCCTGTTCAGATCTGCGATGGCTGCCATGGCAGGCTAGTGCAGGGAAATGCAGTCTACCTTCCCTAAATACAACGAGCATGACCTAGAGTCCTAGTGGCAGGCAGCCATCGGGTTATAGGTTTATGATAGCAGAGCCAACTAGGGCTCCAACATTGGAATCCCACTGATTCCACTTTACCTGAGGTGGAAGAATTTTGAGTTTAGTGTGCATGATCTCCACCAGTTCATGGTAAAACTCCCACTCCGCCAAACTGTAACGGAGGCTCAGCAACGTTATTTGGTATAAGAGATAGCTAGGCTTTTTAAAGAAGTGACAACTTTGTGTGTCTCTAATCTCTTTATACCCAGACCCTCTAATGCCAGCAATGAAAAAACATAATAAACTGCCAGCACAACCACTAACTGCCATTATAATAATTAACAAAATATTATTCTCCACAACTATTCTGCGTGTAATAGTATTCTCTTGGACACGATGCTTGTGTTTTCTTTGTGATATAGGAATTCAATAAAAAGAAATTAAATATTTGCTAATCTCTTAAAACTTTTGTCAACAAATAACTTTTCTCAACCAGCTTGTGTTACAAATTAACAATGCAAAACACATTACACTTTTATATAAAGGGAATAATCATTATCTCCTGTTATATATAATCTACCCCTTCCCCTTCCCTACACCTACATGAAGTGCTAATTCAATATGCACGGCTGCCTCAGCAACAATGGAACACCTACACAGCAAGCCTGACTCATATACCCATGAAAACAATGCACTGCTAACTGCTCACAGATACAAACCAACAGACATGGAACTATCCCAGCTTCCATTATCATCTGTCCTAGAGTGAATGACTCACATTCTAGCTATTTGACCTCTTTTTTTCTCTTGCAAACATAATTACAGAAAACCCATTCCACTTAAATATCACCACTGGCAATAGATTGCACGTTTTTGTGTCACAAGAGTTTGTATTTAGTTTACTAAGACCTTTTCTTGGATGCGACACAGAGAGAACTTCAGTTGCCTAATATAATACTGAAGATTAATACATCTGATCCTTAGTAGTAATACATACAGATTATGGCTTTTGTTCAGCCATACCTCTGTTGGAGTAGGATGCACAGTTTTGTTCAGCCCTTAGAACAGAATAAAATGAGTGGGAGGCTGGGTCAGTCCTCTTTAGCCTCTGGCCTGTAAGCAATTTCACCCACATATTGGATCAGCTCTCAGGACAGGTAGTTACTGATAGACAAATGAGTTTAGATCAGTCTTCGGACTTCTTCTCTCTCCCACCCACCATGGTGTGATGGCTGATTGTGGTACAGGCTTCTTCTCTGACTGTGACCCTCGTTGCCACTGCTTTATATTTATCTGGTGCTCATTTCATTTCAACAGTTAGCACCCAGCTCTGTTCTGATATGTTTGCAGGGCCACTCATTGATTTTTAAAGTTGAGTTCCTGCAACGTTTCTCATATGCTTGCCAGGCACTCATTTGAAATGAGGAGCACCCAGCAGCCTTCTCGCATGGCAAGTTATCAAAAGGGTATCCAATTGTTTATATTGCAACAATTCCTAAGCTTTTGATATCTTGATAATGAAGAATCTCAAGACTACCTACACTACCATTAATATTACCAACATAACAATTACCATTGCATCCACTTTTACTGCCATTAACATTACCACCATTACACCACCATTTCCACCTCTACCTATTACCACTACTATGGCCACCAACATTATCCTTTCTCCCACCAGTACTGCAACCATTACTACTACCTCTGTTGACACCGCCATTACAACCACCAAAGGCATTAACGGCACTACCACCACCATTACAACACCATCATTACCATCAACACCTTTACCATCACCACCATCCAGATCACTATCATCACCACCATTAACAGTTTTACTACCACCATCCCCATTCTCAAATTACCTCCACGATTACCATCACTAACATTACCACCACCAGCATCATGATCACTATAACAGTATCACCACAAGCATTACCACCACCACCACAATGATTACCATCACCAACATTACCACCACTACTATCACCACCATGATTATCTTTACTATCATCACCACCATTATTATGATTTACATCTGTCATTTCCCAAAAGCTTTCACATTTATTTCTGTCAGTTAATTCGTAAACGAGTTCCTTCCTACATCAAGCGTATTTAATACAGAACCTATCTGAGGACACACACACACACAAACACTCATGAATGGCATCAATCAACCAGCTGTATAATACACATTTGTATGAATGGCGTGTATTTTGAGTAGGCACACATCAAAATTTATATAATTGGCTGGAGGCATGTTTGAAGATATAATACACCTGTATCAATCCAAGTAGTAGTCGTCTGTTTATGAGACATATCAAGATTTTTAATGTATCACTTGCATTCCTTCTAGCTTACTGCATATGGCTTTTGCACTGTGTTTGTACCCATACATAGCAGAAGAATCTATCAGTTGCTTGACATGTCTACTGCAATGATCGTTAACCAACTGTTTATCTTTTAGGTCTGGCTAAATAGGGATTTATTGGTTCAATGGAGACTGATTTTACAAAGAGTTTATCAGACTTTTCTTTGGTCCCTCGTGACCTTGCACTCGGATTGACAGATTTGACGGTTGTAGTGTCTGTGCATCCTAAAAAGAAAAGATTTCTTTTAACTTTTTTGCTGTACCACCTATGTTGTGTTCATGTACTGTGACTAGAAGCAACGTGATTATAATTTAGAAATTAGCACATGTGCAGTAATCCAGAGCATTTGCCACAATGTACAGGTGCTAATTCCGCACCCCCTTAAACCACTAGACCTATAAAAATGACAGACACACTAAGAAAATGCTTTTTGTGCCCCACAGGGAGGTTCGAGCCCCCTTATGGCATTGGAGTTTCTTTTGGCTTCATGTCGGAACATATTTGGGTTTCTTGTGTTCATGTTCTGAGGTTTGGGCTAACGTCCCTTATGTGTCAGACACAATCTTGTTTGCATATAGTTTTACCCTGTAATGACAAGGGCAAGCTAAAGCTGGGACAAAGTGTGCCCACAATGATTATCAGTATTTCAGATGAATTCTCAACCATCACTTTGGGGCTGTTTAAAGTGACTGAAAGAGGGCCATTGTGTTGCCAGATAGCTTGTTCTCTCTGCCTCAGGGCCAGCAAAAATTCATTGTAACTATTTCATCTAATAAAATTCTATAACATTGGGCAATAAATATTGTGTTAAGTTTGTGGTATACACCCATTACAACGCATTTTTTACAACGCACTACCATTACAACGGAACTTTTACAACGCAAATACTATTACAACGCATTTATTTACAACGCATGTTTTTACAACGCAGGTACTTTTACAACGCATACCATTACAACGTAAGTATTGGTAAGTATATAATTATATTTAAAATGTTATATGTTAGGTTTTTTTTAAAGGGGTATTTTTAGGGTTCAGGGTCAGTTTTGGGTTTTTGGGTAAAGGGGTATTTTTAGGGTTCAGGGTCAGTTTTAGGTTTTTGGGTAAAGGGGTATTTTTAGGGTTCAGGGTCAGTTTTAGGTTTTTGGGTAAAGGGGTATTTTTAGGGTTCAGGGTCAGTTTTGGGTTTTTGGGTAAAGGGGTATTTTTAGGGTTCAGGGTCAGTTTTGGGTTTTTGGGTAAAGGGGTATTTTTAGGGTTCAGGGTCAGTTTTCAGTTTTTGGGTAAAGGGGTATTTTTAGGGTTCAGGGTCAGTTTTAGGTTTTTGGGTAAAGGGGTATTTTTAGGGTTCAGGGTCAGTTTTGGGTTTTTGGGTAAAGGGGTATTTTTAGGGTTCAGGGTCAGTTTTGGGTTTTTGGGTAAAGGGGTATTTTTAGGGTTCAGGGTCAGTTTTGGGTTTTTGGGTAAAGGGATATTTTTAGGGTTCAGGGTCAGTTTTGGGTTTTTGGGTAAAGGGGTATTTTTAGGGTTCAGGGTCAGTTTTCAGTTTTTGGGTAAAGAGGTATTTTTAGGGTTCAGGGTCAGTTTTCAGTTTTTTGGTAAAGGGGTATTTTTAGGGTTCAGGGTCAGTTTTCAGTTTTTGGATAAAGGGGTATTTTTAGGGTTCAGGGTCAGTTTTCAGTTTTTGGGTAAAGGGGTATTTTTAGGGTTTAGGGTCAGTTTTCAGTTTTTGGGTAAAGGGGTATTTTTAGGGTTTAGGGTCAGTTTTGGGTTTTTGGGTAAAGGGGTATTTTTAGGGTTCAGGGTCAGTTTTGGGTTTTTGGATAAAGGGGTATTTTTAGGGTTCAGGGTCAGTTTTCAGTTTTTGGGTAAAGGGGTATTTTTAGGGTTCAGGGTCAGTTTTCAGTTTTTGGGTAAAGGGGTATTTTTAGGGTTCAGGGTCAGTTTTGGGTTTTTGGGTAAAGGGGTACAGGGTAAAAATAAAATAAAATTAAATTTAAATTAAATTAATTAAATGAAATGAAATTAAATTAAATTAAATACAATTACATTACATTATATTAATTTTAAATAATATACAATTAAAAAAAATATATATACTTACCAATACTTACGTTGTAATGGTATGCGTTGTAAAGGTACCTGCGTTGTAAAAAATGCGTTGTAAATACATGCGTTGTAATAGTATTTGCGTTGTAAAAGTCCCGTTGTAACGGTATGCGTTGTAAAAATATGCGTTTTAACGTCATATATCCTTAGTTTGTATCAGCTCACAGGATAGCTGTTCAGTGTTTGGCTTGTCAGTCAGTGAGTAAGAAAGCATTTTGCCTGCCTATTGTCTGTTTCATCATCTGGGGAAGGACTGCCTCAGCCTCAGAACAAGGTGCTAACATAAGAAACCTGGGGCCTCATTACGAGTTCTGCAGTCCAAAGAACAGCCAAACCCATGTTGGCAGTCCACCCACACCAACGCTGCAGGACCACCCGCAGTATTCTGACTGCGATGGTCAAACCGTCACAAGACCGCCGGCACTGCCGGGATCAAGGATCCCGCAGGGCCGGCCGTCATTTATTGGCAGGAATATGCTGGTAGTGCTGCAGCCAGCACTGCTGAGCATATTCAGAGTTGCCATCTCACCGCCCTTTTAATGGCAGTGATCCCGCAAAGAAAAGGGTGGTGGAATGGTAAAAAAGGGGGCCCTAGGGCCCTCTTCTGGATTTGGGCCTGAGGGTGCATGCGGGATGGGGGGGGCACATGTCGTTCTCCCCTGTATTTCACCTCCATTTCCTGCGTGGTGCGGCATGTATGCCATACCATGCAGGAAGGTGCAGTCGACGCTCTGCCAGTGGCAATCTGCATGTTCGGCTCTTCTATGAGCGTCACAGAACACCCCTGTTATACCACCGCAGGACAGCCCACCAGACGATGATCTGACTCCTAATCCTGCAGGCAGTCACACCAAGGCTTTGGTGCTCCTACAGCGGATGGCGCATTTTACCATCCGATGTAGGACTGCCAAAGTCATAATAAGGCCCTCGGTCTCTGAGCCACAGCAGCTGAAACAAAAAATATGTTGCCATCCCATTTGTTATTACTACTCCATATTGAGGAATAGTATAGGTGAAAGCCGATGATACTGATTGTTTTAAAGTGGTGGCTTAAATTCCAGACAGAAAGTGACAATATTTCGCAATGTAAGATTCAATTGTACACTGGAAACCAAAATTCTGTTTACATTTATAATGGCGACCAATCAACCCATCAGAATTTTTCGACATAACATAAACACATTTTTTGTAATTTGCCCATTGTACCCTTGCACATGGTACAGATTGGGGAGATGAAATCATATCCTTGCCTTGCTGCACACATAATATCTGAGATGGCTCAAATTTGAGCATAATATACTAATTGATTTTGGGAACCTCAAGGCTTGCTTTCATGAATTTCAAATGAGTTTGAATGATCCAAATTGTAAAATCACCCACATGTTTAATGGATTCCACTGTATGATCAATAGGAAACATCTGATGAAAATGATAAAAGTCAAAACAACATTCAAAAAGACATGACTGGGTACAACACCCAGGAAAGGTTTGCTTATCTTTATGAAAGTGGTCTATGTAATAATAATGATAGTTAAATATCCGTGAGTCTGTGTGTGAAAGCTTTGGAAAAGGGGAAATTCTTCCCATGTACTCTCTAGATTATTTGCAAAAAAGATCAGATGTGATTCATTAGATAATTCTTTGGTAAACAGACTCTTGTTACTGTAACTGATTGCCTGCTGTATGAGAAATTGATAAAGAAAGTAGGTTAATTTGTGAAACTATATGTATTTGGAATAAGAAAGAAAAATAGGTATTTCTGTTCAAGGTGATAAGGCAAAATGTATACAGGATACTGATTTTGAATGTGTGCTCCTGTGTGATATTCAGATTAGATTTTTAAGCATGGTCACAGTTTTGTAAACTCAGAATATGTGTGCCTTTGTGACAGTAGGGGTCATTTAAATGTAGGCGGATGGTGTAACTAACTTCGTCAAGGAGGGCTTTTCTACTCCCCCATGCCGAGTTGACATCACTTGCATTTCAAGGAACCACCACCACAGCAATTCCTGGAGATGCATTTTAAGTTTGACGTCCGCCTATGTAAACATGATTGTCTCTGTCAACTTTTTTTTTTTTAATTTTCAAAGGGAAAATCACAGGATAAGATTTCCTTTTTGAAAACAAATAAATTAACCTCTCACCATGGGAACATTCTCTGGTTGTCTCTGGTTGTCAGGCTTGTACCCTTTCCAAGTAGGAACCCTTCCTTGTAGTCTGTGTGAGGGGGATTACACTTCTAAAATAACCTCCTGCTCACCATCTTTGCAGTTTGGCATGAGCAGTCAGGCTTATCTCAGAGGCAATGTGAAAAGCATTTGCATATAACATACAGTAATAAAGTGAAAAACCCTACAGAAGGACACCACACCAGTTTTGGAAAAATAGCCAATATTTACAGTGCCAGACTGGGAACTGAAAGCAGCCCTGGCAAATTTTGCCAGACCAGCCCCGTCCGGCACGTTGCGAGCGAGCGGAGCGAGCGAGCCTGAACGCTACTAGGGGGGCTTGGGGGGGTTCTCCCCCCAAGAAAATTTTGGAAAACAACAGACCAAAATAGTGAATTTTACAGCACATTTTTCATTACTTATTCAAATTGTATCATCTTTCAAAGCACAGTAAATAGTAGATGATGACCTTAAAGAACATCAGGTTACCCACCCAGTTATATGTACCCATAGACATTATTTCAGAGAGCACCAAAAATAGATACAAGTAGTGAATCAGAGAGAACAAAGTAAAATTGAGACCAGCCCCCATATGGTATGTAGCGAGCAAGCACAGTGAGCAACCACTACTAGGGGGAGTTTGGGGGGTTGAACTTGCCAATTCCGTGTAAGCCAATTTTACCATGTTTGAAAGGAAAGAGCGCAAGTACTTTAGCACTGGTAAGTGGTGGTTAAGTGCACTGAGCCCTAAGAACCAACAAAAATGTCATTTTTTGATGTAATAAAGCAGATCAAACCGGATTTTAATTTGGAGGAATCTGAGGCAGACGAGGACTTATCTAACTTGGTCTCAGCATTCAGTATGAACAATATGTATCTAAAAAACATTTTACATGTGCTAATGGCGCTGGAAATTTTTCTGAGTTAGCTTCCTTCTATATCTCCTTGGGTGCCTGAAGAAAAGGATGCAGTTTAGAATGCAGGCATTTATCATCAGTTAGTGTCCTTTCCAAGTTCAATCATGGGATTAATTACTTACATTGTTTTTCAATCCACAAAGAAAATAGGACAGTGTGTCTTAATTTATGTTTTGTTTTTTTACCAGAAATTGCAGCCCGAGTCCAACATATATTTTGGTGCACAGACAAACTACTCCCTTCTAAAGCAGATATTTATGGATCTATGTGTTAAATCTAATGCAAATTACTCATGCTACCCTTGTTAGATCATTATACATCGTTAATACAGTAGTCAGGGTAGAAACAAAGCACCCAACATACCTTGAGCATATAATCAGTTCTACCCTCTTACTTGAACCATACAGAAACCTGACCTACTCCCCTTTGTAATAATAGATGTAGTGTTTTTGATGGTTAATGTAAAGCTTCCTTCTCCATACAACTTCAAATTGGCAGCTGGAAAGAATATGTACAACATTGGCAACATTCTCAGTTTGAATATTAAGTCTATTAAACCATATGCCATGTTTTAAAAATCATATCCATGTGCCATTGTACTCCAGAACCACCCATTATTCTTAAGTCATGGTGCCTTGTCACTGCAGCACAATTTGTTCCTCGTCTGGCTCCCAATTGTTTTTCTTCTATGCTCTGTGTGCTACAATGCCTTGGTACCCAAAGGCTGTGCGAGAAAGGCTCTGACAATGTTCACTTGCAATTCCACGCCTTCCTGCCTTTATTTTAACAGAGAGCCTTAACTATTGTTTACAATACATCTCCTTTCACCTCTTCAATTGCATTTTTGTCAGATGAGCCAACCAAGTAACTTTATGAAATTTACATTCAGAATATATGCTTAAGGCTCAAGTCACTTAATTACGATGTATGCCAATTAACTTTGAAAGCACAGTATTATTAAATCTTAAATTTAGTGGTGGTAATTAAACACTATTCAGTACTCGAGTTCATTTGCTGCATGGCAGCCACTGGCAGATTTGCTGTTATAAGCTTGATATTTTAGCACAAAACACAATGTTTTGAATTGTGTCATTGCTTGTTATATAGCAAATGCTGATCTCAACCATACATTTTTAGGTGAATTAATATAAGTACCTTATCTCAGAGACTCTGGCTGGTAAGAATGAAACTCAGTTAGGGGTGCCCACTGGCTAGGAGTAGCAGCTCCCACCCCAGGCTTGCCTTTGAGTACTCATGGTGTGGCAACGCCCTTGTTGGTTTCTACCCCTGCACCAGGTGTAATGAAGAAGGCAGGAGCAGAAATAGAAACTAAGGAGGGTTTTAAAGGGCCTATTAGTGTGTGAAGTGCCCCATAACTGACGATTTTTAAAACTTTTGACTATAAGAGAGAGGAGGAGGAGGAGGGGGCATAAACAAGGAGAGGAATGGCTAGAGAGTAGCCTGAGGGCCACACCTCTCTCTCCTCTAAAACTCTAGCAAAAGCTTCAGAGGCTACCACTAATTTCCTAGGGAGGCTGCTTGTAACCCACTTTATGGACGTCAGCAATGCAAAGCCTCCACACACAAGCTGGAAGGCTGCTCTGTGCAAGGGTTTCCAGCTCACCTTGTCTAGCACTATGATAACAGCTCTTCCCCAGGTGACCATGCGAAGGGAGCCAATAGTGCGACACACACTCACACCATGTGAGGTAGCAGTTCTAGCTTCCACATCTTGCCCTTGCTGCCCCTGGGCCCTTAGGAGCAAGTAGGACTAGGAGGCTGTTGAAGGGCTTGGGCTGGGATCAGAGATCAACTCTGTGATTTCATCAGAGGATTGGTGATGTAATTTGCCTAACACTCCGCCTTCTGTAGAGAACTCTGTGCAGCTAATTCGTTAAATATTGGAATCAATGCAAGGCAGAACCACCCTTTTCAGCTTTCTGAGGCCAAAAAACACGAATGCTATTCAGCTGGATAATCTGTTCCTTGGACATTAAAAACGAAACATCATAGAATACACATAAATTGGGTATTAAGAAACAGCAAGTCTCTTTCTAAAACGTCTGTCAGATTGCACACTGTGAACTGCAGCTACCATACCGTCACTGTGGCCCGATTGCATCTTTAGAAGTGAACCATCCGCTGAACACACAAGTCTGCACATTTTAACAGCACAAACTCCTTTCTCGTGAAATCCGGACTGAAATCCGGACAATAAAAAAAAAATAAAGAGGTCACGAACCAACTGAGCCAGCGTCAAGGGAACGCACAGAGCTCTCCTAGAAATGTACACATTAGCCTAAGTGGCAAGTGCAAGTGGCAACAACACCAGTGGCCAGTGGAAAACAAAAGGACTCACTCGTGTAAAAAAATAAATACAATAAAAAAACACTAGAAAGCCCTGTTTTCTGCTTAAAATATATTTTTCAGCACAAGCCCCAACTTGGGGCTTGTGCTGAAAAATACATTTTAAGCAGACTTGCTGACCCCAACCTTCGCCCAAGTTGCAGCCCCCAAGAGTCCAGCAGCACAGCGCCACCAAAGGGAGCAGCACACATATCCTGCCTGATGGCTCGGAACATTGCAGGCGGCCTGGCCATGCCCAGAGACGGACACACACACGAACAACACCTGACCAAAAGAAAACCCATTTATACAGAATCTGACCTGAGATCATGTTTGAGGTCAGTGCTGCACTGCTGGGGTGGCGGCCAATGGGCCGTGGCAGGAGGAACCAAAGGGCTGGCAGTGCCATTGCCATTCCAGCCCTGATCCACACTCAGGAGGCGAGGGTGCTAGAAGTGCGCTGTGCACTGCATGCGCAGAACCGGGCCGGGGATTAAACAAAAAAGGATAGGCCAAGGAATTAGTATTTTGTTCTTATATAGTTAAATCATTCTTTTTAAAATATGTACTTAATGTTAAAATAGATAACGTCCTATCCCTGTCTTTTCTTACTGACATGCTGTGCCTGTTAACCCTAGGGCTGTTTCCCCAAATCATCCTCATCACTGTAATAACGAATATATATGACGTTGTCATACATTATTAGAAAGTTAAATAACATGCGATGCAGCTGCCTTGTTTGCTATTTCATCCCTGTGCCTCTGCTGCTCCTGCTTGTCAGCTTCACAGGATGCCCCAAAATACCACACAGCAGAGAATGTTGGTTCAGTTAATATGCAGCACTTTCACGTGTAGCTCCGATGCACCGGCCGACTTTGTACAGGCACAAGAAGCATATTTTATCTCATTTAGAGGGCCTTGTCTGAGTCATCGGGGACAGCGCTGCGGTGGGCCTATACCTTTTGTTTAATCCCAGCTCGCCCCTGCCCACAGTGCCAATGCCTTGATGAATCTGATTGCAAATGCAAATGACTTCAGTGACTCCCTGCATAGCTGCCAAGGTTTAAAATTGCTATGTGTGACATGTTCAGAATTTCAGTGTAATTATGAGTGACATTTCAACGACAATGAGTGACACTTTTTCGCAAGCAAAATCAAGTCACAATCCAAGGTGAACAAGACTGGGCGAAGTTTAACTTTTATCCAAATGGGAAATCTGGTAGCCAGTAAGCGGTATGTACATAGCTGCCAAGTTTTCAGACTGCTTATGTCTGAGATTTCCATGGTATGTACACCTTAAAGGCTTCACAGAGCACTCCACAGTGTTGCCATTATGTGTGAAGAAATCAGTACTGGCGCTGCGTAGCTCGGTATTAAAAAGGGGATATCGAGGTGCATTTTCGGGAAGTCTCTACTAAATGAAGCTGTGATCAGGTGTGCAAACTGCAGACAGAGTTAAGATAATCGGCGTGTGAACCGACAGCCTTCGGACTAAGTGCTCGACATTTGTAGTGCGCATGCAGACATCCCTAGTAGTAAGCCAGTAGTCTATTCATGACCATGCTTCATGAGAAGATGTCACGCAGGTGCCCTCTCTGACACTTTGGGGTGCCTAATTGGCCAGATGTCGACTAAGTCATGGTCAGTTCGGAGGGAGTGCACTTGCACTGCGGCGCTGGGTGTGTGCTCCAGCTGGACCATGATCTGTCAGGATAGAGATCTAAAATAACATATAAGTCACTCACCTATAACACTGTCGAGTGACCACAGAAGAGACTATGGTTTAACATATTGCGGCAAAGAAGTCTAGGGAGTTAACATTGGGCCATTATACACATACAATGGTGACCCACTGACTTAGGAGTAAGTGGAACACGTGCAGAATCACATACTTATCTGCCCTTCTTGTCAGACAGGATGAAGGAAACGTGCTGCTGGGTCGCTGGCCGTGCCTTTCCCCAATACTTTCACCAAAGCAAAGGCGGACCTCTCAGAAGGCCAAGTTCATAGGCCTAAGGAGTAGGTACCTACAAAATACCCTTGCTCTCCCTTTGGTATAAACAAGTTCATAGGTAGCCTAGACTGTGGCGTGACTGAGCAGCAATCACCAGGCCAGGCCACGTGGCAGCACAAGTACAGGTGGCTGCCACACCGGGCCACAGGTCCTCGAGGGGCACAAGCAGGTCACTGCGTTGCAGAGCATCAGCAGACCCCACACAACACCATTCCCTCAAATGGTGTGCAGGGTGGTCAAACAGCAACAGCCAGATAACAGCAGGTTGCACAGGCCGCAATCCGCAGTCCTCACTCCTGCCAGCAATTGTCAGCGGTGAAGAGGGAGCAACTTTAAGGTGTCCGCTCCACTGCGGAGCATCTCTGGTAAAATGCCGCTGTTCCTCTCCGCCGCAAATTGGGCTCCAGTCTGGTGCGAGGTATAGGGTCCACCAGGGCTTTAAGTGGGATGAAATAACAGGGGGGAGTCGCTCAAAGGGGCGTGGCTAATGTAATTAAGGGCGTGGCTTAACACATAAGCTAAAAATCTGTGCTTAACATTGTGTGCCGCCCGACTTGTATTTTGCTGTTCTTTCTGTCATTGCATCCAGATATATGATACAACAAATAACATCATACCTACAAGAAGACAGAACTATTGTCTTTGTCAATGGTTGTTAGTTGCATAAGATAAAAAAGCAGCAACTATGGCTTCTTGTATATAAAATTGAAAAAGCTTCCACTTAAAGCCCTGATGACATCACCACGATGTTGCTGCTCCTGAGTTTCAAAGAGAGAAGAGAAATCCAGAGAGAAAATGACTCTAAAGGATTTCCCTTCCCCTACAATGCTCACCTGGCCTGACCTCATGCCGTAACTTCACCACTAGTGAGAAGTGAGCAGTGTGAGCAGCACACATCCATGTGCCTGATGTCACAGCAGTCCAGAAAAAAACTGAGCGCCTGTGCCAGGGCACAAAACAGAGCCCGACAGAGACCCGTTTCGAGGCCCCCTTTAAAAAACTGCTGGCCCGGCCCACTTAAAGCCCTGCTGGTATCACATTTTGGTTGTTTTGACTTTTTTGGGGTTTAAATTGAATACAATTCAAGTTATGAGCACAAAGGTGTAGCTTTGTATTTTTAACTTTGCTTACCTATTTCTGTGTACTCGTACATTGTTTTTTCTCAGTAACAGGCTTAAATTCATAGTACGGCCACTCATTCGTTATTTCTGTTGCCATGTGTTTTTGCTTGTTATTTAAAAAAAATTCTGGGGCATATTATCAAGGACAGGCGATACATTATCGCCGCTTTTATCTGCAGGAAACTGCCGATAAAGCGGCGATAATGGCCTTGATAATATTATTATTATTATCAAGGCCATTATCGCCGCTTTATCGGCAGTTTCCTGCCGATAAAAGCGGCGATAATGTATCGCCTGTCCTTGATAATATGCCCCTCTGTTCTTATTAATTTCTATAACGACAGTAGCACTATTCATTCAAGCAGTTAACTCCCACCCCCTCCACTGAGTCCCACTCACATGATATATGGTACAGTAATGAAATCCATCCGCAAACAGAACACCCCCAAATAAAGAACAGGATGGGTCTCGTATGTACCCCAACATAATTACCAAACACATCCTTGTGTATTACAAGAGGTCACCACAGCCAGCATCTCTGGTATTTTTACAACAAAACAGTTTTGTAAAATGGAGTGCCTTTTAAATGCCAGGTGGCCCATGTTACTGAAGGCAAAAAAGCAGGAGAAGGCTGTAAAGAACTGAAAGAAGGAGGAAAAGAAGTATAAGCAGAAGGCACGATAAAAGAATTAAAGACCGAGTAGGATAGTGGAGGTGTCCTCCTGAGGTTTTATTAATTATACGAATTTACTAATCTGCTCGAAAGCATTCGTACTCACACAGGTGTCAACACTTTTGTTAATAAGAAAATAAATACACATGACAAAGAATGTACCCATCAGAGAGAAAATGTGAATAAAATCTATTCCTAAAAATTAGTGTGAAGCTTATGGTGTTTGAACCAGCTTTTCGGACACTCTGCCACTGCCTTGAAAGGGTCCGTGTGTGGGCCGTGTATGTTTTGTTTGTCCTGTCACGGCCCACAGGGCAAAAAACAGGCCCATTCACTGGCTCTTTCAAACTGACCCATCTGAGAGCGCCAGAGGACCAGATAGCCCTGTTATCCGTATAGAACGCCTGAACTAATGCAGTCTGAATCGGGTGAGTCACGTGATCTGGCTCTTTCAAGACGTGTACTTCACTATTCTAAATGGAGCCTCTATTTAATTGTATCACAATTTCCGTTTCACACTTTTCGAACTTCCTCCCTTGCATCCCACACACCCTTGGCATTTGTATTGCTTGTCACAGTGATAGCAGACTTTTAAGTCACTGAATACCATAGAAAAAAACGAGACCCCCCTCTTGTGCAATGGTTTCGCCTCCGAGCATGACGTTGCTTCAATGCTAGTAGAGAATGACCTGTGCCAATGTCTGAGCAGTTATTTTAAAATCGCAGATGTAAATGACCCCTCATACTCACCCTGGAGCCTCAAATTGAATTCACCAGCAATATCCATCACTCGCTCTCCTCCTAACTTTTAGGACAGCATCGGTGCGTTTATATGGGCTCCGTCAGGCCAAAAAAAAAAAGATTACAATCACTTGTGGAGTCAAGCGACCCCATAGTATGCTGTGCAGGGGAAGTCGTGTCAACAGTTCTCAGAATCAGTGCTTTGTCTTCTGGCGAGAGTCGAGAGATAGTAGTTCAAAGTAGTACTATCACACACGGCAGCACCACAGCGAAATTACGGAGCAGGTCAGTGTTGCTGCCCATGCTGCCTGCTGCCATCCTGCCACCAAGGCCACTCACGCTCACCACTCTCAGTCGATGGTGACACAGCACGGCAACCCTGGAACTCCGGATCAAGGCTTCTGTAAAACTGCAGTGCCCCGGTCGGCCACCTTCAAGTTCACCACGGCTCGCTCACTCCTCTCTCCGACTTCCTCCTCGGGCCCTGCAGGATTGAAATTGCAGTCCGACCGGCGGGTGGCAACAGGGGGGGCCTATCAGGCAGGGGCTATAAATAATTGAATTATGGGGTGCCTCTCTGCGACTTATAAAAAATAAATAAAAAGACTTGTCTTAGACAGTTTGGAATGCTCCTCTCGACCGGGTCACGCACGCGCACGTTTTATTACCGAGCTACTATGCGCATGTCACCACCAGCGCGGCAGTAGAGACCCTCCCCCTATTGAACAGCGCGCAGCACAGTTCCATTATTTATGTATTTTTGCACGAGATAACCCACTCCACGATAGTTGTGCTTTATTTACCCCCACACGGAGCGAGGAAAGACGCAGAGTAGTGACTGACTATTCTTAGTGAATGCTGCGGCGGCACCAAAAATCGGCCCCCAGCAAGAAAACCGGCCCCAGCCAAAAAAATGGCCCCCACCCCTGGCAGCCGACCGGGGGATTGCCTGGTGCCCGGCATTGTCAGTCCGGCCCTGAATATTTATCTGTGTAAAACAAGTTCCAAATGATAAAAATTCAACATTCAGTAATAAACATGCGAATTTTGCAAGAATAAACCAAAGATACTCATCCTTGAAGTCGATAGCTCTGTCGGGGCTATAGCAGCAGCGGCGTCGTTGATGGCGTTGGAATGGTTTTTCTTTTGTTGCAGAAAAAAAACACAGTTTCCAGTGCTGTTGGCAGATGTACCTGAAGTATTTGATGTTACTGAGACATCTTAAACAGGGGGCAATCTCTACCTCAAGCCCTTGGAGAAACTCTGGAAAAAAGTTTGCAGAACGTTCAGTGCAGTCCTTTCACTGCCCAAGAAAGAAGTAGCAACTGCAAGCAAACCCACCAAAGAAATAAACAGCAAAGTGGCAGTACTCCTCTTGGCAGCTCTTCATTCTCTTCTTCTTGGCAGGGTTCTTAGTCCAAAAGAGTCTTAAAATTCTGTGGTCAGAGCCCCAATGTTTATGCTACTTTTCTCTTTGAAGTCTTTGGCAGAAAGTCCTTGTTGATCACTAAAAAACAGTTCTACCCTCCCTGGTCCAGCTTCACTACAGGAGGTGGAGAAGCATTGTGCAGAGAGGCCACAGCCTATTCAGGTGTCAGTGACAACTCCTCCCACCACTCTATCCCAAGATTATCCATCAGCATATGAAGGGCACACCTCAACTCTTTTCATGCCAGTGTCTGGAGTGAATACACAAACAGCCCCTGTAAGTCTAAAAACAGACGGCGAATCCACAAGTAGGCAGAGGCGCAAACGATGGTTAAGCAAAAAAATGCCTACTTTCTAAAAAGATATATTAAAATGGTGGTGATATGCACACCGTTCTTTTTCCTTTTTATCCATTATATTTAGAACGACCATCAGAAAGTTCTGTGCTTACTTGGCATGTGCCCTGCCCTGAGGGCACACTAGAATGAAACCATACTGTGAGGAGCGACATTATGCTCCACACCCAGTCGCACAGCAAAAGTGGATTTACGATCTTACTCAAAATTACGCATTCCTTTATCTCCATTTAACTCCATGTTTCTCCATGCTATATTCCAAAAGTTTTAAAGCTCTTCATTTTTAATCCATATGTACAGTGTTGTGCTTTTTGAATGCTTCCCGTGTTCAAGATGTGCCCATCCGGACCTCTGTCAAGAACATGATCAAAACGCAAGATTCGTTCGGAGCAGCATTTCTTTATTAAAACCCAATGCATTTCAGCCTTTCACAAGCCCTTCCTCAGAGGTAATCTGCAAATTACAATTGAAGAAACACATCATTACTACATTATACTTATGTTACCTAAACAAATCATGAAAGAAATCAACTATATTTCCCTGGAGAAACTGGGGGACCCTACCTGCTGCATACGACGTGGGCTGTGCATGTTGCTGTTTGCTGTTGCTGGGTCCTTTTTCGTCCCCCTCCTGCTGCCGCATTAACCACCCTTGCGGCCGCCGAGCGGAGGGGGGGCACTTGACACCGGAGGACCAGGGAAACTACACTTCCCGCCTGCCCTAGCGGCGGAAAATCCCGGAGACAGAGCGCGCCAGGCGGCGCTTTAAAGAGACGTCATCCCCGCATCGCGGGAGTGCCCGGGGCGAAGCCCGGGCAAAGGGCGGGCCCTCTACGGCCCTCCAAGGCCAAACAAGGCTGGGCTGGGTATACCCTCTAAAGTTTATGCCTTGACTCACGATCTGTAAAACACTCTATTAACGAACTCATACCATCAGAAATGTCTACTTCCGTGGCTGATGAATTTCCATCCAGGGTAGGAGTATCCATTCTCGGTCCCTTGGATAAATATTTCTCGAGAGCAATTGCCGACGTAGATAGAGATATAGCATTGGCAGAGCGACGTGCGGAACGTCGCCTCTCTATTGAACTATTAAAAAACACAGTCATTGCTCCAATTCCTAAGGAAACAAAGATACCACACTTAGAAAATGTCACCATTGAAAACACAGATGCTGATTTGTTTAATACCGAGAATATCCCCTTGATCTTTCAAATCAGCTCTTCCCCAAAGCTGGCTAACATGTCGATATCTGCTGTCACCCAGTCAGACCCACCTCCCCCTACCAGCCTTTTAATTGATCTTAATACCCCCATAGAACCAAAAGCTTTTGGACATTCTACTCTAAATCTTTCTGTGGCTAAAATAGGCTCCGGGGATGATCAATATGCCCAAACACGACCTCACCCTCCTATAGAACTCAGACCATTAGCTGATAACAATTCTTTAAAAAATAAACCCGGTATCATTCGTTCACCTCCAAAAAAACGAAGGAAAAGAAGCGGGCGAAAGACAGCGACCTCTGCTCGTAACTTGCTGCCATCTAAAGTTTCTTTGAGACAGGAATTAGCTGGAATTGTAGAAAGGGTTCCAAGCCTAGCCTCGACTAGTTCAACTAATATCATCCCTTCTTATGTGCCTCCATCATTAAAAGACTTTATTGATGCGACGGAACAGCTTTTGAAAGCCCTGCTGCTACCAATAGCAGAGAGAGTCAAGAGACTAGGCGTCCAATTAGATACTCTTGTCGAAGGTATTAAACAAACGATCCAAACAAAAAATGATGTAATAAAAACAACGAACTTAAAGGGGGCAGAAAAAGTGTCAACTAAGGTTACAGCAACACCCACTGTAAAAACAGCTACTGTGCCAATGCCTTCTGCAAAAATAAATCTGGCAAACACCAAGGTCTCTTCTGCTATCAAAAAGATGCCCCAAGAATCACAGTCTCGTCAAGTTAATGCACTTGTGGAATCAGCAAGATTTGGGATTAAAAAGACCTACTCCCAGTTGAACAAAGAAAAAACGAAACCTACCCAGATTCTACGTGAAAGAAATGTGGATCTACCCCCTGACGCTTCCAAATATGTTATTATTTTAACAGGGGTTTTGCCCTTACCATCAGGATCTTTTGAAAATTATAACAGCCTAAAAAATAAGGCTATCTACTGGCTATGCAATAATAGACCACTGCCACCCCACCTTAATGGTGACATAATTTCTATGCGACGAACAAATTGGGTGGGAATACGACCAAAGGACATTGAGGGTGATGTCGTGATTGTCACTTTCAGAGTCATCTCACACATCATGGATTGGTTTACAGATACTAGTCGGGGGGCGATTATTCTAAAAAACGTGAGTTACTTCTATCCTGAAGGCTTGATGCCCCGTAAGAAATATTGTCCAACACAGCTCTGCGAAAACTATTTTTCTTCCCAGCAATATAGACATTCACATAATTCCTATCCCTCGAGGCTAAGATATATGGAAAACAGCTTTCCTCTTTCCTTCCCACATGCTTTCTCTGGCTATGGCCATTGCCCGCCACCTAGAACGCCTCAGTGGAATATTCCTTGTTTTAACCCTTATGCGCCTCTTTCTGGCTTGGATGATATTGAATGACTTTCCACCCTAGATGCATCATCGACAAATTGTTTTGAGCACCTTGCCAAACATCAAAACCCGAACACTGCGCCTTCTAAAAATCTGAAGTCAAAAACATTTTCGGGGAGCAAAAAGGCAGCGAGGGTGTAAGGCCTCCTTTTGGTAAAATCAGTAGCCCGAAGAAAGGTCTTCTTCTCGAGTCTTTCGAGTCTTTGGATTTATACAAAAATGTACACCTTTCTATAGTTGGATCACAGCTCGGTACAAAAGTTTCTGGTAGCACATTGGCTTTATCAAGGGTGGATAGCTCTGAGAGAGGGAATGAAACTGCTGCGAGCTTTGACGTAGCACCTTTAAATAGTGTTTCTCTGTGTACCAAGATAGACGCCAGTGGGATAACAAGTCGGACAGAACTTTGGGAACTCTTAATCAAACAATCTGGGGTAAATCAGGAGAATAACACAGAGGCGTCTTATAATCATTCTATGAATCGTGCCACACTTTCCCAAATACAGATACTTAGCTGGAATGTGGCTGGCCTCTCCACTAAAATAGGCTTATCATCTTGGCTTGATTTAGTTAGTTCTTTTTCAGTTTCATGCTTCCAGGAGACGTGGGTACAAACCCCGGTTCATCTTCTGGGTTTTCAGACTTTGCACTCACCGGCGTTACCGAGCAAGCAAGTAAGAAATAGGGGTGGGCTGTGTGTTTATGTTAATATTGCTAGGGGTTTGAGCGTACGGAAACATTCTCTCACGGATTCTTATCAAATTATCTCCATTCAAACAGGTAAATCTTTGCATTTGCTAATAATAAACTTTTATAATAATATGCCATTACATGGTCTGGAGAGGGTGTTAAATGAATTGTTTCACGTTGTTGTTTCTGTCAAAGATCTGCTTGGGGGGAAATGGGCCATCGCCTTTATGGGCGATTTTAATTGTTACACTTGCCAGTATGCTTCAAGGGGACTCTGTGACTTTATTTCCTCCCCGGATAATGATGATACCTCAAACCATTTCATGCACTCAAAACCAGGGGAGGCACTAAATAGCTTTTTAGCACATTTTAACTTAGCTTTTGTAAATGAGCTATGCTCACCCCCGATACCCTTTAAACCCTCTTTTCATGGAAGAGGCTCAAACTCTACCATTGATTTTGTTCTCTTTTCTAAGAGGCACGCCCCCTTGATATCCTCATGGGATACGCTAGATCAGATATATGGTGATCATTACCCCATAGCCTTTTCTATTTCTTTACCATCCCACATTATAAGTCATCATACTCATCTGGTAAGGTACGACCAACCAATCTCAATAGGGGCGGTAAATGGCCATACTCTTAAATGGGAAAAAATTGAGCCTGCTGGCCTTCTTAAGAACTTAATAGAGATGAGGTGGGAAGAGGTGCATATTTGTCTGTCCACGACAGAACACCCCCCAAATTTTTTTTAATCTTTCTCAAAAATACAAGAAACTCTAAAAAAGTTACTTACCCGCCAGTTTAAGTCAGGCCCCTATATATCTAAAGGATGGTTCGATAACAATTGTACATGAGCACTTAAGTTATTGAAAAAGGCTTTACAGTCCATCCCGAAGTCCTTAACTGAGATACGCCAGGCAAGATATTGCTACCGTCATGCTATTAAGAGCAGGATAAAAACTTTGAAGGCGGAGGCTTGGCAGACACTGATGTCAGCCTCAGAAAGTCGCGATTCCTCGGCTTTCTGGAAGCTAGTCAATGCCCCACTGCCGTGGGTTAAAATGCCTGAGAAGAGGTTAGACCTGGCCATTGATGGAGATACTTGGGCTGCTTATTTTCAACAGCTGTATAGCAACCCAAGTCTTCTCGGTACAACTCCATCGGACCCTATTCTTTCCTCTCCTACTATCACAGTGGATTTGGGAGAGTGTGTTCCTGACATTGTTTTCTCATGTGATGAGGTCATCCTTGCTATTAAGGAGAGTAGATCTGGCAAGGCCCCCGGTCCTGATGCCATACCAGTGGATGTCTTTAAGGCTGAAATAGATTTTTGGGCCCCGTTATTAACATCTGTCATGAACTGTGCAAACGTTTATGGCCTAATCCCATCCTGGTCAGAAGCTATTGTGGTACCCATATACAAAAAAGGGGATAGGCATGTACCCTCTTCCTATCGTCCTATCTCCTTGCTTGATGCCCTAATGAAGATTGCGGGACGCATCCTCTTAAAACGTATGCATAACTGGACAGAGGAGGCTGATGTCCTCTCTAGATTTCAATATGGTTTCCGAACAGGTAGGGGTACGGTCGAACAGAGTTTAAACTTATATTTTTTAATTTCTAAATATGTCGAGGCCAAACATGGTAACCTTTTTGTTACATTTATAGATTTGAGCTCAGCGTTCGCCTGTGTTGCCCACAAGCAATTATGGGGTGTTTTGGAGGATATGGGACTGAACTTATCTATTCTTAATTTTATTATTGCTTTGTATAGGGATGCAGGGGCCAGGGTGCGGTACGGACAGAAAGGGGAGTGCTCCCCAAGATTCACCATTGGCAGAGGTGTGAGGCAGGGGTGCATTTTAGCCCCCCTGCTTTTCTCGCTCTACATAAATGCCGTTGGTGATTTCATGAGGAGTTTTGAATGTGATTACCCTAAGGTAGAGGGCCATGCCGTCCCAATCTTGTTATACGCAGACGATGCGGCTATTTTGTCTCAAACAAGGTTGGGGCTGCAGAGGGCGGTCACTAAATTTACTCTATTTATGAAAGAAAAGGGTTTGAAGGTAAACATTGCTAAGACCTTCTCCCTGGCTTGTAGCAAGGGAATAAAGAAAACCCCATGCCCGATATTCATTGAGGGAAAAAAGATAGACACTGTAGAACAATTTCCATATTTGGGTATTTGCTTTCATAGAAAGGTGTCCTGGCAACCCGCTGTAAAAGCTAGGCAGCTTGCTTTTGCAAGAGCGATTGGCACACTCAGAGATTTTGCTAGCAAAATTGGGGGGAGACCAGTCAAACAGCTCATTACCATTTAAAAAGCAAAGTGCGTATCAACGGCAATCTATGGGGCAGGGCTCTGGGGGATCGATACAATAACATCAATCCAGAAGGATGAAAATAAGTTCCTCAGATACCTCCTAGGATTGCCGAAGTCAACGTCTACTTATTTGACGCACATAGAGTTGGGACTACCGTTTATCTCCGATACCATTAAGACTGAGCCCATTCTCTTATGGCATAAGCTTTGGACCACCCCAGAAACGACTTGTAATAGCTGACTGCCAAAAATTGGAGGGGGCAAAACACATAAAATGGATGTCTTTCGTTGAAAGGATGTGTCTTGAAATTGGCCGCCCGGAGTTTTTTAATGACCCATCGAGTCTGGAGCAAATATCGAGGAAAGCCTTGAGAAGGCTCTTAATGGACCATTTAGAAGCCAAAAGATGGTCTACCCAAAAGGACAATAAAACAGTTTTGGCTTTCCAGAGGATCACTAAGGTTCAGGGTCTTCAACTATACCTGACAACTGACATTAATTCCTTCTCAAGAATGCTCCTCTCCAGATTTAGATTGGGCTTCTTTTTTCGGCTAATTACTTTCCCCTCTTGCAATGATTGGTCCCGAAACCTGCTCCCTTGCCCTTGTGATGATATTGCACCCCAAACAAATATACATTGTATACTTTTCTGTAAATACTATCAAGTACCTAGAAAACCCTTACTGAAACCTCTACTGAAGACCTGGGGACTGCGGTCCTGTAAGGATGCTTTTGTTCGTTTACAACAATTAGAGAACAAGGAAGTGATACTTATTGTGGAAAAGTTTTTAAAATTGCTGCTAAGGTTCAGGAAGTCGATATGATACATGAATTTTTATATAATTATTTATTATCTATATATTCTTTTTAATATCTCTTTTATTGCTAATGACAACTCCTTTCTTTCTTGTGAAGCTACGTTCTTCTGGCATTTTATAGTTCTATGTGTGGTTTTTTTAATTGCAATTCGATTATTGTAATGTGTGCTTTTATGATATCCTTGTGATTATCGAATAAAGCCTATTTGATTTGATCTGATTTGAACTATATTTCCCTTATTTGATTCGTCAAACCATACAAAAATAAACCCCATGCCCTTTCCATGTAGATTTAAAACAAATCAGGATCACCAATCAATCTCCCCCGTGCCCAACGAATCTATTCCACATTCCCACCTACTGCCATAAACCTGACATTTAAACATAACACTTCCGTGTCAGCCCTTTTCATTTCCAAACTTTCCTTGCTCTCCCACTATTACACTCCATTCGCCTGCATTCAATCATGCTCATCACTCCCCATCACTAACTCTAACCTCTCGCACATTCGCACTTTCCTATTTCCTCTTGCATCCTTGCTTAAACCCAAACACTCGATCTCACGTAACCCAACCACAACTAATCACATACCTGCCATAATTACATCTCTCTTTCTGTTCCCTGGCTGCCTTCAACAACATCTAACCTCCCACGTGAAACCTTCATTTTAAACCCTTCGCTAACGCAAGTACTTCTCCCCCCTGTGCATGAAGTAATTAATCCCTGACACTCATGCCGTTCCCTACATACTACAACTCTTGTACCCCTTGGCCACAATAACCAACATAAATAAATTAAACATGAAGATCAAACATTACAAAAATCATATAAGTAAATGTTGCTGCCATTCAGGATGTTTACGTCAATATTAGCAATCGGTGTGTTAAAAAATATAAACGCCTTAATGATTTTCAGTCTCATCATAACATAACTGTTGCTCAAAAGAACGTGCTGTTTCGCCATACATGCGGTGTTAATAGCAATCTCTCACCAAAGTGCAAAACCATCGAGTCTGAAAATTAATTACTTTGTACACAGGGGGCGGGGGGGCATATGCTTTAACGAAGGGTTTAAAATGAAGGTTTCACGTGGGAGGTTAGATTTTGTTGGAGACAGACACGGAACGGAAAGAGAGATGTAATTATGGCAGGTATGTGATTAGTTGTGGTTGGGTTACGTGAGAGCGAGTGTTGTTTGTGTTTAAGTATGGATGCAAGAGGAAATAGAAAATTGTGAATGCGCGAGAGGTGAGAGTTAGTGATGGGGAGTGATGAGCGTGTGGTGAGCATGATTGATTGCAGGCGAATGGAGTGTAATAGTGGGGAGAGCAAGGAAAGTTTGGAAATGCGAAGGGCTGACACAGTAGGGTAATGTTTAAAAGTAAGGTGTATCGCAGTGGATGGGAATGTGGAATAGATTAGTTGGGCACGGGGGAGATTGCCCCGGTTACTTACCGGTAATCTTCATTACTCCGAGTCCATGTCTTCCTCGCCACAGTAATATACATATGAGCCTCCGGCTCCACACAGAACTCCAAGTAAAATAAAAGAGCAGCGCTCTAGTCTCCCCTCCCTCCTCCAATATGGCCCCAGAGGCTTCATCCAATCCTATAAAAGGATACATACCCACCAGCCCAGCCTGAAAAACCAAGCCGCAGACATGAAGCCACCACCAGGGCCGGGAGGGAAGGGAAACTATACTGTGGCGAGGAAGACATGGACTCGGAGTAATGAAGATTACCGGTAAGTAACCGGGGCAT
The DNA here is from genome assembly GCF_964261635.1 of Lissotriton helveticus. Classification (NCBI taxonomy): domain Eukaryota; kingdom Metazoa; phylum Chordata; class Amphibia; order Caudata; family Salamandridae; genus Lissotriton; species Lissotriton helveticus. Next base: position 799,960,617 of record NC_136057.1, on the reverse strand, counting down.
TACCTCCTCGTCCTGTCTTCCTCGCCACAGTAATATACATATGAGCCGATACCAAAGCAAACAGCTTCATGTAAGGGAAACAGACCACACCATCAGTGCAGCGAAAACATATTTTAATATACAGAGGCATAACAACCCAAAAAATGGACAACCTCTTAAGGCACCCCAGCAGTCAAAACAGAGGAGGCAAACGAAACAGAACCCCCACCCCCAATCTGGAGGCGGTAATGGGACATAAAGGTATGCGGGGAGGACCACGTAGCAGCCCTACAAACATCCTCCATAGACACCCCTTTGAAAGAAGCCCAGGAAACAGCCACCGACCTGGTGGAACGACCCTGAACAGGAAGGGAAGGAACTTCAGACACCGAAGCATAAGCCAAGAGAATGGCTTCCTTTATCCACCGACTGATCGTGGACAGGGAGGGCTTCATACCCTGACGCGACAAACCATAATTCACAAACAAGCAGTCAACCTTACAGAAGGGAGAAGTGCGAGAAATGTAAATCAGCAAGGCACGCCTAACATCTAAGAGGTGCAAAAGTGACTCCTCAGCCGAGGAGGGATCAGGACACAGAACCGGAAGAACCACCTCGGTAGACCGGTGAAAAAAAGAATCCACTTTAGGAACAAAAGTGGGATGAGGGCGCAAGACCACCCGGTCCGCCAAAACCAACAAAAACGGGGCAGAACGAAGGAAAGCACCCAACTCCCCCATACGCCTGGCAGAGGCAATCGCCACCAGAAACACCACCTTGAGAGTCAAAAACTTCAGGTCCACAGACTCCAAAGGCTCGAAAGGAGCCAACTGCAAGGAACGCAAAACCAAAGGAAGGTCCCAAGGAGGAGGACACATGATAGGACGTGGCCGCTGGAAAGAAAGAGACTTAAAAAGCCGAGCAACCAACGGAGAAGTGGAAACCAAAGGCAGTACATGAAATGCCCGAATGGCGGCCCACTGAGCCCGAAGGGTCGAAATGGCCAATCCCAACACAAACCCATCGTTCAGAAAGTCCAGAACGCGAGCCGGATCCAAAGCATCCAACGTCAGCCCACGATCAACACACCAAGAAGCAAAATGATCCCAATGCTTGGCGTAAGACTTAAGCGTAGAAGGCCTCCGGGACTGTTGAATGACACCAGCCACAGCCACCGAACAACCTCCACGCATCAGAGACTCCCTCTCAAGAGCCAGGCCCGCAGACCCAGGGAACGGAACACAGGCAGAGGAAGAAGAGGACCCAACAGAGGATACGGTACGAACGGCAAGGGCCAACCCGGAGACACAGCCAATTCCCTCAGAAGGGGAAACCAAGGGCGACGCTTCCAACAAGGCGCAATCAGAAGCACCAGCGACCCCTCCCTCTTGATCTTCTGTAACACCGCTGGAAGCAGGGGAACAGGTGGAAATGCATACAGCAGACCCTCCGGCCAAGGGAACGAAAGGGCGTCCACCCTCCAGGCGTCCCGGCAAGGCATAATCGTGCAAAAACAACGGGTCTGGGCATCGTCCTGGGACGCAAACAGGTCCACAATCGGACAACCAAACATCGTCTGCAACCTCCTGAACACCCACTTCGTGAGAGACAAGGAACCCATGGAAGGAAACACCCGGCTCAGACAATCCGCCACAGTGTTCTCCGCACCCGGCAGGTAGATGGCAGACAGGGACTCCAGATGCACCTCCGCCCAAGAACCAATCCGACGAGCCAGGCAACTGAGGGAGCGCACCTTGCACCCCCCTTGATGGTTCACATAAGACATCACAACCTGATTGTCTGTCCGGATCTGCACGTGGTGACCCCGAACAAGATCCGAGAATTCCAACAGACCCAGAAGGACGGCCTTCAGTTCCTTGTAGTTGGAGGAACATGACAAAACCGACTGAGGCCAAATCCCCTGAGTCGTTGAAACCCCTAGAGTAGCACCCCATCCCAGCAGGCTGGCATCGGTAGTGACCACGCGGGTGGGAACAATCAGAAAAGGGCGGCCCTTGGACAGATGACCCTCGTCCAACCACCAACCCAGGACCACCCGAACCTCCTCCGACATAGGAACCAGAACATCCATATCGAGGGAACAGGGGTCCCAATGCGATAAAATGTGGGACACCACCGGGTACATATGGAGGCGAGCCCACGGCACCGTCAACAAAGAAGCCGACATCAGACCCTGAACTCGTAACCACAGGCTCACAGGATGAGAAACCCCCACCAACAGGGAACGAACAGCAGACATCAGGGACAAAACACGGGGAGGGGGCAGGAACACCATCCCCAACTGAGTCTTGAACAGAGCCCCAATGAAAGTCAATTCCTGAGCTGGAACCAGGGAGGACTTCGGCACATTCACGAGGAACCCATGATGCTCCAGGACAAGGCACACCTTCCGGACATGTAACTCCGCCTTAGGAAGAGAAGAAGCAGAAATTAGAATGTCGTCCAGATAAGGAAAAACACTAACTCCCTCTCCATGCAAATGTCCAATAAGAGGAGCCAGAACCTTAGTAAAGATCCGGGGAGCAGAGCAGAGCCCAAAAGGCAATACCTGGAATTGGTAATGACGACCCAGCACAGAAAACCGGAAAAATTTCTGAAAGTCCGGATGAAGAGGAACATGAAGGTAAGCATCCCTCAGGTCGATCGATGCAAGGAAATCCCCCTGAGCGATCAGAGGAAGGATCAAAGGCAGGGAAACCATCTTGAACCCCTGGTGAGGGACGAAAGTATTCACCCACTTCAGGTCCATCACCGGCCGAAGATCCCCGGTGCGCTTGGACACTAGGAAAAGTATCGAATACACCCCTTGCCCCAACTGATCGCTGGGCACAGGAACGATCGCCTTCTTGACCAACAGCGACGCAATGCCGTCCAAAAGCGCCAATCGTTTCACCGGATCTCTCGGGCAAGGAGTGGCCCTGAAACAGTCTGGGGGTGTCCGGGCAAATCCAATGCGCAAACCCTCCGAGATCACCTGAAGCACCCATTGGTCCGACACAGTCGCCCGCCAAGAGTCCAGGAAGCAAGAGAGCCGACCCCCAACCGGACCCACACCAGGAGCGATCCAGTCATGATTTGGAAGCGGGAGCGGAGGAGGCAGAAGCTCCGGAGAACCGGGACTTATCAAAGGAGGGAGCACCCCGGCCACGCCCCCGTCCACGAAAGGGCTGACCCGCCCGACCCCTCTTCGAGGAACCAAAAGATCGCTGAGAACCAAAGGCACGGAACCTGCCAGGACGGTCAGGAGCAAGCAGTTTACGGTCCTCCGCCGTCTTCTTCACCATGTCGTCAAGAGAGGAACCAAAAAAGTCTAACCCCCGAAAAAGGGATCTTCATAAGCAAGTTTTTCTGGGCAGCATCAGCCTTCCAGGAGCGGAGCCACAACTGACGCCTCGCAGCCACAGAGGATCCGGCCGCAGAAGCAGCAGCCCCCAGCGAATCAAAGGAGACATCGGACAGCAGACGAACCTGCTGCTCCATCATCGCCAGGGTAGAAGAAACATCCTCCCCCTGGTCCAACAACTCCGACAGAGACTGAAAATCCTTTAGTAAGGACTGGATAGCGTAAGAGGAATAGGCCGCAGCCCTGATAGAAAAATTAGCAGCCGCAAAAGTGCGCTTCACAGCACCATCCACCTTGCGGTCAACCGGGTCAGCAGGAGAAGAGTCCTCCGAGACAACAGACCCATGTGAAGACATGCTCGCCAACAAAGAGTCAACCTTCACGGAGGCAGGGAATTTGACCGCAAAATCCAGAAGAGGGTACCTCTTACCCAAGAAACGAGGAAAGGAACCCTTGTCCACATCCTTCCATTCATTCTCCAGGATCTTCAAGACAGAGGAATGGAGAGGCAAAGAATCCGGCTCAGGACGATGATATTGCGAAAACAGATCGTCCTCCAGAGGCACCACAGAAGCAGGGAACACCAAGTTTTCGCGAATGTGACCCAGCACCTCCTTCAGGTCGGCACCCTGCACAAAGCGACCCCTGACATCAACCTCCTCCTCATTCTCAGAATCAGCATCCGCAGCAGCGCCATCAACCCTCGCCTTTTTAGGAGGATGGACAGGGACATGACCCTGCAAAGCAGCAGAAACAGCAGAATTTATCATCCGCTGCAAAACCTCCATGGAAGGAACATGCACCCCCGAACTGGAAGCCACGTCCAAAGAATCAGGAGCCAAATTATCAGAAGAAAGATCCATGACAGCCAGCCATGTGAGTGAAAGAAAAACAAACACAGGCAAACCACCGAACAGTCCGTTAAAATAGGACCCGAGGTTGCCAAGCAACCAAACCAATCCCACCTGGAACCCAGCCGACGGCTAGAAATGCAGCCGGAAGAACCGCGCGCACCCAAATGGGAGAGGAAAAATTTGAGGCACAGACCGCATCGCGGCAACCCGTGAAGGCGTCTCCAGCCGCGCAGAGACACCACGAGTCAGGAAACCACTCCGGGACGAGACCGAAGGTAAGGGAACATAGAAAGAAGCCTCCGGCTCCAAGAGATCCCGCACCCGGCCGCGCAACGTCCGCTCAGCAGGACGCGCGGTCGGGAAAGGCAAGAAATACAAAAACGGCAAACAGGACTCAAGGCGCCCTGAAAAACAAACCAGCCGTAAACAGAAAACCACTCCAGTCCGCTGAAGCAGGACACGAGGCAGCTAGGCAATAGAAGGGGGAGACAAAACTTATTAAAAAAAATTACGAAGCACATGAAACGACCACAATAAATATGAACAGTAGTCATCACACCCAGCAAAACTAACGTCCCCCAACTAGATACCACAGGACACAGGGAACCGCTAAAGCAGGAACCCAGCCCCACTCACCTGACCAGCAGGGAAGACACAGCACTCGGAGAAGTGCAGAAAAAAAGAACAGGCTGGGCTGGTGGGTATGTATCCTTTTATAGGATTGGATGAAGCCTCTGGGGCCATATTGGAGGAGGGAGGGGAGACTAGAGCGCTGCTCTTTTATTTTACTTGGAGTTCTGTGTGGAGCCGGAGGCTCATATGTATATTACTGTGGCGAGGAAGACAGGACGAGGAGGTAATGATTGGTGATCCTGATTTGTTTTAAATCTACATGGAAAGGGCATGGGGGTTGCTTTAGTATGGTTTGATGAATCAAATAAGGGAAATACTGTTGATTTTTTTCATGTTTTGTTTAGGTGACATAAAGTATAATGTAGTAATAGTGCGTTTCTTAAATTGTAATTTGCAGAGAACAACCTGACGAAGGGCTTGTGAAAGCCCGAAATGCATTGGATTTTATTAAAGAAACTTTCTAAAAGCGGCATTTTCAAACACACAATTTAAAAAACAACTTTACTAAAAGATGTGCTATTAAATTCTGAGCTCAAAGAACCTAAACTCCATTTCTCTTTCTTTCTCCAATTGAAAGTTACACTCTAAAATGTTACAAGGCAGCTGCAATCCTCACCTATGGGAAAGACATCCTTTCAATAGTGAAAAACTAAATGCATTGTATCAGGACATGTAAAGCACACAAGCACATGTCCTACCTTTCATATACACTGGACCCTGTCCATGGGGCTATCTTGGGCCTAACTTAGGTGTGACTTACATGTAATAAAATGGAAGGTTAGGGCCTGGCAAGTCTGTACATTTGCTAGTTCAACATGGTAGGTCCGAGACATCTTTGAAAGGCTTCTTCTGTGGATGGCACAACCTGTGGTGCAAGCCGACTAGTAGCATTTGGTTTACAGACCCTGGGCACACACAGTGCACTGTACTAAGGACTTACTAGCAAATCAAATATGCCAATCATGGAAAACCAATCAAAGTACAATTTACATTAGGAGCACTTGCACTTTAGCACTTAACAACAGTGAATAAGTGCGCAGAGACATTAAACCATCAAAAACAGGGGGTCAGAAAGCAAAAAGACAGTGAAAACATGCCAAAAGATGCCATGTCTAACAATGCCCAAACCTCCAATAGCCATTATTCCATCAGGCTGTTAAAGGTGTGTGTACGCGGTGTAATATGGAGTACTCTCTGTCGTCTATACATTGAAGGTACGCTTAACTATAAATGAGGCGGATTAAGCTTCAGGTTGGCGGAAACGGTACTCTGTCCAACATTTAAATCAAGCACATAGTTTGTGGCTCAATCTTAGTAGCATTTAGTTTTAGCCAGTTAGAAAGCATGAAGGTTCAGTGCAATTAAATAATCATATTTGCCGAGCTCAATGTTGATAGTTTTTAAGATATTCAACTAAAGTATGCTGTAACTATCTAAAAATTCAGAGTACAAATGTAATATTAGAGTATTCATTTCTGAACTTGCTATGAAAGCAACACAGTGAGGATATAAAAAACAACGGCATATAATAACATAAACAATGTGCAGAACTAAGATGGGCTGAAGGAGATACAGTGATTACCGGCAGAGAAGTAACATTTTCCTAGTAATGGAATTGTGTTGTGGTCAGCTGTAATCATCTCAACAAATACGAGTGGAGGAACTAGTCATATAATACATCAATGAGTTAGGGCCTCACAACAAATGCATTCTTGTTCATCTCTCTTCAATTTCTGGGTTCTTTTGTTCATCACATGGGCCCTAATTCAAGTGAGGAAAATAGCTCACCCATCATCTAGTTTCGTAGTGAAAGACAGCTTTAATTGGGGTGCAGTAGACTCCTAAACCCAATGGGTCCCAGTGCCATTGAGCCTGCTGCGCGATTAATCTTTGTATGATGTCAAGCCAAGTTCCTCTCCACCTGATGCCTCTTTAACCTCTACAGCGCTACCGCGTTTTCCCGCTGTGCGCTGGAATTTCAAAAATGCGCGGTTTGTGACAAAGCCAGCTTGTCATCCGCGTAGCGCAGGTAACGCCCATGACGAGCTGGCTTTGTCATCAGCGCTGAAGGGGTTAATCCACCATCAGACATACCCTGCCCCTCTATCTCACTCTTGCAGGGTCTTTTAGTATCCCTGCTTTCTTCCTTTGTCACTGTTTTTCCGCACCCAATGTTTTTTTCCTCTATTGCTCTGAATCAAAGCCTGTTGAGAAAAAATGTCCTGTCCTATCCTCAAAAATGAGTGCCAGAGGCTCACCTGCAACCACCAGCTACAATTAAGCACAGCAGGCTGTATAGCTGCAATGACATTTTTCTGAATAGTACACAATGACACTGAATCAGAATCAGGCTTGTCGACCTTTCCTCTGCTTTGTTAGTGATCATGCCATGCCTGCTTTAAAATTTGTATTGGTTCCCAGTGTAATCTACAAATTGGAGGAATGTGATCTGTAAACATTTTCCTGGTTTGAAGTTATCTCCCTCCACTCGTCAAATCCCTAGCAAGGCCCCCTACTTGGTTTTTGACAGCGTCACGTGGTTCCTACAACTGCAGAGACTGAAATCATGATGATGGGCATTAGGAGGTCTATAATCATGATGTGTTGATTATCATCGAAAAATAGTTTTGAAGGTTGAGAAATAAAATTCATATTGGGTGTATGCTGCACCTAGGCAAACATGAGCACAATTGGTAGAGACATGAAGGGCGCACGCAGAAAATCAAATTAGCCAATATGCTGTTTGTATTGTACATAGGTCAGACTGATCCAATGTGACTATTTAATGAAGGCATTGGGTGCCAACTACAAAGGAACCTCTTTTTCAGTAAAAAGGATGCCTTGCTATATGAACACCTCATGGTCGCCTTCATAAAGGCCTAATGTGCAGATTTTCTATCAATGAACGCACATGTGATTGGAATAATATTTCTATACCATTTTTTTGTTGTCCTACAAATAAGTTGGAATTCTGCATAAGCACAGCTATAGTAGATTCCTATTTTTAGTCGGTGAAAAAATGATCCCATTATATGCACTTTTTTAATCTCAATTTTTTTTTATTATAAAATGTTCATATCAGAGGATATATACAGTACAGAGTGTGACGTAAATAAGAAGGGGCGTGTGATGTGGGGTTACACATATCTATTTAATACGTTGTGATTAAAGCGTGAATAAAAATGCTACATGCTATATTACAAAGAAATCATTTGCCTACTTGGGGGCATATTATCAAGCACGTCGATAAAATTATCGGCGGTTTAGCGGCAGAAAACTGCCGCTAAAGCGGCGATAATGGGCTTAATAATATGCCCTGGAGAATACCAATAGAAGCCCATGTTCACACCAGAACATGGACTACTGGAATTTTCCAGGGCATAATATCAAGCCCATTATCGCCACTTTAGCGGCAGTTTTCTGCTGCTAAAGCGGCAATAATTTTTAACACCATCCTTGATAAGATGCCCCAAGATTCCTTAATCGCACTGCAGTAGAAATGAGTTTATATATCATGATATTTAAGAAGCTGGAGCTAATACAAAGCTGGCCAGCATTTCCTGATATTCAAGGCCTTTAATAGTAGAGTAATGAATTATTTTCAGGAGTCGCAATATACTTTGCTGGGATGGGAAACCAACAGATAAGCAAAACAGAAGCCTAAATCTTTGAAGGTAATACATTTTAGAATGACAAAAAGAACACAAAAAGTATGGCTCTAAGTATTCAGTAGTGACCAAAGGCAGATATTCAGCAACTCACTTCTTGCCCAACTATGTACGTTTCCTCTGCTTCCTTAGTGTAGTTAGGAGATCCTGCTTCAATTGCTTCAACTTAGATTTTGAAATGATTGCAATAAGTTGTGGGTTGCAGAAACAGTTCACTCTCCCCATAAATTCAATCTGCTTTTTTACATGACTGTGCCATGGATTTAGGCTTATTATCGTTAGACTTTATATAATATATAGTAGAAAGGCTCACAGTCAAACTTTCACCAATAAATAGATGTATATAAAACTGTAATCGCAATGCCAAATTGCTGGACTCTCAGTGGAAGTCAGGGGCCAAAGGGCATTCAGTCCATTGCAGAAGAAAGATCACACAACAAGCTACATTTTATATCAGCACCTAACATGTCACTCTTGGGTAACACATACACACTGTGGATACATTTTTTGAACATAGAGTATATTGAACATTTGGACCTGATTAAAAGACTTTCATGAGACCATCTACTACTAATAAATATATTTGTAAACAATCCAGCTCTGAAATACCATTTCTTGGCATAATTGTTCTTATAGTGCATGATGAGTGTATTGAAATGTCCACTTGGTGTAACAGATATCTACACCAGCATAGATCATATACCAGAGACAAAGTTAGAAACCTTAATTAAGCAATTCAATATCATAACTCATACCTACTTATTACATAAAGCATTTCTGCTACAAGAACAGGCACTGATATAAAGGAGGAATTGTATATCAGGGCAAAGGCAGCGTAAAATCTCTTCCTTTTGCATTTGGCTGAGAGTTCACAATGCAAAATCCCTTTGTAATGCATTTTTAGGAAGTTCATATTCTTAACCCCTCCCTATTACAGCTGTCATGGAATTACACCATGACTGTATGCAATGGGATTGCGGCATTCAAAGCCTCATTCTTCTGTTGTTGACATGTCGTTTGAGTTAAAAATACCCCTGTCATTTATGAGCAATGCATCTGCTATTTTCTGTTGCATTTGTCAGAGTTCACAATCTAAAATCCTTATCTAGTGTATTTGTCATGGGGTTACAATCTCCCTCCCGTATTTGACACAAGGTCTCTGAGTGAAAATGCATGTTTTCTCTTAGTCAAGTCACCCCTATTTTTGCTGTTTTTTGTTACTGATTTTTAATCTCTGCACACTGGAGCACTGCTGCACAGTGCCAAATGTATAGGGCACTGCTGTTCAGTGCCAAATGTATGTGCTCTGACCTCTAAGACATGTAGAAATTGGCTAATCCCAGAATGGCATGTTCAATATTCTTATAGGGCATAGTATAAGGTGCAGAAAATTCACCTACGGCATAGAAAGTTAAATGTCACCTGTAGTCTGCTACACGTAATGTGCAACCCATTCTGTTGACAAGGAAATTATGACTTCAGGCATATCCCTGTAGCCTGACTGCTACAGTTAAAACGTTAAGCCTGAACTGTCAAAATAACCCTTTTAACAGGGGAAAACCCATCATTTTAAATATTATTTTAAATATTAATAAGTCACCCCTATGTAGGCCTTGTACCCCACTAATTAGGGTGCATCGTATTAAAAAATTGGCCATGTAGAAATTTAATGTAGCACTATCCCAACAGTGACAAGGTCCCACAGGCTATTTTCACTGCGGAGGTTCCTGGCTGTCCTGTGACGTAAACAGAATACAGATTGAAATACTAATTCTACTTTCTCGAGTTTGGGACCCACTAGAAAGAAATTCAATCATTCTTTTTAAAAAATATTAAACTCCCAATTCAATGGTGAAGGTAGATTTGTAATAAATATTTAGAAAAAGTAAATTTAGAAAAGTTACCTTTTACCTGTGTTAAGATCCTGGAGCCTAATCTACCTTAGTTCTCCAGGAGCTAGCAATCAAGAGTTTGACCTTAATGAGGTGTGAAATACCTTCCAGGAGCTACACAGTAGAACACTATGATTGAAAGGTTGACTTTAATGGGAATGGATGACTCCTCTGAGCTCAGCTGGACCTTCAGAGTGGGAGCTACGGTCTCTGCTGTTGGCACACAAGTGTCAAATCCTACATGACATGACTCTCTGAGGCACATGAAAATCTTTGCCTCCTGAATAGGTAACAAACAGGACCAGAACACAAGTTTTAGGTATCCCCTGTCTGGTTGCTGAAGTACTCTGCTTTTGCCCTTCCAGAATTCTGCTTCATGTTTACTTGTGGGCTCAGGGCCTGCTTCAAACGGGAGTTTAGAGTTAAATGTGGGAGAACACTGATGATTTCCACAGTACCCTCCTATACACTACTCCAGCTCTCACAGTCTAAGTTTAGTTTGGCTGAGGCTTCAGCCATTTTGGCATTGTCATTCCAGTAAGGCAAACAGAAACTACTGAAAATGTCGGTAGGGTTGCCTTCAGGAACTTTTGCCCTGTTCGTTAAGGAGTGACCAGGAGTTTCACCACCCACTAGCTAGTACCAACCATAAATATGGGACATCAAGGAACCTCCTCAGAACACTCACTGTACCTGTAGAAGAACAGAAAAAGGAGAAAGACCTGCTGTTTAAGACCTGTGAGTGGACCTGACGGGACAAACCTGCTCCCATGTGTACCCAGAACAAAGAAGGAGACTCCAAGGTTCAGTTAGCTGACCTCCTGTGTGGCTGAAGGGAACAACAACTGTAAGAAGCAGCAACTGAACCCTGATGGGAGCCTGCTGTTGGCCTGTGCCTGAGACCCTGAGATTATATAAGTGTCTTCCTTGAGGTCCTGGGGGACTTAGAATAAAACTTCCATTGTTGCTTTGGCGCTAGAAGAAAGTTTGGAAATGTTTGAAAACCTTTCCTCCAGAGCTGCAGCAGGACCCAGTGGAAAAAATGCCCGACCAGCAGTTTCAATATGTCAGAATGGATTTCAGCTCTTTACCATTCAGAGATCCCCGCATCTTTGAGAAAACAACAAAGCCCCATTCTGTGTTAGGACCTTTCAGCAAGAATTCACCACAGCTCCAGAGCTCCAGAAGAAGCAACCAGCTTCAGGGATACAGCTTTCAGTTCCACTCCTCATCTACAGTTTCCTCTGCAACCCAGGAATGAAGGATTTGTCTTCTCCAAAAATGACAAAGGTATTTTTTGTGTTGGTATTTAGAATACATTTCAACATTTTCCTTCAAAAAGTGCCAAAGTCAATTTCTGAAGACTTTGAAACCTTTTTAACTTTTTGAATTTTAGGACTTTTTGACTTTCACCTGGACCAATCCACATGGTGTATCATGGCCAGGCTGTCTCGGTCAGACTGTAATTGCGCCTTGGTCTCCGTATACGGGGATCAGTGAGTTAAATTAGGCATATATTTTTATTGCCACTTTTTCCTTTTAAACCTTTAAAAATTCATATTTTTGCGGGGCGTGGCCGAACGAGCTGCGAAATGGCCGCCTAACTCGCGAGCTCCGCCGGCTGCTTCATTAATCCTACCATAATCCTAGCTGTTTCGGGTGCAACACGTCTGATTTTGACATCTACTGACTCCGCATGGACTGCGGCATCATCGACCCAAGTTTCATGATCGGGGCATGAGTGCTGCAGAAGCTACCGACTCCGACTGCCGAGATTAAGGAGACGCACTGAGGTCCGGAGGCGCCGGAGGGCACACCCGGGCGCCTCGACCCAACTGAAATCGGGGACGCACAGGCCGGATCGACCCTGAGGCGTAGCAACGGGACGCGGCACTGTGCCTACACGCGGAGAAGCGGGGTAAGATCGCCGCCTAAACTGTGGTGGTCCTCACTGCGACAATCCTGTGTGACATTAATTCCTCCTCCGTTCTTGGCATAACGGCTGGCCCGCCGTACTCTAAAGTGGGACGCACCGCCATTTTGTATTGGGCTGTCTTGCCGAGATAGTTGCTACGCGAGCGGCCAAGCTGCGGACCCTGCCCGATGTAAAACTACATCAAGAGTGCACGAATCCTGCCACAGAGCGGAAAAGACAACAGTGGGCGCCCACGACCCACATCGTGCGTGTGGAGACAGGGGATTATCTGCGGCGCATCTGGTCGGGCTGCTGTGGTGTTTGTGTGTCGGAGCTACCGGCGGCCGCCGCCATTGTCTTGGGTCCATACCTGTTTGTGGTATGTGCCTGGGGGGGCTCGGAGTTGCCGGCATCCGCAACGCGGTGCGTACACCTGGCCAGACTGGCACCCAGGGACTCACGAATACATTGGGTGCGCGCCCGCGACCTTGGAGCCCTCCCGCGCGACATAATCCTTCCTCCACGAGACCGAAAGGTTCCATGTTCTTTGGTGATGCTTAGAGACACAGCTCACCCATTAGCTGGATGTCCTTTGGCACACGGGAGGGCGCCGCCGGGGACTGTGGAGAGGTGTGTGCCCGCCTTGTGGTGCCTATACTGTGCCGTGCCCATTCCATATCCCTGGGCAACACGACACTGTGAGGTTGACACTGCTGAAGACGCGGTAACTGTGGAGGCGATTGGGCCTAATTGCCAAGTCATGGGTAAGGGCGACCCCCGCCAGCCGAAGCTCACATTCGAACAGAAACGTCAATCCAAACAACCGGAACAGGACCTCATGGCGGCAGGGGGGTCGTCGTAGGAGGCTCCTCCAGAAATCGACGTCGCCACACTCCTTCTTGAGGTACGCTCAAGCCTTAAGGGTATAGGCACCAAACTTGATGCCATGGCGGCCCAGTTGGACACTGTGCGCTCCCAGGTCGCCACACATGAAACTCGGCTGTATAGTCTTGAAAACCGACATACAGAATGCAGCGAATTCTAGCAAGAGACCAAAACGCACATTACTAACATGGAGAAATAAATTTAGACTCTATGCGCAAAGGTGGACGATTTAGAGGCGCGCTCTCGAAGATGTAATGTCCGAGTCACCGGGATCCCGGAAACCACGGCGATGGGGAAAATGGAAATCTTCATTACTGAATTGCTACATGATCTCTTTGACCCCAGCCTGTCTCCGGTGTTCACTGTGGAACGAGCGCACAGAACACTGGGGAAGAAACCCCCAGTAGGAGCTCCACCCCGACCAATCCTGGTGAAATGACTCAACTACCAGGATAGAGACTTAATTTTGCGTTTGGCAAGGGAAAAAGGGAAAATAACGCACAAAGGGAAAAACATTTCTTTCTATCCGGATTTTACGCCTCTGGTGCAGGCGGCCCGCAAAGAGTTTCTACCAGCAAAGCGGATGCTGCTCCAAGCTCAGATCCCATACTCCCTCTTGTACCCAGCAAAACTAAAGGTTCTGCATGAGGGCACGGCCCACTATTTCCTAGATGCCAAGTCTGCTCTCAAATCTGCGAAACACGTATGTGGGCCCAGATCTAAGAGGAGATCTCCCACTGAGGTAACCAGGGATAACCCAATGAGTGACAATGACTGAATTTGGACTGTCGCACCATGCTGTCCCCTCTGGGTATACCCAGCTTCTTTCTGATATTAAAAGCCTGATCTCACTAACTATACTGTTCTACATGCACGATCATACTTTCTGCTGCCACTGCTGTCTGTTTTTACTTTAGTTAACTGACTATATTTCTGTATTCCAATGCATAGGTTCGAAATTGACTGTGGTTCTAACTGGCTAGTCGTGATCTCGATCCTTATAGTGGTCGAACAGCTTCAAATAGTGCAGCCACCCTGTGAAAACAGGGATGTGTGCTCGAGGCGCCGCGCCTCCGAGGGGTGTCTCCCGCAATTCAGTGTTTCTACTGTTCCAACGCCTTTGGCGTGCTAGGGGGGGGTTATCACACAACCTGATTGGGGGGTTGGTGTGGGTGGCGGGTGTTCGAGGGAACGGGGAATGTTGGCGAGTTGTTGGTACTGCATGGCCAGAAGGTTCTGTTTTAGAGTGTGGCATTCTATTATGAGTCAATCAACACATGTACTTACTGCTTTCGGTGTAATACAATGGGGGTAACAATGGTTTTAACATGGAACATTAGAGGCTTGAATGATAACAGGAAATCCAGATTGGTGCACAGTTATTTACTAAGACACAACGTTGACATCTGTTTCTTACAAGAAACGCACATTAATTCCACGGCATCCCCTAGACTCAAACATTCTAGATGGGGGTACACGTATTCAGCTATATTTTCTAACTATGCTAGGTGTGTGGCTGTACTTGTATGCAGGGGTATTGACTGGAAAGAACACAAGGTGATAAGTGATACGGAGGGCAGATATGTGGTGATACATGGCACCCTCCTAGGCAAAAATGTGATACTAGCGACTGTTTACGGGCCAAATGTGGACGACCCAGGGTTCTTCAGGGAGGTGTGGGCGCAGATAACGATGTTAGGCTGCCCCACGGTCATCTGGGTTGGGGACTTCAATGTGGACATGGATGATTCATTGGATAGAAAGGGTGCATCCAGACAGTTACACCCGCAGGCCAGCCAGGCGCTGAGAGACATACTAGATGAAGGCTCTTTAATAGATATATGGAGATCCCGAAACACCCACACTAGACTGGGCACATGTGTATCTGCCCATCACGCTGCATGGTCAAGACTGGATTTTTGGCTAGTGTCTCAAGATGTGGCCACCTGGTCTGTTGATGTGGGTATTCTGGCCCGATCCCTCTCGGATCACGCTCCCTGTCTTTTAGTGCTAGATATTCCCAGGGCCCCCACAAAGGCTTTCACCTGGCGCCTCCCACCACATGCACTTCAGGATGCAGCCTTTACTGAAGAGATACGACAAGACATAAAAGACTACTTCACTAATAACGCAGGGTCCGTGACCACTGAAGCAGTACTATGGGACGCCTTTAAAGTGGTCATATGGGGTCAATGCATAGCACGCAAGGCCGGGGTTCTTAAGGCCATAAGAAGCACCATAGCTAGGATAGAAGGGGAGCTTCAAACCCTTGAACAATCATTCTGTGCTGACCCTACGCCAGACACGGCCTCTAAGATTAAAGCTAAATTGTTAGACTTTGCTGAGGAGGCCCAGCGTGAGCTGAAGTTCCTTGGTAAACAGGCTGAGGCACGACGATATGGTGAGGGGGACAGGCCCAGTCGCACCTTAGCTAGAATGATACATTTCTCTGCACCACCCACGGCTGTCCATACCATCCTTGACAATGCAGGGGTCATGACTTATACAAGTCCTCACATGCCGCGCCACAAGACGCTTTAGCGTCTTATTTAGAGTCCATAGCACTTGTGTGGTTTAACAATGCACATAGGCAATATATGGACCACCCAGTCACAGTCCAGGACATCGCCAAAACCATCAAGGCTTTGCCGCTCAACAAGGCTCCGGGACCGGATGGCCTTACGGCGGCATTCTACAAAGCATATGTTGATGAGCTTGCCCCGCGGCTCCATGAGGTATTTGCTGAGGCTTTAGAGTTGGGAACCAGATAAAGACGACAAATATCTAGACTCGTACAGACCCTTGTCCCTGATAAATGTAGACGTGGAAATCTATGCAAAAATAATAGCAGGTCGTCTACAGCCCTTGCTCCCCATGGTGGTGCTTCCAGATCAGTCGGGTTTCATACCTGGCCGTGCAACCTCCCATAACCTAAGGACTGTGTTCTCTGTGCTACACTACCTGCACCCTGATGTGCAGGCTGCAGTCATATTCCTAGATGCCACCAAGGCATTCGACTCTCTCGAATGGCCGTATCTCTTTACCATACTGGAGCGTATGGGATTCAGCCCTTTATTTATAAATTAAATTTGCCTCCTTTATACTGCCCCAAGGGCCAGGGCGAGAGTGAATGGGCTGCTGTCAGACCCTTTTACAATTTCCAGAGGTACCAGACAGGAGTGCCCTTTGTCCCCCTTGTTATTCGCCATCGCCATGTAGCCATTAGCAGCCAGGATTAGACAACACCATACCGCTAGAGGTATAAGTTTCAGTACCCGCAGCTTACTGATCTCGCTGTACGCTGACGATGTCACTCTATATGTGCATAATCCAGCTGAAAACCTAAATCCTCTACTGAGGGAATTTGTTAAATTCGGGGGTCTGTCAGGGGTCACTATAAATTGGTCCAAGTCGGTAATGTTTCCGCTTACTGACAATACTTCCGAAATGCATTCAGATTACCCCCTGCGCTGGGAAGCAGATGAGGTTAAGTACCTAGGTGTTTGGATCAGCCGCAATCTCCAAGATCTCTGGACCCTGACTTTTGGAAGGGCGGTGTCCTGGCTCGAGGGCAAGGTGGCGATTTGGTCGAAACTCCCTCTGTCTCTGGCTGGCAAAATTGAGCTTGCAAAAATGATCTTATTGCCAAAATTCCTTTATCTATTCGTGAACATCCCCATCCCACTGGCACAATGCTTTTTCACCTGTCTACGTTCGCACATGCTGTCTCTAGTGTGGGCTGGGAGCCAAGCTAGACTCTCATGGGCGTTATTAACAGTACCACTACGTCAGGGAGGCATGGGTGCTCCAGATTTGCAACTATACGCGCTGTGCGCACAGGCCCAATATCTGCACTTCTGGGCCTACCCAACACCTTACCAACCACACGTGGCGGTGGAACTGGACACGGTGTCTCCGCTACCCTTAAATGTTGCTTTATATCGTAAAACTCCTAGGCCAGCAGGAGATGTCAACTCAGCTAACATGCTCCGCTGGGCATCGCGTGAGTTACAGAGGCGTGCTGCACTGCCCTTGTTATATGCACCTGCGATTCCCCTCAAACAGAACCCCATGCTCCCCTGCCTGGAAGTCAGTGGTGGAGATGTATCCGTTGCGGGATCCAAATTACACATATTTGCGGATTTGTATCCGGAGGGTAGATTTCTGGACCTGCAGGCTGCAGAGGAACGCCAACCTCTGTCATTTGGTGACGCGTTCACATATCACAAGCTTAAGTCTGCATGTAAAGCACTGGGGGACCGGTTCCCAGAGGAGCCACCGCACTAAATGCACTCCAGAATATACTGGCGAGGGCATCCCGGAAAAAACTGGTGTCACGCCTATACAACTCCATGCAGGAGCAGTCCCTTGTTGTGGTACCCAAATCTCTACAGCTGTGGAATGAAGAACTAGAGACACCCTTAGATGATGACCAGTGGTCATTCTGTTGCAGGCAGCTGTTGGAACTGTCCACAAACTACAGACTTCGACTTATCCACTTTAAATTTTTACACAGATTCTACCGCACCCCGATAGCTCTTGACCGCATGGGTATTAGGGAGGATGATAAATGCTGGAAATGTGGGACTGACGGAGCTACTTTTCTGCATGTGGCATGGAGCTGTTCGGCTCTATTGGAGTACTGGTCGGAGATCTTTGTAGCTATAAATCAAATTCTACACAGGGAAGATGGTCCCTTCCCGCTCCTTGGCATCCTAGGGTGGGTGGCAAATACGGAACCCAAGCACCGGAAATTGCATGCTTTATTGTTGTTATATGCTAAGCGACAAATAGCTATGAAGTGGGGGCGCAGAGCTAGGCCTAAATTCAAGGACTGGCTGTCGGATGTGACATATGGCCACACACAGCTGGATGCATATTGGGACCTGATGCCTACTGCCTCTTGGCCGCGGGATATCTGGGAGCCGTTCTTGCAATGGTCACGGGATAGAGCGGAGTCCCCCCAATCTGAGCCTGATGACCCGTTGGTGTAGAGTTGGAGAGGCGTGCGGGATTTGCCCCGTACTGTTGTCTATGCAATTATACCACGAATTTATGATGCACCTATTCAAACCGAGCACTGTCAATAACTGTGTTAAACACTCACCTGTATCTGCCCGTAGAGAAGTATGAATTATCCGTCACTCAATGTATTGACTTCATATGCCATGTATATTTGTCAGACTGCTCCTAATTTTATATGAGAACGCCGAGACTAACAAATGTGCCTCATGCTTGTACCGACGTTAGCCTGTTTGGTCTGTTGTTAAAAAAAAAAAGAATTTTGTATCCTTCCTTAAGACGTAACAGCAGAACCTGAAATGCTTCACTTGTTTTTGTATATGCATATGCTGATATTATGTGTACTGCTGCGGTTTAATATGCAATCTTTAATAAATACATTAAAAAAACAAATTCATATTTTTGGTACCCTTTATTGAATTGGATTTACAAATGGGTGTGGAATTTTTATTTTGTTGTGTCTTTGACTTTTAACTGTTTTGCTAGTTCTGAATTCTTTACACATTTTCCTTAAGCTAGGCCTATCTGCTCTGTGCCATAGCTACCAGATGTTGAGATCAGTTTTAAATTACTGAAACTTTTAACTGGACCTAACAGGTTAGTGACTTTATTATTTATGGCGACCAACCAACCGCCCCAATTCATAATTAACTTTCTAACATTGTCTATGAATTATGAGCAATGGAATTACTTCAACGGGCATCTTACACAACTGATGCCTATTAAGAAGATCAACAAGGGACTTGTTCATAGAACTGAGGTTTCTTTTGGACTCTTAACTGATCACCAACTATACTCCATAGTACGTTACCCTCAGGATAATGATACAAAGCAGCTCAAGGCATACTCATTGTCAGAAATAGATGACTCTTGTACTCAGTGGCTTGCACCGTGTTCAAATAGGTACCCTTATTCTAGTCAGGGTAAGGGAGTTACACACCCAAGATAACTCCTGCTCAGTCGCTTGGTAGCTTGGCAGAGCAGTCAGGCTTATCCCATAGGCAACGTGTAAAGCATTTGTACATAAACACAGTATCACAGTGAAAATACTACAAAAGGGCACCTCACCTGTTTAGTAAAATAGCAAATATTTTTTTTAATAAAACAAGACCACATGACAAAAAGCCAACATACATAATTCAAGATGTTACTTTTAAAAGGTTTAAAATAGTTCAGTCCATATAAAACTATGAATTTGTCACTTTTAAAATCAAAGATGAAAACACATGCAGAGTAGGTAATGCGCCAGTTCCTTACATGCAGGGAAGGTGATGCATCAGTTCCTTAATGCCATACAGGAGAGGTGCAAAAAACACAGTTGATGGACAGAATGTAGAACAATGTCATACATTCACCCCAGTACAAGGATCTGGGCCTAAATCCATCGTTTTTTTGCACTCCACACCACCCTGGGTTAGACACTGGCTATATGCAAATCAGCTCTGACCCTGTGCCTCATGGGAACAGTCCAGTCCGAACTACCAAGCCATGTCTTTCCCAGACCGGAATCAAGCATCCAAGGACCGGTTTCTGGCTATCAGCCTTCATTCAGCCTGGATAACTTGACTCCAGTGGTGTGGAGAGCCTGGGACTCACGTCTGAGCATACCCAGCCCACTCGGGGTGAAAATTGCAAAAAACACAGTTGATGGACAGAATGTAGAACAATGTCATACATTCACCCCAGTACAAGGATCTGGGCCTAAATCCATCGGTTTTTTGCACTCCACACCACCCTGGGTTAGACACTGGCTATATGCAAATCAGCTCTGACCCTGTGCCTCATGGGAACAGTCCAGTCCGAACTACCAAGCCATGTCTTTCCCAGACCGGAATCAAGCATCCAAGGACCGGTTTCTGGCTATCAGCCTTCATTCAGCCTGGATAGCTTGACTCCAGTGGTGTGGAGAGCCTGGGACTCACATCTGAGCATACCCAGCCCACTCGGGGTGAAAATTGCAAAAAACACAGTTGATGGACAGAATGTAGAACAATGTCATACATTCACCCCAGTACAAGGATCTGGGCCTAAATCCGTTGTTTTTTTGCACTCCACACCACCCTGGGTTAGACACTGGCTATATGCAAATCAGCTCTGACCCTGTGCCTCATGGGAACAGTCCAGTCCGAACTACCAAGCCATGTCTTTCCCAGACCGGAATCAAGCATCCAAGGACCGGTTTCTGGCTATCAGCCTTCATTCAGCCTGGATAGCTTGACTCCAGTGGTGTGGAGAGCCTGGGACTCACGTCTGAGCATACCCAGCCCACTCGGGGTGAAAATTGCAAAAAACACAGTTGATGGACAGAATGTAGAACAATGTCATACATTCACCCCAGTACAAGGATCTGGCCCTAAATCCATCGTTTTTTTGCACTCCACACCACCCTGGGTTAGACACTGGCTATATGCAAATCAGCTCTGACCCTGTGCCTCATGGGAACAGTCCAGTCCGAACTACCAAGCCATGTCTTTCCCAGACCGGAATCAAGCATCCAAGGACCGGTTTCTGGCTATCAGCCTTCATTCAGCCTGGATAGCTTGACTCCAGTGGTGTGGAGAGCCTGGGACTCACGTCTGAGCATACCCAGCCCACTCGGGGTGAAAATTGCAAGAAACACAGTTGATGGACAGAATGTAGAACAATGTCATACATTCACCCCAGTACAAGGATCTGGGCCTAAATCCATCGTTTGTTTGCACTCCACACCACCCTGGGTTAGACACTGGCTATATGCAAATCAGCTCTGACCCTGTGCCTCATGGGAACAGTCCAGTCCGAACTACCAAGCCATGTCTTTCCCAGACCGGAATCAAGCATCCAAGGACCGGTTTCTGGCTATCAGCCTTCATTCAGCCTGGATAGCTTGACTCCAGTGGTGTGGAGAGCCTGGGACTCACGTCTGAGCATACCCAGCCCACTCGGGGTGAAAATTGCAAAAAACACAGTTGATGGACAGAGGTGCTGCATCATTCCCATACCGGGAGAGGAGATGATGCATTGGTTTCTTACTGTGTGGGGAGGTGATGCTTCCTTTATCCGGACACGCAGCCTCTGTTCCTTACTGAAGCCCTGCATCAATGTTAACTTGGCAAACAGATGCGGTGCATGAAAATCCAGACACGCCAGGGTCGATGCGGCGACAGTGAAACAGGCGCTGCATTGATTCTCTCAGCCGCAAACAGGCACTGCGTCAACTCTTCAGCAGCATCATGGCAATGCAATAGATTTTCAGCAGTGCCAGAGTCGGAGTCGGTGTCGTGGACGTTGGAGACACAGTGCTTAGGACCAGAGCCACATGAACTGCTGCAGTGTCGATTCTCCCAGCTGCGAACAGGCGCTGCGTCGATCCTTCGGCGAAAGTGCAGCGATGCATTGGCTTTTTGATCACACGGTAAGCTAGCGGCAGGAAAAACAGGTGTGGAGGGTCGCTGCATGGATTTCCTTTTATCTTTCTGCAGCAAAGCCACCTCCAAGGGCCCGGAACTGGAACTGGCACCACTTGGCAAGTCTGAGCTTCCAGAAGAGGAGTCCAGGGGTTACAGGTAAAGTCTTGGATGGCCCTGAGACTTCCAACAGGATAGAAGCACAAACAAACCCATGGAGAGAGACTTTTGTCAAGTAGGATACAATGCAAAGTCCAGTCCTTTTTCACTCCAAGACGGAAGCATTAACTACAAGCCAACCCAGCAAAACAAAACAGCAAAGGGGCAGTACTCCTCCTGACAGCTATCCAACTCTTCCTCGTGGCAGAGTCTCCGCTTGATCCAGAAGGGTACTAAAAATGTGGGGCCACAAGTCCAATACTTATGTCCCTTTTGGCCACTGAAGTAGGCATACTTCAAAGGATAGTCTTTGTAGTGCACAGGTCCTGCCTTGCCCTGCCCTGGCTCCAGACACACTACAGGGGGGTTCAGACAGCATTGTTAGAGGACAGACACAGCCATATTCAGGTGTCAGTGACAACTCCTCCCGCCGCTCTAGCTCAGGAACTCCCATCAGCCTGGTGATGTGCCATCAGGACAAGCAGGGCACACCTCAGCTCACTTTGTGTGACTGTCTAGAGTGAATGCCCAAGCAGCCCAACTGCCAGCTCAAACCAGACGTTGATTCAACAGGCAGACAGAGTCCCAGAATGGTAAATCAAAACAATTCCCACTTTCTAAAAGTGGCATTTCCAAACACACAATTTAAAAAACAACTTTACTAAAAGATATATTATTAAATTCTAAGTCAGGGAGCCCAAACTCCTATCTCTTCCCAATTGAAAGTTACACTTGTAAGATATTACAAGGCAGCTCCAATGATAACCTATGCGAGAAATAGCCCTTGCAATAGTGAAAAACAAAATTGGCAGTATTTCAATATTAGGACATGTAAAACACACCCACACATGTCCTACCTTTTACATATACTGCACCTTGCCCCTGGAGCTACCTTGGGCCTACATTAGGGCTGGCTTACATGCACCAAAAGGGAAGGTTTAGGCCTGGCAAGTGGATGCACTTGCCAGCTTGACATGGCAGTTTACAATTGCACTCACAGTCACAGCAGTGGCAGGCCTGAGACATGCTTACAGGGCTACTAATGTGGGTTGCACAATCAGGCCGACTAATAGCATTTGATTTACAGGCCCTTGGCACACACAGTGCACTTCACTAGCTACTTACCAGTAAATCGCTATGCCATTCATTGATAAACCAATCACCATTGCCATTTACACCAGAGAGAATACACACTTTAGCACTGATTAGCAGTGGTAAAGTGCCCAGAGTCCTAGAGCTCACAGAAACGGGTCGTAAAAAAGGAGGAAGAAAGTCAAACATTTGGGTATAACCCTGCAAAAAGTGCCAAGTCCAACACTCATTAAGATGATTTGAGTTGAAACCACAGATCTCTTCAAAGCATATCACACCACTTAATTAGCAAATTAACATTGCTTTCTCTTTTAATTTCAGATTGATTTAGAAAGCACACATTCATCTCTAAAGTTAATTCCAGCACTGAACACAGTTCTGAATAAAGACGGTAGAAAGATGAGACCACTACAAAAAATAAACAAGGGCCTATAGAGGAAAGAGAGAGCCACCAAAACAAGCAAACAAAAACATGTTTCAGTCATTTCTTGAATGCGGTTAACTTAGCCATCAAACTCAGTTTGGAAGGGAGAGCATTCCAATGTGTAGCTGCCAGATATGTAAGTCATTGTCCTCCCATTTTGGTCTTAGAAATGCGTTCCAAGGTAATAGCTGCCTGATTAGCTGACCTGAGTACTTTGGCAGGCTTATATAGGCAGACGCTATTTTTGAGGGGGAAAAGATCTGTATTGTTTTTTAATTATATTATGATGCATTTGTGTATTTTATATGTTGCAATGTGATTTGTGCTTTTATGGATATGCTTTTATCTGAATGAAGTCATTGAATTGAAGATCTGTATTGTAAACCGATCAGCGCACATGGTAGTGCAGTCTGAAAACGGCTCTCTTGCACTCAGGTAGCCAATGAAGTGAGAATAGCCTGGAGGACACTGAGGCTCTAAAAAGTAAATTCCAGATCATGCGCACAGCAATATTTTGTACACTTTGCAGGTGTATAAAAAGGTAGATGGCCTTATAAGGCATTCCCATAATCAAGTCGACTCATGATGAGGGCCTGTAAAATGGTCTTACTTCAAAGGATCAGAACCCAATTGAAAATTCTGCTAAGTAAACTGATGATGCCAAAACAGCTCCAACAGACTGCATTTACTTTGTCTTTAACAGAGAGGGAATCATCAATCAGAAAGCTCAAGTTCTTAGCTGTTTTTTTTCCAGCTCAGTCTGGGTCAAAGGTTTCCAGCTTCCAAGAGCCAATCCAGATTGAATTGGCCTTCCCAAACAGGATGATCTCCGTTTTGTCTCCATTGAGCTATAAGCACAGACTCTGCATCCAGTCAGCCACAGCAGTTAGGCATCCCACTAGATTGTCTCTTGTTATTTCACTGATCCCCACAATTGAGACAATTAGCTGAGTATCATCTGCTTAAGATGTAATGTTGAACCCTCAGGCTCTAACAATGTTTGCAAAAGGAATTATATATACATTTAAGAACAGAGGGCTCAACGAAGAACTGCAATTGACCACCACTGACTATGACCTGAAGATAGGACGATAGATAGACTGGAATTACCTGCTCAGAAAGTAACCATACCATTTGAGAGTGATTGAGTACAATCTGATCTTGTGCATTCTTTTAGGAGTGACTGATGTGAAATGGTATCAAAAGCTGATGACAGTTGTAGAAGGATGAGGGCCGCCGATTTGCCCTCATCTCTCAAACGTCTGATATTGTCCCCCATAGCCAGCAATTTTTTTTAAGCACTATTATTTGCACTAAACCCTGACTGAGAAAAATCCAGCAGGTTGTTCTCTTCCAAACATCATGAAAGCTAAATATTAATCAACTTCTGAAGAAAGCAGGTGGAAAAAGTTAGGATATGCTTTCATGGTTGCCCCTCCCCCCCTTTTTGCTGCTATTATGCTGTTTTCTGACTAGTCTGACTGGAATCCTGCTAATCACTGAAAATAGTAAGTACTTTGGTACCACCACAATTGGCGACTGGTGTACCCTTGTAAGTCCCTAGTGTATACAGGGCATAGGTACACAAAGGGGTCTTCCATGGGCTGCAGCATGTATTATGCCACCCATAAAAGATCTCTCAAATTGTGACTATAGGCCTACAATTGCAGCCTGTGTGAGTGGGTGGTTGCACGCCTAACCACGGATATAAGTTTCCTTATATCTGAGGTCACTTATGAACAGGACACCTTCTACAAATGGCAGAGCCAATTCTCCAGGCTTTGAAAGTGCGATCAGCCATTTAATACATATAGTGGACTTTAAGTCAATTACGAGATGTCTAACTATATATTGGCTGCATCGCAACTGGTCATGTCTGGTCTTAAACATGTTGGAATCCTACACCAACACTGATTCCAGTGTTGGATGTTGGATCCCATGTACTGGAGGGCTCCATTAGGAGGCATCCCTGTATTCCCAGTAACAGCCTTTCAGATTTCTAACAGCAAGTAAATGCTGCTGCCGACCACAGAAAGGTTTCTGCCCTCCTTCTGCTGAGCTGAGCTCGAGCAGGGGAATGCAGAAACATAGGTTTCCTGCCACAAGGAGGTGTGACCACCTCCCAGACAGGACTTAGTGTAGTGGGCTGGGGAGGAGGTGCCTGCCAGCGCCACCAGCTACTTTGAAGGGCACATTTGGTGCCCTGCTTTAATACTCCA
This sequence comes from Lissotriton helveticus, assembly GCF_964261635.1. Taxonomy (NCBI): domain Eukaryota; kingdom Metazoa; phylum Chordata; class Amphibia; order Caudata; family Salamandridae; genus Lissotriton; species Lissotriton helveticus. The sequence goes on along the minus strand of NC_136057.1, from coordinate 799,935,125 downwards.
GTTTGAGCCAGTTCAGGAAACCCTTGACTCCCCCTCTGGTTTGAAACTGGACAAAGGCCATGGGAGTATCCTCTCCTCTGGGAGGGATCTTTGAATTGTCCCTATCCTTTCCATCAGGTACTTGAGGGAGTACCTGTGGGTGGCACTTCTGATTCATCATGTGACAAGATTCAAACTCAAAACCACTTCAACTTCAACCATCTGGGCACCTTGGACTTCGCTGGTCTTTGTCTGGAACTGAGACTGCACCAAGGAAGACTCCTGCTACTCCTGGTCTCACTCTACTGCAAGTCTTCATCATCATCGGCGCCTGTGCTTCATCCAGGTTCCTCCCCAGGCCTGTGGGCATCAAATAGATCAGAAGGTATCTCCCTTGGAGTGAAGGAGTCACTCCCCTGCATCTGCAGGCACCTCAACAAAGGTGGACGGTCTGCTGCTCCTGACGTCCCACAGGCTCAGCAACTAAAGTGGCTTTTCTGCAACTCCCTTGAGGCCTGACCTGTCCTCTCAGCATGTTTGAGAGCAGTATCTCTCGTCAGAACTGCTGGAACAGAATAGCGTTGACTAGCCGTTGCCAAGTGTTGTTGGCTGTGTCCTCCAGATACCTACCAAGATTTTCATCCTCATTGCACCTTCTGCACAGTGGGCCTACATCTTTGGTGAGCTGCTCTAGGACCTCTTGTGAGTCCTGTGCCTTCGGCCTGTGGGTCCTCTTGAGGGTCTTCGTTGGCTTCAGTTGATTCCCCTGCTTGCTCGGGGCTTACTTTTTCTCTCCAGCAAGTGGTGAGTCCCTTGGATCTTCCTTGTCCCGCTTTGCCCTTTTTTTATTTACCACGTCTGTTGCTGCTGCCAATGCTTGTTGGTGCTCCCGCTGTACACTGACCCCCAGGTTCTTGACTCTCGATGTGGAACAGCTTGTGAACACCTCCTGATCTTCCTCAGCATCGCCTGGTTCTCACCGCTGCAGCAACAAGGTCACCATCAATACTCCTGCATCTTCCGTCATCAGTAGTCATTGGTCTTCCTTACCTCCTGGTCACTTCTGAGTGGCATAGACTCTGTTGCCTCTGCTTGTAGGTACTTCTCTTCAAGAATCCCTCCTTGGATTCTACTGGACTCTTTCACCTTCTTCGCCAGTGCCATCTTTCCTAAAGTCCTCCATTGTGGTCTACAGCCTTTTGCAATGTCACTTCGCACTTATGCACCTGGCTTCCCTTATGTAAATATCCTGATTCCTTGGGGAATCCACGGGTGGGGGTACTCTCCAACCTCCTATCTTCCACTGGGTATCTTCAGGGTCCACTGAGAAGGGTCCTTCTTCTTGAAAACTGCAACTGCAATGTTCCCATTGATTTGCATTGAGTACGCAGCTGTGTTTACACTCTACATATAGCCTCAGTGGGGTTCCTGGGTACTTACCTCAGGTGGTTCCTGGGGTCCACAGCTCTTCTGAGGCTCTTGATGAAAGTCCTGACTCTGGTCACTGTTCGCATTCTACTACTTTAGTACATAGTTTGGTCTCCCCCTGGAGACCACTGTGGAATTTTGCTTACTTACCTGTTCACATTTGGAGTATTGTGTGTATTGAATTGATATCTCTGTTTAGGAGATATATCAATATGTTAGTGAGTGTGTATTATAAATATACTTATTTTTTATAACTACACTGTGTGGTTATTTTTCATTAAACTACACTATTTGATTTGTTTTGGTAAAACATGCTGCTTAACACTCCTCCAGGACTTCCAGGAAATTATTTTTCACCCAAACTCCTGTTCTCTGAGTGTAGAGGACCCAAGCCTTGTGCCACTAGGAGGTTGGTGATACCTCAGAAGTTCATTGGTTTTCTTGTATCTCTAGCACATGACATTCCCCTTGCAGGACATCCTGGGCAAAGCAAGAGTTGGGACCTCATTTTGACAGGCCCCACATGCCTGAAGACACCAAGGAGTTTTGGTGCTCCTGTGTCACTTGCCAAGCCAGTGGTAAGTCAGGTGGCACTACAAAGGCCCCCTTAATTCCACTTCCAGTTTTTAGGCTTTCCTTTGAGAGGGTAGGGATAGATATTGTTGGTCCCTTAATCCCCCAACAGCATCTGGACAGAATTCCATCCTAGTGGTGGTAATCCATGCCACTAAGTATCCAGAGGTTATTCCCCTTTGGACCACTAAAGCTCCTCTAGTGGTTAGGGCCCTTCTGGGAGTCTTTTTCAGAGCGGGATTCATTAAGGAGGACTTAACAGACAGAGGTACAAACTTCATGTCTAGTTACAATACTGCCATGTGGAAATAGTGTGGTGTAAACTACAAGTTTACCACACCCTAACATCCACAGTGCAATGGGCTTGTTGAAAGGTTCAACAAGACCCGCAAGGGTATGATCTTGGGGCTCTGTTAGACCTGGCACCTTTTGGCATGTTTCCCCTGTCATTTTACTTTCTGACCTCCTGGTTTTAACTCTATTTGTGTTGGTTTAGGGTCTCTGCACACTTTCTCACTGCTATTCAGTTCTGTATATTAGGTTATCAATCAATCAATCAATCAATCAAACTTTGTTGAGCGCACTACTCACCTGTGCAGGTCTCAAGGCGCTAAGGGGGGGAAGGTGCTACTCCTGCTCAAACAGCCAGGTCTTGAGAATTCTCCTGAATGCCAGGCGGTCCTGGGTCTACTGCAAGTGGATGGGGAGGGTGTTCCATGTCTTGGCGGCGAGGTCTGAGAATGATCTGCCGTCATTCGTCATTCGGTGGATGTGTGGAACGGTGGCGAGGGCGAGGTCAACAGAGCGAAGCTGGCGGTTCGGGGTGTAGAAGGTGAGTTGTTTTTTGAGGTAGTTTGGTCCAGTGTTGTGGAGTGCTTTCTGAGCATGTGTAAGGAGCTTGAAGGTGATCCTCTTGTTGACGGGGAGCCAGTGCAGGTCTCTCAGGTGGACAGTGATGTGGCAGGGGATGTCAAGGATGAGGCGTGCAGAGGTGTTCTGTATGCGTTGAAGTATTTTATGGAGTTTGCCCGTGGTTCCCATGTAGAGGGCGTTGCCGTAGTCCAGCCTGCTGCTGATGAGGGCCTGTGTGATCGTCCTTCTGGTTCTGGTGGGGATCCATCTGTAGATTTTGCAAAGCATGCGGAGGGCGTTGAAGCAGGAGGAGGAGATGGCGTTGACTTGCTAGGTCATAGATAGTGATGAGTCTAGGATGGACCCCAGGTTGAGTTCATGGTCGGTGGGGTTTGGTGCAGCTCCCAGCATGGCCGGCCAACAGGAGTCCTCCCAGGCAGAGGGGGTGGAGCCAAGGATGAGGACCTCCATCTTGTTAGAGTTCAGTTTCAGTTTCGGCGAAGACCTTCATTCCTTCGTACAGGATGGACTTGGTTGTGGCGGGGTCCTTGGTGAGGGAGAGGATCAGCTGTGTGTCATCGGTGTATGAGACGATGTTGAGGTCGTGCGATCGAACGATGTTGGTGAGCGACCCCATGTAGATGTTAAGAAGGGTCGGGCTGAGGGATGATCCGTGGGGTATGCTGCAGGTAATCTTGGTGGCTTCGGATCGGAATGGAGGGAGGCGGACTCTCTGGGTTCTGCCATTGAGGAAGGAGGTGATCCAGTCCAGGGCTTTGTCTCGGATCCCTTTGTCATGGAGATGTGTGTGTAGGGTGTGGTGGCAGACGGTGTCGAAGGCGGCAGAGGAGTCCAGGAGGATGAGGGCCTCAGTTTTGCCATTGTGCAGCCGGGTCCTGATGTCGTCAGTGGCGGCGATGAGGGCAGTTTCGGTGCTTTGGTTGCTGCGGAATCTGGATTGGGACGAGTCCAGGTTGTTGTTTTCTTCGAGGAAGCAGGTCAGTTGCCTGTTGACAATCTTCTCGTTGACTTTAGCTGGGAACGGGAGCAGGAAGATGGGCCAGAAGTTCTTGAGGTCCTTTGGGTCCGCCTTGGGTTTCTCGAGTAGAGTGTTCATCTCGGCGTGTTTCCAGCTCTCCAGGAAGGTGGCAGTTTCGATGGAGCTGTTGACAATCTGCCGGAGTTGGGGTGGGATTTGGTGAAGATGTGGTGAGCGCAGGGATCAGATGGTGAGCCAGAGTGGATGGTCTTCATGATTTTGGTGGTGTTGTCGTTGTTAACATGGTTCCAGGAGAGCAGGAGGCCGGTGTGGCGGGGGGTCGGTGAGTGTGAGATGTCGGCGGCTGTCAGGGGGGGGGTTTGGGTATTAAAGCTGTCGTGGATGTCTGAGATCTTGCGGTGGACGAAGGTGGCTAGGGAGTCGCAGAGGTCTTGTGATGGCGGGATGCTGTTGAAGCTGGAGCTGAGGTAGACGTGTTCCTTCACGATGTTGAAGAGCTCTTTGCTGTTGTGCACTTTGTTGTTGATGCATTCCTTGAAGGAGATCCTTTTGGGGGCTCAGATGAGTTGATGGTTCTTGCAGCTGGCATTCTTGAGGGCTGAGTGGTTTTCTGGTGTCTGTTTGTTGTGCCAGGGGTCGAGCATGTGCTGGCGGTGTGGGTGGGTGTCATGACAAGCTGTTTGAGTCTAAGGTTGTCGAGCAGGGTGGTGGAGTTGCTGTCGATGGCGTCCTAAAGGTGGAAGTTCAGGTCTCCGAGGAGGATGTAGTCTGTGGATGAAAAGGAGTGCGTGCTGAAGATTTCGGTTATGGCGTCACTGATCTGTGGCCGGGGTCCGGGGGTTCTGTAGTTGAGGGTTACTCTGAGGGGCTCGGTTATGGATTGGGATTTCCAAAATTGCTGTGTCTGATTTACTGGTAAGCTCCTAGTAAAAGGCAAGGATAGTGCCAGGGCCTGTAAATCAAATGCTTCTATTTGACCTGCAGTACTGATTGTGCCACCCACAAAAGTAGCCCTATAAAGTATCTCAGACTTGTCACTGCAGTGTCTGCGCGCAGTTCAAACTGCCCTGTCTTTCCCTTTTATTACATATGTCACCCCCAAGGTAGGCCCAAAGTATCCCTATGACAGGGTGCAGTCAATGTGTGAAAATTCCTGGTACTTCACAGGAGCAGAATGATGACTTTTGCCAATGCCCCTCTGAGTCTCCCTCCATGCTCCAAAGAGATTTTTTTCTGGGAAGATTGAAGGAACCTCCGGGGGGAAAGGGGAATGGGATAGAGAAGAGGCAGCCTCGTCTTCTTATCTTGGGTGCCTTCTTGGAACCGCTACCCTTAGTCTCTTCTTTGCATTTTCAGTATATTGACACTGTAACATAAATAAATTACTCAGGTCCAAACATTTTTAACAACTCTAATTGTGAATTGACTGTTCCTAGTTTTACGTACCCTTTTAAGGCTGGGCTTAAGCCTCTCTTCTATGGTCTTTAAGGATGTGCTTTCATTTTTACACATGAATAACAATCACTCAGATTTAGGCTATTCTTGACTAACAGCTGTGTATTTTTTCTCTATAGTAAATCTTTCCTACCCTTTAGACTGGACTAAACCTCTTTGTTGTGGTTTGGTTGCACGTGGTATTCTCTCGAATAGAAACTAACATAACTGCCTCTTATAATACCCTACTATAGCTTTTAGCGAGTACTACGCTAGTCAAAACAACAAAACTTTTTTCCTTTTCTATTTACAGGTGCCCAAGGGATGTGAGATGCTTGGCTGGCACGAAGACTCGCTGGTAAGTATACTTGAACAAGAAACAATATGTCTTTGTAACTCTTTTAAACCTAAAACTCTCTTCTTTAATTAACAGGTGTCAAGGACTGCATAAAGCTTGACTGGCACCAGAATTCCTGGTAAGTATTCTTAAACTGTACAATTCTCTCTTTACATTTATTAACTACATTATTTGCGTGACTGGATCTTATCACTCGATGACGGAATGCTCCAAGAATGATGGGAAAGTCAACAGGAGTCACGGACAACTCGACTTTAGATTCTGCTATATTTGTAGCTCTGCCTGATGCCTAGTGTTACCTAACACTGCTGCCAAAAGTCGCTACGAAATGTCACTAACTACTCTGGCTCTGAAACACGGATGATGCTTGAAGCGCTGCTCCTTCTCAAACGGCTTCAGTAAAGTGCAAACAACTGCGGGAAAGCGCGAGTCTTGAGTAGAGCTACCGGTTTCGCCCTCAAAGAAGGAAGGCTGAAGCACTGACCTGCGCGCTTTCAGCCATCTTAGAGGAGCGCAATTGTAGCAGCTCAGTCCAAGACAGATGATGTTTTTTCCTACTATAAGTAGAGACGGCCCCCACTAGGCAGGCCTTTTGAAGTCTCTTGGCTTGGTTCCTGACAGCGTGAAAGGTAGGACATGTACGATTGTGTGTAACATGTCCTAATAGTGAAATACAGTGTAATTAATTTTTCACTATTGAAAGGTTATATGTCTCATAGGATAGAATGGGGAATGCTTTGTAACGCTTTACAAGTATAACTTTCTATGGGGACAAGATAGAAAGTTGGAGTTTATTATGCCTGAATTCGGAATACAAAAATGCATCTTTTAGTAACGATGATTTTTATATTGGGTGTTTGAAAATACTACTTTTAGAAATTAGGTATTTTCTTGATTAGCCACCTGTGTGCCTCTGCTGGGGTGTGGATTGACTGTCTGGCTTTGGAGTGACAGGGGATGTGCTTTTGCTTCAGATAGCCATTGGGGTGGTCGAGGTGTGCCCTCCTTTTCCTGAATGAGTCAGAGCTAGGCCGAATAGGCATGGGCTGCATTTAGAGTAGTGGGAGGAGATTTTCTTGCACCTGAATGGGCCCGGTCTGCCTTAGACAATGCTGTCTCCACCTCCTGCTAGGAAGTTGGGCCACAGCGAACAGAACTTGTTTGGGCTGAGCAAAGACACTCTCTGCCACAAGAGAACAAAGGGAAATGTGGTATAAATATGGGGGCCCAGACCCCTGGATTTTTTAACTTTCGTTCACCAAGAAGAGTGCCAAGAAGAAGAGCTGGAGAAGCTGTGAGGAGGAATTACCACTTTTCTGTGTGCTTTGCTGTGTTGGCCTGCAGTGGCTGTGTCTATCTTGGACAGTGAAAGGACTGGACTGACCTTTCTGCAACTTCTTTGTGTAAGATTCTCCAAAGGCTTGAGGTAGAGCTTGTCCCCTGGTTTAGAAATCTCAGGACAGCAAAGACTTCAACTTTATCTGCTCTCAGCACTGGGAACTGTGTGTTTTGTGCTGCAACAAAAGAAAAAGCACTCCAATGCTGTCAACGACGCCGCTGCCTGCTTTGTGTCCTTTTTTTTTTTTTTTTAGTCCTCATCTCACCATAAAGTATATAAATAAAAGCTTGAAACCAGCCTTCTAACTTGAGCGCCCGGGATTTCTGCTGTTGCATTCGCTATGGGCCGACCAGGCCAGCTTTCTTTTTTGTACAAAGCCTGCTGTAATCATTGGACCAAAAACTTAAATCAGCCTCATTTCTTTGCCCCAACCGAGAAGCTGTGTCCAAATACTGGGCTCGTCACTGACCAAGTGACCCGAGCCCAGCTGAGCCGTTACCAAAGCGACCCGTAGCCATTTCTCATAAAGCGGGGGAGATGGACCTTCCATAGCCTACATATCTCTCTTCGGGCTATTAAAATAAGGTACATTAAAAGGCCTTTCTGTCTACCAGTCAATGCGAGCAAGGGGTTGTTATCTATGCCAAATATAACCGTAGATAGAACAAGCTTAAGATTAACTTTTTAAATGGCGCCCAGCGCACACTCTACATTGTGCCAGAACCCCTTTAAGGCCCCACACTCATAAAATATGTGCTGATTGTCAGCTTGGGTGGAGTCACATCTAGGGCACTTTGAAGAGACGAGGGGTGCAAATTTAGCAATTTCTTTGGAGTGTAGTATAACCTGTTAATTATGTAAAAGTGGTTCTTCTTTAGGGAAGCGGGTTTAACTACTTTGTATAACATCTGCAAAGAGAGCTCGAACATTTCTGGGGCCACAGTCTCCAACACTGATGAATCCCATACCGCATGTTGTGAGTGTCCCACAGTTTCGCTCACTTCCAACATCTTCCTATACCAGAAACCGACCTCCTTTTTAATTGGGTGGATATTCTGGCATTGGAGCTCGATTTCCCAATTACCACAGATTTCTCCGCAGCGTACCAGGAGGTTAGTTGAAGATATTTAAATCTTGAAAGTCAATCCCCAACTTTTAGCCTTAAAGCCTCCCAGGGATGCACGTCATCTGTGAAAACAAGATCTGACCAAAACCTAAGCCCAGCTTTCTTAATGGGGATTGCTAGGGTGTCCATTAAACACTCAGGTAGCCCCGGTGAATACCAAATAGGGGCGAAGTCGGAATAGTAGCCTATCCCCCATATTTTCCTGAGCCTATACCACAATTTCAATGTGGCTATTAAGGCCTTCGGATGAACTATCTTAAAACATCTGTGTTAGAAACGGGACCCCCGGCCGGCCAATGCTCACGCCAAGGTCAGTCAGGGATCGCCATTTCTAAGGTCAGGGCAAGGGAGTCACACACCAAGATAACCCCTGCTCACCCTCTAGGTAACGTGACGCGAGCAGCAAGGCCAATCTCAGAGGCGATGTGTAAAGCGTTTGCACGCGCACCCCAGCGACAACACCCTAGGCCCACCACAAAGGAAACTCCACACAAGGTTATATAATTAATAGCCTTTGTATTATAATAATAAAAACACATTTAGATAACACACACACTTTACAATGTGCCAACAGGCACGGGCAAGATTTACAAGGGATTATGTACAGGACAGGGCCACCTGGACCACTGTCAGGGGTATGCACTTTTTAGAAATAATACTTGTAGGTATAACACTTAGCACATCAACATATAATGACTGTAACACAGAAATAGTAAATGTAGCACACAACCAGTCACTACTAGGACCTTATCATCAGGGCCTATGGAAGGAAAACCTATCACCTAAGCAAGTCACATTTAGCAAAGGGAAGGAAACCTAAAATAATCACCTAAGCAAGTCACATTTAGCAAAGGCAATAAAACATCAACATTCCTCTAAGCAGGTCACTTTTAGCAAAGGGAAATAAACCATAAACAATTACCTAAGCAGGTCACTTTTAGCAAAGGTAATATCAAACAATCCTCTAAGCAGGTCACTTTTAGCAAAGGGGATAAAACAAACAATTACCTAAGCAGGTCACTTTTAGCAAAGGTAATAACATAAACAATCCTCTAAGCAGGTCACTTTTAGCAAAGGGGAATAACAAACAATTGCACATGAAACATTAAAACACATTCAGAGGTGCAGGTAGAACATTTGCGCAGAAGTCACATAAATCAGTAAATTACAATGCGCAGGGTGCATATAGCACAACACTAGGATTGTCCCTCAGGCCAACTGGCCTCGCAAGGGGCTGATTGCCCTGAGTCTCAATGTCAGGGGAGCTGCGCAGGCAGCACAGCACACAAAAGCCTAAACGTAGCAACTGTCCACTAAGTGCTGGACAGTTGTAAATAGCAGGTAGGCAAACGTTGGAGCCACGTGGGCTCAAGAACACTGGTGGGGAGGAGACACTGTGTGGGAGCCTCGGGGCTACTGACCACACTCGTGTCCCCAGAGCCTCTCTGGCTCGCAAAACAAATGTGCTGGCACCAAAGAGCTTCTGCGCTCTAAACCAATGATGGGCGCTCAAGAGCCTCTCTCAGGGCTCAATGGGCCAGGGTGCCGGCACTCGAGCCTCTCGGGGCTCAAAGAACAAATGCAGGTCCCTGGAGCCTCGTGGGCTCTTAAAACGAATGCCCCCTCGAGCCTCGGGGCTCGTAATTATACATAGGGCGGGAGCCTCGCAGGCTCGACAAAGATCAATTGCCCCCGGAGCCCTTGGCTCCCACAACGAAATGCTGCCCACGTTGGAGCAGCCCTCTGCCAACTGGGGCCGCTCGGGAACAAAGAGGCACGCCTCCACACTCACCGGCTGCTTCCCGGGCGGCGCTTCTCACTCTCGGTCGGCTCTCCTTCTGGGCGGCTTGGCGGTCTCCTGGGTGCACACGGGGAAGCCCTCGTGCGGCCCCGGGATGACGCTACGGGAGTCCCTGAGGTCGGGACCAATCACAGAGCTTCTGTCCTATGACGCGAGGGAATCTCCGCCGGCTGGGCCAATCCCAGCGGGGCCCCCTCGTGACGTCAGCGGCTGCCTCCTCTCGCCTTCTCCTCGATCCTGGGACTGCGGCGGTGAAACAACGGGGCAATGCCGGGTGGGCACCGGCGTCAAATTAAATATAAAGCAAGGTGGGCACTCGCTCGGCCTGGCAAAGCGCTCCAAAGCGCTAGAATCAAAATAAAGCGCACCCAGCGCTTAGGGGTAAAATAAAGCACTCTTCAGCGCTAGGAGTAAAAGAAAAAGCGCTCCACAGCGCTAGTGGGCAAATAAGCGCTCCCAAGCGCTAAGAGTAAAGCAAAGGTTCCAGCAGGGTCTGGAGGAAGGCAGGGGGGCAAGGCAGGGCCAGAGCCAGCACACTGGGTCTCCAGGCAGGGAGACACTCCAAGTGGCGGTCCTCCTGGCCCCAGCAGCAGCAACAGCCCCCTCTGGCAAGGATCCAAAAGTAGAACAGAGAACAGTTTCTGTGGGGACACAGCCCCTTTTTTATACCATAAATTCCTTTGTCTTCAGGGTGCACGGTGGGGGGAAACCAGTTGCAGCTGGCTTGGGAGTACCCTTGATGGCCCAACCACCCCTTTCATTCACTGGGGAGGCTAGGGTCATTAGACACACCACAGGGGGGCGGAGCCAGCATTGTGTGGGGAAAAACCCAGCCCATCCAGGACCCAGGTGCACTCCTCCCACACATCACTCATGCTGATCTCACACTCACCACCGGGCAGACCCATCCAGACTTCCTGGAGCCTGGCATGCCAGCCAGCTCCAGCCAATCACCCTCCAGCACCCTCACTGCACACATACATCAATGTCCAGAAGTAGCACTTCCCTTCTAGACACATACATGCCGCACACACCATCTCGCAGCATTCATTCTCACGAGTTCATACATACCAAACTCGAGCCTGCACTCCCCACACATCAGGAACTAACATGGACACACACATTCTCCATGCATTCCTATGGGAGGGCAGGCCAGCCATACTACACGCACGCACTTTACTCTGGGACACAGGGAAAAAGTGCGCCAAGACCCAAAAATCACTACACAGGGTCACAAATAAAAGCAAAAAGATTAGGGGTGAACCTGCCCTAAGGCCCAAGTCCAACAATCTGGGTGCACCAAACTAGCACAAAAAACCCTCCCCGCCACCTTCAAAAGCCACCATCTCAGTTAAAATCTTCCCCCAATTAGATTCCCCCACCGTAGAAAGTATAGCCCGGATATTTTTAAACTCAAACGCATATGAGTACCAGAGTATATCTGGGAGTGCCAAACCCCCTTTCCGGAGTTTGCACTTTAATTTATTCCATGACAATCGGACCGTTTTGTTGGGCCAAATAAAAGGTCCTATTTTACTTTGTATTTTCTCTATTCCTCTTTGGGGGAACTCTAGGGGAATGGTACTGAAGAGGTAGGTACATTTTGGCAAGACAACCATTTTAACCAAGTTTACCCGGCCATAAATTGTAAGCGGTAGACTAGCCCATCTTGAGAACAGCCGATCAATCTCCCTAGAGATCGTCTTGAGATTAACCCTTGGTATATCATCTATGTTGTTCACAATCGTGATACCCAGATATCAGAATTCACTGCTTATCTTGCCAGTCCAATTGTCGACGTTCCACATCATTACACCAGTTTTCAAAGAGTTACAAGGTAACCTGAATACAAGCCAAACTCCTCAAGGAGGGCCTCCACTCTTAGTAATACCTCGGCTGGCTTGTTGGTGTACTGCAGCAAGTCATCCGCATATAGAGCAAGCTTGCTGCTGTAAGAGTGGACACTAAACGGGGGAATTAATTCATTGAGTCTTATAGCCTGAGCTAGGAGTTCAATGTAAAGATCAAAAAGTAAGGGTGAGATTGGACAGCCCTGCCTTGTTCCCCTTGAGATAATAAAACTCGCCGTCACGATACCATTAAGCAATATCGCTACTGAGGCACCCTGGTAGCAATTGATTAGTGTCTGTATGAAGACTGGGCCGAATACCATTGCTCTCAGGACCTCCCACAGGAAGGCCCAACTCACACGGTCGAAAGCCTTCGCTGTGTCAAAAGCTTCCACAGCAAGGGGAGACAACCGAGCGACAGTAAGATCGATGGTACCAATCAGCTGCAAAGTTCCTGTAAATGCCTACCTGGGATAAATCCCTTTTGATCTGTATTTACCCTGCTAAGCTGGACATAAAGACCTTATAGTCCGCGTTGAGCAGAGAGATTTGCCTATAGGAGCCCGCCCTGCATGGATCCTTTCCTGGCTTTAAAATAAGAACTATGATGGCTTCCTTCCAGGATTTCGGTACTCTCCCCTCCGCACTGTATACAAAATTAAAGAGCTCACATAATCTTGGAATCAGCTCTGCCTGAATGATTTTATAGACCTCGCCTGGTAAGGCTTCCGTCCCTGCGACTTTATTGCTTTTAATCTTATTAATGTGAGCCGAAACCTCACTCTCAGTGATAGGAGAATCCAGGACAGCTTGACTGCTTGCAGTGAGGCCTGATAGCTTTCTATACCTTAGCCAATCTCTGATGCTCTCCTGACCTGGGGAAACCTCCTCCTTGTAGAGATCTTAGAAAAGGGAAAGGAGACAGTTCTGCATGTCTTCATGTTCACTTGAAGTTCCTCCCTTCTCATCTACAATTAACTGATTAATGTTGTTTTTAACCCGGTCAGCCTGGGCTTTCCAAGCCAGGAGGGCCCCTGCTTGTTCCCCGTACTCCTAATGCTGCATATTATGTGTCAGCCACTGTGCTTTAATTTTTGATTCAAGTTTGCCTCTATAGCCCTGACGGAGACGCTCAAGATCAGCATTAATACGGGACAGTTCATCTGTGTGTATTTGTGAGGTGTTAAGTCTCATCTTCTCCAGATTCCCTATCTCCCTCTCCAACTCCCAAAGCTCCAGAGACTCTTCCCTATTCTTATAACAGATCAGACTGTGCAGCTCCCCTCAAAGGTTTGCTTTAAAAGCATCCCAAACTACATCTAGGGAAGTTGAGCCAATGTTATTTTCAAAAAAGCAATAGTAGACGTTTTGATTGTACTAATTGAGTCGGAATCAGAGAGACATGCCCTCTTCAATGTCCACCTAGGCCCGGAACTCTGTCTGGAGCTCGAGTAGGAGTAGGAGAAGGAGAGAGGAGCATGATCGGAGAGGATACTTGGTAAGATAGCAATGTTCCCAATTCTGTCAAACCCTGGTCTATCTGCCAAAATGTAGTCTATTCTTGATGAATGAACATGCTTTTTACTAAAAAAAGTAAATCCTGCATTACTCCCTTCCTTGGTCCTCCAAACATCTATGAGCCCCATGTCGTGCATCATGTTAATTAGGACACGGCGAATACGTGTGGCACCGACGTAGTGGCTAAGGTTGGACCTATCCTTTACTGGGTTAATAAGAACGTTAAAGTCTCCACCTATTATTAATGGGGTAGACCTACTCGTTAGCTTTACCTGTCAATTATTGATGTAAGATGGGTCGTTACATTTGGCCCGTAAAATGAAACAATAGTTAATTCCCCCCGCCTGTTTCAATCTGTGCTATAATCCATCTCCCCGAATAGTCTGAATCTACAGATTTAATGATATTGTTTGCCCCTCGCTTAATTAAAATTTCCACCCCTCTATTATGAGCTACCAGTTCCGAAGAACAGTAGAGCTCTATCCATCGATGCTTAGCAAAGATATTTTTACATTCCAGATTGCTCAGGTGAGTCTCTTGGAGAAGCAAAATCTGTGCGTCCGATTGTTCAAGATATTTCCGAACTAATCTTTGCCTACATGGGCACCTGAGTCCATTGACATTCCAGGATGTAAACTTAATTAAGTTACTCATAGTTTTCTATGAAAACAGACAATTCCGGGGGGCATAATGTCATAGTATATAGAACGCATGATTTCTAAAACATATCAGAGATTGAGGACATTTTTTGTAATTTTCTCCCACTGCTCCCACACCCGTGCTTTCCCTCCCTCGACTGCCCCATAGCCCACCCACCCCGGTGCAACTTCATACCAACCCTGGGAAAGCCTCCCTAATTCTCTGGGCATAGCCCTATGGGCGGGGTCTCCCGAAGCGAAAAAAAAGAAAAGAAAGCACAAATTATTAATACTACAGCCCAACCCTCCACCCTCTAGAGAGGCCTGCGAAAAAAAGTCAGATTAAGTGGTCTTCATTCAACAAGAGTTACAGAATGCTGCGATAGTCCTTAAGTATCACCCTAATAGCCCATCCCCCTAAGCTAATCCTCACCCCTTCCTCTGATTTTGTCAATTAGTGTATCCACTTCTGCAGTCTGCCTCATATTATACATGTGGTTATTCCACATGACCCATAAGGTTGCCGGGAATCTCATTTGAGCCTTAGCTCCTAATGATGTCAAGATCGACAACCTTTTACCCATATCCCACTGCTTTGTAGCAGTGATATGCAAAACATCAGACCTAATGAGAAATGAGAATGGACTGGAGAAAGAGCTACATTTTATCTGGCCGATTTTCAATGCAGAGGAGAGGATTTTTTCTTTTAGTGAGTATGTTAAAAAGTTAACTAGAATCTTTCTTGGCTTATCTTTGGCGGGATTTCTTTTATATGGGTCCTGATGAACTCTGTGAATATCGAGCGCCAAGTCGATTTCTTGTGAACCCTGAAGAATTGTGTCCTTCTGGAGAGAGATTAAAAAAATTTTTACGTCACCCCCTTTCAGGTCTTCAGGGACATTCAGAATTCTCATGTTGTTCTTCCCGGCATGATTTTCCAGACGATCAATGTCGTCCTTCAATTTCCTATCCTGAAGGGCTAGCTCTTCCACTTCAGCTGCTGAGTTGTGCATGACTTCCTTAATTTTTGGAATTTTGAGTTCCAAGAGATCAGTTCTACGGGATACATCTTCCACTTTTTGTGCCAGAATTTCACATGAGGACTGTATGGCTGCTTGATTAATTTTGAAAGTGGTGAATCTTTTCCCCATATCTTCCCTCAGAGCCATAAGTATATCAGCCAAGGACCCGACCTCCATAACTGGGGGTCCATCCTTATATGGTGGCTCTGACGGAGTTGCCAGGACTGGAGTATCCAATGACGGCAGAAGGGATGAGGAAGTAGAGACCGCGGGGGGAACGACCAAAGGCATATCTCGAAGAGGGAGGAGCTCGTCGCCCAGAGTAGGCTGATCTTCCAAGACCTCATATTTATTAGATAATCCAATGGCAGGGTGGATAAGGACTGACTGAACAACTGGAATTTCACCCTGAGATGCATGAAGAGGCCCAGGCGCTACTAAGGAATTTACCAGGAGTGGGGGAGATTGACTACTCCCCTGACATTCCACCTTTTGCTCCTGGGGGATCTGAGCTCTCTGGGCCGACATGATGGTTTTATTTTGGGGGCCCTTATCTGAGGAGGCAGATATAACTTTAAAGAAGGACTTCAATGAGGGAGTAACTCTTACTTTTGAGACTGATATTTGTTCCCCTTTCCTTTTCCTTTACCTCCCGTAGTTGCAACCTCAATTGCACCCTTATCTTTGCGCTGCCTTGGTCTCGTCTATGTGACTGGAGGAGAAGTACGAAAGTTGTATCGGCCGCCTCTTCTTCAAAATGACCCCCCCCCCCCCGATTTCGAAGGGTGTATCTGCACACAGTTGTTTTAAGAATGCACTGTGGCTGAGGCTGCGACTGTGGCAGAGTAGGGGGGATAAGCTGAATATTGCTGAAGTTTTTTCCATGCAGCTTTGGGCCTCCTCCTTTTGGACAGGTCCCACTATCTCCTCATACAAACACACAGCTGGGGTACATGGTGAGCTAGCTCTCAATCAACCCGAAAAACCAAGAGGGCCCAACTCCACCTGGCAGAGTCCCTGAGCCCAACCTTGTGCCTGAACTTGAATCTGGGGTTTTAAGAGCTTAGAAAGACCTACTGTATACAGCCTTGAAATTGGCTCAGTCCTGGGGAAAGACCCGAAAACCCAATCCCCTCCTACCGCACTGCCTCTCTCCGAGACTGACGACTTCAGCTGGTAACCTTTAACCACTTCTGTTTCTCCCACCCGATCGTCAGTGCTGACTCTATAGAGTGCCTGGAGCTGGATGCTGGGGGTACGCCTTCTCCACTCAAAAGCGGCACCCAGAGCTCGGGTGGGAAAATCCCTTGCTGCGGAGACCCGAGCACCATTCGCAGCTCCCTGCTCCCTAAAATTCCCACAGACGCCATACAGCTGCACCCTGCTTCGGGAAGTTTGCAAAATCAAAAAGCGCCAGCACGACGCGACGCCGCCAGCCCTCTGTCCTCGCTTCAGGCGTGAGGACCGTCAAAGTTGTTCACAGGAGTCGCCCACAACGCCTACGGCAACAGGAGCTGCTCTAATCCGGGGAGAAAGGTCCCAGGTGCACCAACAGGAAACTCAAGGTAACAGGGTTTACAGTATTATTTGGCAGCATACGTTTAAAACTCCAAAAAACACAATCGCAGGTTTTCATCTCAACGAGGGTGCAGGGACAGGGCTAAGCATAAGCGCTTTGGAGGGGAGCACATCCGCGACCATTCAGCTGCCGGCCGCCATGTTTCCCCAATCTGCCTGCTTTGTGTCCTGAAGGCACCACAGAGGGCACCACTGTACTTTTCGCTGCAACCCTGATCTCACTGATGCCACTGTTCGATGCTGTCACCGAGCTGCTGCTTTCACCAGGACATGTGGGTACCACACTTAAGCAGCGCCGTATTTTATGGTGCCAACATTAACGCCTCTGTTTGCCACGTGGTTCAAGGGCACCGCTTGTAAGTTACTTGATGTACCGCTCTCATCCCACACTGCAGCCTTGCCTGCCGGCACCATCAACTCCGATTTGTCAGCCGACGACAGCGCTTCTGCAACGATGACGCTGCTGCATGCATTGTGACTTGCCAGCACTGCAACAAGCACAGCATTACCTTGCACTGCAGCTCTGGTCTCACCAATGCTGCTGAACGACCGTCACTGGTCTGCTGCCTGCACCTCAACCTGCGAGAATGGCACGCCGCGCTGCTGCACTTTGCACCACAGCCCCAATGCCTGCAGACGCCGGCACTCCTGACTTTAACTGCGAGGAGGTCGATCTGAAGCTCGTGTGACTTCAAGGGCCCAATGACTCCTGCACCGACCTCCGGAAACAACACATGCTGACCCAGTTCAACAAGATGTTGCCAACGCCCTGCATTTCTAAAGGTACTGTTTTGCGGGTTTCCCCAATACCGTAGCTGGCCCGCGATGCCGCGGTCAGTCAGAACTGTTTGGATTTGTTGTTCACGACGCCGTGATAGCCCCAGATGGGGTTATCGACTTCCAGGAACTGTAATTTAAGCCTATTCGTGCTTATTGGTGTTCCTAAGAACTTTATGCTGGAATTTTATCATTTTTGGTCTTGTTTATATAGAGTTAAAATATGGGTTATTTTTCTGAAACTGGTTTGGTGTCCTTTGAGAGAAGCCTGACTGCTCATGCTACCAAGGGGAATCCTCATGGACGAGGTCCCTGGGGTGTCCACAAGGTTGCAAAACATCCTTAAGCATATAACTAACTGGATGTCACTGAACTCTTTAAAAATTAACCCTGACAAGACAGAGGTTTTACCTATCACTTTGGCGGGCAGCCCTTGGCATGATGGGTTTTGGCCCTTAGAACTTGGTCCACCCCCAGTACCTGCAGTGACGGTTAAAAGTCTAGGCATTCATGTGGATGACAAGCTATCCATGCGGAAGCAAGTCAGTATGGTGGTCGGAACCTGTGTTGGACTATTACGTCAACTCAGGAAAATCGCACCACTATTGTCACTTTCAACTTTGAGACAGGCGGTCTCCGCAATGATACTATCAAGGTTGGATTATGGCAACTCGCTCTATATAGGATTGCCCCAAAAACTTCTTAACAAACTCCAAGTGGTGATGAACGACGCCGCTAGGCTCATCTTTAAGAAACCCAGGAATTCGCACGCGTCCCCACTCTTGCGCGAGTTACATTGGGTGCCGGTGAGACAGAGGGTGCTCTTTAAAGGGCTATGCATTGCTCATAAGTCACTCTATGGCAAGGCCCCAGGATACATCAAGACCCGTCTAACCCCATATATACCGGGCAGGGCACTAAGATCTGCTGATGCCTCTCGTCTCACCCAACCACGCGCCAGACTAGCCACGGTGGGTGGTCGTGCGATTTCAAATACCCTCCCTGTAGTGTGGAATAATCTGCCGATTGATCTGCGCAGGGAGTCCAATCTGATGGCCTTCCGGAAGAAGCTGAAAACTGCCTTATGCCAGGAAGCCTGGGTGGGGTTATGAGGCCGGCTTTACCAATCTAGGAATCTGTCTGTTTGTGCTCACTTAGGAATTCCGCGGTGCTACTTGGACAAGCGCTTAGAGACCCCAGGGTATAACGCGCTATATAAATCGAATAAAATAAATAAATAAATAAATAAATGAGCAGGGGTTATTTCAGTAGTGTATTCCCCTTATCCTTACTAGAAAGAAGGGTCACTACTTAGACAGGTTAACAACCTGCCAACTAGAGACCCCCATTTCTAACGGGCTCCCATAAAAGCTCAGGCAAAAATGGGATGTCTTACTACCCTGCCTTCTGTTTGCTTGCAGAGAGGTTCCTCAGAAGGGGGTGAGCTACATCCCATTTGAACTTCTTTTTGGACATCCAGTTAGGGGTCCATTGTGTCTGGTTAAGGAGGGCTGGGAGCAGCCTCTCAAACCTCTTACACAGGATATTTTAGACTATGTCCTTGGCCTGCATTCACGTATGGCTGAGAACATGAAGAAAGCCAGCAAAAACCTTGAAGCCAGCCAGGAGCTTCAAAAAGCTTGGCATGACCAAAAGGCTGTACTGACTGTTTACCAGTCAGGAGAGAATGTGTGGGTGTTGGAGCCTAAGCTCCCAGCAGCTCTCCAGGACAATTGGAGTGTCCCCACACCATTCTTGAGAACAAAGGTTTGACCTAGAAGCCCCCACAGGGTAATTTATGTGAACCGCCTAAAACATTTTGTTGACAAGGCTGACATGCGCTTGCTCATGGCCACTGATGAGGGACGGCAAGAAGAGAGTGACCCTCTCTCTGATCTCCTCTCTCAGGACCCTGTTGATGGGTCAGTTGATGGAGTAGCCCTGGCAGGCAGCCTCGCTGATCATCAGCAAGCTGATTGCAGGAAAGTCCTAAAACAGTTCACTCAGCTATTTTCTCTGACTCCCAGTCAAACGACTTGGTGTACCATTGAAGTGGACATAGATGACAGTCTGCCAGAGAAGAATAAAATCTACAGAAAGCCTGAACATGTCAAAGATTGCATCAGGACTAAGGTCCTATAGATACTAAGTTGGGCGTCATTGAGGACTGATGCCCATTCAATTTCCGGGGTAGATAAGCTAATTGATACTCTCCTCAGCCAAGTATCTTAGTACATTTGACCTGACTGCTGGCTACTGGCACATCAGACTCTCTGAGGATGCCAAACCAAAAACAGCATTTTCAACCTTTAGTGGGCATTATCAATATTTTAACCTCATGCGCGCGGCAGTTTTTCCCGCTACGCGCTGAAGTTTTAAAAACCCCGCGGTTCATGACGAGCTCAGCTCGTCATCAGCGCACGGCAGGTAAAACTCATGACGAGCTCAGCTCATTATCAGCCTCGAAGGGGTTAATGCCTTTTGGCTTGAAGAAGTGGTACAAAAGGGGGTGGTGATGGACGGAGCATCTGAACCAATCAAACACTCACACCCAGTCAAAAGATCTGGGTTTGATCCATCACCGTTCTTTAGCCCACTCTGCCACCCCAGTTCAGATATAGCTATATGCAAATCAGTCTGACCCTGTGCCTCATGGGAACAGTCCAGCCCGAACTGTCAAGCCATGCCTTCCCTGGACCGGAAACAAGCTTCCGAGGACCGGTTTCTGGCATTCCAGTCGTCTTCAGCCCGGCTTGCTTCAATCCAGTGGCAAAGTGAGCAAGGGACTCACGTCTGAGCATACCCTGCCACAGTTATGGCGGCCAAAGCGGTACAAAAGGGGGTGGTGATGGACGGAGCATCTGAACCAATCAAACACTCACACCAAGTCAAAATATTTGGGTTTGATCCATCACCGTTCTTTAGCCCACTCTGCCACCCCAGTTCAGACATAGCTATATGCAAACCAGTCTGACCCTGTGCCTCATGGGAACAGTCCAGCCCGAACTGCCAAGCCATGCCTTCCCTGGACCGGAAACAAGCTTCCGAGGACCGGTTTCTGGCATTCCAGCCGTCTTCAGCCCGGCTTGCTTCAATCCAGTGGCAAAGTGAGCAAGGGACTCACGTCTGAGCATACCCTGCCACACTTATGGTGGCCAAAGCGGTACAAAAGGGGGTGGTGATGGACGGAGCATCTGAACCAATCAAACACTCACACCCAGTCAAAAGATATGGTTTGATCCATCACCGTTCTTTAGCCCACTCTGCCACCCCAGTTCAGACATAGCTATATGCAAATCAGTCTGACCCTGTGCCTCATGGGAACAGTCCAGCCCGAACTGCCAAGCCATGCCTTCCCTGGACCGGAAACAAGCTTCCGAGGACCAGTTTCTGGCATTCCAGCCGTCTTCAGCCCGGCTTGCTTGAATCCAGTGACAAAGTGAGCAAGAGACTCACGTCTGAGCATACCCTGCCACACTTATGGCGGCCAAAGCGGTACAAAAGGGTGTGGTGATGGACGGAGCATCTGAACCAATCAAACACTCACACCCAGTCAAAAGATCTGGGTTTGATCCATCACCGTTCTTTAGCCCACTCTGCCACCCCAGTTCGGACATAGCTATATGCAAATCAGTCTGACCCTGTGCCTCATGGGAACAGTCCAGCCCGAACTGCCAAGCCATGCCTTTCTGTTCCCATGAGGCACTTGCCAGTACCCTAGAATCTGCTGCAGGCTTGACTAAAGGTACTGATGTGCATTGCAGGGTGTCTTTCATTAATGTGATAGGCACACCAAAGGATAAAGGAAACTTCATTTGTCGGTGATAGGCACACCATAAGATCATGCCTTTCCAGTGTGATACTTTTTGTGTAAACTAACGCTATTTGGTAGAACTCCTAGTGCATTGTACCTGCGTGAAGTTAATTCCAGGCCATGATGGATGCAGCAATAATACCACCTACGTTCCAAGAAGACACATGAGGGTCATGTGGGGCAAATACGGACAAACAAGAGTTAACAACACGTAAGAGTTTCTGGTTGGTGGATATGAATCAGGATGTTACTGAATGGGTGGTCCAATATATGCATTGTAAAGATAGAGAGAAAAGGTTGAGAGTAGGTGAGAAGTCAGTTATGGGAGAGATAGTGTATCCGGGATTGCCATGGCACACTGTATGCGTAGATTTCATAGGACCCATGTGAGAGTTGCTTCGGAGTTGAGGATTTGCCCTTATGATGGTGGCATTCAAAATGTCTCATAGTGAAATGTATGCGTGAGATTGCAATGAAAAATACAATCAGAGTGTTAGAGGAAATATTCAAAGAGGACCCAGTGAAATGAATCACAGACAATGGGACCCAATTAGCTTAGTAGGAAATGATGAAATATTTGAATTTTTGTGGAATTATACACCGGACCTCATTGTGCAACCCTCGAGCCAATGGAGCTGTTTAGAGGGCAAATCGCATGGCAAAAGGGGTGATTCAGATGGCAGTGATGTTAGTGTTATGGGAGTGATTTGGTATGGGGATATCGTACCACAGATAATGATGTCACGAAAAGAAATTCGATTCAGTGTGATAAGGAAGGCCAATACTAAGATGTCACCTGCATGGATGAGAGTTTTGAAGAGCCAAGAAGATGATAGAGGTGATTGCTAGTCTAACGAGAAAACTGACAGCAGGAAAAAGGTGGGTGATTTAGTGAAAGTAAAGCTTGGACATATTGAAGGTGGTCTAACAAAGTTTGGAGGTCTATTTAGAGGGAGAGATGTATAGGGTTTGTTTGTTATCTCAGAGAATGGGTGGCAATGGGACATGGTAAGAGTGGCATTATGTGAGTGAGGTACCAATGCCAATACAGAAGTAGTGGAGAGCTGCAGCAGCTTTATGAGGATGGCTGATGGTGATGTTTTGGGAAAGAAAACCCAAGATTCTGGTGAGAGAGAGTACAGTGGTGTAGGTGATGTGGGTGGTGCGCAGATAATTGGTGCTCAAAGGTTGCCAAGGCATAGGGTACCACCAAGATACATACATGACTATATTTGCAAGGTGTAACATTTTGTTTTTGTTTATCATTGTAGAATAGGTTTCATTCCTAAAAAGAGTGTCATTTCTGTAAAGGGAATAAGATGTGTTGTATCTGTTTACATAGTTCATTTATGGTAAAACTAGAATCTTATAGTGCTTCTGTTTTAGTGTCTTTTGTACTGTGATTTTGCTCTGTGCTCTCTGACTTTAGCTGTCGGCTGACTTGGGAGGAAGCACCAACTGCAGTCACTTGTGTCCCAACAAAGTACCTATTTTAACTCTCTACTGGCTCCTAGGTGTGCATCATAAGAGATACACTTTGCAAAACCCCTCACAACTGCATCTGACATGGAGATGGTGTGAACAATGAGCCTGATTTACAAAGGTAAACTAAGAAGAAAGTCTAACTTTACGACTTTTAGTATTCACGAAAGGCATTTATGAGTAGTAAAGTTAGACTTTTGTCTTTGTTTCACGTGTGTGTCTTAAGTCTAACTGAGACCAAAACGTAAGCTAAACTGAGACAGAAGTCTTACTTTACTACTCGTAAATGTCCTTTGTAAATGCTGAAATTAGTAAAGTTAGACTTTTGTCTCAGCTTAGCTTTGTGAATCGGGCCCAATGTCTTTATCAGTAATGAGCAGTGGAACTACTTTAATGGCTGGCTGACACAACTGCTACCCAAGCGAATACCGATAAAGATGAAAAAAGGAGTGGAGCCAGGCAGGCCCCTTTCTCTAACCCGCATCTCAGTTCTTGTTTGGGACTTAATGACCTCTAGCGTACAGCGAAACCTCTCACTAGCCACACCTAAAATTAACTCCACTGTAATACGTAGATATGCAGACCGGGATATAATAGTCATCCCAAATGAGTGTAATATAAGGTCTAATATGAACACTAAACATGGAAATGTGGAAATTCTTATCGATACTTGGGAAGACTTTAAGGCATCTGTCCTATCAGATTGTTCAATTGTAGTTTATTTTTCTCCCTTTCTATGTAGCAAGTGCATGTTGATGCAAGCATGGCCAGGGGCGTTCTCTTTAGATTGGCAGGTATAATACTCCATCCCAAACCTGAAGCACATCTTGTGTGCCTTAATAAATTATGTTAGAGTTTATGGAGCTTGTAATAGGGCGGATGGGAAATACTGTTTAACACAAAAAGAGCCGCTCCCAGTTTGGTGACGTAAGTGCTACGGTGTTATTTCGTGAGTGCAAGCATCTCACAAAAAAGTGAAAGACTGGTCTCACACACCACCTGGTGTCATGCTTCATCATCGACCAATACTCGCCCTCTAAAACCTTGGAGGCATATTAGTAAGTAACGGCGATAATTATCGCCTGCTGCAAGTATTGCAAAACTTTGTATCACTAACTTTCCGTGCTCATTTTCTCAATATTATCTGCATATTATCAACACCTTGATAACATGTGAGAGGGACTCTGAAAGGACGCGAAAAGTACCAGTAACGTGCGATAGCTATTCATGCGATAACATGAGGTCAGTGCGTTAACAGCGCGTTAGCGGGGATAATATTTCTGCTAAGTCTCATGATGCCTAATAACCCCCTTAAACCCCCTGTATGAGACGATCAGTGGCCCAAGGGCCTTGCATGACAAACAGTTAAAAAGGTGTGATAATGTGACATGCCGGATGGTGTCATCTGATGTTGTACTGCACTGTACCCCTTCAAAACAACACAACGGCACCTTTGGACATGGTAAGGGTCTACTATTATGACATGACCTCTACCTCTGTGGCTCCTGAGATGGTGATCTGGGCTACTGTCCCTCACGTTACACCATGTATCACCATGTTTTGTCTGTATTGTATCAGGTGTTAGAATCGCGCATTAGTCGGGCCTTAGCGCGACTTTTCCTATCACGGGACAACGTTGGTAATACAGGGAAGTTGTGGTAGCGACTTTTAGCGTGTTATTTTGGTTGGGAACGCCTACCTTGCATGCCATTAACAATAAATATCGCTGGCAGACGAGAGAAAAGGTGTCAGCTATCGCCTAGAAGCTGGCGCTAACGCATGTTAACTCAGGCTTGCTGATAGGGCGATAAAAATATCACCGCTTTCTCAGCAAAAAGTGCTGCTAAAGCGGTGATATGGCCCTTGATAATATGCTCCATGGTTTGATAGAGGGCGGGCATGCACCTGAAGACAGGGATGCACTTCTAAAGCTAAGTGGATGGGAAATATCCCATGTTCTGACAGAGTATGGAGCAGTAGCGATCGGTGTTTCATACAAGTGGTGAGGGCGGGGGTGAGGGGGCCATAGGCGTGGCGCAGGAAGGGGAAAATAAAAAATAATAATGATTAAAAACAATTACAAATCTTACCTTCAGCCGGCTGTGTCCCGCTCCTCTGCTCCTTCCTCTTCTTGTGGCACAGGCTATCAGCCTGCCCTGCGACCAATCCTGAAGCTGCTCTTGCATGAGAGCAGCTTCATTATTGGTCTGAGTGCTCTTGATTAGCGCTCCAGCAATGCAGCTGGGGTTGGAGAGAGTTTCACTGTGCATGATGGTTTGACCGGCCTGAGATGGCCGGTCATACTGTCATGTGTAGTGAAGGGAGTGCACACACCACTCCCCTCAGTGTTGTCACCCCTCAGGCCCAGCCCCCAAGATGACAGAGAAGGAGAAATAAAAACGAGTGTTGTTTTATTTTTGCTTTCCAGCCGTTTTTGTAGAGGGAGACGCTCCACCGCCATAGCGGAGGATCCGCCACTGGTATCAGTCTGTCAAACTCTACAAAATTAAGTCTGAAATGCTTCTGAAGTTTACCTAGTAAAATAACCTCCAAAGAATGCAGCAAAATAGTTTACAGGGTTTCTTGAGAGGAAACCTAAGAATGTTGACAGTATATCTGATTGCATACTGAAAATAGGAACCTGTTTCTGATTTTCATGATCAGCTACAGGATCCCCATTGTAAGACCACAGAAAACGAATAATAATATTGAGCCTGGGAAACATCACCTACTTCCAGAGCTGAGGGTTTACAGGGAGCTTTAGTAAGAAATGACCTATAAATCATTGCGAAGACCCTAATTTTTGTTTAATCGTCAAAGAACAAAAACAGAGGAGGCATACAAAAACATCTAATGCTCGTCTTAGAAAAGCACAGAGGTGACAGACGTGTGGGAAGAAATTTTCTTCTTGTTTTCAGCACATTCTCCACTAACTTGGCTAGCTCTGGAGTCACATTCACTTTGCGAACAGTTCCTATATATTTTATATTTTATACATAGTCTGCGCTGCCGTAATTACCGTTGCTTAAATCAGTTTGCATACATAGTCCATGTAACTTAACTTATAGGCAAATACATTTCCAGTAATAGCGCATGCAGTAACACTTCAAACGTACCACTTTGGCCACGTCTTAAGAACATTATCCCCACCAATCATTTTCTATGTAATTTAACATTACATATGCTGCAAATTCATTGGCAGAGAATTTGATTAGAATATATATTTGTGGAGCAGGGAGGCATCATTTTCAAATGGCAAAGTCGATCACGGCCTGATGATTCACAGGAATCAATGCGCCAGTGATAATTACAAGTTTAGATTTAGATGAAGCCCACCAGTGGAAGTTGAAATCCAATAATGGAGATTTAAGAAGTAATTAGAATGATCAAGCACATTGTTTATAGCTAACTAATAAACAGATTTCTCTTTCAGCTCCTGCTCAAATATTGTGCACCTTACTAAAGGGGTATATTGTAATGTATGTTTAGGAAGTAACCAAGCTGTAAATGACTAAGGAAGAACTCCTTGGCCCTATGCCCATGCATGGCTGCCTGTATTAAATGGAATAAATCAAATGATCAGTTGACCAGAGTGAATAAATAAATCGCTAGATATCTTTCTTCGTTAGATATTCGTTTGAAGAAAAGGTCAAAATTAAATAATTTCTGCCTCAAAGGCCACAGGGAAAACATCGAGCTCTTCACAAACTTAAGCACCTAAGCTGGCTGAGAAAGCTCGGAAGTAGAAATATGCTGTGTGTTTGTTTATGTGACTTTGTTATTTTGCTTTGTTGCATTTGTTTTGATATTATAAGATTTGCCTTATAAAAGTTTATATCATCTGCAAACCAAGGGTGGAGGATGAATATCAACCCCCTCTGCTATTGGTTACTGCATCATTCTCATATTGATCAGCCAACATTCACAATCATCAACCATTTGCTGATTTTGTCATTTTTAACAATTGTGCAGTTTGTTTTCCTTCTTACCTACATATAGCCAATTCATGTTAAACAAACCCCAATGAATCATAAAAGTGAAGTTCATTCTAGGGCAGGAAATAATGGCAGTAGAATGCAATGTCATTTTTTATGTGGCAAAGGCCTTTGCACCTATGGAATAGGCAGTTACCGTTTGTGTGTTCTTCCCAGACAGCCCCACAATAAAGGGACTGGGTGTTGACAGGATGGGCCATCCTAGAATGATGGGGTCACAGCCCTACTCGCTCTTCAAAGACTATGCTTCAGCTCACAAAAAAATTCACACTAGCCTTTTGTGCCCCCAGGCAGACTGGAACCAAAGCAGGGAAGCAATACGTTCCAGAAACATCTGGGGAGAGAAAACTCCAGAAGATTCTTCCACTTCAAAGCTGGCACCAGCTATAAAAATAGGACCCTTATACCCACTCTTCACTTCACTTCTGGAACTGCAGAAGGACTCTCAGAGGACTGCCCTACTGTCTGTGGACTGTTGTGTTCTTCAGAGGACTTCCCTGTTGCCACAAGAAGACTGCCTGCTGCCTGAAGCTTGCCTTGTGCCCTCAGAGATCTACACTGCTGCCTGAGTCTTGCTTTTCTGCATTAAACCGAGATTTTCAGAGTGACTCCAAGAGCTAGTTGGCTGGCCTCCTTACCAACCATCTTGAACCTGTACTTGGACACAGCATGAGTGAGTGCTGACCCTCCGAGTGCTGACCCTCCGAGTGTTGCCCCCTACACTCCTGTGCCCTTGGAAGTGGTGCTAAAAGTGCCCAGACAGCCCATATCCAAAACATGGGGACATTTGTTTTGCCTCAAAGTGCTATGGAAACCGAGAGGAGAACGGGACCTACTTGCTCACCTATCCACCCAAGGTGCATAGCCAGTGAGCCTGACTTTGCAGCAGCTCCCACTATGTTCTTCTCCGCAGCAGCAAAACCTGCTCTGCTTCTCCTTCCAGGTGGCGTATCTGGCCTCGTGGAGCTCTCGTAGCTACATCATGCAACTTTGTCCTGCTGGAGATTTTTTACTTCCATGAGAGGGACTAGACTAGACACAAAATGTAGAACTCTTCACCACGACTTCATCCAGCGTCTCCCCACCGCTGACTCCTCCTCCTTTGAAACCAACGGCTGCTTTACCCTTCTGAAGTTTACTTTCTTGGACATTTTTCTTCCAAATTGCTTCCAAGTCCGAAGCTAAGCAGGTCTAATCCATTTCGTGCATCTAAACCACTATGCATCGTGGTTGGCCGTAACTTTTGACTTTACCCCGGTCTCATGCGACTAAATTTCTGCAGTTGACGCTTTGATATATTTCAATTTAAACTTTAAAAATTCAGAACTCTGGTTCTACTGATTGAATGTTTGTCATTTTGGTGTCAAATAATTGATTACAATTTACTCAATTTTTCAAAATTAATATGGGATTTGTCTTGTGTTGTGTTTTCACTCTATCGCTGTTTATTTGCAACATAAAAACTTTACACATTACCTCTAAGTGATCCCTGACTACTTTTGTGCCAAGCAAACAGAGGTTTAAGCAAGGTTAATTTGGTGGCTTTTTGTGGTTCACCCTGACAAGGATTGTGGCTGTTGGGTGAGTAGGGTTTCACCCCCTCAACCAACAACCCAATATTTCACAAGCCTGAATAAAAATTTAATTTACCATTTGTCTGCAGAACTCTCACCTTGTTTGGGAAGGCAGTTGCCATTTTCAAATTTTGAATATGTTTCTGCATGGTTTAAAGTGTCCATGAAACTCAAAACACTTTGGGGCCATTAAGATGCCTGCCATGTTGTGCATGGAAGTGGACAACATGCCTTCCTGGCATTGTGGCGCAATTAAGATGCGCCCGCCACAGTGGCGGGCGCATCTTAATTGCCCACATGGGACCCCCGCCTTTATGGCGGGCGGTTCCAATCCCCGATAGGATGGCGGGCGTTTTGTCCGCCCTCCATCCTAATGACCCCCTTTGTTCCTGCAACTCACACCTAGCTAACAGAGCTTTTAAAAACTTTGTAGTATATTTCTTCCTTTTTGAAAACTGTATTTTGGAACTAGACGTACACATCAAAGTACTGATTATGTTTTTATGTTGAAGGAGTAAAGATCTATATTTGTGTTACACATTTTTGGTTTTTATATTAAGTGAGGAAATGGGAAGGATCCTCTTCATCTTTAGAAATTGTTGAAATATTCATGATGTATATATTCTGTTGAAGGTAGTGATGGTATTAAGGAAACTGATTCACTGGTATATGTGTAAACTATGTAATTCTGAGTATTGTTATATTACAGATTTACTCTAAAATTGTTTTGAATGTATATCTGAAGCAGAACGTGTGCACTCAAAAAATATGAGTTCTCTTAGAAAATAGAGTGAGAATATAGCAGTGATTGAATTGCATAAATCATTGCAGAGCTGTGATCCTGAGTGGAAAGTCAGGGAGCTTTGTAAGTTTGGAGCACAGGTTTAAGGTCATTGATGAATAGAACAAAATATTCAGTAACTATTGCATTGGTCTTTCCCATTCAGATCACTGCATATAAAATACCATACACACCTGACCTGAAAAATAAATTTGAAGTTAAACTAATAAATCAAAAATGGACTAGTTTACATTGTATGACTCTTCGAATAATGTGATCACTGCAGATGTATGTGTGTGCCACCAGAGATTTTAAAAAATGATACCTGGTTGGTACTGTGGGAATAGTGACTTCTGTGTTTATGGTGCCTGTTGCAAATGGTCCTTTCTGCAGGGTCACATCCAAACTGTTTGAATTCCTAATTCCCTTTTTGCTGAATTTTCTTTTTGTTGGCTTTAGGACTCCAGACACTTTACCACAACTAACCAGTGCTAAAGTGCATACTCTGTATACTTAAAACGTAGTAACAATAAAAAATAAAACATTGGCTTATCCACATTTGGCATATTTAATGTATTTATAAGTCCCTAGTAAAGTGCACTACATGTGCCTAGTGCCTGCAAATTAAATGCTACTAGTGGGCCTGCAGCACTGATTTACCACCTACTTAAGGATCCCTTTAAATGCGTTGCAGGCCTGCCATTGCAGAACCTGAATGTGATGTTTTATACTGCCATGTTGACCTGACAAGTTAACCCTCTTACCAGGCCCAGCCCTTCCTTTTTAATAATTATAAGTCACCCCTAAGGCAGGCCCTGGACAGCCCTAAGGGCGGGGTACACAGTATTTCAAAAGTTGGGCATGTACTTTTATATTTTACATGTCCAGGTGGCGAAAAACTCTTAAATTAATTTGTAACCACTGCAAAGCCTATCTCGCCCATTGGGATTACCTTATCAATCAATCAATCAATCAGGGGATTGTAAGCACGCTACTCACCTGTGAGGGTCTCAAGGCGGGGGTCAGCAGGTCTGCTTAGCCGAAGAGCCAGGTCTTGAGGGTCTTCCTGAAGGTGTTCAGGGAGGTGGCGCATCTGATGACTGCCGGTATCTCGTTCAAGTTCTTGGCGGTGATGTGAGAGAAGGATCTTCTGCCTACTCTGATTCTGCAGATGACCGGGGTTTGAAGGTTTTGCAGAGGATGCAGAGTGTGTTGTAGCAGTTGGAGGTGACAGCTTTGACCTGTCGGTTCATGGTGAGGGATGAGTCGAGCACAATGCCAAAGTTTTTGGCGTGGTCTGATGGGGTAGGTGGGCTTCTGAGTACAGTTGGCCACCAGTTGTTGTCCCATGCTGAGGCGGGGGTTCCAAGAATGAGGACTTCTGTTTTCTTGTCATTGAGCTTCAGGCAGCTGTTGGTTATACCGACTGTGATGTCTTGCATTCCTTTCTGAAAGTTGAGTTTGGCATTGGTGGGGTCTTTGGTGAGGGAGCAGAATGGATGAGCTGGGTGTCGTCAGCATAGGATATGATGTTGAGTCTGTGTTGTCGGATGATGGCTGCGAGGGGGGATATGTAGATATTGAAGAGGGTCGGGCTCAGCGACACTCCCTGTGGGACTGCACAGGTGATTTTCGTGGGATCGGAGAGAAAGGGTGGCAATCTGATCTTTTGGCTTCTTCCGGTGAGGAATGATCCGATCCAGTCCAGGGCTGTTCCTTTTATGCCGGCGTCATGTAGTCTGGTGACTAGTGTGCGGTGGGAGACGGTGTCGAAGGCCGCTGATAGGTCAAGTAGGATTAGTGCTGTGGAGTGGCCTTGGTCCATGAGGGTGCGGATATCATCTGTTGCAGCGAGTAGTGCGGTCTCAATGCTGTGGTTGTTTGAAATCCAGATTGGGACAGATCAAGGATGGCGTTCTCTTCGATGAATAGTGTCAATTCCCTGTTGACTGTTTTCTCTGCGACTTTAGCTGCGAAAAGGGAGGAGTGAGATGGGCTGGTAGTTCTTGAGGTCGGTTGGGTCCGCTGTGGGCTTCTTGAGAAGGGGCCTGACGTCTGCGCGTTTCCAGTCCTCGGGGAAGGTGCCTGTTTTGAAGGTGGTGTTGTAGCTCGGGTGCGTTGGCGGGCACTGCTCTTTGGTAGTAGTGTGGAGAGCAAGGGTCGGTGGGTGCCCCCCGAGTGGACGCCTTTCATCATCAAGTCAGTGTCTTCCGTCATGTTTGGTGTCCAGCTGGAGATGTTGGGATGGCTGGTGTCCCTAGGGGCAGGG
Organism: Lissotriton helveticus; assembly: GCF_964261635.1. Classification (NCBI taxonomy): domain Eukaryota; kingdom Metazoa; phylum Chordata; class Amphibia; order Caudata; family Salamandridae; genus Lissotriton; species Lissotriton helveticus. The sequence goes on along the minus strand of NC_136057.1, from coordinate 799,903,937 downwards.
ATCTGGCTGTGGCATCTGGTGGGTGGTCGATGAAGTTGTCAGGGAGGTTTTTGATTTTGAGGTGGAAGTAGGTTCCAAGTTTGTCTAAGAGGTCTTGGGATGGGGTGATGTCTGTGGCTTAGCTGCGTGGGTTGGTGAATTCCTGAATGACACTGAAGAGCTCCTTGGAGTTGGTAGAGTTTGCAAGGATTTTGTTGTGGATAAAACTCCTCTTAGTGGTTGTGATTTGGTTGTGGTAGTCCATCATGGAGTCCTTGTATGTGGAGGAGTTTTACGTTGTCTTGGTGTTTCTCCAGTTCTTCTCCAGGTGCAGGTGCGCGAGGCTTCTTGGAGATCGATGGTGAACCGGTTGGCAATCCTGGGGCGCTGTTTGCTGGGGTTGCGTAGCAGGTGAACTCGTCTGCGCAGTTGGAGATCCAGGTGTGGAGTTCTCTGGCTGCGCTGTTTGCGTCTTATGTCCTGCTGTGGTCGTGTTGGGTGAGTGTGGAGTTGAGTTACTCATCGGTAACCTTGCTCCAGTTCCTTCGTGGTGGGTGTGTGGCCGGGTTGGGTCCCTTGGGTTTGTCGACTGTGAAGTGTACGCAATGGTGGTCGGTCCATTGCAGTTGCGTGGTGTGGCTGAAGTGAACGTTATTTCCTGTGGCGGAGAAGGGGTTGAGGGTATGTCCTGCTCTCTGGGTTGGTGTGGTAACGAGTTGTTTAAGTCCGATGTCGGTGAGGTTGTTGTGGTGGAGTGGTGGTCACAGGGGTTGTCGAGGTGAAAGTTCTGGTCCACAATGAGTATGTAGCTCGTTGAGGCGATGGCGTAGGGTGCGATGTAATCTGTGATGTTGGTGGCAAAGGGTGTCCAGGGGCCAGGTTGCCTGTAGATGGATCCCTCGGAGTGAATAATAATAATAAAGGAAATTTATAATGCGCAACTTAGCCCAAGGGTGTCAAGGCACCAGATAATATAAGTGTCATATGACCGGTCTCAGAATCGCCAAGCCCATGCCTTAAGAGTACGCCTCTCGAAAAAGCTAGGTTTTTAGTTCCTTGCGAAAAAGTGCCAAAGAAGACTGCCCCACCAGGTCAGGGGGGAGGGAGTTCCAAAGCTTAGGTACAATGGTGGAAAAAGCTTTGCCTCCCCATCTAGCTTTGGCAAATCTTGGCACTTGAAGAAGATTTTTTGTAGCAGATCGAAGGGCTCTACTGGGGTGATAGGGAACAAGGAGGGACCTAATGCCTTCAGACCCAGCACCATACATGGCCCCATGGGCGAGGCAAAGAAGCTTAAAAAGAGACCCTAGCCTGAACCGGCAGCCAGTGAAGGTCTTTCCTAGCCCGGGAAACAGAGGATAACCAGCCTGGCTGCCGCGTTTTGGACCATCTGTAGTCGATGGACAGAGCTCTTATTCATGCCCACGTACAGTGCATTACAATAGTCTAGTCTCGATGAGAGTAGGGCTACCGTGGCCCGCTTCCTCGCATCTGGAGAAAGGTACGGTCCTATCTTTCTGAGGATCCTGATGATACCACAACAGGTGGGCACGGTCCTGCTGACCTGCCGGTCAAAGGACAGGGTGGAATCAAACAGGACCCCCAGGTTCCTAGCCGAGTGCGAGGGAATAGGGCAGTCTCCAAGGGAGTCCGGCCACCAGTCTTTTGACCAAATATCATGGCCACCCGCAAAGATCAAAACTTCGGTCTTTTCTCCGTTGAGCTTTAAGAAGTTTTGAACCATCCAGTGAGACACCGCCTCCATACAAGTTCTAAAATTGAAGGCGGAATCATTCACCGACTGCGTTAGAGAGACCATAATTTGGGTGTCGTCAGCATAGGACAACACCTCGAACCCATAGGATCTCACTACCCTGGCAAGTGGGGCCACATAGATATTAAACAGGGTGGGACTTAAAGAAGACCCCTGAGGGACCCCACATTGCACAGGTGTGGAAGGGGGCAGAAAATCACCCAGCTTCACTCTCTGCTCCCTTTGATGGAGAAAGGAAGCTAAGAGTCTGAGGGCGGGACCGGACACACCTATCTCCCTAAGCCTGGAAACCAAGATGGCGGGTGACAGGGTGTCAAAGGCCGCCGTCAGGTCGAGTAGAACCAGGAGAGTGGTCTGGCCCCTATCCACCTTCGAACGGATGTTGTTTACCACCACAGTCAGAGCAGATTCAGTGCTGTGGGCTCTTCGAAAGCCATTCTGCGAGATGTCTAATAGGTTCGAGTCATCGAGAAAGGTGGTCAGATGGATTTCTAGTATTTTGGCGGGGGCCGGAAGCAAAGAGATAGGCCGAAAGTTTTTAAGGACCGCAGGGTCCAGAGAGATTTTCTTTAAGAGAGGCTTAACCACCGCCAGTTTCCAGGCCAGGGGAAAAACCCCTTCGGTAATGGCAAGGTTAAGCACCTCTAGCAGGGGGGGGCAGAATAACGTCCCTGCAGCTCTTCAAAACCTTCAGTGGACAGGGGTCCAGGGGTCCAGGGGAGAGCCCGATTTGATGCTGTCGAGGAGGCGCTTAAGGCCTCATTTATGAGGCCTTGCGCCAGTTTTGCGCTTCCGATGCGTCACTTTTTGTGACGCATCGGCAGCGTAAAACATGCTTCCTGTTGCGCACTATTTACAAAGTGACACATCTAAGCAGATGCGTCACTTTGTAAACCCCTGCGCTACATTATACCTGATTCAGGTATAATGTATGCAGAGGGGGCGTTCCCCTGCAAAAAGCCTCGTAATAGTGACGCAGTGAAATCTATGAGATTTCACTGCGTCACTTTTAGGACGCGGTTGCGTCAAAATCTTGCGCTGCCTCACAGCAGGCATAAGACTGACGCAAGCCCTTTCACATGGGGCTTTCCCCATGTGAAAGGATGCATTGCTGGAGTTGCGTCACTTTTGTGACACACTCTAGCAATGCGTCACTTTTGCGCTTACAGATACGCCAGAAATACTGACGTATCTGTAACTCCTTGCGCCATGATGTGTCATACTGTAAATAGGACACATCATTGGTGTCGCAAGGAGGGCGCACTGAGAAGTGACGCATCGCTGCTTTCACGCAGCTATGCGTCACTTTTCATAAATGAGGCCCTAAGAGTCATCAAGATTAAGCAAAGGAAAGGTAAGCAAGCAGGGTAAAGATTCAGAAGGGTCAGGTGCCAAGAAAGAAGCCAATGAAGGAAAGTGAAAGGGATCTAGTTCCCGGTTGAGAAGCTCCAGGGAGCTGTAAATGTCGTCATTTTTTTAATGAAAGAAGGTAGAGATCTTATTGCAGAGCTCCTGGGATTCCACTATAGCCTCCACCTTCTGGGGGCTGAGAGGGAATCAATAATCTTAAAAAGATCCCTAGGGGAGTTCAGAGTAGCAGTCAAATTTAGGAAATGGGCTTTCTTTTCCTCGATGATGGCCATTTTATATTCCTTCAGAAGCTGTTTGTGCTTTCGTCTGTTTTCCGTGCAGTCCAGATGAGCACACCAGAGCCTCTCTTGCTTTCTACAACCCTGTCTCAGGCATCTAAGTCTGTCAGAGAACCAAGGGGCAGAGGGGCTCTTCCTGGCAGAATAATGCTGCTTCACGGGGGCTATGAAGTCTACAGCCTCTGTGATGGTATTAAAAAAGTCCGCGGCCTAGGTCTAGATTTGGAAGGGCAGGTGGTTGGCGGCAAGGAAGGTTTCACTAGAGGCAGTGAGGTGGAGGGGGCTCTTGTGGGCAATGGTGAGGCCCCCTCCTCGGTAGTTTGGGCCGTCCTTCCTCTGGATCTTGTATCCGTCCGGGATTGCGTTGTTGATGTCGGGTTGGAGGAGGCGTTGGTCCAGGTTTCTGTGAGTAAGGCGATGTCGGCGGAGATAGAGTTGAGTAAGTTCCAGATCTCCATTGCGTGTTTGTGTACAGAGCGCACATTGAGGAGTATGCATCTTAGGTTGTTGCTGGTGCAGGCGCTGAGGGTGTTGAAGGCCAGGGTGGTGGTGAAGATCTGGCGGCAGTGGAGGCAGGATAACTGTCCATGGGTCGTGTTCGGTGAGGCCTGAGGGCAGTCTCTGATTCTTCCGGGGTTGAGTGCGAGGAGGGTGGTAGTGTTGTGGTGACAGATGGTCAGAGATTCAGAGTTCCTGGCGCTGATTGCGGTCAGGTCGCGGATGGGCGCAGATAGGCTTGCCTTAGGCGCGCCTTCCCTACATTAAGTAGGCGAGGGACATGCAGCTGGGAGGCGGGAGTGGGGGCAGTCAGGGTACAGAGGTTTAGGCAGGAAACAGGGGGGAACAACAAACAGCAGACAGTACAGCAGAAGAACGAATGGGCACAATGCAAGGGGAAACAGAATATATCAACACAAAAAGAATGAATGAAACAGAGTATATCTCCACAAAAATAATAATAAAAACAGAATATATTACCACAGAACAGAAAGAATAACAATACCAAGAAAGGCAATCGCATAAACTGGCACAGCGGGGTCTTGAACCCTGTCTGGGTGGGGTCAGAGGCAGAGCACAGCAGAAGAAGCTGGGGAAGAGCAGATCTCAGACCTTATTGCATTTTATAAGTGTAATTTACAATTGGGAATAGATAGATATTTCCAGTTTAGTGTGTCTCTGGACTCACAATTTAAAATCACAACATATGGTAAAGTTGGATTTTAAGTTGTAAGTCTTAAAATGCTATTTTTAGAAAGTTGACTTTTTCTTACTTTAACAATTCTGTGCCTTCCGCCTGTCTCTGAATACACATCAGGGGTGGGTGACAGCTGGGCCTTGTGCATTCTCTTGAGACAGTCACACACTATGGGAGGTTAGGTGTGAATTAATGGGCTTTAGTGGGCCATTAAGTGGCTTTTTCTGTGGGCCTAGGTAAGCACAGCCCCACTTTCACATGGATAGACGGTGCTCTGTCTCCACACAATAGGACTAACAACCCTGTATTGTCCATCAAGCGAGCTTGGAGCCAGTGAAGGGGAGGAAGGGGATTTCTTGTACTTCAAAGCCACTGTCTTGAAGCATCTCACACCTTCCAGAACCAGGCTCCAAAATTTAAATATCGGACCTCAGGCATGACCACTTCATTACAGTTCTGGACCTGTGGATACTCTGCCAGGAAAAAAAAGTGCTGTGCTGTTGAAATGA